>NC_135630.1:50370109-51035387 GCF_053574225.1 Canis aureus
CACCAAATCTACACTTACCTACAAAGCAATTCCTCCTGAAGAAGAACTGAGGACTGATTAAACAGCTTTTGCCCAATTAATGATAGAAGGACCACATAAAAAGAGAGCAGGAGAAACAGAAACAATGTAATAATGAGAACCCCATTTTTAGTGTGATGACCCTAAATATGAAGGGATATCACTGAGAGGATCTCCCTTGGCTATACCCATTCCAGTTCTAGACATCCTGTGAAGGCAGCCCCAGTGCAGCATTCCATGGGACACTCTTGGCCCATGCTTGTTCCATCTCTAGTCACCTAGCCAGGGCAGTCCCAGCACAACTGCCTTGGGATCTTCCCATCCCATATCCAATCCAGCAATTCCTGGCATGCTAAAGTATCCAGGCATACATAGTCTACATGTGGGACACTTCTACATAAGACAACTTCTTGAAAACTAGAAGAGGTAGTTGTTCTACCTAATTCATAGAAAGAAAAACAGAGTCAAACAAAATAAGGAGACAAAGGAATATTTCAGATGAAAGACAAGATAAAACGCTAGAAAAAACAAAAATGAAAATGAAAACACTAATAAAAGAGATAAGTAATTTACCAGATAAAGAGTACAAAGTAATAGTCATAAATATGCTAACCAAACTCAGAAGAAAAATGTGGAAATACAGTGAAAACTTAAACAAAGTGCCAAAAATATAAGAAAGAACCAATCAGAGATAAGTACAGTAACAGAAATTTTTTAAAAAAATACAGTAGAGGGAAAATAATAGATTAGAAGATACAAAAGAATGGATGAGTGGATCTGGAAGACAGAATAGTAGAAATCGCCAATCACTTCAGAATCAAAAAAAGACAAAAACAAAAGAATTTTTAAAAAAATAAAGAGAAGGAAGAGGGTACTTGTGTAAGGGACCTCTGAGAACATCAAGCATACCAAAATTTGCATTATAGAGACTCAGAAGGAGAATAGAGAGAAAAAGTGCAGAAACCATTATTTGAAAGAATAATAGCTGAAAATTTCCCTAAATTGGAGAAGGAAACAGATATCTAGGTAAAGGAAGCATAGAATCTCAAACTAGATGAACCCAAAGAGACCTACACCAATGCATATCATAATTAAAATGGTAAAAGGTTAAGATAAATATAAAATGTTAGCAAGAGAAAAACAAATAGTCACATACAGAGAAAACTCCATAAGATTATCTGCTGATTTTTTCAGCAGAAACTTTACAGACCAAAAGGAGTGGCAGGATATATTTAAAATGCTGAAAGGGAAAATTTTACAAACAGAAATAGTCTACCTGCAAGATTATCATTTAGAATTGAAGATAATGAGTTTCTCAGAAAAGCAAAAAACTAAAAAGACTTCACCATTAAACTGGCTTTACAAGAAATGTAAAAATGTATTCATTAAGTGGAAAAGAACAGACTATAACCATAAATAAGATATAGGAAAGAAAAAAATTCTCATTGGCAAAGTCAAATATATAGTAAAGGCAGTGAGTCATTCATTTAAAAAGTTAGTATGAGGATTAAAAAATATAGTAAAATCAAGTGTAACTACAATAAGTAGTAAAGTGATACAGAAACTAAAAAGACTTAAAATAGGACATAAAAGGGATGCCTGGGTGGCTTAGTGGTTGGACATCTGCCTTCTGCTCAGGGCATGATCCTGGAGTCCTGGGATCAAGTCCCACGTCGGGCTCCCTGCATGGAGCCTGCTTCTCCCTCTGCCTGCGTCTCTGCCTCTCTTTCTCTCTCTCTGTCTCTCATGAATAAATAAATAAAATATTTTTTAAAAAAATAGGACATAAACACATCAAATATGGAGGAACAATAAAAATGTAGTGCTTTTGAATGCATTTGAATTTAAGCAACTAGTGGCTTAAAATAAACTAAACTCATATATATTGACATACCTCACGGTATGTCAAACCTCGCGGTAACTGCAAACCAAAAACCTACGATACACAAAAAATAAAGAGAAAGTAATACCAAGGCAACAGTGAAGAAAAACACAAACCATAAGAGAAGTGAGCAAGAGAATAAGGAAAAAAGCTATAAAAAACAACTAGAAAACAATGAACAAAATGGCAATAAATACACACCTGTCAATAATCACTTGTAATGCAAATGACTAAATGCTTCAATCGAAAGATATAGAATGGCTAAATAAATTAAAAACAAAACAAAACAAGACCCATCTGTATCCTACTTACAAGAAATTCACTTCAGACATACACATGTCTGTGTATAAAGACATACACAGATCCAAAGTGAAAGTAGAATGATACCCCAATGTAAATAGGGATGAGGGAGCTGGAGTAGCAATACTCCTCTCAGAAAAAAAAAAAAAAAAAAAAAAAAAAAAAATATATATATATATATATATATATATATATATATATATATATATCTCCTTTAAACAAAAGCTGTAACAAAAGACAAAGAAGGACATCGCACTATGATAAAGGCATCAGTCCAAGAAGAGAATATTACATTTGTAAAAATTTATGCACCCAACATAAAAGCACCTAAATATAGCACAATAAATATATTTAATAGATATAAAGGGAGAAACTGACAGTAATATAATAATAATAGGGGATTTTAGGACACTGTTTATAGCATCCAGACAGAAAATAAATATGGAAACACTGGCCTTAAATGATCATTAGATTACATGGACTTAATAACAGAACCTTTCATCCAAAAACTTCAAAATACACATTTTTTAAGTGCACATGGAATGTTCTCTAGAACATAACATATGTTAGGCCACAAAACAAATCTCAATAAATTTAAAAAGAACTGAAATAATATCAAGCATCTTTTCCAACCACAACGATATAAAACTAGCAATCAAGTACAAGAAGAAAACTGGGGAAAAAAACCCACAAACACATGAAAACAAATAATATGTGACTGAACAACCAATGAGCCAATGAAAAATTCAAAGAGGAAGTTAAAAAAATAAGTTGAGACAAATGACAACATAAACAGAACTTTCTGAATATGTGCAATATAGCAAAAGCAGTTCTAAGAGGGAAATTGATTGCCTACCTTAAGAAATAATAAAAAATAAATAAATAAAAGTAAGGAAAATCCCAAATAAACTGTGTAACCTTTTATCTAAAGGCACTAGAAAAAGAACAAAGCTGAAAGTTAGTAGAAGAAAAGTACTATAGATCAAAGTTAAAATAAACGAAATAGGAACTTTAAAAAAAAAAGGAAAGATCAAAGAAACTAAGAGCTGGTTCTTGGAAAAGATAAAAAAATTAATAACCTACAGTCAGATTCATTAAGGAAAAAAAAGTAGAGGACCCAAATAAATAAAATGAGAAATGAAGGTGAAGTTACAATTGACTCAACAAATATAAAAGAATCATAAGAGATTACTACAAACTGTCACACACCAACAAATTGGAAAACCTAAGAAGAAATGTATAAATTCTAGAAATGTTCAATATCCAACGCAAAATCACAAAGAAATAGAAAATCTGAACAAACTGATTATGAGTAATGAAACTGAATCAACCACTTTAAAACTCTAGGAAAACAAAAGTCTAGGACAGAATGGCTTGACAGGTGAAATCTATCAAACATTTGGTACCTGACTTTCTCAGATTGTTTTTTAAAAAATGAAGAGGAAGGAACGCTTCCAAACTTATTATACAAAGCCAGCATAACCTGGATACAAAACCAGACAGATACCCCCTCCACACATACACGCACACAATTATAGGCCCATATTCCTGATGCACAAAGGTGCAAAAGTCTTCAAAACAACATTAGCAAACTGAATTCAAATATATATTAAAGAGTGCATACAGCACAATTAAATAGGATCATTCCAGGGATTCAAGTATGGTACCATGTCTGCCAATCAATGTGATACTCACATTAATACAACAAAGGATCAAAATTATCTGATCATTTGAAAAGATAAATAAAAAGCATTTAGCAAAATTCACCATCCATTTATGATAAAAACTCTCCACACAGTGGGTACAGAAGAAATGTACCTCAACAGAAAAAGACCTTATATGGCAAAACCATAGCTAATATCATTGTCAATTGTGAAAATGTGAAAGCTTTTCATCAAAGATCTGGAATAAGACAACGATGCCCCTTTTCACCACTTTTATTTGATATAGTATTTGAAGTCATAGACACAACAATTAAAGAAAAAAACATGCAAAACGGAAAGGAAGAAGTAAAACTATCACTATTCACAGGTGACCTGATAATATATATACAAATCCCTAAAGACTCCAGGAAGAGACCATTAAAACTAATTCATGAATTCAGTCAAGAAGTAGGATACAAAATTAGCATATAGAAGTTGGTTCAGTTTCTCTACATTGATAATGAACTATTAGAATGAAAAATTACATGTAAAATTATATCAAAGAGAATAAAATACCTAAAAATAAATTTAACCAACCAAAGACCTGTACACTGAAAAGTATAAGACACTGATGAAAAGAATTGAAGATAACACATACACAAAATGGAAAGATGCACTGTGCTCAGAGGTTGGAAGAATTAATAATATAATTAATAAATTTTCCATACTACCCAATACAATCTAGATGTTAAATGCAATCCCCATCAAAATATTGATTACATTTTTTCATATATTTAGAACAGAGCTTCATAAAATTTGCATTGTACTACAAACGACTGCAAATAGCCAAAGCAATTGAGTAAAAATGAAGCTGAGAATATCACGTTGCCTAGTTTTAAATTATAGTACAAAGCTGTAGTAATAAAAACTGGATAGTGCTGGCATGAAAAAAGACACAAAGAACAACAGAATAAAGAGCCCAGAAATAAACCCATATATATATGAACTGAACAAGCTCAGTTCATATATATATATATGACAAAGGAGGCAAGAATACTAAATGAGAAAAAAACACAGTCTCTTCATTAATGGTGTTGGGAAAACTCAACTGCTACATGCAAAAGAATGAAACTGGATCACTGTCTTATACTATATATTAAGATAAATTCAAATGGATTAAAAATTTAAACATAAGACTTGAAAACTACACAAAAATTCTTAGAATAAACATAGGCAGTAAGTTCCTTCATCTTGGTCTTAGCAATTTTTTTTGAAGCTAGTTTTCACAGGCAAGGGTAACAAAAGCTAAAATAAACAAATGGGATCATATCAAACCAAAAAGGCTGAAGAAAATCATCAACAAAACAAAAAAAGGCAATCTACTGAAAAGTACAATGCATGATGTATTTTCACATCATATATCTAAGGGATTAATATCCAGAATACAAAAAGAACTTATATACCTTAATATTTTAAAAAATCAAAAACATAAGCAGAACACTGGAATAGACATTCTTCTAAGAACACATACAGATGGCTAACAGTCACTTGAAAGGATACTCAACATCATCTCTCAACAGTGAAATGCAAATCAAAACCATGAGATATCACTTCACACCAGTCGGTCTGGTCATTATTAAGAAAAACAAAAAAAATAGCCATGTTGGCAGGGATGTGGAAAAAAGGGAATCCTAGTACACTGATGGTGGAAATGTAAATTGGTGCAAGGTATAAAAAAACAGAATGGAGTTTCCTCAAAAAATTAAAAATAGAATTACCATATGATCCATAAATTTCATTTCTAGGTATTTATCCAAAAAAAGCACCAAATTGAATAGATATTTGCTTCCCTATGTTCACTGCAGAATTATTTACAGTAGCCAGGGTCTGAATACAGCTTATATATTGGCTGATGAATAAATAAAGAACATGTGACATATATGAAGACAGAACATTACACAATGGAATACTACCCATAAAACTGAATGAAATCTCTCCATTTGTGACAACACATCTGGACCTGGAGGGTATCAAGCTAAGTGAAATAAATTAGACCGTAATAGACAAATACTGTGTGATTTTACATATACGTTGACTCTAACAAAGCAAAACAAATCATCAAAATAAAACAGAAACAGACTCGTAGGCACATAAAACAAACTGTTGGCTACCAAAGAGGGAGTGGTTGAGGAGCCAGGTGAAATACGTGAAGGGAATCAAGAGGTACAAACTTTTAGGAACAAAATAAATAATCGTGTAATCTGGGAGAGAAGTTTGAAGAAACTACAGCTGATGGCAGAAAAACTCAGACTGCCTGCAACTTCACAGACGGCGCATTGGTTCAAGATCAGGAATGGGATGGGAAGGAAAGCGCAATAACAAGAAAGTTGGAAGCTGGGAAATTGGTGGTGGAATGCGTCATGAACAATGTCACCTGTACGCGGATCTATGAAAAAGTAGAGTAAAACTTCCAACATCATTTTGGACAGGAATTAGCTGTGAGGATGAACAAGCTCAGTTCAATGAGCAAATCATACTGCTTTTTTTTTCATTACTGTGTTCAATTATCTTTACCACAAACATTTTACATGCAACTATTTCAAAGTGTTGATTTAATTAGGAACATTCCTTTGGTTAGTAAATAAATGTGTTTGTGCTAAAAAAAAAAAAGTCATTGGGATGTAAAGGACAGCATAGGGAATATAGCAAATAATATTGTAATAATGTTATATGGTGATAAATAGTAATTAGACTTATCACAGGGATCGTTCCAAAATGTATAAAAATATAAAATAAATATAATGCACACCTGAAAGTAATAAAATATTATATGCCAATTATACTGAACAAATAATTAAAACAATCTAAAATAAGATGAGACATTTAATTTTAAAACAATTAATGGGCTCTAACAAATTTAAGGTAATTAATTATCAAATGCCAGTCAGAGCCATTAGGGATATTACACTATATTTCACTGAATCTTATAAAATGACTGATATATATATCTTGTATAAATTGGACAAGAAAATACATGCAAATTTCAAGCTTTCAAATACCTAATATTTAATGATAGTTAGTATTACTTTTTCTAATCTGGAATGTGCTATTTATTTGGGCCTTCAATTTCTTTCAATAATGTGTAAATTTGAGTGTACAAGTCTTTCACATCTTTCATTAAATGTATTCAATAAAATACCTTATTCTTAAGTTGTATTTACTAAATTGTTTTCTTAATTTCATTTTTAATATATTCCTTGCCAGTATATAGAGATAAAATTGATTTTTATAAATTGATCTTGAATCCCACTTGCTGAACTCACCTCTAAGTTATAAAAGGATTCCCCTATGTTCAGAGAACATACTTTGGAGGATTTCAATCGTTTTTAACTTATTGAGGCCTGTTTTCTGGACTAGCATATACTCTATTTTGGAATACATCTGTGCTTGAGAAGATTGTGTATTCTGCTGCTGTTAGGTGAAATGTTCTATAGATAAATTTAGTTGATTAGTTGTGTTGTTCAGGTATTCTGATTCCTTGTTGATTTCCGCCCAATTGTTCTAGGCATTTTTGAGAACAGTGTATTAAAATCTCCAACTATTATTATTGAATTTTCCTTTTGGCCAGTTTTTGTTAAGTATAAGATAGTTGGTCAATATTTAATTCTCAGCATTTTGAATAGGTCATTCTATGGCTTGCTGGCCTCTATTGTTTCTCATAATCCAGCTATGATTTTGTTGAGGTTCTCTTTTATGTGTTGAGAGGTTTTGCTTTTCCTGCATTCAAGATATTCTCTCTATCTGGCTTTCAACATTTCGACTATGATGTGTCTGGGTCAGAACTGGCTTGCACATAATTCTACTTGAAATGCATTATCAAGTTTGCTGATTCTTGCATCTGCCAGTTCAAATCCATACTTGTACCCCCCTAGGGAATTTTAAGTTTTGGTTTTTGTACTTTTCAATCCAGATTTCTTTTTTATAATTTATTTTTTATTGGTGTTCAATTTACCAACATACAGAATAACACCCAGTGCTCATCCCGCCAAGTGCTCCCCTCAGTGCCCGTCACCCATTCACCCTCAACCACCCCCCTCCTCCCCTTCCACCACCCCTAGTTCATTTCCCAGAGTTAGGAGTCTTTATGTTCTGTCTCCCTTTCTGATATTTCCCACACATTTCTTCTCCCTTCCCTTATATTCCCTTTCACTATTATTTATTATGCTGAGTGAAGTAAGTCAATCAGAGAAGGACAATCCAGATTTTCTATCTGGTTCTTTTTAATAATTCAATTTCTTTATTTATATTCTCCATTTCATGAGGCATTGTCATCATGCCTTCCTTTAATTCTTTAAGCATTGTTTCCTTTATGTCATTAAGTATACTTAGGATAGCTGTCTTGAATTCTATGCCTCTGGTGCACCATCTAGACTCTTTCAAAAGCAGTTTTGATTGCGGGTGTGTGTGTGTGTGTGTGTGTGTGTGTGACATTTTCCTATTTCTTAGAATATCTCGAAATTTGTTTTGGCTGAAAAACAGACATTTTAGGTATCATAAAAATTCTGCATACTAATCCCAACTGGTGGTTATTGCTGTTTTTGACTTGTACATTTGTCTGTTTAGTGACTTGGCTGATTTCTGCACTGTGTCCCTGTAGTATGCAACCTTTGATGTTCCTGTTCAGGTTCTCTGGCTACCTAAGGGTTACTCCTAGGTCAGGACAAGATATTTATTGGTCAAAAGTCTGCTTTATTCCCTCCTGGCAGTAAGATTTTTACACTTAATCATTGGATATGTGTTATTGGCTTAGAGCTGCTTTCACAGGTCACAGAGTATTTCCTCCCACATTCATCCAGGGACTAGTAGCTTGGGAATTTCTTCTCCAATCACTCCTGAGAGGGTGCATAATAGGGCAGGCACAGTCTTAGAGACTGCTAAGGATGATTGTGATTTTATTTTTAAGGCTGACTTCCATGGATTTGCCCCTGGGTCACAGTAGTTTTTTGTTCAGTTAGTGTTTGGCCAGAGGTTGTGTTTAAGCCTCTTGTGGCAGAAAAGCATCCATCCACCCTGTAATAGTGGATCTGTGTGTGGCTTTGAGAATGCTTTCAAGTCCTGCTTTGATTACTCCTGAGTGTAATTCATGAGGTCAGCCTAATGCATATGCACAGACTTCCCAACCTCCAAAATTGACTGTTTTCATAGGAGGGCTTTTTATGCTATCTCTTTACCTGGCTCTATTAAACTTCTGGCTGTTCTGTTGTTTTGCATGGAGCTGTAAACTTCCGCTTAATAATTACCAGGTCTCCATTTTTTCCCCAGATGATGGGGCCTTTTAAGACATATTTTCTTAAAAGTTACAAATATGCAATACAGTATTATTAACTATAGTAACCATACAGTATATCACAACCCCATGACTTACTTTAGGACCCCTTTAGCCATGCCAGTTATCCCCTAATCCTTACCCCACCTCTGACAACCACCAATCTGTTTCCTATATCTATACATTGTATTTGTTTTTAAATTCCATATGCAGGGAAGCCCAGGCCATGATCCTGGAGTCCTGGTATTGAGACCCATGTTGGGCTCCCTGCAGAGAGCCTGCTTTTCTCCCTCTGCCTGTGTCTCTGCCTCTCTCTCCCTCTCTCTCTCTCTCTCTCTCTCTGTGTGTCTGTCTCATGATTAAATAAATAAAATCTTAAAAAAAAAAATTCCACATGTAAGTGAGATCATGTGATACTTGTCTTTCTCTATTTCACTTAGCATAATGCCCTCAAGGTCCATCCATGTTGTTGCAAATGGCAAGATTTCTTTTCTTTTCTTTTTTCTTTTCTTTTCTTTTCTTTTCTTTTCTTTTCTTTTCTTTTCTTTTCTTTTCTTTTCTTTTCTTTCTTTTCTTTTCTTTCTTTCTTTTCTTCTCTTTTCTTTTTTTTCTTTTCTTTTCTTTTTTATTTTTTTTTATTTATTTTTTTTTAATGGCCAATCATACACAGACACACACAAATCCCACATCTTTAGTCATTCATCGACTGATAGACACTTAGGTTGTTTCTATGTCCTGGCTACTATACTCCATTGTCCTTGACAGATTCCGTAGGCATGGAATTCTCTTTACTCTGTCCCAAAAACTGTCAATCCCGTTCAGTGAGCTCCAGATCTCATCCTGTGACCTTCTTTCCCCCAGACTGCCACCCCCACCAAAATCACTTCACTGGTGCTAGGGATGGGGGCTTTACTTTTCACTGTCACCCTTGTTCTATGAGTGGGTACAGGGAATGGGGTGGTTGGCATACCATGGTTTTGGCCTAGCCTGCCTGGTTTAGTACTCCCACCCTATGAATAAGCTGGGGTAGGGAGATAAGACCTTCAATATACTTGGCCTGATGTACCTGGAATAGAGCTGCTGTGCTATGAGTGGGGCTAGGTAGAGGTAAAAAAACGTCCTGGTCCTCCTGGCCATATCTGCCTATAATGAAGCTTTTGCCACATGTCCTGTGTAGGACACTGGCAGCCTACCCCTCCTGGCTAAAATTATGGTCCTAGACTGGAAGATGAAAAGAGAAGGAACTCCCATCTTCTTGACTGCACATGTCTGGAATACAACCTCTATAACATGGATCTAAAAGGATGGCAATGATGATGGTAAGAAAATGGGACGTGGGGAAAGAAGGTCACAGGATGAGGAGATCTGGAGCTCCACTGAACGGGATTGACATTATTTTGGAACAGAGTGAGGAGAATTCCATGCCTAAGGAATTTGTCAAGGACAATGGAGTATAGTGGCCAGGACATGGAAACAACCTAAGTGTCTATCAATCGATGAATGACTAAAGATGTGGGATTCGTGTATGTGCTCAAATGCCATGGCTTCTTGCTGTTCTTTCAGAGGCTTAGATTTTCGTGAATGAATATTTCTTCATTTGCTTAACACTATTAGGGCAATTTCCAGAGACTTTCAGTGACTGGATTTTTAAAAATAATCCCTATCTCTTAAATTACTATTTTCCTGGGAAGAGGATCTGTCTAGTTCTTTCAGAAGTCCTCCCTTCCCTAAGTGTATTTTTTTTTAATTGACTGCATTTTTATTATTTTACTTGAATTGTGAAACTACCTTGACAATTAGTAGTAGATATATTTACTGTATGGGATAAGTTTCTAATTAGATTTTGCAAGTAAATAGTTTAGTTTTTAAAGAACACTTGGGCTCACAAATAGAAAAAAAGCAAGCCATTTCTACTGGCAGTATTTCATATTGAATAATTTACATTAGTAACTAAAGCTACACACATAGTTCTTATCAGAACATGGCATCTGTCTCTTCAGACAATGAAAAGCACCTTTTGGATGAGGATAATATATTGTGCTGCATCACTGGGTTTCTCATCTTGGCACTTCTGTAAATCTAATTATGAGATATATGCAGCACTTGCTAACTCCCATTAATGGAAATGGATGCATCAGTGACCCCCATTTTACTGAGTCTAAATAAACTAATACTCTATCTCTAAAGCACACCCAAGCTATTTAAACCTTTCTCCTCTGGCTAAGCATAAGAACAGTAAATTATCATAAATCAAAGTTCACTGATGTATATATGACAATAGAAGCAAATCATTAATGTATGAATATTCTCATTCTTTCTCTCCCCCCCCCCCAACATCTCTTTCTGCTAATGAAGGCTTGTAAAAGCATTTCTGTCAGGGAGTTTTATATTTCAGAATCAAGAGAAATTGTTGGACTGGTGGGCAAAGGACCAGTGGCTAGGGGAGGGAACGGAGTTTTCAGGGGAATTTTGAAAAAACTAATGAGGGACTGACTAGCTGTTTGAATTGGAGAAGAGGAATGATGAGAAAAGAGAGTAAAAATATAAACTGATCCTGTGGCTTAAAAATTTGTCATGGTAATATGAGAATTATATATAAAGAACTTTAATTGTTTTGAAATTGCTGTTTGGTCAACAGAGTGTTATTTATTTGACTTTAATTTTATTCTTACTCTGAATCATTTTAGTCATTGCTTTTAACATATTTCCAAATATAAAGATTTTTTTCAAATATAAAGATTCAATGCAAATTGTTCTTAATAATGAGTTTAATTTAAGAAGATCATATTATAGGGAAACATCTTACAGCCACAATATATTTCAGACTACATTGGCGGTGAGAACTGTTATGAGAAACAAAATCAGCATTGTCTTTTTAGCATCTTAAGTCAATCTTTGCTCCTTTACAGTCACAGTATTTTTGAGCAAAAGGGAGAAGGGAATGTACCCCATGTCAAGCACACTAAAAATACTAAAAGTCCCTGTCTATTTTTATACGTAAACTATATGGATGGTTGACTATTTAGACTTTACATTAAGTGTGCTTAATAAGTTTGCATTAAAATATAAGTAATTATTTACATATTCTAGAGTATTCTGTGACTTTTATATATCATACATAAAATTCTCACCATAGGGATTCTGGGTGGCAGGGGCGCATTGATTGTATAACATTTGGAAATGAAGCATCTAAATTAAGCTATTTCCCACAGCATGTAGATATTTTTCAATTAACATTTAAATGTAAATTTTTCATCTTAAGCTTGGCAACTTCTTTCTCTGTATATGGTGAGTATTGTGGAGGGTTTAGCTAGATCAAGACAATTGATGTTTTTGGTCAACACTAGAGCCCTTTCATCTGTTTCCAAAGTATCTTTTGCATATCTGTTGCACTGCAGAATACTTGTGTGTGTGTGTGTGTGTGTGTGTGTGTGTGTGTATTGCGTGTATGTGTGTCTAGAACACAGCAACCACCCAGGATGTTAAAGGAATAAATTAGTAAGTGAATAAATGAATACTTGAATAATTCTAACTAGATTATGTCCTATTTACCCACAGGTCCAGAGTTAATATACAAATGCCTGCTACTTGTTAGAATGACCTTCATGCTTTCTGTATCCTTCAGTCTTTCTGTGGGAGTATTCTAGAGTATAGCCATGGGTTTGGGAAGATCAGCTGGAAGAGGAATAGGTGATGTCTTATGTAGGGCACAGGTTCAACATTTAGTACAGAATAATAATATGGGGTTCAACCAGGAACACAGAAACCTCCAAAATAAGAGATAAGATCTATCCTGGACTGAGAACCAGAAGAAGCAGCCAGATCATTATGAGAGGTCAGGACTGCACACAAATGAAAGCCAAGAAGTGAAATCAAGCTTAAAAAAAAAAAAAAAAAAAAAAAAAGGAAGAGGCATTTAGAGTAACAGGGACTAGATCTAGTCCTAGAGTACAATTAAATTGAGGAACTAAGAGTTTAATTACACAGACAAGCAAAGGGCTGAGTCAAGAACTTTTGTACATGTATTTCATGTCTTAGAGAGACCATATTGTAGGATGAAAGAGAATTTAAAAAGGCCTTGAATTTGTGCTAGTAGCATTCAATCTTTTATGTTGAATTGTATGAGCAAAATAGTATTTTTATAATGTTTGAAAGCAGGAAATTTAGAATTGTGACCATTTAATATAATCTTTATAAAATTCTATAAACCTGAAAAAACTAACCCAAACAACAAAATAATCTAATTTTAAAATATTATTATTTATAGTTGTTTTACATTAAGAAAGTAGATTTCTTCTTACAACTTCACTATTTTGGCTGTGAAATAATTTATTAAGTGCTACACACAAACATATTAAATTTTAAAAAGTGCATGTGCTTTAGTACAAACCTTCCATATTTTTTTTTTCCTTTATTAGTTTCCTTACATGTTTACCAAAGCAACAAAAAGGAAGCTTTAAGCCCCCTGTTTCTGAAGTGAAATTAGTTCACTTAAAACTTTGGCAGATATCCTCATGATTCTGTTTTAGAACTAAAAGCAATAAATATAATCAAAGCAAATCAATCACTTTAAAAGTAATCAATTTAAAATTTTATATAAGAATTTACTTAATGACATGTAACACCACAACTATTGCTCTGTATAATTATATATTTTTCTCTAATTATTCAGTAACTGCCTGACTTACTCTTAAATCAATGTCCATGTTCAATAGGTCAATAGAAATGTGTACAATTTGTTGCTCAAACTCAGATCACAATATAGGGAGAGTTAATCAGTGCAAGGAGTTGCCAGTTAATTAAGCTCTTTTTTCTATGTTCAGTCTTCTAGAAAACAAAACAAAACTAAACAAAACACAGGAAATGCATGATTCAAAGGGATAAAAAAGAAAAAAATAAAACCTTGGTGTATAGTACTAAATATCAAAAATAAATCCACATAGTAAAGAATGACTTAAAAAAAAATGAAGTCTGAGTAAATAAAGAAGCTTGATGACAAATCTTAATCTCTTGCTTGAATTCCAAATGTGTCCAGAGATATCTAAAAATCATTCTGTGGGAGTTTTTGCTTTTATAAAACAAATGAGTTAACTGAGGCTGCAGTTTTATGACAATGTAAATGAAACTTGCTAGAAGTAAAACATCAGGATATGATCTTAGATCACTGATTCCTTGGGTCTTTAAACTGTCTAGTGATTTAGTCTGAACTTCCATATCTCCTTACTCAAGTTCTAGAGCTGCCATCTTTAAAAACTTTCAACGTAACTAATGATAATAAGACTAACTTTTCTAGGCTCAGTTTCCCTACATCAGAGGCCAAGGTTGTATTTCTTGTTGTGTGACAAGCTTAAGAAGAAGGTTAATAAGAAAGATTTGAGGTCATCCAGGATTTCCCACACCCAGCCTCACAGATTTGGAGGACAGCCATGATGAAAGCAAAGGAGAGATAATGGCATTAAAAAGAAATCAAGGTACTGCCTTGACTTCTCCATATGGAACACATGCTAGTCACACACTTCTTAGCCAACAACATGTTAACAGGGAGAGGAACAATTTCAATCATCCTTTGTTTGCAGATCATGTTGAAAATCAGAGGTCCCAAAACATATAATATTTGTCCACGAAACCCATCCCTATGGAGTGGGAATCTTTGGTACCAGTTTATAATAGGCCAAAGCTAGATTAGTGGCTTGAGCACAGCTACACAATGACAAGGTAGGCTCTCCACCTAGCCAATTCCTCCTGTTCCTGAGTTAAGGAAACACCTGTTTGTCATTATTGGCTTTCCACCTGATTGCTACAGAATCTCAGGTAACTTCAAAGTACAGTCAAACCTCAAATATCAGGAGACCAACTAATCAGGGTCTTAGCTTTTCTAAAAATATTTCTCTGCTTTATACTTTAAAAGAATAAGACAAATAAGTTCAAAAAAAAAAAAAAAGCGCACTTCAGCAACTTTGGTTTAAAAAGTAGCCCAATGCCTAATCATTCCTAGCCTTTACACAGTATATATCTGCAATCTTCTATAATGGGAGCTGATGCACAGAATAATTAACCTGAGACACTTCAAGAGAATCAGTTAACAAGGGGAGAGTCACTTTTATCAGTGCAGTCTAATTATGAAAACAGGGACATTGAACATTACAGTCTAGAAAGATTTTCAATAATGCAAGTTGAAACAAAAGTGACTTTTTTTAAGTTAAATGCGTTAACCAGAGAAATCAATTTGTCAGAGCATCCAATTCCTGTTAAGCAAGGTTTTCAATTAGTTTCTATGACATTTAATCCATAAATTTTATCTAAGCATAAGTAAAAATGATAGTCCCAAAGAGCTCTTAAAACATCATCTAGGAGCAATTATCTATCCTACCTTTGCAGGTACATGGGAGTCTGTCCAAATTTTGAAAATCTTTGGAGAAAGACATTGCAAAATCCTCTATTAGGTTATTGCTTCTAATGAGAACTTCCACAGAAAGCATGGAAATGCTTTTCCTTTCCTATTTTCAAATTGTACACTTTATAAAAATGAGAATAAAAAATTGACAGTTATGCTGTACAATATGATACTTTAAATAAAGCCATATGTGGAAAAATATATATTTCATAAATATGCCACACAGCTATCAAAATACACTTACAAGAGACTAAGATGTTTTTTCATATATCTTGCTTTTTTCAAAAGATTTATTTATATAGCATTGTAGATAAAATTAAAGAATGAAAATTCTTGGTCAGAAAAATGGAAAAAAAATCTTAACTGTTTTCTGAAAGTTCTGTATGTGTAATCTTTATTCATTAAAAAGTTTTAATCCTCATATTTTTATAGGATATTTTAGGCCTTTTAAGCAGCTATGAATTTTGAAAGCTACCCAATTTACCAAACAAGGCTGCTAAATTTTCCTTAGAGTGATATGCTTACTACAGAACCTTTGTTAATGAAGATTTGTGGCTTTAAATGACATATCTCAGATAACATTTACATGGTAATTGACAAAACTATGTGAAATCATCTTATCCTTAATTTTAACAGCCATTATATGTTATTGGTTAAATCAAGTAATGTATTACTTGGTAAGATGTTCTGTCCCTCTCCCCCAAGATGGAAGGATAAACAGAAATGTTTTAAAACTAATCTATAAAATGTATTTTTGTTTGATTGTCACATGAACCACACCTTTACATAGAACATTTGTGACATTTTCCGGCATATAATTTCAATTACAATGCTGTGACTACTGAAATTGGCATTTGAGAAGTTGCATGTAAATGTGAATAACTTTTGGAGCACTCAAATATATTTAAATATTTTACCGCAAGAGAAAAAATTTCCTTGGAATTGGTGTTTGATGAAGCTTAAGTGACTTTCTCAAACGTTACACCTTCTTGTACCTGATTCCATATGCATTTGGTTTCTCCTTCTCCCCAATCCTTCCCTAACTCTACTTTGCCCTCCCTAGGTACAGAAGTCAGAAACAATAGCGATCCTTCTGATCTAGGTATATGAAGAAGATAAGACAGCTGTAACAGAGGAAAAGAGTTAACTTAGGTAAACAGACCTGTATCGATTCTGAAATATCACATACATGGAATCAATTTTGGCCAAAAACATGTATTTTTTTCAAGTGAAACAAGAGTAATAATATTTTCTAATAAGCTATGGACAGATGTACACTCTTTTCTCTGGAAATACGTTCTTTTTTTTTTTTTTTTTTTTTTTTTTTTTTTAGTTTAAACTAGTATTTCTCAAATGTACTACAGAAGTTTGGGACCAAATAATTCTTTGTTGTCAGGGTTGTTCTATAATATTGTAAGATGTTAGCTAGTATTCCTGGCCTTTATCCACCACATGCCAATTGCATCTTCCCAAACATGACAACCAAAAATATTTCCAGATATTGCCAAATATTCTCTAAGTAGCAAAATCACCCAGTTGAGTATCACTGGTTTAAACAGCTATACTTAGATTCAAATGTATTCATTTTTAAAAGGTGAGGAGAAGGAACCCAAATGCATTCCTTTTTAAAAGAAGAGAGGTAGGAAGACAAAAGAAGGAGGGAAAGGGGAAGGAAATGGAGGGAACATAGAGGAGGAGAGGAGAGGAGAGGAGAGAAGAGGAGAGGAGAGGAGAGGAGAGGAGAGGAGAGGAGAGGAGAGGAGAGGAGAGGAGAGGAGAGGAGAGGAGAGGAGAGGGAAGACAGAGAGGCAGCCCCAAAGAGAAAAATCTTACCACCAAGTATACTGTATATGCTTTTTGTCTACTGTTTTTATTTTTATCAGTTCTTGATTAACACATTTAATTAGTTCCGATACTCAATAAGTTAATAGTCAATTGAAGCGCAGGTTCTACGGTCCAGCTAAGGATCAAATTTCATTTCTGGCATATATCAGTTTTGTAATTCTTTAATTTGGGGAAATATATTTAACCCTTCTAATCCTCAGCTTCCTCATTTGCAGGCAGATTTGTACATAGTTTCTGCGGTTATAAATAAGTTAATGCATACAAAGTACTTAGTTAGATGGAGAGTAAACTCAAAACTGTTTCCTACATATACATCATCAACTTCATCACTAATTAATCAGAATCTTAATTTGAAAAATGAATTTTGTATTTTTAAAATAAATATAATTAGGGAGAATATGAAAATGATTAAATGTGTTTCCCAAGTATCATTAAGAATAAGAATTCTTTAAGAGACCCATATTTAATTTAGAGGTTTAAGAGCAAGTATCCATGTAAGTAAATCTTGATTTATGTTGAATTGATTTGGTGGGCTGGATAGTGCAAAAAATTAATTGGGCCTACGTTTCTAGAAAAATAATTTTGAAAGCCAACCTTTTTTTTTCTTGACATATTCGGTATATTTATTAACTCTAGGACTTAGCCCTCAAACTAGACTTCTTTTAGCAGTGAAGTTAATCGTTTAGGTTAAAAGTACTTAAGTGTTTATAAACTATTCCATATTTCAACAAAACATGTTCCTCAGAATGGTTTAAAATTGTTTTAACACCCTGTTTACTTGGTCCTCATAATCCATGCAAGTGCATTTCTAAACTAAATAACCTAACTACTCTCCAGAAAGAATCTCATACTTGCAGAGTATACACGAATTGTGTGCATATTTGAAACATTAACCCATCAGTGCATTCTTTAAACAGAATACAATCTGTAAATGTTAAATCCAAGCAATTTTTATCGATAAAGTGCTCAAATTTATACTCTTACTGAACCAGTAGCATCATTGGGAATCATTATTTTTACTTGGAGTGGACACAGATATTTAAATTACAAAATAATCCACACTAATAATAGTAAATGTAAAGCTGCCTGAGTAATTATATAGATATCAATATACAAATTAATTCAGAAAATAGGTGTTGAATGTCTATTATATGTTTGTACCCTAGGCATTTATGGATGAATAAAAATAACTGCCCTGTGGAATTTACCTACATACTTACATGTAATAGGTGAATCATCTATTTTATTTTCCCAATAAAATGAATTATAAGCTATGAAAAGGATGGACACAAAGAAAAGGTCTTCTTTTTATAAATATACATACTTGAGACCTCTTAGTATTTTATGTCTGATTTAAAAATATATATATATATCCTGAAACTTTGTCAAAAGAGATTTTTCATCAGAGTATTTTGCCAAAATTAATTTTGAAACAGCTCAATAAATTCCAAATTCCAAAGCAATCTCAAAATTGTCACAGAGATGGCAGGAAAACAAAGGCAATAAACTCAATTTTCCTTAGTGACTCTTGGGTAAATTAGCCAAGTTAAATTGAAGCATTTACTTTTCATTCATTCCTTTTATAAGTATTTATTAAATTTTCTTTGGGAGTATTTTAAATATTGGCCATGGGAAGATGAAAAATGTTTTTTCCCATAACTATGTACCTAATTTCCATAATGTGAGGCTGTACAAAGTTAAAAAAAGAAAAAAAAAAGAAGAAAAAAAGGTGGATTCACTTGGAATGTGTAAGATAACTACAACATTTTTCAGCAATTAAGGAGGCTAGAAAGAAAGAGCAAGAATTATAAAACAACACAACTGGATACATCTCCAAATTGACAAGTATACAAATAAAAATGCCTCTTATTCTAACACAAGCCCAAGAATGAGCATCCTCCGAGTTTTGGTACAAATAATATGGTACTAGGAAGCCTGTGTCTAACACAAAATATAGATAATGCCTGTTGCGAGGCATTGTTTTTAAATGAAATTTCTTGTATTTTCTTGGAGATATGATAGAGTATATTTGCTATTGATTAGTTTATAAGTACATAAATTCATCATTCCATCAACTTGATCAAGTTCCTCAATGCTTAATACTACACTGTTTTCTCTAAACTCCAGGGCAAGTGCTAGATGCATTTTCATTAGCACAATTTTCTCAAAAAAAAAAAAAAAAAAAAAGAAAAGAAAAGAAAAGAAAAAAGAAAAAAAAAAAAAGCAATACAGTGTCTATTACATGGCAAACATGGGCTCTTTGAATGAGACCAAGATGTCTCTAATCCTTCCCAGGAAAGTTTTCCAGGTGTTTGCAATGTTGTCTGTTATATTTGTCAGCACTCTAGAAACTACTCGCCTCTCTATAGCTATCCATCAGTCACCTCTGGATGATAAATCTAATCTTTTGGAACCACACCATTGAACACTTGAGGTTCTCCCAGGAGGTAACTTCCTTCTTCCTAAGTAGCCTAATTTTCCTATCCCACTTTCTTGTATCTCTTGGATATAACCATCCTTACCACTTTTGTAATTCCTAGATGTTACCACTGAATGATTACATTATTTCACAGATGGTCTATTTTGTATAAGTCCTCCTTCAAAATACCATATTATTCTGAGTCTGAGACATATAGGGAAAGAATACAGACTTGAATTTGCTTTTGTGTTTTTTTTTCAAATTTAATTCACACTATTCTATCAATCTAGAATGCTTTCTTTTCCCTTTCCTCACATTGTTCAAAAACAAATCTCAATCTAATTTCTCAGTGAAGCTCCATTTCTATTTAAGTCTTCCATAGTCATCCAGTTTCCACTGTCACCTTCATCCACACTCTCACAAGTGTTTGTACAAGCCATGCAACAAATGCTTATTGAAGTACTATACAAGGTGCTATATGATACATTAATATTTGACAAATAATCTTATATAATCTTATGAAATTGCTTTCATAATTACTTTGAAATATATCTATTAAAAGCTCTATTATTCTAATTCATATCTTCTCATCAAATATTTGATGTGTTTTTTTTTTTTTTAAGTATAAGAATCATAAAAAAAAAAAAAAGTATAAGAATCATGTACTATAGAGGCACCTGGGTGGCTCACTGATTGACCATGTGCCTTCGTCTCAGGTCGAGATCCCAGGGTCCTGGGATTGAGTCCTACATCGGGCTCCCCTCAGGGAGTCTGCTTCTCCCTCTGCCTATGTCTCTGCCTCTCTCTCTGTGTCTCACATGAATAAATAAATAAAATATTTAAAAAAAAAAGAATCATGTCCTATATTTCATTGCATTTCCTCATAATCTGCCCTGAAGTAGGTGTTTAGAGTATTTATTTTTAAAAAGTTAAGAAATGGAAATTTGTCACATGACTTTTTTTCTCATGTAGGAAAAAAAGAAACTTTAGAATTTAAAGTACATGGGCTGTCTCAAAATCATAATATAACTTTATAAAACACTCAATTTAAAGTGACCTGTTTAGATGCAGTTAAACGCTGGGACACCTGCACCCCAATGTTTCTAGCAGCAATGTCCACAATAGCCAAACTGTGGAAGGAGCCTTGGTGTCCATCGAAAGATGAATGGATAAAGAAGCTGTGGCCTAAAAAAAAAAATAAAATAAAAAAATAAAAAAAAGAAGCTGTGGCCTATGTATACAATGGAATGTCACTCAGCCATTAGAAACGACATATACCCACCATTTGCTTCGACGTGGATGAAACTGGAGGGTATTATGCTGAGTGAAATAAGTTAATCGGAGAAGGACAAACATTATATGGTCTCATTCATTTGGGAAATATAAAAAATAATGAAAAGGAATAAAGGGGAAAGGAGAAAAAATGAGTGGGAAATATCAGAAAGGGAGACAGAACATGAGAGACTCCTAACTCTGGGAAACGAACTAGGATGGTGGAAGGGAAGGTGGGCAGGGGGTGGGGGTGACTGGGTGAGGGGCACTGAGGGGGGCACTTGATGGGATGAGCACTGGGTGTTATTCTATATGTTGGCAAATTGAACACCAATAAAAAAAATTCATAATAAATAATAAATAAATAAATAAATAATAAATAAATAATAAGGTGACCTGTTTATAATGGGTTGGAGCTCTCCAGACTTTACTGGCAAAAATATTTTAGTGATGCATTTTCTAATTGTTAAAGAACGCAGATTGTACAGTCTTTCCCATGAGTGAGTGAGAAAGATGCTTCTTGGGTAAGAGCAAAACAAATGTGCTAGCAAGAAATTCTAACCTCTCGTAAGACCTGTTGCTTCCCCGTGCCTACTGCCCTATGGGGACCAATTCTTAGGGCCTCTTAAATGATTTGTACAGATCAATCAAGGAAAGTTTTATTTCCAATCACTCCTCCACCATGACTTATGACATTTGCTATTTTAGGTCTATCTAAATAAATAAAGCCATATTAATATTTAATAGAATATGGCTTTAGATTTACCTACATATTTACTAATATCTTGCTCACCATTTCTCTTGCATCTTAGGACTGCTATTTGAGATCATTCCCCTTCCATTTAAAATGCAGACTTTCACTCTTTTGTGAAAGTCAGTTGGTGAACACTTTTTCCATTCTAGGTTTGAATGCAAATATCTTTACCCTGTAAGCATTTCATAAAAGAGAAGAGTAGTGCTAAACTCTGGGAAATAGATGAAGATTGATCAATTTTACCTGACAGGAAATCCTTTTCCTAATCTCTACAAAAGCTATTGTGCAAGACCAAGAAGGCAATGGAAATCCTCTTGTATCACCTCTTTTATACACAATAACCAATAATGTTGGCCAAAGCTTTTCAAACATACCTTCCTTTTAAGCCATCATCACCATATTTGCATTCAAATGCGACACAAAATAACTAGTCACAAGTGATCACTCAACCTTACAGAGTAGAATCACAATTGCCAAGAACTTAAACTGTCTTACTTTAGGGGAGAAAATGCCCAAGTGCTAAGTAAACCCATACTTGGTCAAAAACCTTGTAAAAGACTGATCCAAAAAAAAAAAAAAGACTGATCCATTTAATTGATTATGAGAGGTATTTGAATAAATATCTCAAAGGCACCATTTTTTAAGGGAAAAAAAGTAAAATTTACATATCTCCTTAAGAGCAGATTTCCAATGATTTTTCTTCTGCATTAATGGGTGGAGTACATAATGCTCAACTGGCACAGAATTCTTCTCTTTGCTGCTTGTTCGGCAGTCAGCATCTTCTCTAGAGTTCAGCTTGAAGTGTCCTAGCCAGGAAAACGTGGGCCTGTGCTGAAACATCAAACACTGCAGAAGATTTTAATTAATAGTGACATTCATTTTTTCTTTTAAATTTCTTTTCATTTTGTAAATGCAGCTGCTATGAAGCTACTAAAAATCTGGGATGGGGACAGGTGGGAGCAAGGGATCTCTCACCCTGAAATCTAAACAGATGCAATGAAGCATGGAGCAAGAATGCATTTCACATCCTTATCACCTAACTTACCACATGCAGCCAGAATGCTGATACATGAACAAATAAATTAATAATTATTATGAATAAGAATTCTCTTCAGATACTCTGCTAAGGGCGAGATGTACAAAGACAATGAGGCAGATGAGTAAATACCTAGTTTTGAAACTCTGTTCCCATTTAAATTTGAATCTATGCAAATTGATAAAAAATGTTCTCTTACATTCAGAGAAGACTGAGTTTTCCCAGTGCACTATCAAGCTATTTTATGTGCATTACCACTAATTATCACACTAGCTCACCAAGGGAGGTATTACTGTCCCATGTAATATATGAGAAAAAAATCAAGGCTGAAAGCAACATTTCCACAATTTGTACATCCACTGGCTTCTGTGTTCAGCAGTGCGGAGCAGTGACTGAAGAAGAAGAGATAAAGTTCTTCCCTCTCCCTCACTATCTTACCCAGTATCTCTGGCATCAGACGCATTGTCTCCATGGCTCTAATTGTTCTGGGACAAACAGGAATCAGTAGCCCAGAACCTTCCTTTTGTCTTTTTAGCCCTGAGATAAGAGTAGCTTCTGGATGTTGCTAATCTGTAGTTTACCTCATCATCAATTGCTGACTTTTAAATTCTTTCACCAACTATGTAAAAATCCCTTGGTTTAAATTCCCTCTGTTTAAATTCAGGGTTATTTCTGTCATCCTATATGGATCCCAATTGATACACCTGTGATCTTCAAGTCATATCACATTATTTCAAATATAGGCTGCAAAATTGTTCATATTATTTTCTACTTATTTGTTTACAAGTCGGTTTTCTCCTTGCCTGTGAACATCTGAGATCAGAGACACCCGCTCTTGAATCTCCAATATGCAACACCTAGCCCAATACTGTGCAGATGCATAGTAAATACTTGTAAATTAAATAATGACTGAATGTAATGCTATAATAAGGTATGGATAGCAGATATGAAAAGGCCAATCTAGTTCTAGAAGATCTCCCTAGAAATAAGATGCCTAAACTGCCAAAGAGGGATGTTTTCTGATAAACAGGAACAAAATCTCATAGTAAAGATGTGAATCTCAAAGTAAAGTGTGAAGGTTATTATCTTAACCTTGTTGAAATGTTATTAGGAGCAGAACTCAGTCAGAATCAGTTTAGATAGGCAGAGGTCGATGGATTCTGGAGTTGGCTGAGAGTGAAAATAATTTGAATTGGTGAATATTTCAGGTAAGGTGAGGGGAAAGGAATATTCTAGTATGATTTCAGGAGCCTGGTGTGGGTTATTATACAGATGACAAAATTAAACAAGATAGATGGAAGGAAGAGTAGGTTAGAGTAAAATATGACGAGTTTAGATTTGGACATGAGTTTGATATGCCTGTGGGGCATCCATGTGAAGTACGTAGGAGACAGTCAGAAATATACACCTGGATCTCAGGAGAGAAGAAAAAAGTAGGGGGAGTCACAGGTAAGTAGGTGGTAACTAAAGTGAATAGGATGACTCAGAAAGATAAGATGAGTCAAATTAAGACGAGCAAGGTAGAAGAGGTAGGCCCAGGAAAGAACAAGAGCTTGAGAGCTGCTGTGGTGCAAAGAAGGAGAGGGGTGGTGAAGCAAAATTTGTGGATGGTCATGGGGTGGAGGCAATTCAGGAGATGGCACAGGATGATAGAGGGAGAGTTCAGGAATTAAAATGCTCCAGAGAAGGCAGATAAGCAACCATTGTGAATTAAAAAAAAATACTTTGTGTAAGCTTATTTATCTATTTTCCTACTAGAAACTTGGCTGTAATAGAAATGAGAGAGGGGTCATTTCCTGAAGGGTAAAGACCTTCTTATATGGAAGGCATGACTCAGTACTAGGTCCCACATTTAGCCCAGGCTTCTATAAAAATAAGTGAGAACAAATAAATGTGAAAAAATGTCTAAGACACTTGGTGTTTTGAAAGATTTCTGCCTCTCTTCCTCCTGCACCAATATCAGAACTCTCGGTATAGACTAGGGAAAGGACTAAGAAAATGAGCTGAGGATTTTTTTTTTAAGGACATCATCATGTAGACAGTGATAAAGCATTCAAAATCAAGGTTAATGAACCCTGAAAGTCTACTGTTTTTCCCTATTTATTGTCTGAGTGTTGGCAAGACATTTAGCCTAGTTTCATCCTCTCCAGAACAGAAGGAAGGACTAATCTAAGTTGATAAAAACAATAACAATGGGGCTTCTGGGTGGATTAATTGGTTAAGCAGCCAGTACTTGTTTTCCACTCATTAAGTCATGATCTCAGTATTGTGAGATGGAGCCCCACATTGGATTCCACTTCCAAAGTGGAACTTGCTTAAGATTCTCTGACTCCCTCTCCCTCTGCCCTTCCCCCCATTCTCTCTCTCTCTCTCTTTAAAAAAACAAAAAACAAAAAACAAGACATAACATCATTCTGTATGGTTAGTGTTCACAGTATACATCCAAAGCAAATGGCAAATGTAATTTTTAAAGGTTAACTCAGAACTGTTTTCCCAAACTATAAAAGGAGAAAATCTAACTGCATTTTGTGTCCCTAGCTTACTTAAAAAAAAAAAAAATTAAACCCTACGGCAAATCAATTTTTAGCCAATAATTGTTCCATGACACACTTACAAAACAGCTGCCCTAACGTTCAAACACACTAAACTGATCACACATATAAAAAGAACTTTTCTTGAATACAGAAAATGGTTATTTTAGAAAATTGGTCCTATTTTGTAAGGGTTCTCCTCATTCCCTTTCTTTTATGTGTCATACATACGTTCATGTACAAGTGGATATAAGTGTTTGAATTTCTCAGACTGAAAGAGGATTTATTTGTACTTTCCTGCATAGTAACCTGTGGAAGGGAAATTGGCCTCAGGGCTATGGATAATTACCAGTGCACAAGCTCAGTCCAGACACCTATGACAGACAAAATGGTAGTCTAGCAGCACCTTGATTCAGAATGTCAGTTCCTGGTTAATAAAGATGAGCTAAAGTTTGACTCACAGAACTGGGCAGGACCATAGGTTTAATACCTATCCAGTTGTAAAACTCCCAGAGAACCAACCACTGGTCAATTTCCACAGGTAGTAGTGTACATTAAATAGATTATGTAAGTGTCTTTAAGTCTGGCTAAAATATATGGTTTATACTTACCTATATTTATATTTATATATAATATACTTATATTTGCATATATTTTATATGTAAATATGTGTTTAAATATAAACATATCTATCTGATTATAATATATAATATACATAAGTTATAATATATAAATTAAATAATTACATATATAATTCCAAATGACCTTGTAAGAAGATATATTGATCCATCTCCCAAATAAATTAGAAGTCCTGAGCACAAGGCTTGTATACGGTGTAGCTGTGACTCCACATGGATCCTTCTATGACTCGGTGAATGAGAGAGAATTAATAAATGTCTTAGATTGAAACGTTGGTGCAGACAGATATTCCTTAGCCTAACCCTGAAGCTGACTGCAATTTCTTCTGAACCTGAAGAAGAAGCAAGGGCAAGGGCCTTCACTTTCATTCTCCACTTGAGTGCCAGGAAAACAGGATACTGTGGATGGATAGCACACAAGGGAGATGAAGAGGATTTATACAATCACAAAGATAAAAACTCTGAAACACAAAGCTGTTCCATATTGCTCTTGGAATTCTAAAGTAGAATAAAACACTAAAATAAATGAATTTACTCTGAAACTTAATTCTTCTTAACTCTAGCTACTAAAACCTTGCATGGTGTTCTTCATGTTCTCCTTACGAGTAATTGACATTAGACTGAATTTTCTTCAGAGGTTTAAGTATTTTCTTCTAAAAAATGGCCAATCTAATTACTATCCAAGGTAATCAATTTTCCATTATTGCAATCATCCATTAGAGTCTTTAGCTTTTTCTGATTACAACTATTCAAAAGAATAAAATAATAAAACATTTCCCTCCCCCTCTTTTATGTAATAACTCATGCAGAGAATCAAAGGCAAAAGCATCTCCAATACATTTTAGGAAATGTGAGAAGACCAATATGCTTGAAGAAATAAGCAATTATGGGTTTTGGATAATCCTAGAAAAAAATAAGGGGCCAGATTATCTAGGGTTTCATACATCACTGGGAGACTTTAGAATTTATTTTGAATATAATGGGGGAAATCCATGGTTTAGAATTTGAGTAAAACAATGATATATCCTGATATGATCTAACATGAATTTTTAAAAGGTTGCCTAGTTACTTTGCTGATAATAGACTATGATATGATGATGTTGGAGTATGGGAGACCAGTTATGTGGCTATTTCAATCATCCAGTTACAAGATAAATATCAGATAGTACCAATAGAGCTGATTAGATTAGGAGTTTGGATATATTCAGAAATTAGAGTTAATAATATATTTTGAGATGAATTCAACTTGAGGAATTAAAAAGAAATGTCAGAACTTTCCCCAATATTTTTGTATGAGAAAATAAAAGGCTGTCACCAACTAAGAAGGAAAAAGCTATATGTTTAATAGTTCTGAGGAGTGGAGAAGACCCTGGGCATGTGAATATGAGATATCCATCAGAGATATTGAGAAGACAGTTGGATTCAGATTTTTTTTTTCTTTTTTTAAGAGAGAGAAGGAAGAAGGGCCAGACTGGGAAGGAAAGATTCTTAAGCAGGCTCCATGCCCAGTGCAGAGCCTGATGTGAGGCTTGATCTCACAAGCCTGAGATCATGATCTGAGCCAAATCAAGAGTCAGACAGTTAATCAACTAAACCCCCCAGGTCCCCCATATGTACATTTCTGGAATTACAGAGTAGTCTCGACTAGAAAAACTAATGGAAGTCATTGGTACATGGATGGTATCAAAAGCCATGGGAAAATGAGATCATTAAGAGTGTAAATTAAGCAAAGAAGAGAAAAAGACCAAGGACTAAGGTTGCTTAAGAAGCAATAAAGTAATAGTAAAGGAATAGAAAAGTAACCAGTGCGCTAAGCAGAATACCAACAGTGGTATCCTGAAAGGCAAGTAAATAATGTTTAATAAGGAAGAAAAAGTGATCAACTATGCCAGAAATTACTGATAGAGAAATTAAGAGAAAATTTGTAAATTGAATGGGTATTACACTGCCAAGGTCATTGATGACCTCAATGAGAGCAGTTTTAGTGGAATAGTGCAAGGGGAAAGCCTGACCATAGTGTGTTTAATAGAGAATGAGAGGAGGAGAAATGGAAACAGAGAATGGATAGAAGAGAAACAGAGAAATAGCATAATACATGACAGGGGAAATAGAGTCAGGAAATTTTACTCATTTATTCATTTACATATAAATATATATGCATATTTTTCATGATGGGAGATACGATTGTATATTCATAAAAATGATCTTATAAAGATGAGAAATGATGTAGGAGACAGGGAGGGGAGCTGGGTCAATGTATTTGAGTGGTCTAGACAGATGAGACCTGGTATTGGCATCAGGTAAAACCGTAGATAGGTCTGTAGGTCAGAAGTAAGTATAGATACTAAAGAACAGATATGTGTAGTGATGGGAGTCTGCATATTTTTTTTCCTAGTTTTCTGATTCCTTCAGTTTTCTCAGCCTTGTGGGAAGTAAAATCATTAACTGAGAGAGGATGTGCAAGAAAGGGTTGATCTGAGAAGAAATAAAATGTAAAATAGACTTCAAAGATAGGAAATGAACTAGGAATGTATAACGCGGCTGGCTGATAACATTAAGGACAAAATTGAGGTTTATGGTCATGGAATGAAAGCATGGTTGTTGGCTTTTTCAGCCTGGTTCAGTTTTTCAGGTAATGGAACAGAGTAAAAGAACAGGTGGAGAGTTAGATTTAATTAGGGATGTGTATTTGTTTTTGTCAGCTGAGTATGAGGTAGCAAGAGAATGGCTGAAGAACTGATGTACTATGCAGTAAAGTGATTAAATAATAGACCACGGAATTGAAGAATAGTAAAAAGGGTAGTGAACACATCAAGTGTGTCTAAATCTGTGAAAATCTTGGAATATAAATGGACCTAATGTTCTGGTAGATTATTGGGATGGAAGTACTAGAAGTCATAAGAAATAGTTATTTGTAGTGAGCTAAAAATATTGGTGGTTGTGGTCAGAGACCTAAAAGTGAGATGATGGAGGGCTTGCAATGGTTACCAAAAGCAAATTCTAGACTCTAGAGAATGGCGATCGGGGTGGTAGCTGACATTGGCTAAAGAAATTGAGGCCGAGTTACTATAAATATTATCTAAAAGTACGTTGAATTTTCCAAGAATTAAGATAGAAATAATATTGATAGACAGAGCTACAATGATTGAAAAAGAAGAAGGAATGACCTGGGCATCATATCATAACATGATAACAGCAGTGAAGAATAGTGGATAAAATCATCTAATGGCATGAGCTATAAAGCTGAACATTTTTAGAGGGGAGAGAGAGTGCTCTGCTTGCAGCAATAAGAAGGAAGAGAATTACTCCCAAATTTACCACTTTAGGCCCAGTGAGAGAATTGTTGGGGGAAAACAGTCTTCATTTGAGAGGTCTGTAAGGGAATCAGGGAGGGCCACGAAGCTGATGAATTTTTGAGAGATGAGGTTGAATATAGGGAATTCTGTAGGTAATGAACTGTGAGTTATAGAGGGCACAGGGAAAGACTGAGGGAATACGGCAAAATAAGAACCTCTGTAATGATTGCAGTTCTGTTGTGATGGACATAAGTTGGGGAAAAGACATAATGATATATACAGCAATATAAGTATTGGTGGATTTAAGACAAAAAGAGGTGAAGGGAAGAAAGTAGTGGATTCTTGGCACTTCCTTTTAATTCCTAATGAGTGGTATGAGAGGGACAGTGAGGGAGCTACAGAAATTTAGGTTCAAGACATTGATTGGAAATATTGGCAAGAACAGCTCCATTTTCCCTAAACTTGAAGAAGTATTTAATTTTGAAGTCCACTGGACCTTGCGTGAGGCCCAGAATGAAGTTCCCTGAGCCCATAGATCCTTGTTTTTGTTGAAGATATTTGAAAGTAATGCAGTCAATTGCAAATGAAAGAGACCTAAAAAGTAAAACCTGGAAAACATTTGAATGGACTTTTTTTATTATTTCATACCTAAAGATGAAAAAAAAATATGATTCAAAATAAAATTCAGCATATTCTGACCATGTTCCCTGTAAGTGATGGACATACTTAGAATTGATCAATGGCTCCCTCTTGGGAACTCGAGCTTCAGGGCCAATCATATTTTTCTATCAGTGCTCTAACTACATTAGTTTACAATTATTTGCCAATGAGTAATGAGTTATATCCACAAACAATTACAGAACCCTTTAAGGATTAAAATCATATTTTCAGATCCCTGCATAGTGACTCGCTTATATTGAACTTTCAGCAAATATTTATCTAATAGGTAAATAAAGATTGAATAAAGCAACCATATTTCTAAAGGATGATTCTATGAAGAAAACAAAACTAGCATAAAAACACAACCCTGAAGAAAACATGATTTTGAAGCACTGAAATCCAAGGAGAAAGCTACCTTAAGCGATAACTGACCCATTAGATAAGTTTCTGGGAATGCTTTTAAATAAAAAAAAGTATTTTTATATCACGTCTTTCTTCTATGCCCTCCCCAATTTTGGAAGAAACGATCTTCCCTTCTCTACACCAGATTAAATTCCTTGTAATTTAAAACACAGTTTTCATGAGCTACTACACAGTGTAGAATTCTTTGCTATTAAAAAAATAGTTGACGGGGATCCCTGGGTGGCTCAGTACCTGCCTTTGGCCCAGGGCGTGATCCTGGAGACCCAGGATCGAATCCCACATCGGGCTCCCTGAATGGGGCCTGCTTCTCCCTCTGCCTCTGTCTCTGCCTGCCTCTTCGCCGCCCCCTCTGTGTCTGTCATGAATAAATAAATAAAATCTAAAAAAAAGTTGACATTGAGTCAACTTAGGATATTATTCTCTATTGAACTACTGTTTTTTTCTTTACTTGGTTCAGGTTCATCTACCACACACACACACACACACACACACACACACCACATAAATATGTAATGTTCATTCTATATCATTTTCCTGCCCACTGGATATTAAATTCACTGAAATTTCATAGTCTCCAAGACCAATTCATCAAATTCAAATCTGTTTTAATAAATTTGTATAAATCAATTTTTCTCCACAAAGCCTTCTCAGCCATGTAATGTTTTGTCTTATTTGCTAGATCATCCATCCATCCATATTTCATTTGTAGTTCCTTGTCTATTCTATTCATTGTGATTGCACTAATGGCACACTGTCTGCTCTATATTATTAAATTAGACTTGCACAGAGGTACTATTAAAATAGTTATAATTTAATTATAACAGTACCTAAAGCTGAGCATTTATTTGATCTTTACACACATCAGTTCAATTATAGTTTTATATCTTCTTAGTTCAAATATATTCTCCTCCCATTATATAGTAAAAGAAGGGGAAAACACTCCATCTTCCCCTTTTATTTCTCAAATAAAATGGGCCTTAACATATCAAAGAAGAAAGTTTAAGTTTTTGTTCTGTGCCTTGTTATGGGTGATTGACCAGTCTTCCAAAGCCAACTATAAAATCATTTGCTCAATTGGAAAGTAAGCAAGCAATGATAATTCAAAATATTGTTTTAATAGCTATTACAGCATAAAAAATTATCCTAAATATCCATAGCAATTTATATCTATATATTGTCATTTCTTCCTAAAGAGTTAGGTTTCTCGTCTGACACAATTTTCCAGTTTTTATTTAGATTGGAATAGAGGTAAATAACAAGTTCTACTAACAAGATACTAAGTGAACAACCTTTCCATGACCTCATAAAGATAATTGGATGACCCTTTAATACACTACATTAGTAAATTTACACAGAAAACCTTTGGGCATTTCTTATTTATATTAGTATTGTTCCTTTGTAGATATGTAGTACCTTGGTTGCATGCAATAAAACAAAACATCAAAAAAGTTATACTACCGAAGTCACTGAACTAAGTGCTAATTGCCTCTTCAAAAGAATTATTATATATTGCAGATGTATCTGAATACCAAAAAATCATTATAATTTAGTATATTGGAAATGTTTTATTTGCTTTAGGAAATATTCCTCACAGAAACTATTACACACCCAAAACAAAAATCACATGAAAATAGAAAGAGCTATGGAAAAAAAAGGGAGATATGTATTGGTGAACTAAATCAACTTTAGGAGAAAAATCCAACAATCAAATAGAAAACAACTTTAGATTTCAATACACATAGTTTAGCCCAGAAACAACAAAGGCAGTCTTTGACAATAATAAAGGATGTCTCTGTATCTAGATTTTTTTTTTCAAGAGAGCTATTTCTTTCTTTCATCGTAATCATTTCTATTTGAGCAAGGAGCATAATAATATAGCAGCAATTTAAAAATTCAATCTATTTTTTATATGTGTGCCTCAAGTTATTTTTTTCTTCTGATTTTGGGGGCTCTGAAATCCAGTGCAATGTATAAACTAGAAATACAATAATTCCAGTTTGGTAGATATTGCTGACTACAATTCTATAACATTTGTTTCAACTCCAGGTTCTTAAAACACAAGAACTGTTAATATAGGAATAGCCATGCTGTCCTGGCTGGCTAACTCACAGAGCTCGTCCTAACACAAAGTGGCTAGGTGGAAGAGACCTTTGGTTTCATCCCAGAAGTTCTCTAGATCCTCCCCTGTCCATTCAAAAGGGAAGCACACCACCACACTGATGTGGATTTACCTATTATTAAAATAAAGAGGAAAGGATTGAGCTATGTGTAGAGGGAATTTGGTACTATCACCAACATTTTCTGTTTTGACTTTGATTCATCTCAGCACTAGAACTTTTCATCTTGCTCTTCTCTTAGACATTCAGAATTTTAATTTTAGAACTCTAATGGGTATCGTGTGATGCTCTACTATATTCATACTCCCTCAATTTCTCTTTTCTTCTCTCTCTCTCTCTCTATACACACACACACACTATACAATATGTTGTTTTTGCTGTGAGATTTTATTATGATATGCTTCAGTGCCTACATAATACCTACCTACTTTCTAAGACCATGTCTGAAAAAAATGTTTTCTTAATCGGGATCTCATAGATATGAATTTATTTGGAAGTATAAAAAATGGCAGAAGTAATCACCTGATGGGATATGGAATTCAAAAAAGAGAGAAAAGAAAGACGATTAAGTATCCTTCAAAATAAAACAAAGGTCAACAGCAATAAAATATCTGGGATGAAAAAAAATATCTGGGATGTATTTGGTTGAAGAAAATTGATCGTCTTAGGGAAGCACAACAAAACATAAAAAAAAAAAAAAACAGGAAATTTACCATCAGAGAGGGAATAAGATAAACAAAGCAGCTTGACATGATTCGGCATTGTCAAAATATTAAATAAAATAGCATTTATATGTGATGACAGACCACACAGTAAAAATAAATTATGACATAGGGTTGGCTGACCATAGATGTGAAATGATTACAAAGACTTTGAAATTCTGATAGTTTTGTAAAAAGTTTAAGCCCAAATTTGAAGGAACAAAAATGTAAAGGCTGAAAAAGTATAAGATATGGGGCTGAGAGCAAGGGTAGCAATAGAGGGAGAGAGAAGGCAATAAGAATAAAAAGGGAAGAAAAAAATAAGCGAGATTAGGATGTAGAAAAAAAGAGAGAAGAATACCTTTCTCTTGTAACCCAAATATATCTGGTTTTTTTCTCAGGCAGCAGCCAGCCTCTACTGGCTCCCCAGGACTTTTCTTCATGGATATCCAGTCTGAATATTTGGGAACTCTTTGCTATAGTACAGCGTGACCTTTCTCTTACCATTTCCCAGGTGTACTGATATTTTCATTAATTTATACAATTTTATACCTGCAGGGAGTTTTATATTTTATACTGCCTGAACATCTCATTTCACTGGTTTTCAAAACTACAGAGCCAGTTAATGACCAGGTCTCTGTACTTCAGAATCTTCCTATAAGTTTCATCAAACATACTACAACTGTAGCTCCTATGTGATGAGCAGTCAACTATTTGATTGCTCTATTAAAACACATACGGCATAAACTTCTAGTTGCTACCAATTATCCATTATCCCTTTCGTCCAAGTCTGATTTTATTAATAGTGTTTGTACACTTGAAAAACTACGTCTCCTAGCCTACGTCTCCAAATAAAGTTGGTTGTGTGTTAAAATTCTGGCGTATGGCAGGAAGATAGAAATTTGGGTGTTAGGTTTCTGTAAAGTCCTTTAGGACAGAGTTTGACTTGTTTGATCGGGATACTTCATTCTTCTTCCTTCCTTCCTTCTGGGGAATGGAGATAGACATATCGAGTTGCAGTGGCCACCCTCGAGGGTAGAAGGCAGTTGAGAAGGATGATAGAAGAGAAACACAGAAGCCTAGAACACAGATCATGTCATTAAATCACCTTCCCTGCCATGGGACATCTATCTATCTCTGGACATTGTTTTTTCCTGAGATTTTATTTTTTAAGATCTGTTATTTGTAGCCAAAGACAGCTCCTAACTGATGCAACATGAGTGAACAAGGCAATGTTAAGTATAAGAAAACACATAAAGAATAATCATAGGAGTCAGTAGCTCTGACAGTCAATCATAGGGAAACTAGTCACTTAAACTATCTCAGTCAGTTGGGGGAGGGCAGTCTATAACTTTAAAATTTTTGAAAATTTAAAACTATCTGGAGAGGTACAAGAAAAGCATGATTAACCTATAGGAACATGTTGGAGGGAAAAGACTAAAAATTGAGAGGGCATGAAGAATTTTATAATACAATATGCAAGCATTTTCTCAGAGTACAAATTGCTAAGCATTGACTGTGTTACTAAGAATGGCTGTTAGAATTTCTCTCCCTGGAGGCCTTCCAATTTGGGTAGATAACAATCTGTCTAGGCAAGTTTGGGTTCAATCCAGCCTAAAGGCAGATGGATGGACTGGATGACCCCTGAAATTCCCTTCTAGTCCTATTATCTTACGGTTCTGCTTCACACCAAGAGAAAGTTATTGCTGCTTCTCTATTTGCAGTGATAGTCATAGAGCAGACCCTTGCTTCCCCCTGCATATTGCAGGTATCTCTAGTAAATAAGGAGAAACAAAACTGAAAGGAGAAAATCACTTTAGGTAAAATGCAGGAGTGAATCTTCCTGACAAAGAGCATGTTGCTGGTTTGAGGCTGGTAATTCCAGCAGACTGCGTAGTATACTTTACCCCATGAGTTACTGTACAGGTAACCTATACACCTTTTCATTTAATCACTGTTTCCTGTGCCTTGGTCTTCCCTGTCCTGTTGACTTAGTTCTTGCAGTGAAGTGACTGAGGTAGAAGTTAAGCGAGTTTCATTAGATGTTTCCAATCTATTAGGGGTATAAGATGGTCACACAGGAAGAAAAAGGATGAATTGAACCAAGGGACATTTGCATTGAAAAAGTCACCTCAAAAGGTAAGTAACACTGTGTTAGGCAAAATTACTAGGCTTTGACCCTCTAAACATGTTTCTCTCTGTTCTGCGTATTTGCTTTGCATAATGAGTTTGAACAGGTAGGGTTAAAAAAAAAAAAAAAAGAGGTCACTTATTGAAAAGGAACTAGAAGTCATCTGTAAGTAGGAAGCATCACTCCCAGTAAGAACTTGATTGGAAACATCACCTTATCCCGTTTTTGGTAAGAAGAACAAATGAACAAAAAATACAGGTGTAAGGCATAAAAATATGTATGTTTAATTCCCTGAAATAATCAATTCAACTACATATATAATAGATATAGGCTAGGAAAATCTAACAGAATATTTACACACAAATATTTTTCCATACACATTAAGATACAATAAACTGTTTATATAATTTTTATGTAACAAAAATTTAAATATTACATTTAAACCGAAGAGCAATTTATATTGTACCTTTGAATATTTTTCTCCAAACTTCCTTGAAAATTCTTAGTTTTTAATGAATCTAACTAAAAATCAGACAATTCAAAGTCTTAGTGCTTCTGCTCTGAAAATATTGGATAGTTCTTAGAGCCATTTATTGAACTGCAAAGATTTTTTTTTTTCTTGGCACTCTTAGTTTTGTACCTGTAGACTGAATGAGAATATGCCACATGTTTCAGCTAATGGAACTGAAAAGTGCTTTTTGGGCTTGTCCTTCCCATTCTCCTTTTTATCTGATGCTCAAGGCTTGGCTCACGGTCACACTGACTTAATTCGGAAGATGCTCTGAGAGCACACTGATCTCACTTCAGTTGGCATCCTATGGTTTCTACAACCACAGTGGGTTGTCTGGGCTGGTTCTACAATCCTACTTGGCATACAGAGGTCAATCATCAATATCATGCTTTCTCTAAATCACAAACCTAATGCAGAACTAGAACGCAAATTCTTAGCTAATAGAAATAAAACTATGTGGTGTGTTTTTCTTCAGGAAGTAATCTTTAATTTGTTTCTTGTGCCTGAAGACAAATGTGCAAGTATATGTAGAAAGATTAGGAGAAACTTAAAATATATACGCATATTTCTCTATGTCTCCACATGAATGAAAAACAAATTAATGTTTGATTTGATTATGAAGGGACTGATTATAGAAAGTTCAGGTGTCACTAGTCTTATAGCGATCTTTTTTTTTCCTGAGTATTATTTAATATAATGGAATTTTCAGTTGTGATGACATTAAAATACATGTAATGCAATGGGATAGGGTTGACTGTATAAGTGATAACAGTGGATCAGAGAAAAGGCAGCGGAAATAGTATTTTTCCACAATTGTGAAGAGGTTAGAAATTCAGAATTGAAAATATTGGCTGAAGGTATGAAAATCACTTGACATCTACCTCTATAGAATTCTGTAAGACTTACTAGAACTCTAGATCAGGCTTAATAGATCTCAAATCACCTAATTATTTATTGGCTATTTATTGAAAGAAACAGCATTGTGTTTTTCTTCAATGTTGGGTTTTTCCCTTCCAATTTTAAACTTTGTCTCTTATTTCTCCTTCCACATCCCATTATGAATGTTAATCCCTAGATTTTTTTTAAACTTCCTATTGTAACTAGTGCAAATCTTCAAAGAGCTAAAATGAATTTCTCCATTTCCTTTCTACATCCCTCATCAAATGAAAGTACTAATTTTTCTCAAGGGGATAAAGCTAATAGTCAGATTGAGACATTCAATTCTGCAAGCTTGTTATATAGTTTTTCAGCTTGTTGTTCACTCAGCACATTTTTTTTCCCTGCTCAATCAATTAATAAAACTGACAGAGAACATATAGTTAGCTCAAAAATGTTTTTCAGTTGATTTTCTACAAGCCACCTTGCTGCTTTAAGAACGGGTCAGAAAGGATGCTGAAGCATAACAATTTTATGCGTTACTCTGAGTTGATATGTTAAGGCTCAGTAGTCAAAACTGGCAAACGAAAACTCAAGGTCACAGTGTTTAAACCTTGTTCTCACACTGCTTTTCTGTGTGACTTCTGGAGATGCCAGTCAACCTCAGCTACCTGTTTTAATTCCTTACTTTGTAAAGTATCAAGCTGCTTGTGTCAAAAACTAAATAATGAATTATAGGGGATTTGGCTTCACATTTAAGGTTGAGTAAAGAGCTGAGGGACAGTTTGTTATATAATTCATACTTTTGAATAATATTGGAACCATCATATGTTTCCCAACGTTAAGATACAAGAGGGCAAAACTTAGGCATCAACTAAAGTGGTATTTTAGTGGTTGCTAAACATAGGATTCTGGTTGCTTAAAATAGTAAATACACGTTCCAAATTCCTAACTTTCATCTGAAAAGGAGTTCACTTAATATGGCTGCCTTGTCATCCATTTTGACTTCTACTTACATAGAAGTGACACATTAAAGAATAACACCTAGTAAACCTTGTTTGGAGAGTTGATCAATGTAAAGAGACACGACTGTTTAGCTCAAAGTTTTACAATTAAACTAATGCATATTTTAACCTTCTATGAATAAATCGAATAAATCACAGAACTGGCTACATATATGCAACAATTCTAAACTTTTTATGCTTAATAGTAAAATATATATAACCCTTATGATATTGAGAAGACATCCTAGGATCATCTAACACTCTCTTTCTCTTTTAATGTTATACAATGCATTTTAAGTAGGTCATACTGCAACCTTATTCTAATATAGCCACTCCAGGTCTAATATCAAGTGTTTTTTTCAGCTTCAAACTCATCTATCTCCACTTAGAACCCTATGCATCAACCCTACCAAAAAACTTACAAATTCTCTTGAGTGTACAATGTTTTCTTAGGTACCTGTGCTCCCTACTTTTAAAGCGTTCTTCCTTCCCTCAGTTGCCTACCAAACTCTCAGAGGGGGACATGTGTCAATCATCAGCTTTTTTGGGGAATTTTCTTGCATCCCCTCAAGCAGAATTAGATGCTTTTCATTTTATTCTTCCTCAGTAACTTTTGCATGCCTCCATTATGACATATGAATTCCATGGAGGCAGAAAATAGGACTTTCAACATCTCCAGTGCTTAGATAAGAGTTTACAGTACTCCTGGTGCTCAATAAAAGTTTACTGAAGTGAATCAATGAATTGAATATAGGGAAAACATTATTGTGTTTCTTGAGGCACATTTTTAAGAGTTCATTTTGGCCTCATGCCCATTATTTTTTTCTTACAAACTATGATCTGTTTTCCATCATATCAGGAAGAGAACTGTGAGGGGGAGATCCAGATAAATGAGTCCCAGTGTCCATGAACATTTATTTAAATTAACAATTCCAAAGTTAGCAGAACTATTAACAAGTCTCTTCTGTTGGAGATATTACTGGGGGTATAGTTGAGGAAGCCGAGTCCTCTGGCTTTTTGTGGTTCTGCATTGCCCTTCCATATAAGAGGTTGGCATGTTTTAGGCACAGGCATCATAGGAGTTGTTTCAAACAAGAAGTCAATCTCTATATCAAAGCAATTGCTACTTCTCTACAGATGTTAGGCAAACAGAATAAATACTCTACTGGGGTGTAAGCTATGGATCTGTGTTTTGGATTTGTATCTATTTAAAAAAAAATCCACTAGAAATATAGTATATTCAGTAGCAATTAAAGGTCCCTAATGCACCAGGATTTTTACCACAGAAAATACTGGATCAAAAAAAATATGGATGTAATGTAAGTTAGTTTTAAATCACTGTTTACCAAGAAGAAAGATATAGAATCCGAGAAGAAATTTTAATAAAGAATATCTTTTTTTAAGTTAGAGTCTTCAGTGTTTGATCCTTTATAAGCTACTAGTATGCTTACAGGACTTTTTTATATATTGCAAAATCCATTTTGTAGTTATTCTTAAAAATAATTCTGTTTGGGGCCAGAGAACAGTAATTAGTACATATTAACATCAATCAAAGATGTAAACCTACTAGAAAAAGATTCACTTCCAACAAACAATCAACTACTTTAGATTATTTTTTCACAAGCTGGGCTACCATGCACAGCCAAATTAGTCATCCTTTCCCCACAGGCCATCAGTTAGCCAGTTAGCTGTAGGTAGAAGTCAACATATTCAAACAAACGGTTGAAATTTGAACTCCAAGTCTCTTGAGCAGGATTAGTTTAGCAATCACTTCTAATAAATCACTATTAAGAAGTCAGATATCTATGCCAACAGCATATTTCTAATTAAACAGAATTTATAAAACTAAGACTCTGGAAAACGAATATACACACTTATGTGTGCACACCTATGTCTCTGTGTGTATATATATGTATATATACACACACATATACACACATATATATTTAGAGTGGTCATCAAATACACTACTGCAATTTTCACATAGGTGCCATTTGTCAATACAAGCAATGTCTGTAATAGCCTTGCAAAGGGATGATATACTTGTAGATGATATCTATTCTTCTTAAGAATTGTTACTTTGCTTTTAAAAAGCATGAATTTGGCCCTGATATCAAACAGTGGTAAGGGTATCAGCCTCTCATTAAACAAACTCAATTACTGAAGCTAATCACTTCGAGATAAAATGCATAGGCTTGAGGTAGATTTGAGACTACTGATTCACCTTACCCCAACTCAAGACAAAGAAAAGAATATAGCAGGATCTACTTTTAAGTTACAGGAACTTCAGTAATCAAAAGTGGTCTGAACACACAAACTCAGGTACTCTTGGGTAATTATAGCTGTTTGTTTTCTAGCTCTCAGCCTACTGATGTTTCAAGTGACTTGAAAACACACTGGTGAAGTTTCTTTCCCTTCATGTGCCGAAAGCTTTATGTTGCTGACAGATACACTTCCTTCAACATTGCTTGTAATTGTACCTCTTCTCCATACCTAGGCTTTGGACTCTTCCTGCTGAAATTCCCTTCTTGAGCATGACAAGTTCATTTTAATTTAGAAAAAAAAATTGGCAATATTTTTCAGTGGGAACTTTTAAAATGGGAATAGGACAAGATTCATTGACAGAATAAAATTAAAGTAAAAACAATAAAGTGCTCCAAATTTATTTTTCTTCCTCATCAACTTAATCAACCTCTTTCTTTCCTTCTTTCGTTCCTGGTAGCTACACAAGCTAATCTCATGGGCATTTGAAATTAGTGTTGTGATGACTAACAAATGTCACCACAAGATAAAATATTTCTTTTCTGAAAGAATGAAAAGTGGAGTCCTGAACATTTGAGCTAAGAATTAATTCTAAGTATTTTAATTAAATGTATTACATTTAATTATGTTAAATCAATTAATTACATGAAATTAATTGATCTGGATTAATTTCTGAATATTTGGAGTATATATGAGATTTCAGCAGAAGTTTTAAGGATTACTAGTTTTCTTGTGGTGAGTCATTACAGATAATAAAGTTTGCCATTTTACCTCAGTGCATTTTGAGAAAGCTCTAATTCATAAATTACTTCCAGGATTTTTTAGCACTTTCTCCTAAGACTTTATTTTTATGAATAGTAATATAAAAGGAAAAAAGTATGTAAATTTAAAATGTAAATCAGTATCTAAAATACATTAGAATAAATACATTAGAATTACTGGAATCTAAAATAAATACATTAGAACAGATTGTGGGCGGGTGGAGAAAATTGTAATTACATATATTAAGAAAATTATATTCCAACTGGCAAGTAAAGTAAAAAAAAAATTAAATGGAATTTTAAGAATTCTGAATATGCATATTAAAGGAGATAGGTGGTATTTAAGAGAATCTTACTCTTCTTTAGTTTCATATCAAATACACCAATTAACATATTATACATTCAGAATTATGTGGGAACAGGTTCAGAACAGAAGAGAGAAATCAGAAAAGAACAGTATGTGTGTTTGTGTGCGCGTGTATTTGTATGTTTGGGTGGTGAGTTTTTCAGATGTCAGAAAGTTTCATTCCTTCATCAGTTTTAGTAAACTCTTCACACGCTTTATCTCCTCAAATTTAAAAGGACATTGGGATGTTTGCTGTAAAACAACCACATAGATTACATAATCATGTTTTCTTGAGACACAGAAGACAGAATTTCTTTTTGCATGAACATGAAAGGTCTCCGTATTCTTTTAAAAGATTAAGAGCACACAATGCCACAGAAACTGTTGTTTCCTTGTACATTAAAATGCTTGATTATTTTGCACTTCAAATGTACTCTAACTAGGATTGTGAATTAAAAAGGCGGGGGCTTCTTTTGTTCACAGCCACTTTAAATGTTAACATAATGAATTACCTCAAGAATGTCAAATTTTAAGATAGCATTTTGATATAGTTCAGTCGATCTAGTATCTATGAGCTGAATTTGTTCACTTCTTTGCATGGCTGTGAGGATTTTTGTGGAAATATCTTACACAGAGAAGCCTTGTACTGTATAGATTGTGGTTTTACTGCTCATGCAATTTAGATATAGTGATATTATTACCAGTATGAAATACTATGTAGGAAGAGATGAAGTTTTCTAAAATATTACATGGTGATTTTGAACATTCTCATTGTAAAAGTTTTACAAGCACATTCCTATATATAAGTACACCTATATACAAAAATCCATTTTTCTTTCTTCAAATGGAGCTAAATTATGGAGATTAAAATATCAGTGTTATAGAAAATCATTAATAATAGATATCTTTTCATTACCCTCACCAGAAAGAAATTGATTTTTTCTGGGGAACATTCAGAAAACAATTCAGTTGATACAAAAGCATCCTCAAGACCAGAATATCACCTCCAAAATGTTAAACTTTTCTCCTTATTAATTTTCATAAAGGATACAAATATACTACCAAATGTGCTTTGGATCTGTTATTAGAAAAAAAAAAAAAAAGAGAAGACAGATCCATCTTTGAATCATGTCATTGGCTTCATGTATAATTACTTAAATTGGAGTATTGCTTAGAATGCAACAAAAAAGAGAAATGGATTTAGAAAGAGAAAGTGATTTGGGGGGAATTGTTCTACAAAAGGAAAGCATCTCTAAAAATCAATGCAATGTTTGAACTAATCTGGTTTCTTTTTTTATTATATGTCTATAAATGAGAAAGTTCTTTAGAAACTTGACAGGCAGGTGGCCGTGGTGGCTCAGTGGTTTAGCACCGCCTTCAGCCCAGGGTGTGATCCTGGAGTCCCAGGATCTAGTCAGTCCCATGTCGGGCTCCCTGCATGGAGCCTGCTTCTCCCTCTGCCTGTGTCTCTGCCTCTCTCTCTCTCTCTCTCTCTCTCTCTGTGTCTCTCATGAATAAATAAATAAAATCTAAAAGAAAAAAAAAAACTTGACAGGTTGGTGCCTAATTAATTAATCAGAAAACAATTTTTCTACTTAGGTATTTTAAAACACTTCATTTGGTGAAATCTTGAAATATTTAAAACGCTAAAAATTGTGCAGTCTCCTACTTAAAAAAAAATGAAAGAAAAAGTTTGTCACTAGTGACAAAGATATGAAAGTTGGAACGATTAGAAACCTGAATTAGAAGAGAAAAAGAGATTGAAGCATAAAACATTATATACTCCAAATGCATCTCAGTCTGAAGTATACACCGAGCTTTTCAATGATTAAATTTAATATCACTTTATTTTTATTCCAATACTTTGTACTTATATGAATCCCCTGTTTTACTATTAGCATATTCTTTTCTCTATCAGAGATCACAACTCTAAATTTTAGTAGAGAACTCAGATATATTTTCATATGATCTACAGCACTGAAATATGTTTGAGATATTCTAATTTGTATAACCATTTTTGAGGATGTATTTGGCAATGTGATGATTTCACTCTTTTAGAAGCTTAGTCACACATGTCTATCCAAAGGCTTTTTTCCCCCTTAATGTAATAAGAAGCCTGAATTATAATTGAAGTGGACAGAATTAGGCTCTAGAAAACATAATTAATTTCTGAAAAGAAAATTAAACTCTTTGACTCCTATCACTTTATAATTCCACACTTTACCTTTTCTGTTAATACCATTCTTTTTAACATCCAATTATACAAAAATAATACATGTCAAAAGGCCTTTAAATAAAAAAATATCTTATTAATTATTATTACGCATGTGTTCATAACTAAAACTGAGAGTCTCCTGGCTCCTTCTGTGACCCTGTCAGAATTCAGGCTAAGAAATGAAACTCAGCCAAAGAAGGAAGACCTTTAACTTCTCAGTTGAATATGTCCACAGAGCCAGAATAATTCCTTTCTGAAAGAAGAAAAGGACCTAGTGACCCAGTTGATCTATGGTCTCTCAACAGCCTTACCACCGTGGACTACCTTTCTAAGATTTACTCTTTTCCCAAGGTATCTCTCCATCTCTGTATTGAATCCACTGACTTCATTCAGCCCACCCCCTAGGAAACTGGAAGCCAGTAAGCCCTGACACACTCCAGATAGGTTTTGGGTGGCCTGTACATTGCTGGCCACGCAATGTTTTAAAAAGGAGTAGCCATCTTCAAATAACGTAAACACATACAGATATGGAGATCCTCCTGAAAAACTGGAACTTTTGGTAACCTACAACCTTTTTGCACATGGCAGTAATTGGTTTGTATGAATCTGGTCAGAGACCAGATATGCATCTCCAGTTTTCTGTATTTCCTTCTCTTCCTTATTGTCTTACTGACCCTCAACATTAAGGACAGGTGCCTCAGCTTCAATAAATATCCTTTGTGTTATACTCAGCTGGTGGGAATTTCACTGAAAAACTTTTGAACCAGTGATTTCTTTCCAGGCTTCATCTTGGAGTCAAATTTACTTAACTGGTACCTTGATTCTATTTCCACATTTGGATCCTTACCTTAATTCTCAACTTTTTTTTAATATATTAATTTTTTTTTGGTTTCACATTTATTTCCTCTCTCCAACCAGTTTTATTAGAATGTGCCAGTTCTGATTCATTTTTGTTAACTTTGAGACTTTAATTATTCCTTCCTCCCATTATTAATATATAAGTAAAACCATGACCACTGTAGAACACAGGTATTGACTTTTTAAAAAGAAAGAAAATTATAAGAAAGTAGGTACAACTTCATGGCGGTAACATTAAGAAAAAAATTCCTGTGAATACATCATACTAAAATATTTGGTTGCAGAGGTTTCACTTCAAATAACTTTGGCTTAAGCAAAGGTTCAGAGAAATAAACTTATGACATTGTATAGTATTAATCCCTGTGACAAAGACTTCTCATTCGTCTTTTGCATAGAAGTCTGATTTTCTATGAAATATGTAATTGTTTCAGAGTCCAATGTCAAAGTCCAAATGTATTTCTTTTTCTAATGGAATTTTTCAATAAAGCACAATGGTTATATGTTTGAAATGCATATTAAGTGTTTCTGGCAGTAAAATTCTTGCTGTCTCAATAACTGATATGATTATGGTTGAAAGAAAAGTCCGGTTATAGGTTCTTTTTGAACTTTCATTAAACTATGAAAGATTTAATAGTGCAGATGCCTTGTTCCACAAACGGACTCACCCTGACAATGCAGTCCTTCATCATACCCATCTGAGCAGTCCATGACACCGTTGCACAGTTGGGATAAATGAACACATTTGTTGGTACCAAGGCAAGCAATGTGATTCAAGGGGCACTTGATTTCTACCTCTTCAGGACCTGAAAAAAAAAAAAAAAAGGAAAAATAAATTAGTTTTGTTTTTAATGGTAAAACCATTAGCTCAAGAAATTACTAGCCTGAATTTACAAAACAAACTATATGAAACACTACCAGAGGGCAGCTCTCTCAGGGATGTCAAAATTAGCCCCTGTGATTAAAAACCTAATGTTTAAAATTGCATAAGACATAAAATTGTATTTTTTCAAATAATACACTAAAGACACAAATATTCTTTTCAACCTTTAAGTAGCATAGGTTTAAAATCTGAGGGTTGGTTTGAGTCATTGATCTACCTCTTATCTTTAGATTTAGTGGGCAAGGTAGTGAAACCCTGTATGTCTCAATTTCCTCAACTGTGAAATATGGAGAATGACAACTCCTTGGCAGAGCTCTCATTAGAACTGAATTAGGTAACATGAACAAAAAGATTTTAGTGTAATTTAAGTGAAGTTGTGTCAGTCTAAAAATTATTTCTTTTTTAATATGTTCTTTATTAAGAACAGCTAGTTATGTACTTATTTATAGACGGATTATTTTTGTTTGAAAAATCTTTACTGAGCAATTATAATAGAATTTACTAAGGAGTGGGGAGGCGATAAGGAACAGAGCATACTCAGTGAGTTCTCCTGCTGATGCTAATAGTACATTACATGATCAATCTTTGTGTTTTTAAAGATATACTTAGGTTGGAACACCACATCTTTTCTTAAAGCTCATCAAACATCCAAATTGGGGACGCAAGGGGGGCCTTAGTATTTGAGCGTCTGCCTTTGGCTCAGGGCATGATCCTAGGGTCCTGGATCAAGTACTGCATTGGATTCCCTGCAGGGAGCCTGCTTCTCCCTCTGCCTATCTTTGACTTTCTCTCTGAGTCTCTCATGAATAAATATAAATAAAATCTTTAAAAAAAAAACATTTAATTTGTACATTGCTATATCTAAATTTCAGGTTACTAATTCCCATATCCTAGCTAGACTTCTTCCATAGGCACTCTCCAAATTCCCCACGTGATGATTCTTAATCTTGCCCAGCTCTCCTAAATCCAGAGTGCTGTCGTGGCATATGACTACAATCGCATGTTAATCTGTCACTGATTATTACATGAGGCTAGATTCTACAATCAGGCACACTTAGTATTTAATCACAGCTATGTTAATACCCACGGGACATTAATTTATTAAATCAACTAAGCATTAATTTTCTCATGTGTAAATAAAACTATCAACAGAGTTTACCTTGTAGGCTTGTTGTGAATGTCAAAAGTTATTGATAGCAAAGCAATGAGTTTTGTGAGCTTTTTTGGTTAGATGTGGGCTCGGAATAGGAATTCACATGTGTTAATCGTGTAAATGAATGCATCAGAGTGGAGTTGTTAACAGACTCTGGAAACATATTCTTGGTCCCACACTTACATACAATAAATTGAGCAATCTATGTACATTTTCTGAGCTTTGCCATGTTGTTGTAGGGATTATATAAAAAGCTTTTTCATTTTTCCCAGCAAACACTAATAAAGTGTTTGCTATCATCATAGTTAGGTAAAGAATGTTCCCATAAGGTGAGTTGCCTTTTCATAAACACTTGTATTGCATAACTTCCTTTTATACTGCAAGCCCTCTCCCCTCAAAAAAGCTGTGGAATAGCAAAAGACATGTTTTGAAATATCTTCTCAAAATGAGTGATGAGTATATGTGATTTTGTTTGATGCTAAAACAGCTTTCAACCTTTTATATTTAGGGAATGTAATAAATTGTTATGATGTAGCTTCACTAGATGAAGTATTGACACTAATTGGTTTTCTGGTATCTTTTCTTTGTGTATTTATACAATTACTGACATATAAGGCTATTAGTATTGTCAAATACCCATCACCTCAAATGCACAACTCATTTTATTGTAGTCTCTGTAAATTGAGTATCAATAATTTTTAAAATATACATTTTCATATATATATAATATATATACACACACAAATATATAATTAAAGTACAAATACACAAACTTAAATCCAAATTATAGGAATAAAAATAAGAGAAGCTCCTTTCACTGAGAGTTTCTAGTATTAAATCTTATAAGATTAATATGAATTCACTTTAAAAATACAATTGAAAAATATAAATTAGGTTTGAAATGCTGTACATTTTTATGACCAACAGTCACAATGCAGTTTTTCTTAAAATTAATTGGCTGATTCTTAGAAATTTGAGAATATGTAACCTTGTATGAATGTCAAAGTAGTGTTTAGGCCAAATATATTTAGATCTCTATGTAAAAATTCCAAAAATAGCCCACAGATAAAACACTTCCAACCTGGGAGACTTCAGAAATTTTATTAAAACCAAAGATGACTCAGTAGTTTTTTTTTAAAAGAAAGATTTTTCTTTTTTGTTTTTGTTTGTTTTTGTTTGTATTAGTTCAAATAAAAGTTTTGTTTTGTTTTGTTTTGTGCATTCTTAAGGTTGTCAGGTAATGGGTTAAAATGATGGTGTGAAATGCACAACTGGTATTCAGAAACAAATTTTGAGAAAACAGAAAAAAAAATGTTTGAATTTCTTAGAGGCAGTATACAAAAGTATTAAATTCTTCTTACTGGTAACATATAAGAAAAGAAGAAATTTGGACTAAAAAAAGAGTTAAGTAATTTCTTTAGTGACTAGCAAGTACATCTTCCTCATCTTTAATATACTCTTTTTTTGACTTCCAGCACTTCTGGGTAACTGGTAAGACAGCTGGTACATGATTTGATGGGTTGTACCTTAACCAGTCCTTCCCAAATTGTCGTATCTAAGCTCATTAAAACCATGACAATATTTGCAAATTACACAGAATAGCAGAAATTATTTGTAGAGGTTGTCCCGGGCCCTGGGAATCAACCTCAAAACTGAGACAATCAGTATCTCAACCCTCTTTGATCAATGCTGGGGTATTTCAGCAGGAAAACTCTGCTAACTCTAATATTTTGTTGTTGTCTTTCTAGAATATGGGGCACTTTAAAGAATAACAATGTCTGCCTTAACTAAAATTATCCCAGAAACCAGGGAGTATGAGTATTTAGTGTACTGTTGCTTTGAGGAATAACCCACCCTTGATTCCCAATTATCGTTTGTGAATTAAAGGTGTGTATATCCCGTGAGGCTCCCTCAACCGGCCACCACTTCCACCCACTGATCTGTGTGACAAGGGAAAGAATGTGATAATAGAGACTACGTGAATTCCTAAGAATATGTCAGTGTTGCATTAAATGATTCATCTCACGAAAACCCAGGCATTACCTCTTTAGTTACTAAATTATTAGGATTTGGGGGATCTGAGAACAGGACTGGGATGACAGGGAAGCACATGAAGAATTGCAGAATAGTACACATGCACTTCAACATTTAAATAAGCATGGTAGTCTTAGATTATCACTTCAGTTTTCAGTTATGCATAGTCAGAACATTTCCAGTGCCTCAGAACTAATTTTAGGTGACCTGAACAAGATAGCAGAATTTAAAATATAGTAATTAATTATAAGAAAGAGAAACTCTATCATTAGAAGGATTTAAAACATATAAACACAGGCAAATAGAACTTATATTTTTAAATTTTTTAAGCCTTGCCCAATTAGCTGCACTACGCTTCATTTTTTAAACAGAACCTCATTTTACAAACAAGCTTTCTAGGATAATGCAAGGGCAATGTGACTCATCTGGATGTTTTTGAATGTTTAGATTATTTTTATATATAAACATCTTACTCTGTTCAGTAAAAAAAAAAAAGAGTAGTTTAAAAGATATTAAGTCTGATCAAATGTCTTTTCTGGCTAATGATAATTGTGATAGCACATTCTGGAGAGGAATAGAGTTTTCTTCTATAACAGCAGATACAATCAAATATCTGCACTTGTCACTATACCATCATATCTCAGCAGGACCAGCATCGATCCCCTCCCCAAAGTTAACCTTTCCATCTTTCGCTCTATCACATCCCACTTTCTGGGTTTTTTCCTATTAAGATTTGCCACTTGGTTGTATTTCCCATTTCTGTCTTTCCAGTGGTTCTAAATCCTCTACGTATAATTTCATACAATTTTCTTAGCCTGTATTCAAGAAAAAAAAGTCACTTTGCTGATTGAACTTTCCTACAAATGTTATCCTTTCTTTACTACTTTTTTAGCTGTTAAATATCTTCAAAATAGAGACTGTACCCCCTGTATTCCTACTCCCTTCTAACTCCAGCCACTGCTCCCAACACTGCTGAGTTGGTTTTCTTCAAGGTCCCCATGGTCCCACTAACAGTGAAGCCAGAGGCAAACAAGATACTTTGAAAGCTGACCAAAATTCCTAAGACACACTTTCTGCCATTATTTCCCATGACTTTTATACTCTAAACACACTATTATTGTTGTTGTTATTTATGCTATTCCATGAACACGCTTGGCTGCGTTTCATATATGCTTTTTGATAAACTTTCCTCTGTCTCTGCCTGAAAAACACAAACGTGTAGTACACTGCCTGGCTCAATGTACAATTGTTGAATGAATGTTCAGTTCATTTTAACTCCTGGCTAATTTCTACTTTCTTTTGTATGCTAAAAGTCACCTCCATTAAAAGATTCTCAGAATAGGTATAAATATCACTTTCACCCAACAACTGCTCTCAAAATCATAACCATTCTCAGTTGCTGCCCACAACAAAACCAAACTCTGGCCTGATTTCATTATCTAACTGAAACTTAGTTAACATTATTTACAAGTTATTTTCAGTACTCATAGTAAACTCTATTTAGAGTCAACATTCACCTCCCTAAATTAATCCAAAATGTCCCCACTTCTGGAATTTTCTGTATGCAATATCATCTGGAAAATAAGCCTTCTCTTTTCACCCAGCAAAATCCTTCAAGTCCAAACTGGCTTTTCCATCAAGTTTTCTTTGTGAAAAATAACATCACATAATGGAGAAGTTATTAAGTTTAGAGATATCACACCCTTGATTTAGAGTTTTTATTTGCTGTTTATTATCTCAACTTGAGTAAAATGCTAATTCAGTGATATTCCTCTTTTACATTTGAAACTTGGGGATAATAATAGTGTCTACCTCACATGATCCTCATAACTAATGAATATGGTTTGGGATATGCTTTATAAACCAAGAGGATTGTGTCTGTGGGGGGTGCCACTGATCCCACATTTTCTATGAATTCATGCAGATGTTGTTTATATCACATTTTTTTTACAATATAGCTTTTTTTACAATATAGTTTCTGTGTATAGTCTATGAACTATGTTAATATATGCAGTTTCACATAGATTTCATGAGGTATGAAACCTTTATTTACTTTTTTATTCCCACTTTACAAGATACAATAAAATGTCAATACAAGAACATATCGATTGCTAGTTGATATAAGAATCAAGTAAAAAATAGTTATATAAAGTCATCACGAAAAACATAAGATGTCTTTGAAATTCAAAAATTAAAAAAATATCCACTTTTGGATTTTATGTAATTATACCTATTTACTTAGAAGACTGAGATTTGATTATATTGTGAAGAACTGTTGGAAACTCAACTTCTAAAAACCTAGTACTGATTAAAAAATATACGCATGCACACACACATATACATATGCACACATACACATATATATACAAATTAATATAGGACTATTTCTATTGGTAAGATATCTTACAATATTTAGCTTTTAAATATTGAATCTTGTGGAAAGTTCCTATTTATTAACTGAAGAGCTCATGATTTCTAAGAATTTGTGAAAACTACCTTCAAAATAGCTTTCCTAGAATTATTTAAAAACAAATTTTTAGTGTCACTTTAAGTAATATATTAAGATTCTGGAATGCTATTAACCTGCCTGCAAATGCTTAATCTGTTCTATTCCATGTTTTTATTTTTATTTTTTTTTTATTCTTTTTTTTTTTATTCCATGTTTTTAAAAAAAATTTTTTTAAAGAATCTTTTTCGACAAAGATCCAATTTCTTGGAAATATTACAAACTATCATCTTTTAAGGGGAATTCCTATGCAATTAAGCATATGGAAACACTGCATTATAATAGCTGTTGTAATTCTCACAGCTGAGAAATCAAAATAGTTACAGCCACTTGTGAAAACTATAAAAGTATGTGGACTACATTATTTTCTCCATATTATTTGGGAAAATTAGTACATCATGTAAATACATTTAATAATATATATATAATACATACATATATATTTAATATAAACATAACACTGGATCAAATAATACCTTTACAGAAATAGTAGAACTTTCCTAGAACTGTGTATTTCATAAAATTCTGTTATATTCAAGTATAATTTACTTTTGCATGTAAGCTACTTCAACTGACAAACTGATAATTTAAATGGAAGAAATAAAAGAAATTTATAGTATTTCAAGGAAAATTAAAATTGGATTTATGAGTTTCAACTTTTAAATAAAACAATATTAATTGATATCATTAATCTATAGGACTATACTTGAGGATACAGGAATGAACAAGAACTCCTAAATATACATGTGCACTCAATCTAATAGTAACTCACTCAAATTAAATAATTTCTGTGTAATATAGGTTCCAGTAATGGCTTGTGTGTTTACATATTTCAAATGAATGCTGTGAAAAATCAAGAACAGGAAAAGATGTAAAGGTGATTGATTTTGTCCAGCTGCACTACCCTTAAGCCAGCTCTGACATCTGTCCTATTTTTAAGGGCCCTGGGGAAGGAGATTTTGCAGCTTTGATAAGTTGTTTCAAGGTTTAAAAAGTCTTTGTTTTTAGTCCTTACTCTTTGGAAGTCTCAGTGTAGGAAAATTCCTCGCATCTAACATGAACAGTTTTATTTCTGTATTTAATATGCGAAAAGCTTGCCTGGTCACCTAAGGAAAACTATGCCATATTAACAATTCTGCTATCACCAAAGTCACCACTGTGTCTGCTATTATGATTACGAATATATGGATGGTTAGGTAAGATTCATACTGAAAACTTTCTGGATCACATCTGGAAAAACAGTTGTGTTAAAATATCTCTCTCTTTCTCTGTGTGTGGTCCGCTAACTTTAGAATATACCTGTCAAGTCCTTTTTATCAGTTTAACTCACTATCTGCACCTGAATCCAATGGAAGTAGGTTAAGTCATAATATTCCCCTGCATTGAATCTGTAAACATTTAGAATATAGCCAAAATTGGCAAATGAAAAGTACGTAAGGAAATAGCTACAGAATTGTTGCCATTAATTACAACTTTGGAAATAAAAATTTTATCTGACCAATGGACTGTCTTGTTTTCCAACCTTCCATTTACCAGCAAATAAATAAAATAAATGAAAGCATTGCTTTACAAGGGATTGTCATTGCAGCAATGCTATTCATTAAACCCCATGCTAATGGAGGGAACTCAGCTTAGATGGCTTTAAAAAATCAGGGCCATTTAGGTGTTTTAAATGTTTATTTCTCTCCCTGCATATATTCTTCACATGTTCCTTGATTACCGAATCACCTCTTCCACCCCTACCACTTTCTCTTTCAAAAGGTCTACAAATTCCTTTCCCCCTCCCTCGACCTCAGTTAAAATACATTTTTATGTTTGTTTCTTCTTTTTTTTTGTTTGTTTCTTTCTTTCTTTCTTCTTTAATTTCTTAGAGCCCTGTTCTTTGTTAGCTATCTTGATATCCTAAGTGCTATATCTTACAGGTAATGCATTTGCATTCAAACAAGATTCTTACAGAAACAATAGATTAACTCCAAAGATTAGAATATGTAAAAAATGACAAAGGTATTTTGTTTTAGAGAAAGGGGCACTTCACTGATTGATACTCATATTACACTTCTTGCTGACAATTTTGTTTACTTGTAAAGTTGGCCCTTATCTCTCTTTGTAAAGGAAGAGTACATATATACTCAATGAATCAGAAAGAAGATGCTTTCTTTCTTCAAGTTTGCAGAAATCCTACTGATTCCTCAAGAAGTAAAATGCATATTCTAGTCATATCTTAAAACTTCTGGGTGGAAAAGATTTACCCAATTGCAGATAAAACAACTAAGAAAGCAGAAGATAAAATATTCCATTTGGGAGTATCTCTCTTCTCAGATACAAAACAGAAAATAAGTGTTTCATCTCTAAACCTAAAGCTAAAGCTAAAGCTTTTTGCTCTTGTTTTCCAGGGTTACTTTACCTATAGTAATCCAGTGATGGCTAACTGATTACAGTTCTGAAGTTTAGGGCAGCATGGAAAGTCTACTTGTTTGAGGCAGAGATGACTCCATGGTAAGAAGCATGTTAAAAAGATTAACGGATAGGAAAAACCAAGCAAAGACCATATAGTTCCACACATCACAATAAAGGGACAATGAGTGGAAGCAGCCAGCTGGCTCATTCACAAGTCAGGACAGCTAAGAGTCACTCCCTTTTTGATTCCACAAATAAGTTAGAGATTGTTTCTGAGCCAAATTCTGCATACAGAGGTGTTACTATTGCTACTCTAAAGTTTGCTTTTTGAGGAATACATAAAAAAAGATAATTATTTTTCCAGTCTCTTCCCATAGAGGCTAAGATAACAAAAGGTAGATACATGTCCCCAAGTATGGCTTAAAAATCAGAGGCAAGGGGATCCCTGGGTGGTTCAGTGGTTTAGCGTCTGCCTTCTGCTCTGGGCGTGACCCTGGGGTCAGGGATCAAGTCCCACCTGCAAGGAGCCTGCTTCTTCCTCTTTCTGTGTCTCTGCTTCTTTCTGTGTGTCTCTCATGAAAAATAAATAAAATCTTAAAAAAAAAAGAATGAAGAAGAAGGAGGATGAGGAGGAGCACAAAAGAAGCAGAAGAAGCAGAAGAAGGACCCAGAGGAGGAGGAGAAGGAGGAGGAGGAGGAAGAAGAGAAGAAGAAGAAGAAGAAGAAGAAGAAGAAGAAGAAGAAGAAGAAGAAGAAGAAGAAGAAGAAGAAGAAGAAGAAGAAGAAGAAGAAGAAGAAGAAGAAAGAAAGAAAGAAAAAGGAGAAAGAAGAAGAAGAAAGAAGAAGAAGAAGGGAGAAGAAGAAGAATCTAGAAGAAGAAGAAGAATCAAGAAGAAGAAGAAGAAGAAGAATCTAGAAGAAGAAGAAGAAGAAAGAGCGAGCTACTTTGAGATCTGCTAGATAACAAACATCATTCCTCATCCAATTATCTCTTCACCACAATTAAGATGAAAACAACTCTACAAAAGCTAAAGAACTAGGGTTTTTCTTGTCTTAGTTTTTTTTTTTTTTTTTTTTTTTTAGTTTTCATTCAAGACAACATTAAATTATATATGCTGACTAAAAAGAAAACTATCTTTCTGATTTAGAGAGAAGTGTGCTGCTCCATGACCTTTGGTCAAACAACCCAGATTCCTGGTGATATATACACACACACACACACACACTTACTCTGGTATATATATATATATATATATATATATATATATATATACCATGAGTAAGAAGATATTTTCTGATCCCACTGGTACAATTATTCAAATAAATGTTGTTTAATAGGAGTTATTCATTCATTATTCCATTTGGATAAAAACCTTGATATTTGCTTGGACTGAATGGATAAGAGAAAAATAGGAAAGAGAAAAGAAAAAGCGAATATATGCCTTGAATCACTCTATCACATTTCAAAAAGGGATTATTTGCTGTATGTAAAAACAAATAAACAATTGCTTGAGAGTCCTGATTAGCATACAAATGATTTTATAGTGAGAAGGACCAGTTAGAGAATATAAGTTAAAATGTCTTTCACTGGAAGAACCATGTTGCAAGGCATAATAATTTTTATAGAAGCCAATTTATCCTTAAGAGGAATACAGAATGTTCAAGAATCCAATTTTAAAAGCCATAGAATGATACAGATGTTATTTTTTTTTCTTTTTTTTTTTCGATACAGATGTTATTAAACATAACAATATCAAATCCTTAGTAGAATGTATAGATTGTATATTTCAGACCAAAAGTGAAATGTTATTGATGAGATATTTTTCAAAATTTAACTTTTATGCCACTCAAAATGTAAACTGTGAACATAATTTCAAGGTGCTCTTTTAATGAAAACAAACTGTTCTTTATTGCACACTGTAAAAGTAGCATTATATTAGTAGGATAATTGCTGTTTATTGAGTACTTCCTATGTTCCAGGATCTCTGGTAAGCATATAATGTTCATTATCTTATTAAATCCTTACAAGAACATTATGAATTAGGTATTATAATTGCTCTTACATAGATGAGGAAATTGAAGATTGCAGAGGTTAAATACCTTCTTCAAGGTCACAGAATTGTAATGCTACTGTTTGAATCCAGGCTTCTTATATCTTTGAACACTGGTTTCTTTACCACTGTGCTATATTGTGCTACAATCTCAACCTCCTGTAACAAGGAAACAAATATGGCAATGCAGCCATGTAGGTATTTGTCTGATTCACTCTCTCTGTGAAATAGATTACATAAGGATCTTGAGGGAAAGGTAAGAAAATTTTGTTAGAAGTCAAGGCTGTGAAGCCATGCTATGCCATTACTTAAACTGCTCTTATAATCAGGGGTGATTCCTCAGTATTTAAAAACAGATGAAATTCACTGGACTGGCTATAGCTTCTACAAGTAGCCCTAAGAAAGAAACTTCGCTGTGTACATTCTATGACTTCTTGGCTGTTGAGCCCTCACCAGTTCCAGGTATCCAGTCTGTTTGACCAGGGGAGAGAGAGAGGAAGAGGGAATGGCAGAAAGGAGACATGACAGTCTCCTGAATTTTACTAGGATGGCTTCTTTGTCCACTTTTGACTGAAGGACCTTGGGGTTCCTTGAGAGGTTTCAGGAGGGCACTGGGTAGCAGTTGTTCAGAATCAAAATAGAAGTGCTCATCAATCGGTACAGTTGTGCCATGCATACCAGCTAAATATTAGCCATGTTTAGAAGAATTTGTATTGCCTATTTCCAGCAAATTCTAACTATGAAGACAGTCCCCACGAGCTTTGCCTTAATGACAAAATATTTATGCACTATAATGTTAGATCATCCACAGTAAATACAAACAGGTCTCCAATGTTATGTGGTGCTAAGGTAAAGCTCCTTCGAGTGATCAACCAACTTACCCTTAACACAAAACCCTTCCTTTGACCATTTAATCAGTCTTTGCCCATGCGCTTATTCCCACTTTTATGGAGCATTCTCTAGATTAAGCAGGGTAGCCACTGACATGTAAAGTCCTGGTAAAGTCCTGCTGCTTCTGACACCTGCACAGCTTCTGTGCCTGGCTAGCTTGGCACAATGGAGCCCAGCATGAAGGATGCCAACATCACAGGTTCAAATGCCATCTGGTACAATTATCTGCCTTTCTGTGTCTCAGCCCCAGATTTTACCTCTTCACATCAGCCACCCATATATCCTCTTCATGCTAGAACTGATGCAAAGCAAGTCAGTATCTTCGAGACACTACAGATCCCTAAAAGGAAGGACTGATACCACTTACAATTCAATTGCATCTTTAAAAAGACAGAGCCTTAGCCAGGGTTGAGCTTGGGTTCAATGTGCCAATACTAAACACTCAGCCAGCTTCTCCCTGGGGAACTCTGTGAGGAATGACTCTAGGGCCTTTGAGTGTGCTTACATAACTGCTTCAGTTCATTAAATAACACCGTGGCTCTCCTGTTTTAAACAGAGCTGAATGTCTCCAATTTATGTGATCAATTAAACAACTGCTAAATAAACAGTATTTGGTAAATAGTGAATCAGCAAAAGAAGTTTCTCTCTCCTCATGAAAATCATCTACTGGCAATAGCCACATTTCTCAAAATTTTATAAGGCAATTCCTTATAAAATTCCTTATTCTTTTCATAGAATATTAGATATAGAAATTATGATGAGTAAAGGGAAGGATACAGAAAACAATGAGGTTGAAGTTGAAACACACACTGACACAAGGACTGCAATATAACTAACAGTGTTAATGCAACTCACCCACTAACTGCTATCTGAATGGTGTGATAATTAGTGAACTAGTGATACCTTTTATTGGATATCTTACACTTATGGACAATTCAAATGACTTATAAAATCACAATACCCTTCTGAAAATGTCTTTGGCTCAAGAAGAAAACAAAAGATTAACAAAAGGAATTTTCTAGTCGTCCATGTTGAGAATTATTAAAAATAAAAATAAATGGCATTCATATATCAACCAAATACCCAAGGTAGTCACTTTCACTCCATCACTCTATTCTGCTTAAGGGACTTCAAATGTGATCAACTTTACACTGAATTTTGCTCTATGGTAAATACTGTTATAGCAAAATTTCAGTAAGTCTCACCCCTCTGCCAAATCTTTTTTTGTCAGATATATTTGCAAAGAAAACTATTGATTTATTTTTGTTTCATCTGCCCTCTCTGACCCTTCCATACCCATGGTAATGAACAGAAAAATGGTCAACAGGACCTGAAACAGGAAAGAAGACAAAAAGCAAAGATCAACAGAAGTGTACAGAATGGAAAACCAGGAACTGGGTAAGAGAGGTGACCCAGTTTTTATCAAGTCCTAAATTTATAACATGGCTTTTGAAGGTGGTCTTTTCTGTAAAACTTTGAATAGGTATAAACAAATGAAAAATCTCCAAAGGCACATTTTTCTCCATTTAAAAGTTTAACATATATTTTATAAATGAATTCTAAATAAGCCATTTATTATTTCCATACCTTTACTACACAGAATCTGATTGAAACCTCATTGAAGATTGATCTTTGCAGACTTGCGTGCGTGCGCACACACAGACAAATTTTGTAAAGTAGAAGATGCTACTTTGCTAAAAGCAACTATTTATTATATCTGTCAGTACAGAGAAATATACAAATCCTTTACTGTAGCTTTTATTTTCTTTTTGGCTCCACCTATGTTCTCATTATGGTATTATCTGATGAAGTTGATTAATGACCACAATTAAGGTAAAATAGTACAGTATTTGGGAAGAAAGAGTAATCTGTGGAATTTCATTAAAGATGCCTCCTTTATATAAAGTTGTTTTATTAGAGTATTTTATTTAAAAATAAGAGACATCTCAAAGCTTCTTTACATAAAAAAACATGCAATTACCCTAGGATGTAAATATTTTCATATTTTATGCTGAAGTGTATGAAGGATTCCATCTTCTTTGATGTTATTCAACATATTTCACCATTTCACTATTCTGATCAGATTTTCATGAGTTATGTCTCTCACGAACATCTTTCCACATTTCATACTGAACATTTGTCAATGACACATTCAGAGACATACTATATATCCTAAGACAATGTTTTCCAAACTTTAATGTGCATATGAATCATGTAGGGATCTTAAATTGCAAATTTTGATTCAGTAGATCTTGGCTGGAATGGATTTTTGTGCATTTCTCCAAGCTCCCAGGTGGTTCCTGTACTCCACTACACAGACTACACTCTGAGTAGCAATGCACTAACATCTCCAAAAAAATGGATTTAAAACCTGGTGTCCTGGGATGCCTGGGTGGCTCGGCAGTTGAGCACCTGCCTTAGGCTCAGGTCATGATCCTGGGTCCAGGGATCGAGTCCCACATCAGGCTCCCTGCATGGAGCCTGCTTCTCCCTCTGCCTGTGTCTCTGTCTCTGTCTCTCTCTCTCTGTCTCTCAAGAATAAATAAAATCTTAAAAAAAATTGGAAACATGTTCGCTGAAATGGACTCTAAACTAATGGGGCATCTATTTTTATTGTACCACAAATTAAACAAATATCACCAAGACAGGGCAGCAGCACACAATTTTAAGCTTTTTATTAATATTGATACATTGACACATTCTAATCCACCACAAATTCTTATGAATGATTAGTCTTTGGGACAGTATATGTATTTGCATCCTAAAAAAAAAAAAAAATCTTAAAATCTTTTAGACATTACCTAAGGATTCCATAGGTGACAAATAAGAAAAAGAAAAAGGAGGAGGAGGAGGGGGAGAGGAAGAAGAAGAAGAAGAAAGAAAGAAAGAAAGAAAGAAAGAAAGAAAGAAAGAAAGAAAGAAAGAAAGAAAGAAAGGGAGGAAAAGAAGAAGAAAAGAAGGAATGAAAGAAAAAAGAGAAAGAAGGAAGACATAAATGAATACCAGATATAAAATGTGATAAATTATGCAAAAAAGTCCATGTTTTCTATTATTTGTTTTTAGAAACTGAGAATTGATAGTGTGAAAGTACAAAGGAAGAACTGATCATATGATTTCAGGTTTGACAGATTGGTTAAAATCGTATTGGTTACTTCTCAATTTACTACATATATCAAGTTAAGGATGAACAGCCTTATCAGCTATGCGCAGAGCTTGAGACCTGAGAAATACTAAGGCAGAAGACCAACTTCCATTTTATTCAAAACTCCTATGCATGAATATGAATAAATCAATGCACACACGCATAATTTCCCCCTGTTTATTTTCCTTCTGCATCCTATCTCCATTTTCTCCTTTAATTTCTCAAAATGTACTTCTGGTAAAATTAAGTGGCTAGTTTAGGTCTCTAGGAAATAGATACCTATGGCATTTTGACTTTATTTAGATCAACTACCTTCTCTACTCAGCTACCTGCAATTGCTTGCATGGCTACCACTGTATTTAACAGCAATACTTTCTTTAATTTTTAATTAAGTTGTTAGAACTAGTCTGAATTTACTTGGTGTCCTAGTTTAAAGCTATAAAATGACCTAGAACAACTAATTGAGGAGATACAGGGGTTTTCTTTTACTTATGTATTAATATGAAGTAAGAACAGGGGGCAGGGTCCAGGAAAAAGTAGATGACAGAAGAATAAATCCTGTAGGATGATTCCTGTTTGGTCACGCTTCTTATTTTCCTGCTAATACTGAACTGCTATAAAAATGCTTAAAGAATTGAGTATCTACTAGGCCTGAGTTCTACACAAATCTGCTAAACAAAATGCAAGCTGTAAAACACTGAAGAAAGAAAGAAAAAGTTAAAGCTTGTTTGTTTGTTTTTAAATTGGCAATGTGTAATTACAAATATTCTACCTTTAAAGTATTTCACTTAAATTTAACATTTGTGAAGATAATCAAATTCAAAATTAATATTTGGGAGGTAAATTCATTCTGAATCTCTTGATAAGTGTTTCTAAAGGTGAAAATAACCTAACACAGTCTACTAGTACTAATAACACAGTAGTATGACAAAATGCAGAAATACCCAAAGATTATGTTACTATCTAAATATTGTGACTTCTCAAAATGCTAAATTTTAGCATCTCTAAATGCTTGAATGTTTTGGTTCAAAACATAAAAAAAAGAAAAAGTTGTATATTTTAGACCCAAACATACTTGTATAGCATTAGTATTTGATGCTAAGATAGCCATAAAGTGCCAAAAACTAAGGGCATAATTTATGATCCTAATAAAGCACAGCCATTAAATGGTTTAAATTGCTGAAAAGGAATAGTGAAATAACATGCAATTCCTTCTTTCAATAGGGAGGTTTGTTAGTCTGAAATTAATGTCCTCATATGTAACACTTTAACAACTTGTTCTGCATACAAAGTTCTACTGAGGAATAAAAGTCTCAGACCTTTAAAATCCCAAATACCTCATTTTGTTGGGTAAGGTTCTTCTGAGTAATATAGCTCCGTAGGCTACAATTCTGTACCTTTTTTCTTTAAGACATTTCTTGATGTGAGTTTTAGGTCACTGTCATTTTGAAATATAAATCTTCTTGCAAGTTTCCTACCTGGTAAAATAGCTTTTCACAATGGCATCCCTTTATGTTCTTCACTATCTATTATGGCATCAATGAACCTGTTGGAAAATATTTTTTTCACCGAAGATTCAGTCCCTCAATATGAGCTCCAATCGTGTCTCTAATCTTCACATCCTATCCTGCAAAAGGGCTGCCTCCTGGCTGGCATTTACAGTACAGCACGACGGCCCTTATCTCTTTAGTCATTCCAAGGAGAGCATGGTGGAGAGAAACCTCTCCAAGCCACTCATAAGTGGAGATCTCACAGGTATGTGGTTAATGACCTTCACAACATTTTCTGCATGATGTCTGCTTTTGAGTAGGAACTCTACTGTATGTTTTGGTTGCAAATATTCCTACAATTCAGTTACAGCTTCTACAAAGTTGGCCTTGGCTTAAATAGGCAAATTATCACCATCAATCTATTGTATTTAGGCTCTATTTCCTCATGCCCTGAACAAAGGAATCATAAATTCCATTTTCAGAAATGTCTCTTTCCATGGCTTCATGTCTCTCCACTAGGCTGAGAAACTATAGAAGAGACTATATTGTTTAATTTAGAAGAAATGTTTTCCCTTGAAAATGATAGAGCTAATATTTATTAAATGTTTCCCACATATCAGGTAGTGTTCTAAAAGCTCTTGAGAATTCACTGACTCAGGCTTCTGATCAATCTTATTTGGTACACTTATTCCCATTTTATAAATCAGAAAGCAGAGAGCCAGAAGTTAAATATCTTGCCCAAAGTCATACCTATCATTTTGTAGAATCAGGATTCAAACTCAGGCTTTGAATTTAAGGAGCACACTACTATCCACAATGATATACTGCCTATAAAACTATGTTGACAGAGTAGAACTTCTTCCTTTCCTTAATATCTATCCTAATCCTATATTTACAAACTACAAGTTTGTGTCTTTTGACTGCTTTCACCCATTTCCCCTAACCTTAACCACACCTCTGGCAACCATCAATCTTTTCTGTTTTTAGGTTCCAGAGAATGATGGCTTAGCACTCATCATTTGGAGATTATATATATATATATAGTTTTTTGTATTACTAAGAAAGATAAAGCTATCTTTTCTTCAGAACATCTGTAGAGTACTAGGTACCATGTTTAAAAAGTCAAAAAATATTTTTCATTCCATAGGAAAAAATCTTAAAATGAGTAGTGTCTGGGAAATAGAATTCTAAATCAGTAGTTGAAAAATTGGGAAAGATTTGGTTGAAGAAGAAAAACAAGAGAAAGAAAAGTATTGTCATGAAGATTATTATTATAAAAACGATTTACAATAGAGGACAAATTAGGAACAATTAGGAACGAATTAGGCCAGCGGTTCCTCTAAATTTTTTTTTTAAAAAGGCAGTTTTTGGTCCACATAAGACTAGATCTTTTTTTTTTTTTTAAGATTTTATTTATTTATTCATGAGAGACACACACACACAGAGAGAGAGAGAAGCAGAGACACAAGCAGAGGGAGAAACAGGCTCCATGCAGGGAGCCCAATATGGGACTGGATCCTGGGACTCCAGGACCATGCCCTGGGCTGAAGGCAGGCACTAAACCACTGAGCCACCCAGGGATCCCCTAGATCTTACTTATATAACAAAATCATCTCATGGGGGAAAAGAACATAGGCAAATACCTAAAGGAAAAAAATGAACTTACTGTTTCTAAATCAATTCAAGCAGAGGGGTCCCATCCTTAAGGATGGACTTTAGACAGTCCCTCTATTGGTTTTAGTGATAAATGAGATGATCACTATAGTTCCTTCCAACAACAGGATTCTGAGAGCCTCTATTTTTTCATGTATTCTTCTTGTTTTGAGTTTGTTTGTTTTTAACACTGTTTGCCTTTCTCTTTGCCATTTCCCCCTATTTTTTGCAGACTATACACTTATATAAAACAAGTTAACCGTTCATTCTAAGTCAGACTCATTTTCAAAAAACAGCAAAAAGATGTTTCTGAATATATCTTCTAAGTATAATGGCATCTCACAAAATTGGTTAATAATGACTATAATTTACTTAATTCTTTTTTTTTTTTTTCCATAGAAAATATCCCCTCCTCATTTAAGGAACTTTCATTTTTTTTTTTTTTTTTTACTTTGGTGAATTGTGGGAAGTTCATAAATTTTATGGTTTATACATTTTATTTTTATTTGGAATGCACAGATAAATTCAAGTTCGAAAGCAAAGAGATATGGTGTACCCCAATAATATGAATATTACAAAATGACTCCCTGAGTTCCATGATATAAGAATCTAGAGAGAGTTAAAGTTCAATAACATTACTTTCATGAATTCTGAGTGCATAAGAGGTGAAATCAGAATATATACTGCATGGGGAAAAAATGCAATGACCTGTAAACAGCTTCCAGGGTGCAGTCAACATATGTGATTGATCCTGGCTTATATTTAAAGTGCTAATATATAATTAAGTAATTTTAGACTTTGAATTTAGCAACCCATGCACATTAAATTAAAGAAGTTACAACTCCTTGTTATTGTTGAAGTTGTAGTCCTAGTAACTTAAAAAGATTTTCTGCAAAGGTAGCCTTGAAATTATTGGTAAGCTCCTCTACACAAATGAAGCTATGTACTGCAATTCGCAATCATATGGGATGTACTCTTGATGGGTCATGACAAAGATCTAAAAGAAATATGCATTGTACAGAGTGACTTACAAAGTTATAATTTAAAACAAATTTTGGCATACCTGAAACTTACATATTCTCTGGCTTATGGCCTGGTAGAAACAGCTACAGACCTGCAGTCAGATGCCAAGGCTTCGCTCTGGCACTCTCCAACTATACGACTCTAAGAAAGTCATTTAAACAACCTATGTTTCATTCTACCATCTGTTAAATGTTGACAAAGTGGGAGTGGAAACAGGCACCGGTCTAACTTCACAGCCTAACTTCACAGCCTAATCTGTGAAGATAAATGTAATAACAGATGTGAAACACCTTTTAATATCCAAATACCCCGAAAAATGTAAGATTTAATTAGACTAGTCAAACAGTAGAGCCGCCTAGTTGGGGAGTTCAAAATATTCTATATCTTTACATAACAAAACACTAATTTGGGGATTTTTTTTCTTCAAATATTCTATAGGAATCAACATCCTTCTAAGGTAATGAAAAATGGAGACAAGAGAATATTTCTAGATTCTCCCCAAGGAGAAGATAAATAGTTTATTTGTATTTGGCACAACAAGGCTGATAGTCTAATACTCGAGTCACCTTAAACTAAATGGGGGAATCCCTCAAGTTTTAGGTACTTGGTTTTTCATTAATATTTCTATGTTAACCTCTGTTCTTTTTTCATCAAAATAATCCAGCATGCTTGAAACTTAATAAAACTACTTGATTTAAAAGAAAATATTATTTCTTATAGAAATATAGAGATGGATATAGAGATCGATATCTAGAGTATCTCTATTGAGAACAAATTTAGCCTATGAGAAAATATTTTACCAGCATTATTAAAAACTGGACAGATAGGACCCTGAAATTTTAAAGTCACGAAGCTTGTAATTATGTTCAACTTAATTTGCAAGTCAATTTTTAAATCTTTAAGGTTATTCTGCACATTATTGGTAGTAGTATAAAAATGAGCTGAACTTACTCATGATTTGCTTGAACCCAAATCTTTAAATGCTTATAAATAGAAGAGTAGCAATAATATCTTTGTCTCAAAGAGAAAAAAATAGTTCACTTTATTATGAATATATATAGGATTTCTGCCAACTCCAAATAGCATCTAATAAATTAACAATGGTGCTCGTGACTAATATGTCCAAAGGAAGGATATTGTACAATAAATACTTTCTGCCTTCTGGGAAACTCATATTTATTGTAGATAGTTCCCCAGGGGCCTCATATTAAGTAAGCCTGCTTTGGAAAATGAATTGGCTTATTTACAGTGCAATGGCATTTAAGGATTGTAAGTTCCTCAAGGGTAGGTGCAATGCTTCATCATTTTGGATCACTAGTGACTAGCACAGGATGGAAAATATTTAACAATCATTAAATATTAACAAATGAATTCAGTTAGTCATTATTTAGTATATAATCGATTTACTACTCTGGCCTACTAAAAGAGGAGGATAAATTTACTGTGTGAGAAATGGCTCCATAAAACATATACCCATACGCTAATTGGTGAAATTGCTTATGTTTATAAATAACTGACAGTAAGTGATAATTTAAAAATGGGAATTCCAACCAAGGGACAAACATATAAGAAGTCAAAGTTAGTAACCAAGCTGTTTGCCATTTGTCTGCAAAAGTATATGTTATCAAATGGGAAACGGTTTTCAGGGAATCTGTAAAATGGGTATGCAAGGAGCAATGATCTGTCCATACTGCTATCACTAGTAGATCAAGAACCCTCTGGAGTCCATGACATTTATTCCCAACAGTGTAGATGGAAGCTTTGGACCTAAGCAGTCCAATATGATAGCTACTAGCCGCATGTGGATATTTAAATTAAAATTGATTAGAGTGAAATAAAAGATTTAGATTTTCAATAAAAAAATTGTTTTTTCAGTCTGAATAGTCATATTTCAAATGATCAGTAGCCAAATATAGTTTGGTAGCTAATATATTAGTAGAGATACAGAATATTTTCTTCATCACAGAAAGTTGTAGTGAACAATCAGAACAGAGATTTAAAATAACTTGTATTAGTAGCACGATTTTGAATAATAGAATTGTCACATTTAAGAAGAAGAAAAAACAAAACTTCTCTCTTACTTACACTTTCCATCCCCTACAATAATTTAAATAAGCTTACTGTGGTTATATACTAATGCAGTATAGCAATGCCTCTTAGAATCTATAAAACTCCAAAGGCTATCACATATTCTTCAGTTCGATTTAAGTACTTCTCTTTCTCTTTTTAATCATGCTTATATACTCACAGGAAAATATTTGTATGTTTAGGTGAACTTTTTTTTTTTTCCTATCCTGATGTTATGTTAGGCCTTTTGTTTCTCAGTGAGTAACATTGCTGCAGTACTAGGTAAACTCACTTGTTACAGTGTAGCAAAAAGAGATTATACAGACTGCTCAAAGCTGGCCCCATACCTATCAAATGTTCACAGTGAAGGTATGAACTGGACTCTACTGACTGAAAAATATCACAGTAGTTTCTTAATTTTACAACAAGAGCCATTAAAACTATTCAGTACATAATATTAATATTCTGTCCTTACCAAGCAAAATTATATCTTAGTTTTCTAATTATAACTTAAGCTTTTAATTTTTTATTATCCTTTTTAAGATTCATTTATTTATTTCAGAGAGAGATAGAGAGCATGGAGGGAGGGACAAAAGGAGAGGGAGAGAGAATCTTGAGTAGATTCCCAGCTAAGAGCAGAGCTTGATGAGCAGAGCTCAGTGCAGTGCTCCAAGTGAGAGCTTGATCCCACGACCCCATTATCATGCCCTGAGTTGAAATCAAGAGTCAGAAGCTTAACAGACTGAGCCACCCAAGTGGTTCTAAAGTAAACTTTTAAAATGGAAAATATGTGCTAACTGTATATATATATAATCTAGTCTGTATATGTGCTAAATATATATATATATATATATATATATATATATATAAAATAATCTAGTCTGTATTTCTTTTTTGAGAATTATTAACATTCTGTTTTGTAGACCTATCTCTTTCAACACTGTTGGGTGGGTTAATTTCTAAGGAATTTACCTGCAATATCTGAACATTTTAACTATATCAAAGTGGTGTGCTCTCATGAAGTCTTGCCTGAACATCCTATCAACTTCCCTATGTACCTAGTCTCTGTTTAATTGCAGTTGATAGAGTGTACTTGAGGTTGACAAAACTATTTTTCCAAGGATAACTAAGTATATAATAGTATATTGGTACTATTTATTGAGCACTCTCTATACACCAAACACTGTCTCTAGCTAGAAGAGAATACTGATTTCCAGACTTCTAGAATATTACTCTGGCTGCTAAAGACTGTATCATAACCTAGCCACTTGAGAAGGGTGACATTCCTTGTTATGCTGATGATAGAAATTCATGATCATTTGTCATTGTGATTAGAGAGAGAAGAAAATTCCCTTAGTCTGCAGAAAAGCCTCAAAATGTTAATATTCTCTCCCTTTGGAAAGACAGACATAAGAGCTTTGTTAATGGATTTCTTTGTGATTTAATACAACATATTAAAAGCAGGACTTGTGACTCTTGAATAAAGAAGTAAATGTTGTTTCGTAAAGATGGTCATTCATCATTAGTTATAAGAAGTCTATTTGTAATTTGAAGTTCTAATTTAATTAGTGTCACATCCTTGAAGGCTGCCTTGTGTCAACTGTTGTAATGACACGCTATCTGTTCTTCAACAGCGTAGGTTGCTAACAAGCATTTCAACTGGAACAAAATGATAATGAGAAGAACAACGGAAGTGTTAATTACCTATGCAATTAAAGTACCTTATATGCACACTAATGTAACACTCTACTGTATTTACATTTCTAATGGCTATTCATCTTCAGTTGAAAATACCCGTTGGCGCTATTTATAACTTCACAGTTAAATTATGGCAAGAGGTAATGGTGTGGCTTAAAGGCTGTGTCTACAAAGCTACAATCTAGCCAGTTTTTGCATATACTCATTCAAGAAATTTGTATCAGTATGCATTAATGAAGATATGTTGTACACCATACATGGCACAAGTTTTGGCTATATGCAACAGAAGAAATTATTTCCTTCTCAAAACATACATTGAACTATTTAAGTATTATTGTATCGTTTTTATGTTATTAAACAGTACACTTAGCAAAAAAACATCATAAGTTAGTAAGTATAATATATGCTTTAAAAACTTAAGCATCTAGTCCTAATTGCCTTTGGAATGTATAGCACCTAAATGAAGATTCTAAATTGCTTGAAACATAATCCTCCTTCCTTTTCTTCTTTTGTAAATTCTAGTGACAGGCTGCAGATAGGTGGTGCTCAATAAATGTTAGCATAAGAAGTTACTATTACAGAAGATGTTTAACTCATCTGACACTGGGTGTTCACCAGATAGGTGATAGCTATTGAGATTAGGTTGTTACTTTTGAAAAATATAGTCTATTATTCATACAGAAATTTTGTAGCATCTTGCCTGAAACATTGAACAATGGATTTTGAAAATAAGATAGAACTTTAAATCTTTAGACTTCAAAATATGCATTTACAGAAAAAATAGTTTGCTATGGTACAGTTATTAGAAAAAAGACTCATTCAGGTTTTGTTGTCAATGTTATTTGTTTAGTGTGAAGTAAAGATTTTATTATTAAAGCCAAAGATCAATTTATGCTAAACAATTACAACAAATTCTATGTAATGACTTTGTTTGCAGAGAACAGTTTTAAAAAATGATACAGATATTTTCCAATTACAAATTTATCCAAACACAAAATTATTCATATCTATGGAAGGAAGGGATATCCAATATAAATTTGTTTCCATTAAAATAATGTGTGAGGTTTGTTCCTACGCAGTCATGCAGGAGAGCTGATAGCAAATTTTCATCAGGGAATACAAATTTAGCATTCCAAAATCATGGGTCAGTTCATCATGGCATACATTAACTTGCATTAGCAATATGGGATTCATATAAATATATTTGGTTTATATTATTTTGAAATTCTAGTAGTAGCTTAAAAAACAGTTTTTGGGATACCCATGTGCCATTCAGTGTGCTTGAAACATTTCCAGAATTTGTTTAATTCATTCATCACAAGTTGGCTTCCATCATCTCTCCAGTATACAAAGAGAAAACTGAAGCTCAGAATAATTAATCTGATTGAAGCTCACACAGCCGATGAATGACACATGCCAGGTCTTTAGACTCCTGGTTTACTTTGGGCTCCTCACACTCTGGAAAGTTTGCCTCTTGGTCTAGTAAACACAAAAAGACAAATATCCTGCTACATGGCTTGGTGTTTGTTTTTGTTTTTGTTTTGTTTTTCAGTAAAAGACAGTTAAACATTGTTTGAAAAGCATCAGTAATTATTAAAAAAAAATACATTTTCTTTTCAAAGAGTAAGAGATAAATTAATACCATATTCATTATTTTTTAGACCTTAAGCAGGTTTTGTATATTTTGAAGGGGGAAACACAGCTTACTAACCATTACAGTGATTGGTTCGTTTCTTCCCTTCAATTGTATCCATCACACTGAATGGAGGTTAAAGAAAGATAATTTGTCCTGATATAAAGCGCCCTCTCTAACAATTAGAAAAGCATAAAATGGAATTGACTTCCCCTTGAGATTCCGATTCAGAGTCAATGACACGTAAAGTATATTTATTGACGAGTCACAGGCTTGGGACTTGATAAGCCTGTGGAGAGCATTTATTGCACAGAAAAGAGGGAGTGGTATGAACTGCCTTTGTAACTCTGGGTGTCTGTGTTTCTAATTTAGGGAGCTTTCAGGAAAAAAAAAATTCATGACAGGGAAGGAGACAGTACAAAAAGAGAAAAAGAAAACTGCCTCAAGCAGGAAATACAGCCTACTTGCATTTTATGGAAACTTGAGATACGGCACATTTAAAATAGGTCAAGATAAATATAATAATAAAGTCTCACCTAAAGCAAAAGAAAAGCACAGACATTTAAAACTGGGGATGGGAAGGCTGTCAAGTCCTGAGATCATTTTGTAGTTGTGCTACTTAGCCTAGTAAATAAGTAACTCTTGCCATTTTGCCAGAAATGGGCAAACAATATCTATTCTGCTTGCACTGGGGCTTCTGTGCGTGATGCTCAGGACTACTTAATTATTTTAGCATCCACTGTTATTGTAATTTACTTTTTTTTTAATTCTTAACTAAACAATATCCAGGTAGTCCTAAGTGGTGGTGTTGGAGCTTAAAATATGCTTTTCCAAACCAAACTTTGGAAGAGGTGTTTAGAGCGATAAAACACCATCAAAATATTCAAGAAACTGTGCAGTTAATTCAAAAGCATAAGCAGTAAGAGAAACATAAGCAGTAGTGCTGAGAAATAGTAAGCGAGAATAAAGTAAAAGTGCACTGTAATGGTTGTGGAATTATGTACTCCAAAAATGTATGCCCATTCTTTACATTCATTTCTATGGGAAAATTAATTATGAATGATGCTAATGCTGATTTATACAAAAATGTTAAGGAAAGGGCTCTGCAACTGTAATATTTTTAGCCAAAAAAATCAGGAATAGAAAGGATTTATATTTATACTTCTATATATATTTCTATTAAGATCAATCTAAAATCACAGCCATATAGCAAAAGATAATAAATTTGTCTTAGAAAATGATTTGATTAAAAATGTAATCTTAGGTTATCAATTTCAAAATACATACACACATGCTGAATTCATATTTAAGGATATGTACAAACATATATATATAATTTCAATAACTCCATGCATCCCTATTACTGAACCATTTTTCTTCTCCACAAAGTTGTCTCTTTTCAAAGAAAGAATTGCCATTTGAACATTCCTATCTTTCAGTTGAAATCACAGCAAAACAAACATTTTCCAATCTTTTAGTACCTTAGGGTTAGACATTATTTTGTGTTTACCACTATCACTTGCTTGTTCCTGTTCATCAGTATGTGTGTTGGAAGGGTCAGCTATGCTTTCCCTTTTACGGATGAGGAAAATGAGTCTTAAATAAAATCCTTTCCATATTCATGGGATCCTTCTTCCAGTCTCTCAGCCCAGATGTACCAAAGATTCAGAAGCTCAATGACTATCGGGCTCTGCTCAAGCTGCCTTCTCCCAGAGGCCTTCTCGGATCAACCTATCTACAACAGCATCGCCAGCATGTAAGACACCTGCTCAGTTAAAGCCTTCACCCATCGCTCAGATTTGTTTCTTCTTAATACTTTCAAGATTTTTATATTAGACATCTATTTGTGTTCCTCTTACCCCACCCATTCGTTCCCCCTGCACCACACCTCCACTGTCCAAACACAAACACATACATACAGACTCTGTTAGAATTCTCCTTTTTGTTTAATTCAGAGGCCAGAGTTTGGTGCACACTGACTATCAACAGATGAGTTGAATGATGTGTCTTTCCGAGGCAATAAGGTCAGATTAGCTAGAACTTGACTATAAAGTTTTCTGAGCCCAAGTGGAAGCTTTTCTTGGGTATACCATACAGAACTACCTTTCCCACAAGGGGTTGGGAAGAGAACCAATACATGTGGAGCAGTTATAAAAGTATATAACATCTTTTTTTCCCTGACTTAATTATAATTTATATTTCTCTAATATGTATTTTGTGGCTGACTCATTAGGGATACAATCTTTTGGCTTCAATCAAAACAGAAATTTCACAAGTTTATGAGCACAAACACCTGGCTTATCTAGCATAATCCATCTTTCTTGTAGACAGCACCCTAACTAGAGGAGGATTTTCAGTTAATCACAATGCAAAGTATATTTTCTTAGATTTATGTTTGAAATTAGTAGCAGCTGCCCACATCAATATTTTAAGGATAATTCCACTAAAGTGCTCCTCCAATTTAAAACTGAAAACTCAAATATCTATCAGGATGGTTCGGGGATGCGGAAGATATATTTCTAAATTTTGGTTTATTGTAAAATATGTTATGTTTGCAGGAGATTTTAAATGATGAATTTCCACTGCCAGAATAAGTTATAGCTTGTATTTAGTTAGCCTGCTATTCCAGTCTCGTTGGGCCAGCTCACTGCATAAACTACTTGCAGTTCCTCCATTGTGGCCTACCAGTATTTGTGGTGAGTCCCAATGAATTATTTTAGGAAATAAAATAAGAGGTTCTGGCCAAAAGATAACTTTAACTCTGTGTTTCAGTGTGTGATTCTATAAGGAAGGAGGGATAATTTTTTAACTTCCAGTTTATTTTCCTAGTGAACCCTACAAATAAACTTTCTTATGAGACATGATTTTCCCCAAAGTAACTCACAAATGAAGGAATCAGCTACTTAGCGAATTTCCAACCAACAGGTACAAACATTTCGATTAACAGAATACATAGGAAAAACAATCACAAACAGAGTAATTGCAATGCTGCATAATTCCTCTCTGCTCCTCCTTTTCTCTCACTCTGGAAAAGACATTTGTTTATTCCGTGTGGAGTGCAAGGTTTGGTCAGCCTATGCGCCACCCTCTCTGAACCTGTACCTTAATAATAATGCTGTTGACAATAACAGATTATATTTATTAAACCTTCACCATGTATTCTGAACTGCCTGAAATGCTTGAGATATAATAGCTTACTTCTTTCCAACAGTTCAGTGGAGGTGAATATTTTTATAACAGCAGAGAAGAGTGCTGAGAGCCCCCACACATCTCCCCACATTTGTTCTCCCCCTTTCCCTGGCCACATGAGTATCTGTGTTTCCCGCTTCCCTTGCAGCACAGTGTGGTTATGCTACTAAATTTCTACAAGTGTAAGCAGAAGTTATGTACGTAACTTCCTAGGCATCTTCTGAAAAGGATTTGTCACAGACTTGCTCTCCATTTCCTTTTCAGTGTCAGAAAGTGATAGTGGCTGGGACACTGTTGAAGTCAGGTGCTGAGCATGGAAGAGCCTTCCCTTTAGCCTATGTTTCTGAACAGCTTCATGGAGCTGAGCACATCTGTTTGCCTCAATTCTTAGGTGAAAGGGAAACATTTTCCACTTCAACCTCTGTAATCCAGGATATTCTTGTTACAGCAGACAAGCTTTCACCTTAGCGAATGCACCTGATTTTACACATGAGAAGACTGACACTGAGAAAACTGTATATAGGTCCTTGCTAAAGATTACAGCACGTATCCTACACAGGGTACATCATCAGTTGAAAAAAAGAAACGAAAATCTTTAAATGGGCAACTGGCCAAGAAGAGTAAAAAAATAGATGACTGATTTTAATATTAATTTTTACAGCCAACCCTTTCCTCAATCTCATACACTTGTTGGTGTATTCTAGGATAGGGAGCAGTTAAAAAATACGAGATTTTCTTAATAAATCATTGCATTCAAGAGTAGCTAGGACTTTCCCCAAACTGGCAAATAATTCACCTCCAGGATGACCTTTTCCTATATCTGTCCTACAATGTATTCATCCCCATTATTATTGTCCTAGGTCCTTAGCCTCAGCAACTAGCATAGGATCTGGTACATAGGTTATCTTTGATAAATGTTTTCTTTTGAAAGAACAATTCAACAGTATAACTGCATGTCTATGATTCACTATAGAATTTTTAAAAAATCCTAGAAGGCTGACTTAAAAGAGAAAACGTGGGACTCTAGCAGTTTGAGTTTGCTTATGACTATCGAAATTTCCCAGAATTTTTAAAAGTATGACTTAATAACCAGCATCATGGCTTCTCTAGAAATTGATTCTTTAATTGTAAACTACTTTAATTTTATTTTTTCCTAAATAAATGTATGTTGGACCTAAAAGGTTAAGTAACTTCCTAAATGAGCAAAAGTATGAAGGTTGACTTGTTTAAAGTCACATACATTTTGTGTTACTAAAAGTAAGATATAACTTTTACTGACTTTTATTTTTTCATTTAAATTCAATTAATTAACATGCACTGTATTATTAGTTTCAGAGGTATTCAGGGATTCACCAATCTTATAATATCCAGTGCTCATTACATCACATGCCTTCTTTAATCACCCAGTTACCCCCCTCCCCAACCCCTCCCCTCCAGCGACCCTCTTGTTTCCTATGAATAAGAGTCTCTTGTGGTCTGTCTCCCTCTCCAATTTCATCTTGTTTTATTTTTCCCTCCCTTTCCCTATGCCTCTATTTTGTTTCTTAAATTCCACATATGAGATCATGTAATAGTCTTTCTCTGATTGACTTATCTCACTCAGCATAATAACCTCCGGTTCCATCTACATTGATGTAAATGGTAAGTATTAATCCTTCCTAAGTAGTATCCCACTGTGTGTGTGTGTGTGTGTGTGTGTGTGTGTGTGTGTATCACATCTTCTTTATCATCTATAGATGGACATCAGGGATCTTTCCATAGTTTGACTATTGTGAACATTGCTGCTATAAATATTGGTGAGTAGGTGCCCCTTTGGATCACTATGTTTGTATCTTTAGGGTATACACCTAGTAGTGCAATTGCTGGGTCAGAGGGTAGCTCTATTTTCAACTTTTTTTAAAGATTTGTTTTTTTTTTAATTTAGTTATCAGAGACAGAGACGGGCAGAGGGGGCCAGTGGGAGAAGCAGGCTCCATTCAGGAAGCCTGACATGGGACTTAATCCTGGGTCTCCAGGGTCACGCCCGGGGCTGAAGGCAGTGCTAAACTGCTAAGCCACCAGGGCTGCCCTCTATTTTCAACTTTTTGAGGGACTTCCATATTGTTTTGCAGAGTGGCTGCACCAGTTTGCATTCTCACCAACATAAATTTCACTGACTTTTAAATGAATTATGTAGTCAGGATAATATTCTACTATTTTTCAGCAATTGTATTTCTCTTTGGCATTTAGACCGAGCACTGAGTCTTTTTAATATCTGTATGATAGATAACTTAGGTATGCAAACAATTAAAGATAGTAGGCATGGTGATTCTCAGAAGTAATCCAAGGCCTTTATTTGATTGATTGGTTGATTGATTGGTTGATTATTTATTTATTTTAGGTAGGAGAGAGAGAGAAAGCAATACCCAGCATTTTTCTGGGCTTTAAAAAACAAACAAACAAAAAAATTTCAGACTCTAAACAAAGCCTCTCAGGGAAAGGCCTCAGTTCACTAAGAAAACTATCTTTTAGTTTAGTCCTACCAGGTATAGGCTGGAACTTATTAGAGGGCCATCAAGAAGATTCTTAAAGTATCACCCTAAAAACAGGCATTCATTTCCATACTGTAGGAGGTGACCTTGCATTTCTGTTTGCCAAAATCCATTGGCAGTAGGATATCAGCTATTGTTATTTTTATTAAAAATATAAAGTACTAAAATTTTGATATTTATTAAGAACCAATAAGAACCACAGACAAGATTTGTTATCAGAATGCTTATTCTAGAAAGCATTTGGCTTCAAAATTCTGACAATGAGGGACGCCTGGGTGGCTCAGTGGTTGAGCATCTGCCTTTGGCTCAGGGCCTGATTCAGGTGTCCTGGGATGGAGTCCCCCATGGGGCTCCTCTGCCTCTGCCTAGGTCTCTGCCCCTCTCTCTCTGTGTCTCTCATGAATAAATAAATAAAATCTTAAAAAAAAAAAATTCTGACAGTGAATTTTTACTGTGGTTTTAAATGTTAAATAGACTATTCATGAAGATAACATATTTATTTCTTAAGCTTCTAAAGGCCATTGTATAAGGGGAAATGAAGTGATATATAATTATCATGACATTCATAAGAAGAATTTAAAGAGTTTATCATGGGTAACTTAACAAGGTGTTAATGAGAAGTCACATTAACATGAACACTCAAGTGAACTGTACTTAAGAATGTTCTCATGCTTAGAACTGGGGAGCTAATATCTATCACAATGTGAAAACAAAGAAAAATCTTGCATTTAATTTACAGTAAGACTCCTATTTTACCTGTGATAATTCAGGCTTCCAAAATACAAAACAGAAAACACCAAGATGCAAGTCTATTTTGTTTAAAGTTATAAAATGCTTTAATTATCATTAGAGAAATTTCATCTAAAATTTAGGCCAACCTACATCAACTTCTCAGGAACCTATTTCTGGTCAGGTTTCTATGGTTTGGTGTGACAAATTTCCAAATGCTACAATGGCCTTCAGGGATGTCTGCTTTTTACACTCCTTTTCTGTAACGTTCAGAAGAATTTCAAAGGTGTTCATTTCTGTCTTTAAATCTCTATAGCAAGATAAAATATGAAAGACTAATTATGCTCAGATTTCCTGTTTAAATATATGCGTGACGAATTTCTATTCTCATTATTTGACTAAATCATTACTGATGTCATAAATACTAATCACAGGGTTATATCATACAAGTCCTTTGGCTTAGATCTAAATTCCATAGATCCCAGCTATGATTTTTCCTTAATACCTTTTGTTAAATAAGTATATTTATTCTAATCAAAAAGGAAAAATGAGCTTGATCAAATACAATTGATTTTCCTCAAATCTTAAAAATTCAACCACAGCAAAGTAAAACTAGTGAACGATTTTGATTTTTTTCTTCAGAATAGGTCAAAGTCTCTATTCTCTCCAACATTTGTATGTCTGTAGCATAAAAATGTCTACTCTTTCATATTGTATTTATATAAAGGACCAGTTTATTATAATTGTAAAGGCAGCAAATGAATCATGGCATTAACAGTTGCTCTCTTCTTACGCTACCAATGACTGTTTACAACAGAAGGAAGAGAATTTCTCACACACCTACACACATACTCACTCAGAATAGTGTGGAGAAAAGATTTTTAGGTTTTGATCTCAAATCTCTTGGTTCCAATCCGAATTTTTCTTTTTCCCTCCCAAAGCAAGTTCCCAATTGAACTACTCAGCTTTACTGCTACTCTGTCCCTTATCTCAGAAGTGTTGACTAAATTCTCAAAGAGCAAGGTACGTATCTGTTGAAATCACTGTGTATAGAGAACATCAAAGTATCTTACATACGGTACCAGTTATGATTATGGAAACACTTTGATTTCCTGGAGCCCCATCTTCTGAAAGCCTCAGTTAATTTAAATTATTCTTCAATGTAAATTGAATGCAAGAAAACAATAGCATAGGAGTGTATTTGTTTAAAAGCAATGTCCAGACCATTCACATCATGCCAGTATATTTGTTTAAAAGCAACTTTCAAGCCATCTTCTACGATGTATATCTCTTTAGAAGGGAGCAAATGTATGGTATGATGATCCCAGAACTACCAGGTTTAACCAAAGATATTTCATTTGTATTCAGAAGATTTTACTTCCTAAGATGTGATGTGGAATATCATAATAAAAGAAATAGTATTTAAAGGATATGGGAATGCTTTTGTAAATTAAAAAGAAAGTAATCATAAACCCCCTTCATTTCGAACAAACTGCGGTACTCAGCAAAATTCTGTTTTGATGAGTTATGTATTCATTCAACAAATCTTTACTAATCTCCTACTATGTGCCATTGTTCAAATGAGGTAAGAAAAGAGAAAGGAAGGAAGGAAGGCAAGCAAAAGCATGATTAATCAGATGAGTGAATGTATAGTTCCAGATTGAGCAAGATGACCTAAAAAAAAAGTGTAAATTCCAGACAGGTTTGACTCTAAAAAAAGTATAGGAATGACTTAGGCAAAGAGGGATGTAAAGAGCCGTAAAACCAAGGAAGGAGCCTGTCCTCAGACAAAGCCCCAGGGCATGGGTTGGGGGGGGGGCGGTGCTTGTATTGATGTTTATTACCTGGAAGTTAAGAGATTCCTATCAAAACCTTGAGGTGTGGTTAGAGTGTTGGGGGGATCAAAGTAGTTACTTAAATTAAATTTCACATAAAAATAATTCACTTTGACAGTTTCTCCCAAACAACACCATATCACTGCAGATACTTATAGATAAAAGCTAAAAGTTTGATTTTGGTTTGTTTTGTTTTTAAATTATTTTTTTGTTTCATTGTTCCATAATTTTATAATGTTTTCAGAGTTATCATTTTCAACATGGCAGTAAAATAATGTTTGGGGATAGAAAGAGACAAACACTATCAATGATTAAACACTGAATCAAAGTGTCAGTGATTCTTCCTCACAGTAGGCTGCAAGTAAGACAGAACTTTCCATTGCAAATAAGATAAAAATGTGAGGGAACCAAGCCCCCTCTAACTACCCATGGAGTGATGGGTTTTTCATAAGTTTGCTATTTAAAAAAAATTGTCTGCAGTGAGAGAAAACTTAAAAAATAATAATAAGAGCAGTGCTATCAAGACTATTTCTTTTACATCAACTAAAAGGATTTATTCAAAAAGCTTAAATAAGCCAAGCAGCCAAATAAACTTAAGTGATTGGTATTCATTTAAAATCAGTAACTATCAATCAGGATGTACTCGAATCCATAGCTCCTCATTGTCAAATATAATGGCCATGATTGAAAACAAGTGGAAAATGTTCAACCATTTGTGAGGCTTCAGTCAATGATACGATACAGTATTTATTGAACTTAAAACCTAAAGCATTTTCAAAAAACAAATAACAGTCATTGATTGCTGAATTCACAGTGACATATGCCCAGTGTCAGGACAGCATTTTAGTTATGACAGGCAGTTCTTCCATATGGGAAGATTCAATCATAATTCACTTTTCTTTATTGAGTTGTGAGAATTAAGAGACATCTACTAAAACCTGAATTTAAAATACCTGGGAAAAATTGAAAGCCAGTGGCAAACTTAAGTCACTGGAAATGTCTGTGTATGTTGTGCGGACACATGTATATCCATATACAGTGTTGTTGGATGTAGGAATAATGGAAACTCAGATTGAGTAGAAAAGAAGTAATTCCCTACTTTGCAAATATTCTTTCTTGCTAGTATCATCATCTACTCTGGTATCCTAAACCAAGAAATAGGATCAGCAATAGGACATGGAGGCTGCTTAGTGCTTGGCATTTCCACATCAAATGACTTGTTGACAAAAACGAACAAACAAACAAAAACAAAAAACTCCTTTAGGGATAAGAGAAGAGGCTTAAATTTCCTCTGGTATGAAAGCCAGACAAAAGGAAAAGAAATAAAATATATGTATGCAATATTCATCTTAACCTAAAACAGAAGGTATTTTTCATTTGATTTTCAGAAAGAGGCTGTCACATTTTTTCTTGCTGCTTGTCCCATACAGCTGCCATTTTGGGCTGCAACAATGAGGCCAGTGTAGAAGGAGAATAAAGAAACAGGGTACATTTGGATTTGGACAATAAACTCATTCATGGCTTTTTCAGTCTGGAAGATTCTGAGACTTTAGCAACATAGTAATTGCTAAATAAGAATAAGGCAAATAGATTCTGATAAAGGCCAACACCAGTGATTTCAAAGAAAGGGAAATACTGCAAGGCGCTTAATTGTGAAAGGCTGCTCCATGGCGAATCAGGGAGGGTCAGTCGGCACAACTTCATCAAAAATAAGCAGAATCACTCTTTCCTTGTAAAACTCAAGGTCTTAAAATAACGATATTTAAAATAGAGGAATTCCAACATAGGAAAAGGGGATGGTTTTTAAAATTATCTGTCTTTTTAAATCTCTTTCCACTCTATGTTGTGTTTCTCGGGCCACTTTTATTTAAGAAAACTCAAATCTTGGGTTTGGTTCCAGAATTGACCTCAAGATTATTTCTTTCCTGATCTCTGACCAACTGGCTCTGTTATAATGGCAACAGTAAACTGGAAGGGGAGAGGACGTAAAAGGATAAATTTACCTCTGCTTTGTATTTTCAAAAGATTCCTGCTCTTCTTGATGATAAAGATCATAAACCGACACCAGGAAAGCAGACTCAAACTATCTACCACTCCTTACAATAACACGAACTTAAAGAGTGCTTTTTGAGATTCTTTTCCTTTTTTCTTTCTTTTTTTCTCCCCCTTGCTTTTTGCTATTGTCGCCTGGATGCTTTTACAGGAAAAAAAGCAGGTCAGTGTGCTGTTGGCAGGCTTTCCTCCCGTCCCTTTATCTGATTCCCTTGGTGATGGCAGCTTTTCTCTCTTCTTCTCCACTTCCCCTCAGCTAAAGAAGGAGGGTAGTTAACGTGCTCATACTTCAGTGCATGACTCCTGCTCTGCATCTCTTTCCCCACCTGGTGCAAATCTTGTTCAAAGTACATGACTGAACTTAAAGTAAAAATAAGTAGTTGAAAATAAATAAAAATTAAACAATGCCTCTGCTCAGAATGAGTCAGGGTGGAAGTGCTATGGCAATGTTACTCCGAGGGATGGTAGTTTCATGTTCTTGAGCCTGAAGCTTTATATATCCCCTCTTTATATTTACCCTCTGCTCCATTGGCATATGGATTTTTAGTACCAGATTTTCAGAAATCTCAACCTAACAAGAGCAACAGTCACAGACCCTTCATTGTTTGTATCTGTATTTGTAAATACATAGATTATTTTTTTTTGTAAATACATAAATTAAATACACAGTTCTTTCTTCCTTCCTTCTTTTTCTCCTTTCCTTTTCCCTCCTTTCTTTCTCTCTTTCTAAATTACCAGAGACCAGGAGTTCACAGTGCAAAAAGACTGGTGAAATTTTCACTCTTGTCTGGAAGTGCTTTCTTACTTACGTTGCCAATGACTAAATGCAGAATATGGTATGACAACTCATGATTCCGTATTTGTTTTCAGATTGAGACATCTGTTATAATATATACATATATTGTATTATATACACATATAGTTTTGTACACATAAGTAATATAGCCATTCCCCCCTTTTCTATTGTCTTTCTACTTGTTATTATGCATCAAGTCAGGTATTAAATTGAAATCAGAAATTTAACATTTAGAAATATAAATTAAATAAAGAAATCATTAATAGCTTCATTTGTTAGATATTTCATTTTAGTTTGTTTTTCAAGTCTGATTTTTGTTAAGGACAGATCTTATATCTAGGTCAAAGGACAATGATTTTAATTATGGTTATAATTCTAATGCATTTTACATCATTTTACTAGTCAGAATACATTTCTAACAAGCGTGTACTAGATTATTATATGTATGTGTTTGGCATCATGCTGGGTTTTATAGGCACTAAATTGTATGTTCTCCCCTTCAAATAGTTTGCATTTTTTTTTAATTTTTAAAAAAGATGTATTGATTTATTCTAAAGAGAGAGAGAGAGAAGAGCACACAGGAGTACATGTACACGAGTAGGAGGGAGTGGCAGAGGGCCAGAAGAAGGGAGAGAATCCTCAAGGAGACTCCCCACTGGGCACTGAACCTGACTTAGGCTCAATCCCAGGACCCTGAGATCATGACCTAAGCCAAAATCAAGAGTCAGTCTTTTAACCAACTGAGCCACCTAGGTGCCCCACAAACAGTTTGCATCTCTAAGATAGAGTGAATAGTTGTGATTTTTGCCTGCCCACGACCACAATATCAATTCCGTCTTCTAACAATATTCCCTGGTTTTCCTTCGGCCCTGCAGCCATATCAAAAGAGTCTGTATAATCATTATTCTTCCAGCCTCAATATAAGAATTCGTTCTTTTCTGTGTGAGGTGAACAAAAAAATAAATAACAATAAAACTATTAGAATGTGAACCCGGAACTGTGGGTGACCAGATTTTCCCTCTGAACAGAACCAGCCTCAGAAAGAATCAAGCCCCGAGGAAAACCAAGATATTTAAAAAAGGTAACTACTAACAACATATTCTGAGGTTCTAGATTGAGATATGCCTTTTAAGCCATAAATCTTAAAATATCATTTACACGATCCATTAGATTCTTTTTCTTGCTTTGGCCAGTTTCAGTAGGGTTTCTGTCATCTGATCAATTAGGAAAATTAGACTACTACATATACTACTCTAAATCAGAATTTCTGCAAGTATGGTACATGAAGCAGCAACAGCAGTATCTCCTAGGAATTTGTTAGAAATGCAAAATTTCAGGTCCCACTTCAGATCTAGCGACACTACAAACTCCAGGGATGGGGCACAGCTATCTGTGACTTCACAAGACCAGCAGAGGATGCCAATCCCCTCAGGTGATGGTCTCAAAAATGTTTTAATTCACTTGTATCCAGAATGTAAGGTGAGAATAGATTCCTCTTCTCCATAGATATTTCCAGTCTGTTAAGTAAAGGTCCTCTAAATTTGAAAGTTTGGGAGAGATCCACAAAGGAAATCTGCTTTAAGTAGCAGATGAAAGGAGAACCAGAACATGACAGAAGAAGGGGAATGTTGCTAACACATCAGGTTCTCCTGGACCTTTAAAAAAGTAAAGTGGAATAATTCATTCACAAAGGTGCATCTTCAAAACCAGACCTTATCTTTATCTTGGGCTGGAAATATTTTACTTGCCTCATAAGTCAGAGAAACTGCTGACATTCAGAAAAGCAATTGTGAACTAAGAAAGAGCCAGACCTGAGGAAATCTTTGAAAGGTGAATCGAATCAATAGGAGAAGTCAAGGGTTCAAATATTGGAAACGTAAAATATGTCAGTATGAGGCCATGTGTGGAAGGCTAATATAAGGTAAAGCCAACAGACAGTACTGAACCAATGAAAAATTGCTCAAAAAAAAAAAAAAAAAAAAAAAGGTCCATGTTTGGCAAGGTCTTTTGCCTTCTGCAAACTGGGTTTTGCAGTCTGAAAGTATTTTCCCTTATCTATGAGCAACCACTTGAGTCACTGACATCTGTTTCCATCTGGCCAGAGAATCTCCTACAACCACTGAGCTAATGACATGTGCAGAGATCCAAATGACAGTCAGATCTTCCGGGAATCAGGATTTGTTCCAGGCTTCAGCAATCTTCTCCACCCTAAAGAACAAATGCTCTCTGTCACGAGCACTCAGCCATCTTGCCTGACTACCAGCTGGTCTTCTTTTCTTACTACACAATCAACTTTTTCCTCAATAGGGTCAGGGTAGAAATCAAAGCTAAAATAGATATTTAAAAACATGATGATGGAAGTGTCATAAATGTTCTTAGAGTTTAAAAGTGCTTGGGGCATGAGAGAGAAATGATAAGGATATCCAGTATAATTCTCAATGAGATGAGCACATTTTATAATGGTATAGAGATTCAGAACATATAAATATTTTCAATTGAATGTTAGTTTTTTTTTTTTTTTAATGGCAATGCAAAGTGGTTAAGCACTTGGGTTTTCTGTTAAGAGCTGGCCAGCCTGAGACCACCTTCAAATTCTTATTTTCTATTCACGTTACCTCTCTAAACCTCAATTTCCTTACTGTAAGTCTACATGATGAGAGTAATTACCAAAAATTGTAATAAGCCAATGAGTTAACACAAATGACTATTTCTGTATCAGGCCCAACACCGATGAGAAATTAATACAATACTACTACTACTACTACTACTACTACTAATAATAATAATAATAATACATATGGCCATATGTGCTGTTTTGGCCTTCAGACAAAACAAATAAAAATATAAAAACCAAAAAGGTGTCAATTACCAAAAAAAAGTATCTTTCCTTTTTTCGTAAAAATTACTGCATACTTAAAAATAGAAAAGAACAGTTTGAGAAAACTCTAAATAATCATCTAGAGCAGTTTCATACATTTTAGTGGCTGCTCAGGAAAGCAAAAGGACACTTTGTTAGTGTCAGGCAAAAATGAATTACATGTTCTCTCTGCTACCATAATAGCTGAGTGAGGTCCATTACCATCTTATGATTCATGGATTCGTTTTGAAATTTAGCACATGCTAATTGAACACCCACTGTGTGCTGTCACTGCACAGGCTCAAAACTAAACCAATGATTGCCACTTCTAATTGTCTCCAGTGAAACCTGCAATAAGATCATTTGTCTGGTAAAAGAGATTAAGTATCAATTATTTTTCAGTATAAATTTTTCATTGCAGTGTCAAGTATTTTAAATGTGATCTCTGACTCCCCAAAGCACAATTTTAGGGCACTTGAATTATCTTATAATATAGGTTTTCTTGAGCTTCTCTTTCCTTTGCTCTATTTTACAGTCATCAAAGGTGAGGCCTATATTTCCTATATTCCCTAATCTAGCTCAAAGCTTGTACACAGTAGGTGTTCAATATATATTTATTATATTCCATTGAATTCAGTCTGTGGAAGCCATATGGAGATATATATTATATATTTTTATTCTCAGGGCCTATGAACATGCTATGCTGCAATTTTTTTTTTAATTTAAGCAGCTGATTTTCCTACTAATAACCTATTCCTCCTTCTGTCCATTGTAATGGAGTGTATCCATAGTGAGAATCTTATTGACAATAAATAAGGGTTCATTAGAACTCATTTTAAGTTTTGCTTCCATCTGGGTTAAGTCACCACCAAGCTACTTTTCTATGCTATAATTTCTCCATCTACATTGGCTCTCCCTAGGAAAAAAAGACAGGTAGTATGTCTAAAAACCAAAATGAAATATTATTTGAAATAATTTTAAATGAGAAAAAAAGTGCAAAAAAAGAAAAAAAGCAGTGCTATTTGATGCATATTATTATTTCACTTTTTGAAGGATGAATCTAGTAATGAGCTACGTTTTTACATCGCACTTTTGAATGTATCCCAAGTGATATAAAAGTATACAGAAAGGTGATCTGAACCTAAAATATCTACTTGTTCAAAACATCAATATGAACTAATTCCTTTCTTTGGCTATGGAATATTTTCCACACTTAAGAGTCCTTCACAAAATTACAATTCCTGAGCTAACAACACTGACCCAGAAACAGTTAATCTCTGGCATATTAGTGGGTTTGGGGTGATATTCAAATGAGGCAAGAAAACATCAGAGTTTCAATAATAAAAGCAAAGGCAGGAGACAAAAGATGATCTGAAAGAAAAGAAAAGGAAACTTTAGTTATTCTTACTTTTATCTAATGGACAATTGACTTTGGGTTAGAAATACCTAGAAATTATACCTGGGTAGACCATTGGAATACATCACTGTTTAGGTCTTTTCTACCTCAGATATTTTTCTTTTTTCTATTTTAATATATCTTTAAAAGATATTATTTCTTTGAGAGAGACAGTGTGTGCACAAGTGTGGAGCGGGGCAAAGGGAGAAGCAGACTCCTCACTGATTAGGGAGCCTGCAGTGCAGGGCTCTATCCCAGGACCCTGGGATCATGACCTGAGCCTAAGTCAGATGCTTAACCCACTGAGACATCCAGGTGCCCCTCAAATAATTTTCCTTTATTTCTATAAATGCACAATAAATTGTGTAGAAGATTTTTAACAGTAGATTTCTCATTCTCATTATTGTCATCAATGGGATACAACAACTAATGGTCTTTTTAATGCTGAAGTGTCTCTTCTTGTAGCATTATTTTTGCAAGAAACTCTGGAAAGTTGGAAACAGTTTATTATTAACATTTTATTTTCATTTATTACTGCTTATTACTTATTTACTTATAACAGTTTATTGTTAACATATAAAATGTTCGAGTATTTCCTGGTCCCTCATAGCCCTCCTCAGAGCAAATACATATAAGAATTATATTGGATTGATTCTGGATACAGCATTTAAATGAAAAGGAACTTATATGCCCTATGAACTGACATGCCACATGATTATTGGAAAAAAATACCTATATAGTGCTAAGTAGTAAGACTGTTTTTGAAAGAACTTCACATATATTAAGCAGAGATACCAGATAAAATTATGAAATAAATAAAAGATCAAACAAATATTTCTTTAGCAAAGGAAATAGAAAACTCAGTTCAATTTTAATTTCAGATAAACAAATAGCTTTTTAGTAAACTACATTCCATACTAAGTATGAGTATTCCTTATACAAAATAGTGTTGTTTACTTGAAATTCCAGTTTAACTAGGTCTTACTTTATTCTGCTTCTTTGCTAAAGCTGGTGACTCTTATACGAAGTCATTTAATCTTCATACAACCCAACAAGGTAACGTTATCATTCACGTTTCTATAGATTTAGTGAGATACACAGAGTTTGAGTGTCTATTCCAAAGCCACGGTTTGCAAGTGTCAGAGTCTTCCAAACCAAGCAGTTTGGCTCTCAAGCTGTTTTTAACTGATATGCATACTGTCTCTTTAGATTAAAGAAAGGCTATTTATAAAGATGATAATAGTTAGATATTTCCAAAGTAAAAACAAGAATGATTTGAGCAAAACTATATTCAGTCAATGTTTTCTCTTTAACTGCATATGAAAAGTTTTGAGTGGCAAGTTATGGTCAGAATCCACTTAAAAGTAAAGACACAAATAATGAGGCAATAACATTCCTGTCTCCAGGTCTCACAGTATAAAGGCAAAGTCCCACAAGTCCATTTAATCTACTGTGCAGTTTTCAAATGCTTGATCCAATAAATACTGATTATCAGCAAAGCACCACACAATATTAATTACTTCATTGTGAGAAGAACACTAGAGAGCAACTAATTTCCACTTGGGTTCTCCAGAACTTCCTGAGGCTTTTACCTCTTATCCAGCAGTGTCCTGCACTATCTTTATTAAGATCTGCAAAGCCCTTTGTCACTCTGACAAGTTCTGAACTCCTCATTCTTGCTTTGATTATGTTTCATCCTGACATCCCCAGCCTCTCTTTGCAGAGTCTGGTGGGGCTCATGTCTCTTCTAAACTGGTTGTCTTTATTCCTTTACTTTCATCATCCCTTCTCATGTCTTCTGAAGCCTTCCACAATTTTTACTACAACCTGTTTTCCTACCAATTTATTTTTCTTCTTAATTAATTTCTTTTCTTATATTCAAGCATTGACTTGCTTTTCTCTATTCCCCTGCTTGTCCATTTTCTACTCTGCTTCTTAATCCTACCTTGAAAAGAAAGCAATTAAACTATTTTCCTATACCCACTTTTTCCACCTCATTTTTCCTCTAGAGTGAATGGAATCTAAAGTTTGTCATAATTAGAGAAATCAAGTGCTTATTAACATATTGCTCATACTGCCGTCTACTTGCTTTCCTACATGGTGATTTAATTGTAATGCAGGCCTTATTACCAGCATAAACTCACTAGGAGTATTTTTTTTTTTAAGTGCCTGGGACAGTATCAGTGTTTGGTGAATGGTTATTGGAAGAATAAATCATCACTACATTGAATTCTTTGCTTGAACTGTTCAGAGCAGTATTGCTTTTCCATGGTCACTATTATCTACATTGCCTCCTTTCTTTTAAATACATAAAAAAGAAGTAGGATTTAACACTGCACTTATTGTGATGACCGTTTTGTAATGTACATAAATGTCAAGTCACTAAAGCAACAAATTGTAACTGAAACTAATGTAACAGTGTATGTCAACTACACTCCAATTATTTTTTTTAAATCAGATAATTTGAACAACTTAAGAGAAATCTGAATTGTATTTGTGTGTGCATTTGTACAATTACTATAAGGTTTTAGAAATTGGAGTCAAGGAGAAATTTGTGAACTCAACTTTTTGGATCCTGCAATATCAAGACTGACGGTTAACTACAGATGGAATCCTATGAATAAATTTTAAATGACCACTCAATAATTGATTATATCTGGGCATTGAGAAGACTCTAAGCATGGAAGGGTTTTTTGGTTTTATTTTGTCTTTAGGCAGAACCTTATTGTTTCTTTCCAGCCCAAGACTGATAATCCCTCTACTATTTATGAAGATGGATGTATTCTTTGTTTAAACACTAAAGTGTTTATTTTCTATTAGTCTTCCAAGGGATATAATAAAGCAGATTTGTTATTTACTTTAGCTTCTGCTTGTAGTTTCTTCCATGTAAAGACACAAGGTACAGAAAAACAAATTGTTTCCAGCCCCTCCTCTCATCCATATGAATACAGGCATTTTCCATAAAATTCCTCCATTTCTAGTAACTGTTGGGGTGAAAAAGTAATAAGTCTTCATTTATTTGCCATCATTATGGACTTATTTATTTTTACTTAAAATACCACTATTTAGAGAAGATCAATGGGAATTTCACAATAGAAGTAGCAGAGTATATTTTTGAATGTAAAATTAATAGAGACATAAGAGAGCCAAAGTTTTTCTAGAGAGCCTCCTTCTACCAAGGAATTGTCACACAGATTCTAGTTGTTGTCAGAAAAACACAAGTAAGTACCTATAAGGCAAGGTTTATAGTAATTTTCTGAATTCAAGTACTATTTCCCTTCTATTCACAACCACATATAAATATCTATTTGCTAACAAATAATAATTTAAATGCATTTCATTTTTTTAGCGTGCATAATTCTTAGCCCCAGGTGTTTGTCTAAAGCACTAAGTATTTTAGATCCTGACATAGGAGAATGTTTTAAATTATCTGGACAGCCCTCAGTCTGCCTGTGGAATTGTCAGATTTTTTTTCCCTGAAATATGTTTGATGACATTGACCTTAAGGCTTGTCTTGTGGCCTGGCCTTGTGTCAACTGGTTATGTATCTTTTAAATACTGTGATGTCATACCTAAGTAGAGGAGAGATCCAAAGACTTAAAGAAACTTCCCAACTCTGCTTATATACTAATCAAGTATATTTGTACTTTCTAAATGGAGACAATGGTTTTGAGAAAGTTACTCCATTTTTAGATAGCTAGCATGCATCTTTTCAGAACTTGTTATATATTTTATATGAAAAATATGGCTCTTTTCCTTGAGGTATTTGTTTTCTCAAGGAGAAAGGAAAAAAGAAATTAAAAAGAACAGCAGAAAGCAAGGGAGGAAAGAGTGAAAGAGTCCACAATAGAGATTTGGGGATATTGAAACTTACATGTTTTAGATTCTTATGTTTAACACCTACATGTATTGCCTTTTAGGATTCACCTTGAACAACCTCTGAGAGAAGATCTTTATTTCATCCTTCAGATATTCCTGGATAATAAAACTGACTTGGATTTAGGTATAGGACTCTGACTTTCACTATACTTCACTTTTTTTATAATTTTTCTATTTGCACTCCATTTACATTGCAAATGAATTCTGAAAAATATACCACTATTTATCATATCAACCTTTATCATTATTCAGCAACATATACTGTTTAGAAAAAAACTTTTCTACATAAAGGATCTTGGTAGTAAGAGATAAAATACTACTGTCATTTTTTTAACAGCTGGTGTTAGTGTGTAGCACTGAGAGCTTGCTGAATATAAACAAGAAAAATGATCTACTGTACAAACCACATACTGTTTATGTGGTTGTATATAGTGGTGACGACAAGCAGTAATTTCAAAGCTACTGCGTAAGATCTCATGCAATTTACTATGAAAAAATAATGATATATTGCTTGAACACCATTTAAACCACTAGTGAATAAAAGGGAGTTATTGTGAATTTTTAAGATGAAATCTCATAAGTATTGTCATTCTAATAATAGCAATCCGATTATTTAGAATTGTGATTATATAAAAGGAAACCAAGGTCTTTGTAATCATAGTCCAGGAATATTGATTTTCTAACAGAAAGCATCATTATATAAGTGATGCAGTAATGGCTTCAAATATAGCTAATGCCTATGACTATTTCCTAAATAAGGTTGATTGATTAATAGTTATAGGATTTATTGCAGAAAGGTGTCAGAACAGAGGACAATTGTTCTTACCATCTGCCAACTAATTCTATCTCTGACCCCTGGGTAATGATCTCCTCAAATGCTTACTTGGAACGTGTATTTGTTCTCCATTCACTTCTCCAACAATAAATGGTCATTGAATATGCCCCATGTGCACTCCTATAGGTGTTAAGGATACAGAAGTGAACAAGTCAATGTCTCTACCCTCATCAGATATAGATAAGCAAAAATATCAGATGGTATAAAGTGCCATAAAGAAAATTAAAGAGAATACCCATATAGAGGAGTTTAAGCACTAGGGAGGGACAAATATTAGGGTGATCAAGAGATGATCTCTCTCAGGAAGTATCATTTGAATTGATGCTCAAACGATGAATGCGAAGTTGCTGTAATAAAGAACATTCCTAGCTATAAAACATTAAATACAAAGTGCAGAACACAGGAATTAATATGATATGTTTGGGAACTAAAGAAAGCCTGCCAGAGCACAGGGGATAAAGGAAAGAAGAACAAGAGAAAAACTCAGGAGAAGCAAGGAGATTGACTGGAGGGCCATGTGAGGTCTTACAGTAATGTCAAGAGGTTCACATTCTGCTCTAGATACCATGGGAGGCCACTTGGTAGGTTTTAAGGAAAGAAACATCATAATCCGATTTATTTCTAAAGTGACAAATTTAGTTAATAAAGAATTTCTACCAAGACATGTCAGAAAAAATTTGAAGAGACGTGGGTGAGAAAATGGTGAATATAGCTTTATTACATAGATGTAGCTATAGAACTTAGTTATACCTGGAGAGTTACTACTCCACTAATTTTAACACAGATTGAGGAGGGGGTGGCAAATCCACTTCCTGAACTAGTCATTTCCTAGTGTGGAGAAAGACACAACATTTGTTTCATGTTCACCTCAATATTTTCCCACATAGTACTGACTCTTTAGGGTTAACCTCTAAACCTGAACCCTGTATGTCTCTTTTTCAAGGTGTTCCTGACATATTGAGCTTTTCCCATATAACATATTAACATAACTTGGCCAATATCTCCTTTTCAAATTGTATTACTACAGACTAAATAGCATTGATATGAATGTTTACAGCTTCATAAAATCGACTGTGTCATGTACAATGGAAGCTATGGTTGCCTGCATATTGTAATATTATTGCATTACAGGAAGGTAATTGATTTGCTTAAAATGTTGCAACAATAAACCATTTCTCAGAAAAGATTGCTGCTTAACCAAGAGCACACCAAAGTCAATATAGAAAGACAATTTAAAGAAATTAAATTTTGATCTGTTTTGCAAAGCAAGCTGGTCATGTTACATGAGGATGAATTAGACAATGTAAATGATTCAGCATGGTCAAACCATTATAAGCCATTTCTGTTTTGACAGACTCAGGTTTGTAATTAAAATCAAATCCAAAGAGAGTAAAAACTGTTTGTATAGAGATGTCAAAATCTTCTGGAACCATAGTGCAAGTGCAAGAGGTAGAGACATTATAGATCTTGCACTGACATTCCACTATACTTAATTATCTTCCTTCTGTTGGAAACTGGAATTATAACTGCTGGCCTCTGACTGGAGTGTAAAAAGTCTAGAAAAACCCTTGTTTATGCTGCCTATTTATCCAAAGCCACTCCACCATAGAGTTATTGGCTGATGGAAAAAAATTGCTTATTGAACTAGCTTGGGAAGGATAAATTCATAGTGTTTAAAATATCTGTATTATTTCCTTTGTGATCACGTCAATGCCTTTGGATAGCTCAACTAGTTATATGGTTGCAATCTGTACATTTATTGGTCTAAAGAGATGATCATATCAATATGATTAGTTTCACATTGAATCAGAGCATCTGTTCAGAAATCAGATAGAATTTGAAGATTTCAAGATGCACCCATGATTGGGACTAATTTTCCCATGTGTAATTTGGGCTCCTTTCTGATAGTTTATTATGAACTTAATAAATTGCATTACTTTTTAGCTCAATAAAGCCATCCTACTAATCAATGATGTATGCCTAACCAAACATTTTCTAGTCTAGGAAATAACAAGAATTAGATATATGATTTGAAAGATACCTTTTCATTATCATGTCCAAGTGAGAAGATAGAAGAGTCATTTTAACAACTCACTGTAATTCATTTTCCCCTTTTTTCCTAGCATGAACAGTATTGGTCTTTTAAGTAATATCAGAGCATAGATAAAGCAGTATTATCTTCTGACACAAAGGATGAGTGTTCATATGCAAAGATGAATGTATCTCTTTACTCTCAATAGGGCACTGAATCATGCTTTCATATTAATGGATTTTCTCTAGAACAACATGTTACCTTTTCTAGGACCCCTTATATCTAATGGCACACATTTTCAGAAGAGCTGTTTAGGAATAGAAGAGAAGGTAAAAGCCTACAGTCAAAAAACATTGTAAAGGTGTGGCATATACAAAAATCAGACATATGAACTTCACCTTATTAGATGAGTGCTTTAATCAATTGAGCTTCCTCCCCTTATACAAATACAAAGGCTTGACTCATCCATAGCCCTCTGTCTAAGATGGCAAAGGTACATTAACAAGAAATAAAATAAGACACTAAAGTTGGATAATCACCAGCTAACATTTTAATTGAAAACAAAACCTGTGAAAATTTCAATATTAAGATTTTCTTAGAAAATGTTAATACTTTCATCATTCATTAGCGTATAAAAGATAGAGCACATTTTTTTTGAGAGAGAAAGAAAGCAAATAGCTTTATGTTTTTCTTCCTTAAAATTATATGTAATAATATTCCAGCGTGTTTGCATCTTTTCATGAGAACTAGATGCTGAAAGGAAGCAATCTCTGTTTTGGCACACAGGTGCATTTATGTAAGTACACGTTTATACATTTATTTGATAAGCCAATTATGGGTAACTGCTATTTACAAGTTTAATAAACAGAATGAAGTCAGCCCTGAAAACTGTTTTTTTTTTCTTCTCACCTGAAATTCAAATTTTAAACCACCATGTAGCAGGATCTCCTACTCAAATGAGGATACCATTAACTGCTAGTATCACAAGTGGCTGCTGCTACATGAATGTGTTAACTACTTGAAATCTCTTCTACTCAGGATGAGGTCCATGTGGGCCATCATCCTGTTTTTCTTTGTTGTAGCAGCTCAGGGTTTGAGGATTTTGGTGCCCAACTGCTTGCCTGATTCTATCACCAATATGACTCCATGATTGTGAAAGACTTCCTGATTTTCATTTACCATTTGCCAAGAAAACAGAACTGTTTGTTTTCTAGCCAGGTTTATTCTGTAAGGGCAACAAATGCATGCACTTTTTTTTTTCCTTTTTAAATTTCTCAATTTGCACATTATATCTGAAGGTGATAGGGCAAGCGATATATCATCAAAACTGGTTAGTCATGCTCTTGTGTGTGTGTGCACGCTCACTCTCACTCTTGTATGTACATGCGCTCTCTCTCTCTCTCACACACAAAAATTTATCACAACTTCATTAGGTCCTAAACATAGACATGTGTTTCCAATTACTTTTGAAATCAGAAGATTAAAAGAAAGTCACAGGGTAATCCTTCAAAAAGTAAATTATATATAAAATTTTATATAATATATATATTATATATATAATCATATATATATGATGAAGATTAATCTTGTCAGTGAGAGTTCAAATGAGGACTAAACACAAACCAGAAACTAGAAACTATGAAATGGACAATAAAATTGTGCTGATGGATGGGGGGCATTAACTACATTCAAAATTATTTTAAAGCTTACGTAAGTCATTTGTAGGTTTCTATTTATATTGGAAGATTGACATCAGCCCCTTGTACAGTCAAATATCAAAACATTACAAAGGCTTTTGACTGTGCATTCCTATTTTTTAAAATCTGGTAAGTAAATAACCCAATGGAAGAAGTTTGGTAGTTTTGCAGGAGTACCTAAATCTTTCTTGCTATGAGCATATTAATTCCAGACTCCCTCTTAGGCAATACAAATCATCACTCCTGAGGTCTAAATACCCCACTATCTTTCCAACTCAACACACACAGAACAGGGAAACAGATTTGTGTAAATATAAAAGTTCTGGTCAAGGTCTCATTTGTACTTGCTGCCTATTTTTTACCAGAATTATATGCTCTGAGATAGGGAGCTTTTTACTGGTGGTTGGCAGGTGCCCAGAGGCTGCAACTAAAAACAGAAGAGGAAATGCTGCACTGCATTTTAATTCCCTTCAGATTTCAAATAGGGCATTTTCTTTTTGTTCCTAAACCCAGTACACTTCAGGGCAGCGGGCTGAAAAAGAAAATCTATGACCTCCTCACAGAGAGACTATACTTTCCATTTTTTCCACTCCCTTTTTGTCTCCTGGTGGTTGGGTATATCTTTTTTGAACACCAACACTTTCCCTTTAGTTTCTAAAATTGGTTTCTGGCATTATGACTTCCCTTTTCGAGGTCTGGGTTGTTTCTAACTTTTATATGGCCGTCAATTTGGGCCGAGTCTTTCTAGCACAGTTCTTTGCTTCCCAATCATTTTTGCTAGTCCATCTTCTAATAATCATCCGACTGTTTTATTTTCTTGTGCATCACACTCCTAAGCATCTGCTGGTGACACTTTATGCAGACTTGACCGAGCAGACCTCTCTGTGACCTGCAGTGCTTTCTCGACTAGGTCCATGTTTTCTAATAAACATCTCTGGACACAATCTATTTTCACAGTAGTTGTTGAATACTTCCCTTTCAACTCTTTATGCACATAAAATCTAGCAAAACTCACTATCTGTAAACTCTGCAGGATGGCATTAGTTTGTGGCTAAAATAAAAGCTGCCACAGAGGAAAATCATGAGGTAATACCTAGATTATTATTGTTTAATAAATACGCTACAGCTCAGGGAGATAAGATGCCAGATTCTCCTTTGAGCCTTTCTACCCACGAGAACTGCCACTACTAGGATTCCTGAAATCGTAATGGTAGTAAAGAAGACCTAGGTACAGTGGACTGAGATGTAGAATTTACGGCTCTTTTGATACTTTAGTGAAATAGGAAGAGATTAATTGATATCAGGAGGAAGGAAGCAACTATCCTGTAAAAGCTGTTCTCCAGGCAAAAGTTAGACACTTTTACACACGCAAAAAATAAAACAAAACAAAAAACCAACTTTATATGCTCAAACTGTAAATACAAGATTGTTTAAAATTCAGTGTAATAATACTTCCTTATAAAAAAGTAAATGTTGAAGATTGAAAATATTGACCTACATTTATCCAAAAGCACACTTCAAAACTTTTATTAAACCATCATTCCATGAACTAGGAATAAAGTTTCATGAACAACTAGTTAAATTACTTTAAGTAATTTAAAGCTCTTGATCGTTCATGGAGGTAGCCTGAATATTGATCTGTATCTTCCCAAATTTTGGTCTAATGCCTAGAGTGTTAAGATATATGAGATAACACTAAAGTATCATAAATTCCAGAAAGCATCAATGATAATTTCAGTGAACAAACCTGAATAAAATTAGTTTATATGCTTCAATGTTATTTGTGATTATCACACTTATTTTTCTGAAATGAATCTAATCTTTCCATTGGTGGTAGCTTCAGCTTATGGTTATCAAATGGGCCCTCTCTTCCTTCTAAAGAACATAATAAGCTTGCATAGTGGAATTATAAAAACTGTCCTGTGGATGCTGTACCAAAACTCAAACTGAGTCAACAATTATGGAAGGAGTAAGTAACAGTGACGTTAGACAGCCATATAGGAGGCATAAAGACAATAGCAATTGTCAATAGAACATTGCTTGCTACAAGTGCATGGGAAGGACAAGCTTCACATCTAACCATGCTGATTAGAAGCTCCTCTAGAAATTAAGAAGTTTATTTTGGGAAGTACATTGGACACTTAGAGACTTATTTGATCAGCACTGTAACAAAATTAATTGCAATTTAAGAGATAAGTTGAAGGAAACATGACAGTATTTTTTTTCTTCATGCCATAGAAGAAGGAAGAATGTGAGTAAATGATGAGCCCGACATTTAATTAGAATCAATGAAAATACATGGCCAAAGTATCTGTGCCAGACACTAGGAAATTAAACTGTCAGGAGGACACACATTTTGAAATAGAAAATCTTGTCACCAATTCTCCTCATTTCCATGGTCCTGCTATAATTTATACAAGCATATCTTAGAGATATTGTGGGTCCAGTTCCAGATCATCACAATAAAAAAATATTGCAATCACGTCAAATGAAATTTTTGGTTTCCCAGGCACATAGAAGTGATGTTTATAGTGTACTGTGCGCAATAGCAGTAGGTCTAAAAACACAATGTGCATAGCTAATTTAAAAACACTTTATTGATAAAAAATACGAACCATCATCTGAGCTCTTAATGAATCATTACCTTTGAGCTGGTGGAGGGTCTTACCTCATTGAGTGCTGACTGATCAGGACGGTGGTTGCTAAAAGTTGGGGTGGTTGTGGCCATTTCTTAAAATAAGACAACAGTGAAGTTTGCTGCATCTATTGATTTTTCCTTTCACGAACAATTTCTCTGTAGCATGCAATGCTGTTTGACAGCATTTTATTCACAGTAGAACTTCTTTCAGAACTGGATTCAATCCTCTCAAACTCTCCTGCTGCTTTGTCAATTAAGTTTATGTAATAGTCTAAATCCTTTGCTGTCATTTTAGCAATCTCCACAGCATGTTTATCAGGAGTAGATTCCATCTCAAAAAAAAAAACAAAAACAAAAGCGTTTCTTTGTTCATCCATAAGAAGCAAATCCTCATCCATTCAAACTATTATGAGATTGTTCCAATTCAGTCACATCTTCAGCCAAAGTTGGGGCCACTTCTAATTTTAGTTCCCTTGCTGTTTCCACTCCATCTGCAGTTACTTCCTCCACTGATGTCTTGAACCCCTCAATGTCATCCAGGAGGGTTGGAATCAACTTCTTCCAAATTCCTGTAATTGCTCTTGACCTCTTCCCATGAATCATGAATGTTTTGAATGGCATCTAGAATGGTGAAGGGGTTCATTGGACTTTGCTCAGATCCATCAGGGAATTAGTATCTATGGCAGCTATAGCCTTATGAAATATATTTCTTAAAAAATTAAGACTTGAAAGTCTAATTAGTCCTTGATCCAGGGTTTGTCAGTAAGCATGAAAACAACCTTAATCCCATTGCACACCCTCATCAGAGGTCTTGGGTGACCAGGTGCATTGTTGATGACTAGTGGTATTTTGAAAGGAGTATATAGATTTTTTTTCCTGAGCAGTAGGTCCATCAACAGTGGGCTTAAGATAGCCAGTAAACCATATTGTAAATAAATGTGCTGCCACAGCTTTGTTGTTCCATTTATAGACCACAGGCAGAGCAGATTTGGCATAATTCTTAAGGACCCTGGGATTTTGAGCACTGGTTTTAGCTCCAAGTCACCAGCTGCATTAGCCCCTAACAAGAGAGTCAGCCTGTCCTTTGAAGCAGGCACTGACTTCTCTATAGCTATGAAAGTCCTAGATGGCATCTTCTTCTAATCGAAGGCCGTTTTGTCTACATTGGATATAAGTTGGTTAGTGTCTCCACCTCCATCAATGATTTTAACTAAATCTTCTGGAGAACTTGCAGCACTTGCTGCTTTGCACTGTATTTTAATGTTATGAAGACATCTTCTTCCTGTACACCTTAGGAACCAACCTCTACTAGCTTCAAGCTTTTCTTCCGCAGCTTCCTCACCTCTCTCAGCCTTCACAGAATTAAAGAAAGTCAGGGCATTGCTCTGGCTTGAGGGAATGGTGCGGCTGATTTGATTTTCGATGCAGACCACTAACACATTCTCCCTATAATAAGCTTGCCTCACTTTCTTCTAATCCTTGTGTTAACTGAGTAGCACTTTTCATTTCCCTCAAGAACATTTTCTTTCCATTTACAACTTGGCTAACTGACACAAGAGGCCTTGCTTTCAGCTTTTGGCCTTCAATGTGCCTTCCTCACTAAACTTAATCTTTTTCTAGCTTTGATTATAAGTGAGAGATGTGTGACTATTCCTTTCACTTAAACACTTAGAGGCCATTATAGGATTATTAAGTGGCTTAATTTCAATATTGCTGTGAATCAGGAAATAGGGAGGCCCAAGGAGAGGGAGAGAGATGTGGTAATGGCTGATCTATGGAGCAGACAAAAATCACACAACATTTATTAAGTGAGTCGTTTTCTATAAGTGGGTTCATGGTGCCCAAAAATAATTCCAATGGTAGCATCTGATGTATCACAGATCACCTAACAAATATACCAATGAAAAAGTCTGAAATATTGAGAGAATGACCAAAATGTGACACAGAGACACACAATAAGCAGCTGCTGTTGGAAAAGCGGTGCCAGTAGACTTGCTTACTGCATGTTTGCTATAAACTTTCAATTCAGGGGAAAAAGAATAAAAACTCCACTTTCCCAGGGAAACTAGTATATGATTGCTCCAAAAGTAAGAATCACAAACTGTCAGGTAAGAGTACACTGACTTGTTCAAAATATTGCTTTATCACTGAGTTACAAAAATTAACTTATTTGAGTACAGTACGGACTCATTTGGATGTAATCTCATATATCAATATGCTGGAAGTACATGTGAGTGAAATGTAATGAATGAAAATATGTGAATTGAGAGACTACGTATTATAATTCTGGTTATCTTGCTCAATGGTTTATGGGAATTTTAGATAAATAAAACATAGTCAGCAAGATGTAGCATCATTATTTATTTGGAGCTATGAACATAATTGCTATTTTAATACCCAACAACATGAGAAAAGAAATGGAAGAAGCAACTAGATTTCACTGGCTTTTGATCATCTCGATGTGGACAGATATGAACCAGGATTTTAAACAGGAAAATGAAACTGTTTAATCATTGTTTTATAATACAAAGAACATTAGTCAAAGAAAATTAATTTGAATTTCAATTCTACATAAAACCAAGTAACTTCAGATACATCACTTGATCTATTTGAATCTTAATTGTAAAGTATAAATATTTATTGTCATTCTAATGTATCTCATAGGCTTTCAGTGAATTTGAAATCAGGTAGTATAGTCACAAGTATTTTGAGAATCATCACATTATGTTAATGTAAGATGGTATTACTGCTACTGTGATAAAAAAAAAAAAGTGAGAGAGAATAAGAGGTTTTCTTTTATGTTGTGGAAGGGTCTTGAGCCTCATTTATCTAGAGTGGGGACAGTGTTTGTGCAGACCCAAGGCCGACTTCACTCAGTAGACATAACTTTCTTAGACTGCAGAAAAATCCCTTTGTGGAATTCCATGGCTAACACTGTTCATCAACACTAGGCATCCACTCCCCACTGCAAAACCCTCTAAAGTAAAAGATTTCTCAAAAAACTGTGTCCCATGTCCTGAAATCAGAGTATATCAGAGAACTCAGAGTATTCTATTTTCTCTCTTGGCCATTCATTAAGTTTTCATGGGTTGTGCTGGTATGTACATTTATTTCTGCATCTACTGGACGCATATATTCAACTAGATTTGTTCCTATACATAGGATGAAGAGACATCCTGATGTGCCTGTGTAAGGAATCGTTGCAACCACCATTTTCTTGCTGTTCTGAGCATGATTTCTGCAGGTGCAAGCAAGTATCTCAGGGAATCCCAAACAGCAGATAAAGGGGAAAGTTTAGGATATAATAATTTGATATATCTATTTATTTTCTATTATTATTGCTATGTGAGCTTTAGTTCCAAAATCCCCTCCCTGGCTTCTATAGTAAATGACAAGAATTTGGTAAAGTGCAAAGCTTTAAAGCTCTTTCCTGGAATCACACTCAAAGCTTTTTTTTTCTTTTCTTTTCTTTTCTTTTTTTTTTTTTTAAGTCCACCAAATCATCACTCATTACTCTAGCAACCTTTTACAACTGAGTTATGATCCTTAGATCATTTAGACTTTAGAAATATGTATTATTTTAAACACTAAGTACAGATAGGCGAGTGATGAATCCACATCTACTTACAATGTCTTTCATCCATTAGTCTCATGGACCAGAGAAAAAGACATACTGGAAGGAATTTTTCCTAGAAGCAATTGTTTTGGAAATAAGACTGTGATATGAACATATAGCTATGTTCAATAAACCACATGTTCCTAGCATTCAAAGTTACATTATAAAAATAATACATTTAGAAAAGTTATAAGTCTGGTTGAATTATGATCAAAAGAGTAATATATTATCAATAATTATATGATGCCAACATTCCTGAGTTGAAACACAAACTGTGTATTAATATCACAAATTTGGTGCACAGAGATAGTGTTGACTCAGGATGTTCTTATAGATTTAAGTTAGGATATAGCCCTTCAGTGGAACTGGATCTGTTTCCATTATTCAGAGAAACAGGGAACATAGATATTACAATTCAGCTTTCTCCCTGATCATTTGAAAGCAGGCATATTGATGACATGAATTGCACAGTGTGCATGATCCATCTTTACTTTTACTACTTCTGGTTTTCTAAATCAAATCATATTAGTAATTTCTTGGTTCCCATCTTCTAATTCTCTAGTTATTTTGATTTTCCCAACTTAAGTCTATAAATAATTTTGCACTTCTATTTTCTAATTATCTAGGTATTTCCATTTTTTCAATAAAAACCTATAAAGAAAATTTGTTATCTCTATATTCATGTGTAGTTCCTTTTTTTTTTTTTAATTTTTATTTATTTATGATAGTCACAGAGAGAGAGAGAGAGGCAGAGACACAGGCAGAGGGAGAAGCAGGCTCCATGCACCGGGAGCCTGACGTGGGATTCGATCCCGGGTCTCCAGGATCGCGCCCTGGGCCAAAGGCAGGCGCCAAACCGCTGCGCCACCCAGGGATCCCCCATGTGTAGTTCCTAATTAAATGATAGTTACAGGATTGGAACAGGGGTTTGCAAACCTTTCCTCTAGAGAGCCAGATCATAAATATTTCAGGTCTTGTGGACCACACATATTATTTAATGCAACTATTCACCCCTGCCATTATAGCATGAAAGTAGTCACAGACATTATGAAAATAAATAATAATATCCCTGATTCAGTAAAACGTTATTTATAAGTAATGAAACTTGAATTTCATAAAATTTCATGACATGCGATCTTTTGATTTTTTCAAGCATTTAAAAATGAAAAAGCAAGCCACAGGCCAGATGTAGGCAGCAGACCACAGTTTGCCAAATGCTAAGCTAGGCCAACCAAATTTCAGAAATTAAATGAACCCTCCAGACAAAAAAGAATGTTATTACATCAAAAGCATCTCAGAAAAAAAAAATGTTACAAATAATCTCTAACTTAAGCTAGACTGCTCAAGTAATATTTAAATCTTGTTTATTTTTGTTTAATAGATTAACAATTTAGCACATGTATTATTTCGTTTAATCCTCTCTTTCTATGGATGGATAAATGGAGACACAAAAATTTCAAACAACTAATATCTACAACAAATGTAGGAGGGAAAAGAAGGCAAAATCGTGTGGCAATTTGACACATGTTACAGATTATGCAGGTCATTTTTGTGTAAGAACCACAAAAAATATCATATGCTCAGGGGGCCTGGGTGGCTCAGTCAGTTAAGTGTCTGCCTTTGGCTCAGGTCAGAATTCTGGGTGTCCTGGGATTGAGCCCCTCATCGGGCTCCCTGCTCAGTGGAGAGCCTGCTTCTCCTTCTCCCTCTCCTGCTCCCTCTGCCTGTGCTCTCTCTCTCTCTGTCAATAAGTAAATATAATCTTTTTTTTAAAAAATTACATGTTTATATTAACTGACATATACAAAATTGGTCATTTTCAAATATTATTATCATTACCAGATATATTTATAATTGTATTAATGTACATCTTCTAATTTAAGTTCTCTTAAAGGAAAATTTAAATGTGCCCATTTTGGCTACCTTTACATTTTGAATTTTCAGAGTGTAATTTCAATGGCATTTGACTTAGTAAAAGAAAAAATGTTTAGTCATCTACACTAATAACTGGAACCCCACAGAAAGCCAAAGACAGTTTCATTATTGAGGTGCTCTTAATTTTTTTTTTTAAGAGGGCAACTCTGTTGTAAAGCAGCACTTGACTTCTAATGTAATTCAACAGCAATTTGAAATTTCTAACTTGTATACCAGAGGACTTAATGTCTTTAAAATTTGAGGCAAGGGGTGCCTGAGTGGCTTAGTCAGTTAAACATCTCTGTGTAGCTCAGGTCAAGATCCCAGAGTCCTGGGATCCAGCCCCACATCTAAGCCCCTCTGCTTAGCAGGGAATCTGCTTCTCCCTCTACCTCTGCCCCTCCCCTTGGCTATGCTCTCTCTCAAATAAATACATAAAATCTTTTTAAAAGTAAAACAAAATAAAATCTGGGGCTAAATATTATTATAATAACTGTCATTATGATAAACTTGTGCTATTGTGAGATCATTAAAATATAGTTATTACTTTGATTCCTTGTACTTTTTCCAGATTGCCTATGCTAAAAATCACCTGTGCTCATAGATTAAGTTGCCAGTATCATTCTTCTGAAAATAATACCAAAATGACTTGTCACAGCTGATGAATCATTCTCTGTATTTTTAATTCTCACATAGAGAGATATTGAAGAACACTATAGTAGTCTGACATAAAATAAAAAATGTGTACAAGATATACTATGAGGCTACTCAAGAATATAATATTAAAAATATATCCAATAGGGCATTTTTACTTTCCAAAAGGCAATCATTCAAACCAAACTTTTCCCTCAACACAAGGTGCTTTTTGATAATAAAACATAAGACACAAGTTTACCTAGTCTTTAAATACTAAAAGGAAGTGAGTAGGTTAGGGGAAAAATATTATAATCCAGATAATATCCATTCCTTCTACAAAGTTATTATTAGGTCCCAGATATTTTGTTAGATTTGGAAAGAAGCATAATCATGAAAGTAGATCTTACAATCTAGGCACTTGTCTTTTGTTGAGACTTGAGATGGATATGCAAACGGATTTATGTTTCAATTTTAACATGCTTTGAAAGAAGACAGATGACTAATTCTGCTTGTGGCTGTTAGATAAAATGACATTTGAGCTACGTCCTAAAAATCATAAACTAGAAAGACCTGTTTAACCTAAAATCCTCAGGTTTATAATAGCTATTGCCATATCCCATGTCCAGCAGATTCTTAAAATGTTTGTTGTTGGTGAAAATAACCATGTCAAATTTCATCTCTTTTGTCCCCTTTTGTTATAAACATTCACACATCCAGATTGAGCACAATCCTGATAGTTCAATTTTAATTCTCAGCCTTGGATATTCAATAATACACATGTGGTGAGTGTTAGAATTCAAACAAGATCCACTTGTATTCTTTGCAATCTATAATGTGGAGTTACCTTGGAGTAGTACATCTGTGGCCAAAATAAATGTGTACTCTATTACTTTTATAAAATAGAATATATACATAGATACTTAGAAATAGTCAAAGATAGCAAAGGCATTTCATGTAAAATAAATAGAGTAATTAATACCCCTCTTTCAAAATCGCTCTCAAGATTAAATGCAATAATTTAATTAAAAATTGGGGTGGATCCTCACATATAATAGGCACTCTGTGGTTTTTAGCATCAACTTCATCTTATTAAAATTTCATATTTAGAAAGAATGTTAAAGACATTTACTCAAACCTTTTACCATGTTAAACATGGTAACATGTTACCATGTTTAACATAAGACTTTGTGGCTAAAAATATGTTGCTTTCCTTCTCTTCATGCAATCTTTCAGCAAATGAATTTTTCCCATAACTTTCTGAAATACTATATTTATCTTTATACGAATGGCTTTTTACCATATACAGGATACAGGAGGTTGATATGCTTTCTTTTTTTAACCTGACTTTTTTCTAAATAAGAAGACATTATGAAAAATTAGACACCCCAAGGACTGCAGTATAATTTGAAATATAGTATTGCTAATCATACAAAGGTCTAGCATTAAAATAGAATTTGCATTGAGTTTGAAGGAGGTAGGACATCTTCAAACTCTTCTCTTTCTTTTATTTCAAGGCATGAGAGTGTGGAATGACTTTTTTTTTTTTTTTCCCTTTTCTTCCTTCTAATTGAATTAAAATAGCTCTGTTAAACCAGCCTCCCTCCTGCTGCCTATTTGCAGCCCTGCTAAAAACAAGAACTTACATGGGAAAGGTTAAAAAGTCCCAGATTACTTAGATTTTATCAGATAAAAAAGAATGAGGTAGCTCTTGACACACCAACAGATACATATTTCTAAGTTACTCTATTAAGTGAAAAAAATAAGGCAGCAAGGTGTGTCATTTTGTTACAGTTTGAGTAAAGGCTAAACATATTTACTACACATACATAAACTACCTCTGTAAGGAAATATAAGAAATTGGCAAGACAAGTTGTATCCTGGGGAAGGGTGTGGGTATTCTGGGAAAGCTTGCACACATGTGACAACAGAAGGGTCAAGGAAGCCTGTTACCAGTAGCTTCAAAGAGAGAGGAAAGAGGCCACAAGTGAAGGAATGTAGGCAGTTTCAGAAAACTCAAAAAGGCAAGCAAACAAATTGTCCCTTTGATCTTCTAGAAAGGAACATAGCCCTGGTGACATCTTGATTTTAACCTATGAGATCTGTGTTGAACTTCTGACTTAGCAAACAGTAAAATAATATATATGTGTTGTTTACCCCACTGAGTTTTGGTAATTTATAACCACAGTAAGAGAAAGTGAATGCAGCTAGACATTTCAGTGATGCCTTCCTTCACCTCTTCAGAGACCCACCATCCCAGGCCTCAAATATAGGTAAGTTCTACTCTATGCTGACCCTGACACCATCAAGCCAGAATTTGAAAACTTCTAATTATCATTACATTTGTAAAGATTCCTTTATTTGAGCGAGAGAGAGAGAGAGACAGAAAGAGAGGTGACAGGGAGAAGGAGACAGAGAATCTCAAGCAGACTCCCTGGTGAGCACGGAGCTGGATGCAACATTGGGCTTGAATTCACAACCCTGAGATCATGACCCAAGGTGAAAACTGGAGGGTATTATGCTGAGTGAAGTAAGTCAGTCAGAGAAGGACAAACATTATATGTTCTCATTCATTTGGGGAATATAAATAATAGTGAAAGGGAAAATAAGGGAAGGGAGAAGAAATGTGTGGGAAATATCAGAAAGGGAGACAGAACGTAAAGACTCCTAACTCTGGGAAATGAACTAGGGGTGGTAGAAGGGGAGGAGGGCGGGGGGTGGGAGTGAATGGGTGACGGGCACTGGGTGTTATTCTGTATGTTAGTAAATTGAACACCAATAAAAAAAAAATAAAGGAAAAAAAAAAAAAAAGAAAAAAAAAAAAACAAGAGTCTGACGCTTAACCAACTGAGGCACCCAGGAGCCCCATCATTATCACTGTATTTATGCTACTACAATTGAGTTGGTGGTCACTTAGCCATCCCACTCCTGATATAACCACTTATTAAATTAACCCTCACCTCAACAGCCTCTGCATAGGAGCTATTATGAGCACCATTTCCCAGGTAAGGAAATTCATGCTCAGATCGTTTGAATAATTTGTTCCTGGTCAGAGAGATAATAAGTGGGAAAGTAGCATTTAAATCCATGCTGTCATACTCCTAATCCTAGCAGTGCCTCTCCTCAGAAATATTCTGTCTCTTTTCTACTCTCACCTGCTCTGGCTCTATCATGGATCCCATCTTCTCTTATCTCTCATCATGTCATCATTCTACCAATGTTCCCTCTTCTAGAGACGTTTTGTATGTTACTCCCATTCAGTGTCTTCACACCAAATTAATTCAGCTACCCTAAATACATATTGAGCACCTACTATATATGAGGGATTATGTATCACTTGCAAGACATATAACCACGATAAATGAAAAAAAGAGAGCAGTTCCCTTTTCCTAAGTAAGACATCTGTCTCTTGAAAATGAGCACTGTGGCCAGAAGCACCAAATTTAATAGCCTTTTCTCAGTATCTCTCATTGATGCCCCAACTTCCAACAGTCCTTATTTCCTAACAGCTCCAAAGCAAAACTCAGCAGTTTCGACTATTTTTGTTTAAATTTGAATTTCTAATATGCTCTTGGGAGAATTCCTTATGGTTGTCCTAAAGGTTGCACAGACAAAATCCACCCAAAACTGTACTGCTTAGCTCTTAAATGGATTCTTTACCCAGTGTTTTTTATTAGTGGTATCATCTCCCAGCATGGACTAGGTTATTTAGGAGATATTTTAAATGCATTCCTTTCCCCACACACGCCGCTGATTTCACCTGTGCAATGCCTTTCAGATCAATATAACCCTTACATCTTCACTTCTGATGCTTTGGTTCTGGCTCTCAATTTCTACTTTTAAAAACTTTTACTGCAACCTGCTAATTGTTCTCCCAATTTGCTTTAATTCATTCTTTCCACATTCCAAGTGCAGATAGTCTTTGAAAACAATTATCTGAACATGTCTTTTTCCAACACAAAACTCTTTGATGACTGCCACTGCCCACATAATAATGTCTGCATTCAAGTGCCTTTATAAGCAGGCCCAAGCTACTTTTTCCAGCTCTACCTCTTAGTATTCTCATTTTCATCAATCTGCTTCTGACTCTGACCACCAAAGCCTACGCAGCATTTGTCAAGCATGACACAATCTCAAGACTCTGAGCTTTGATTAACATGTTCCATCTAGCTCATACGCTCCCTTTCCTCCCTCACCTTCCCTGTACCTGTACCTCCATGCTCTTCTTAAAGGTTCCCTCTCTTTAAAATCATCCTTGATTCCTCTGCTCTAATTAATCCTTCATCCATTCTTTACTTATTTTAGTAACTATGGATCAAAGATAAGACATGGTTCCTGCCTTCAAGGGACTTGTTGAGTGGAGAATAGAAATGAAAAATTATACCTTAATATACATTTTCTAAAATCAGTATGTAGGAAAAAAGTGGGGTTCTGGGGCAGTTCCTGAGCCTGATGAGTATAGGAGTAATAGAAACTTGAAGGAGGGATCAAGGAAGATTTTAGAGGGAAGATAATATTTCCTTTCATGTCCTGAATATACATGAAAGAACAAAAATTTCAAAGTCACACAGAAGAGGACTGATTTTGAAACCCACCTATGGTACATATTTACTATATAGTCTTAGGCAAATTATTTTACCATTTACTAAACTCAATTTTCTCATAAATGTGATGATAGTAATATGTGTCTTTAGGCCATTTTGAAATTTCAATGAGATGTTGCTTTGTAAGCATCCGGATTAGGGTTCAAAGATTTGAGTTTATTGTTGGTGCTATAGGCATTATTATCCTTTTTATATTGTTACTGTGACTGAAGGATGACTGGGAATTAAATAGGCAGATAAAAAAGGAGAGGACTCTGCTCCATGCAGCATGTGCAAAGGCACTTAGGCATAATGCTGAATTAGATGTGGATTAGATCAGGTCATGCTTTGGAACCATTCATCTTGCTTCTGAAATGCTTACTTGCTTGCTAGCTACCCAAAAGACATGCTGACCTTTGAGGTTTTTGTCTTTTGTTCATTGTTAGTGCACTGCTGAGATAACAAAATTCAGTGAAATCTTTCAGCTCAGAATTTCCAATAAAGATCTTTGACCTTGGATAGGATTTCTTTGGTACATGACCTCAGACTTGTTCTGCCTGAGTGTTAATCCATATCGCCATGCTGACTTAGCAAACCATTTTGTTTAGGTACCAGAAGAGTGCATTCATTACATAGGTACACATGCAAATACTGCTTGATGATGGTGGACATACTATTGTTGAATAATAAGGCATCCTGTATTTACATGGTTGCTTCTGGTGGCAGAGAAATAGCATTTTTGGATTGAATGTCCTAAAATCGTATAAATCTCTGCCCAGACTTTAAAGTGATATTGCATAATCTCCTGAAAGATGAAGTATTTAGTTTCCCTTGAAGCACTGATGGGTTAAAAAAGAAAAAAAAAAAAAGATATCATGTAATTAGAAAGATATATAGTCATCAACTATATATAATAAACCATAGCAGTAGGCCATGGTTTATTGCAATGATTCATTCTCAAATCATGTACTTGTGAAAGATGTAACAGCACATATTCAACTGGAAAAATGTGTTATATAGCATCAGTTGCTTCATTTGAAGAAGAAATATAGTAGGGTAGTTAAGAGCACAAGCTTTGGAATTAGACAACAAAGGATCAAACCTTGATTGATTGTATTACTTGGTAGTTAAAAGGTCTTGGGCACCAACTCTCAGTATCCACACCCCGAAATAAGGACAATAATAATGTCAACTTCATGAGGCTTTTATGAGGATAAAATGAGACATTGCATATTAAGCCCTCAGAACAGAGTCTGGCACCGAGTAAGTCCTCAATACTAGCTGATTCTATGATCAGAGCAAGACGTACAGTAACAGAGTACTACTGTGTTATCTTTATACATTCAACAGAAGATAATAATTACAGTTACGAAAACTTTGGAGAAATCTTCAAGGAAATAATATTTTTTAACCCCAAATGACTGATATGTCAGATGTCAATTCCCTGGGCTTCTGATCAGGCATTTGTTTTTAGATTCAGTATTTCCCACCCTTTCATGCTAACTACTTTTTTTCCAACAACCTTGTGCCTCTTCTTTGATGCGGCTATTCTACTTAAGATTTTACAGTGGGGGTAAGGAACAACTTCCTTTAAACTCCAACTTTTCCCTTATTACTTCTTTTCATTTTCTGGTTTTTGGGGGGGCTTTGTTGTTGTTGCTGTTTGTTTGTTTTATCTAATGGTTTAGTGAGGAAAATACAGAAAAAAAGACATCTGGCATCATGGCCCTAGTACTCCAAAACTGTGCTGTTTCTTGGAGGGGGTATTTAACAGTTGCACTGCCTTTCCTATCTGTTTTCAACTCCAGGAGGACTTTTTTTGTTTTCACTAACAAAAAGTAAAAGAATACTGGTGAGTTGAATATTTTTGAACATTTGCTTAATTTATGAATTAATTCAGGAGTTTAGTTTCCTTATTTAATTTATGAACATTTCTTTTCACTGGACTTGGAGATGTATTTTTTTTTCTCTTTCTCCTTTTAGTAGCATCTTCAACATTAGCACAATCTTTGTTAGTTTTATCTTTCTGTACGTAATTTGACCCCCTTGTTTTCTTTTAATCAATAGCTATTGCTTGAGACTTCAGAGCAAGGGAAATGCCATCATCTCTATAAGCAAAAACAACTTTCTTTCCTATCTTATATAAATGACCTACAAATGTACAAATCAGAGTTCAAACTGGTACAAGACAATCCTTCTACATATATTTTGTCCTTGACTATTGTATATGTGTTTTATGTTTGGCTTTCATTATATCTTCTCATTCAACCCCAACTATAAAACTCTTATCTGAGCTTATTCTGAATGGTGAGATTATAAGCAGTTTTAATTTGTTAGTTTTGGATTATCTATGCTTTATAATTTTGTCAATAACCAGATGTTACTTTTATAATAAAAAAAGCACAAAGAACATGAATTTTTAAAAATCTGTACTTTTTTCACTTTCCTAAAAGTCTTTGGAAGTGAATCTTCTTCATGTCACCTACTGGGATACATTCTTTGTATTAACCTTTTTATTGTTTCTGTTTTACAATATTTAAAAAACATTGTCATTTGTAAACAGATTTCAGCTCCTCCAAAAGTGTCAGATTCAAATTCTTTAGAATTTCTCACAGTACCTTAAAGTGTTGTTCTCAAAAAATATGGTAAAATAGAAAAGAATGAATCTAGAATTAAAATTAATGGCTCTGTTTGATCCAAAAGCTTCAGATTGCCCCTCAATATGGATACATTTTGGCTGTTTCAACCTCTTCATCTCCCTAGCTAATTTTCTATTTTTTAAATTAGATATCTTATCTGTTTCCTCTTTTTTCTAGATCACTTTCTATTTTTTCCCCAAGCCTCTTGATCCTTAACACACACACACACACACACACTCAATTTAAACTGATTATTTATACCACTAAAATAAGGAAGTGTAATCCATCTCCTATAACAACTTTTCTCTGTATTACATCCAACCCTTCAAATTCCAGAAATAAGTCCTGACCCACATTTCCCACTTAAAGTGCTTTAAAGGTATGATCTATTGCATGGCATACTTTATTAATTTACTCTTTTGGAACAGAATTTTACTGGGAGAAAGCACTATTCATCAATACATAATCTAAGTAGACACAACAGAAATATACTTCCTATTAATATAAAACATACACAAATTGAATAACTAAATGTTACCTACAAAATACTTTTATTTTAAAGCTTCTGTGCTGAAGACAGAAAAAAAAATTATGGTTTGCAATCTTAGCAATTATATGCAAACTTTATATATATATATATATATATAATTTTTTATTTCTTATTGATAAAGGTATATTTGGACACTGTAGATAATAATTAACTGTGAAATTTGAAATAAAAATAAGTGTATAGACAAACATATTGAGAGATTTTTGTTTTTTCTTGCTTTTAAGAGTGGCTTCCAACAAGCCAAGGTTCATTCATGGTCAATAAATATTTAAAAGGTTTCCAAAAACTTTCTTCAGGTCTTCTATTTCTACAAACTACCAGAGAATGATACTGTCATGTATTATATTTAGCTTTTGATTATTCATTGTGGAAATGAAAATACCATCAAAGTTTATACAAAAATCTCAGTTAAATGAATTGCTTTATTGATTACTTAAGATTTTTTTTTAATAAAAAGCCTCTACTCACCAAAATACAAAGTTACTGGTTAAAAAATCATGTCCAAGTTAAGAAAAACAAAAGATATCTGCATTACTTACCCTGAAATATATTCAAACTTCAACAGCATCATACTTATAATTGGCTGTAGTACTTCCAAATGTGCCAAAGAGAGCCACTTAGCTTATAGCAAAACCCTGTACTCTGACTCCTAAAGTTTACCCCTATTAAAAATACCTAGGTAAAAAAAAAAAAAAAAAAATGACAATCCCATAGAAAGATACTGATTACTTCATCTGAGGATTGATATATCCTAATACTCTTATTTAATGAAAATGACAAACACCCCATTATATTTCAGAACCAATTTATGGTTCAGGAATATCCCTCCGTTTTTTTATTATGGATTCTTTGCACTTATAAATTATTAACAAGTACTTAAAATTAAGAAGTCTCTGCCCTTTAAATAGTTCATTATTTGACTGTTAGCACCAACTGGGTTTTCAATGTATTTTGTAATTACTGTGAATTTAATCACAACATGATATTTAATACAAAATACTAAGTGTTTTAATATGAATATCAGCAATTCATTAGAAACCTGTTGTCAGGATAACTATATTCCTATCATTTGTTTCCATCTCAGAAATGTACTATCCTTGCTATCAAGGAAACTGAGTGGGCTAGAAGACAAAGATTATTTTTTATTCCCCAAACTGTATTTAAGTCCTATACTAATGTGGTGCATTATCTCTAGAGGAAAATAAGACTACCTTCCTTGGCAAGCATTTAAATTTTTGGAGCCCAAAGTTCCAGTGTCTCAGCATCTCTGAATGACGCAATAATGCATTCTCACACTGTGATTATTGAGGTGGAAAAATTTCCCATGAATCTAAAATAGTCTTGATAACATGTTTAAAATACTTTATAGATTCCAAATTTAACTTGAAGTATGATCATATTAGAAATGACCCTAAAGGAAGTAAATATTAACCTACTTGGACTAACTACCAGCTACAAAGTTCTCCAAATTTTCCAACATCTGGTTTTGCAGCCCAGCATTAAGAACAAGAGACTCACAGCCTTGTGATTTAGTGAACATATAATAATGTTAATATGTGATTATTATTTGTAGCAGTTTAGAAATTCCCTTTGTATTAAACAAATGTTCTTCATAAGAAAATACAGTTAACTAGCTTGAAAAAAATGTGTGGGATTATGGGGGAAACGTGTTCTGAGATTCCTCATGTGTTTTAACCAGGAAAAGTCTGTTGGATGGTGGGGAAGGGACATGTGGAAAGAGGAGAAGGCCCCTGTTTCCTTGATGCCACAGAAAGAATATTAACGTATTAAAGCAGGTAAGAATACCTGGATGATGAAGGGATTCAGAAATGATGTTACATAAAAAACATTGAAAGAAAACCAGACTAGTGTAAACATGTACAAAACGCAATGAGGGGAGGTCGTAGGGATTGGGGGCAGATGTGGTGATTTCCCCTGGAAATGCCAGATTTATCTTGTCTAATGCCAGTCTAGCACTAGTAAATGTAGTTTATTCGATGAGGACTATTAGCTCAATATGGAATAATTTTCCAAGACAATGACTGTCTTCCCTTCTGATGTGGAATGCTGCCTATAACTGACAATGTCTAAGCTAAGGCAGGATAGGATGAGGGATAAAGAAGAGGAGGCAGTTTCTAACATCTATTTTGGTTTAAGAAATGTAATGTTGTTGCATAATAGTTCAAGTTACCAAGCAAAGTGTTGGTAAGAAAATCTTGAGGGTATCTAAGCTCTATGAGAAATTCAGTGTTAAGATGTGAATACCAAAAGGAAAAAGTGTGGAGGCGGGAGGGTACTAAAAAGGATAAGTCTCATTAGTTCTCTTTTAGGTACACAAGAAGACTCAACCATATGTGCATATTTGACAAATAATTCAAGCTTTTTCTCAGTCAACAAGTAAAAAAATCCAGATAAATAGAACAGTAGAGTTGAGAAAACTTTCATGCTGTTACTTTAAACTTTATCTACCATATTCATTTTGAAGTAGGTTATTGTTTACCTAAAAGAGCTATTTAAAAAAAAAAAAACAACTTCTTTTGGGAAACTAGGGTTTCAAAAGCCAAATTTCTTTAAAAAAATTATTTATTCATGAGAGAGGAAGAGACACAGGCAGAGAGAGAAGCAGGTTCCTTGCAGGGAGCCCGATGTAGGACTTGATCCCGGATCTGGGATCAGTCCCTGACCTGAAGGCAGACGCTCAACCACTGAGCTACCCTGGCATCCCAAAAGCCAAGTTTCTTTTTTTTTTTTTTTTTTAAAGCCAAGTTTCTGAAAGGAAAGTAGTCCTAATTTGATTAGCAAATCTACAGATGTGAAACTCAGTTTCATACAGGAGGACGAGTGGGCCTACAGAGATCTTTAGATGCACAACCAATATGAGTAGACACCATGATTTTGAATTGAGCTACATCTCACTAACCGAATAAAATAATAATGGTAAGAGTGATATTCACACTAAGACATGTTGGTGAGAAATTATACAGAGTGTATAGATAAATACTATGTTTATACCACAGAAGAAGGCAGTCCAAAATTGAAGGGAAACTGTGATACCCATATAAAAAGAGAAAGAATCCATTCTAAGGCCATCTGTGCCTCAATGGCCCATAGGTACTTCACAGCCAACAAAGCCAAAACCAAATTCATTCTCTCCCCTTTCAAATGCCCTTCTGTCACACTATTCATCTTCATTTCTCAAAATTCAACATTCACTGTCACCTTAGTCAACACATATTTCCCGAGCACCTACTAAGTGACAGTTAATATGCTGGATAGTAGGGATTGAATGGGGAAGAAGACACACATCAGTACTCTTTACAGCCCTGTTCATGTTCTCAAAATCTCTTGCTTCTATTACTGCAACACTTCTCTACAAAACCCATCTCCATTCTCACAAGTGCTTCCTACTCCAGTCTATCTTCTACAAAGCTGCAACAACAACAGAAACAACAGCAAAAAAGATCATGTCACTTTCCTACTTGAAATGGCTAGTGCGTCCCGAAGATAAAACTCAAATTTTTCATTGTAATGTTTATGATTCTTTGTAACGTGGTCTCTTACCTAAGCTTCTGGTCTTAAACTGCTTCCTTAAGTAAATGCTAGAATCACAGAATTCCATATCATGATAGTAACATTTCTTTTTTTTTTTTCTTTTTCTTTTTTCTCTCCTTTCCTCGTCCTCCTCATCCTCCTTGTCCTCATCCTCCTCTTCTTCCTCTTCTTCGTCTTCTTTTTTCTACTTGTAACTCACTTACTGCATTCTTTATCTGGTTAAATTCCCCTTACTCTTTAAGGCACTGTATAAGGGCTGTATATCCTTTGAAATCTTCACCAACGGCCTGGGGGGAGTCTATTACTGTTCTCTCAAAGATTCCATGTAGGACAGTCAAGCCTTCATGCTTGACCTCTGAGTACAATCTCAAGTAATTTTTCTTCTTGGTAGACATTATATCTGAAGCTGAGGTGACCATTCTAAAATACCTCGCACCTGGCTATATTGTGCATTTATTACACTACATTATAATTATTTACATTCCTCTACTGTTACCACAGTCTATGGACCTACTTGAAGGCAGAGTTGACAGCCCATTTATTTGTATTTATTATGCCTAACACAGTGCCTGGCATGGAGCAGGCATTCAATACATTTATATTGTAAGGAAAAAAGGAAGGAAGGGAGGGGAGGGAGGAATCCCATCTCTCATTGGAACTCAAACTATATTTTATTCATCTTACTTTATGCCTTTCTCCAGTACCCACCTATGTCTGACATTTAACAGGTTGTTTAATATTTGTTTTATGACAGATCTCATGAACAAAACCGACTAAAATTAATTTATTCATATATGGGAAATTATCTGATATATTTAGTGTGGTAAGAAAATTTCAGATCCCATCTGCATAAAGAAATGCATCAATGATATATACGTATTTGCCTAGAATGCTTACGGGAAGAGTAAGAAACTGTTAATCGTGGTTTTCTTGAATAATAGGATGGAGAATTGGGTTATAAGTTTTTCCTAATACTTTATACCATTTGTATGTGAAAGGAAACATATACTTAGATTAAGACAAATGATATGGATATTAGCAGGGACACTGCAAGGGAATTTCAAATTAGCTTAATTATGTATTTCCAACTTCTGTAAAAGATAATATTTTACTATGACCTATAATATTTCTAAGCACCAAATGTACAAACAGTCTTATAAATACCTAATTAGATTTATTTTACTTAAAAAAAAAGAAAACATCAACTGTTTTTGAACAAATACCTTTTATTCCTCAACAATTAGTGGTCCAGAGTAGTGCTAATACAATCTAGTCCACAGAACCGCAGTACCTGCATGTTTGTTAGAAATGTAAATTCTGGAGCCTCATTCAAAATGACTAAATCAGAAACTTTAGGTTTAGGACCCAGGAATCTGTGTTGTATCAAGTCTATCAGGTGAATCCAATGTATTTTGAATTCTGAGAAATATTGCTCTCAAGAGCTTTATTCTTGAGAACTTTACAACCTAACAGCACCATCTGTTGGTAGTGACTGCCCCAGAACCAGGACACAGGGTCCCACAGGGGAATATTCAATATCTATCAGTTGTCATGCACCATGTTAAAGACTGAGAATAGAATGCCTGATGGAAAAATACCTCCACATACAGATGCACGCAAAATTCTGCCTGAGAAAGCTTACAACTTATTGGAGGAAATATGTGTTAGCAAATAAATATCATTATATTTCTTTTTATCTCACTTTTTCTTTCTTTCTTTTCTGTTTCTTTTTAATTTTTTTTAAGATTTTATTTATTTATTCATGAAAGACAGAGGGGGGTGGTGCAGAGACACAGGCAGAGGGAGAAGCAGGCTCCATGCAGGGAGCGTGATGTGGGACTCGATTCCAGGACCCCAGGATCATGCCCTGAACCAAAGGCAGATGCTCAACCACTAAGCCACCCAGGTGTCCTTCTTTTTTTTTCTTTTTTTTTTTTTTTTTTTTTTTTTTTAATAAAGTACAAATAAGTTGCTGGTGGGGCACAGAAGCTATAGCAATTAGGTGGATCAGGGGAAGTCAGTAAATGCTCCAAAGTAGTGGGGACATTTAAAGCAAGTATTATTAAAGCTTTTAGTCACTATTTGCAAAAGTAAATAAAAATAAAACAAGTTTAAAAATCAAAGTCAATATTTAGTGAGCACTTATTTTGTACCAAGCACTCATTCCAGGACCCTATCCCTGAGCCTAAAGATACAGGACAATCAGTCTAGGCCAAAGGAGAGTAGAAGGCACATCCTAGGCATTCAATAAATCTCTGGCTCAATGAATGAATAAACAACAAAATACCATATATTTGGTTAAATTCTTAATAAAAGAGAAGGATTTTTAAAATGTCATCCTAGAATTTCTGTAATCAAAGGGATAAACTTGCCATTATCTGAATTATTTGTATATTTTGAAAAATTGCCTTCATGTTTTATAAAATGTTGAATAAGTGTTAAAATCTCTTATTAAATCCTCCTCCACTGCTTTATAGCAAGCAACATTTATGAAGTTTTTGCTGGGTGTAGGATATTGTATTTTATATATATTCCATATATATTTTATAGACTATAATAACGATCTTTGAAAGGCAGTTCAGAATTCCAAATCATAGGCACTTCCAAAAACACTTTCTATACCAGAATACTAAAGTGAGTTAAAGTGTAAGTAATCCAGTTTTCAATTTCCTTATTTCTGCAAGGGTATTTTGTTAAGTGAAATCATTCCATTTTCTGTTGGTTTGTGGCTACTGCACACAATCTAGAATTTTATGACCTAATCCACATCTTTATCTAAACTAATATTTATCATAATAATCATTATTGGTGATGACCAATGTGCCGGCATAAACTCAATGTTTTCATGATATCCATTAATATTAATTCTTGTGGTTCACTTGGGACGACCACAGATAGGTTTATGTATCCGCTGCCAGGATTACATTAGGTAAAAATGAAGACAATTAGCTGTATATTCTTGTAAGAAGGTACAGGCATTGAAGCACCAATACTGAATTACCTGCCAGGAGCTACCCAAGATGAAGAACAGAACATATTCATAATAATGGCAGTTTGGCAAGTATCTTTTGGTAAATTACTTATTTTCCCGGAAGAATTTAGAAATCGGGCATCCACTGCTAGTAAAATTTAATCACTATAAATGTTCTGATTGTCAAGGTTTGAAAAATAGAGTATCTCTCCAAAAGAGGTCCATTCTCAACGGTAAGATACTGAATGAATCCCACAGAGACCTAGTGACATCTTTACAAAATCTAGGTATTATCTGAATGGTTTGATGGGGAGTATTCATTAACAGGTTTGTGTAAATATCTACTAGAAACTCCTTTAAGTAGATGGGAATAGACCCTGACATATTTCAGAAAACAATACTAAATTCCCAGAGAACCCTCACAGGTTAAGCAAGTGAAGTCTGGAATCAAACAAAAGTGGATTCAATTTTCAGTTCTGTTCTTTACTTGGCAGCACACGGGGAGGTTCATTTCTATGCAAGGGTATTTTAAGTATCAGATAAAGGCAAGTAAGCACTTAACAGTATCTCCATTTTACAGATGAGGAACTGGAGTCTGAGCGATTCGGTGATCTGTCTCAGGTCCCAGAGTAAGCAAGCAGAAGTTCTAGACTGTGCCCTATTCTAGCTGACTCCTGTAGGTATTTTGGCTCTGTCTTCTACCCCCCTTCACTGTGCTGATATAAAAAGACCAACAAAATTGTTTAAAAATAAGGAAGAGCAAATATGCAATAAGCATCGAAAAAGAAATGCAGCCACCACAGTGTAGGGAAAAAGATGGTGTAGGAAAGCTATTCAAAAATCTGTGTCTTCCTTCTTACATATTTCAGAAACAAAGCTACTTGATTTTCATTTATTATTATTATTTTTTAATTAGTGGTATTCTAAAAATGACATAGTGCGTTTTTATTGAAAATATCCAAACAACCCCGAAGTTTGTAAAATGGAATGAAAAAGCCTGCCTTCACTTTCACTGACCTCTGTTGGTTGAAGTGCACATCTTTAGACCTTTTCCATGAACAGATGGGTCAGCTCCATACTATTCTATACCCATCTGTACCCATTCCTCTCTCTATTTTTCTTATTCCTTCTTCCAGAGGATTGGGCATAAATAGTATGCTTATTTCTTAGCACCTCTGCTACTTTCTGCTGATGTTACTCAACAACAAAAACAGAATTTAAGTAGCAAATACCTCTGATAAAAAAATGTATATTTAGAGAAAATTTCATTGGATTTCTGTGCAGTAGAAAGTCCTTATTTTGTCTCCAACAAATAGTCTGAGCTGGCTAAAGGATCACAATGAAAAAAAAATAAATAAAACAAAACAAAACAACAACAACAACAACAAAAGCAAAAACAGGAGAAGAGAGTACAAAGAAAAAAAAGTAATTCTTGGGCTAAGAGTCCACATTTTATGGAGGTAATGCACTGAAGAAAATAAACTAACATTTCAGTATTGCTTGGACATTTCCAGGAAAACCTTGAGTGCTAGAAATGTAAGAGTTTTTTAATAAAGTATTTATGAACAATTGCAGAGAGGCATTACATTTTCCAGTCTCCATGGCAGCTAGATGCGGCAACTTAAGTTCTCATAAATGGAATGTGAGTAAATGTGATGTATATAACTCCCACATCAGTTCCTTAAAAGAAGGTCCATGTTTTCACTTCCTTTCCCATTTGTCCATGGGCTGAAATATAGATATGGTGCACAGCTAATCTAGAAACCCTCAGAAATGATGAGCCGCAGAGAAAATGAACCTGGGATAACCTTACATGATAAACTTATCTCCTCCAGACCACTTGCCTACTATCCCTGGATTGTTGTATGAGAGGAAAACTTTTATTCTGTTTGAAATATTCAAGTTTTGGACCCTTTCATTAAAGCAACTTTGCCTGTATCATAACTAATGTGTAAATAGGTACCTTCAAATGGAGAACTCCCATTATCAAAACCTATGAGTTAGGCACCGGGCCGTAAGAAAACAGTGATCTTTATTCAGCCATGGTCACATGCACAGCAACATGATTGCTTTAGACTAGAATGATGAAGTGTGTTGGTTTTCCCTTGCTGCTTATTAGGTGAGTCTCTACAAAATAGAGATGAAATTGGGCAAAAATTAAGAATCAACTTGCTTGCAAGCAGATGAAGGGATGAATGCATCTTCTCTAAAAGAGTATTCTCTGCCCATGGCCTCCAACCTAAATTAACCAGGAATCTGGAAATGCAAGGATTTACAGGTTGGTAAAGGTAACTGAACTCAGAATTTATGACTTGCTGCTCATCAAAACTCCTCACTTCCCTGGGTCCATTGCTTTTTGGAATCCAAACACCCCTTTTCTAATCAGCCTTCTGCTATGCACTTAGCCTTTAGAGTACTTTTAAATGGGAGCAAGAGATGTGAACTAGTAGGTCTCCAAGGTTCAACAGAAATGAACCAGTAGGAGAAACCTAACCTGTGGATGATAATTTACTTCTCTAGGAACCTATATTGGGGTGAAGCTATCTCGGGAAATGTCACTTGACATCTCAACACCATTCAGGCCTTATAAGGAAAATGAGGGAGATAATTTTTTTCCTCAAAAGCTAGAATAGGTCAGTCACAAAGCGCCAAAATAATTCTTAATTGAAGTACATTTGACCCTTAACAATAATGGGAACTAGGGGTGCTGACCCTCATGTGGTCAAAAAGCTGCACAGAACTTTTGACTCCCTAAAAACGTAACTACTAAAAGACTACTCTTCACCAGAAGCCCTACCAATAGCAGTCACTTAACACATATTTTTGTATATTCTATACCTTATATACTGTATTCATACCATAATAAGCTAGAGAAAAACTTATTAAGGAAATCATAAGAGAAAATATATTTACGGTTCTGTAGTATGAAATGTGTAGTAAAAATACACATATAAGTGGATCTGCACAGGTCAAACCCATGTTGTTGAAGGCTCAACTGTACTATTGTCCTCTCAAATTAAATCACATTCAGTTCTCTCCTCTTCACATAAAATGGGGCTCTCTGTACCTCTCTTCAATAACAAACTTCAGAGTGAATTTGTGAGCCAAGCTTTGGAGAGCCCTGTACAAGTATATGAATGTGCAGTTTAAATGTACCTTGAACTTTTAAATCTTAGACACTTTGCTGTTATAACATGGCTGCAACATCCACAATTAAATCATAGAATAGTAATGCAAGTAAGAAGCAACTCTTCTAAGGTCATTCCCAACTTTAGACCAAGTTTAGGCACTAATGGATACAGGCAATCGCTACTTAAGATCTTTAAGACCTAAGTAGGTCACAGCATGAAAAATTGGAAACTGTCTTCAGTGTAAGATCAAAATATCAAAAATCAATACACTGTTCAGTTCTTACATTTTTAACACCCCTCTATGAATCAATTCAAGGTCATAGGGATGAAATATTAAGAATTGATAAATAGAAAAAAAATTGATAAATCGAGCTAAGTCATTTTCTCTCAAGCCTACAGACCTAAATATTTTTTTGTTAATATTCTTTCTCTAAATTTTGGCCTTAAATTTTTAATATTGTCTATTATTTAAGAAACTTGAGAGAAAAAAGTGATTACTTTTTTCAGTTTAAAATTTTGCACTGTTCTGATAAATTATTTTCATACATATTAGGCATTAATATTTGAAATTTGATCAAACTTTAAATGGTGATTCAAAGTGATCATTTTCCATCACTATTATGTTTTTTATTCTTTTCATTTCTCAAATTTAAAGTCGTGTTTTTTTTTTACTTCTTTCAAGAATGGTGATTTTTTTTCCTACAAAGTTGTTGAATATCCACTCTCAGAGACAAATTTTAGTTCTATCAACAGTCTCTGATAGATTTCCATGAGTAGTACATCTGACAACATGCTTGTTATTTAGCTTGTCGGTGCATAAGAATCCTGACCACAAGCCCAATATCAGAATTGAGAAGACATATCTAAGCCAAATGAAAGTGATGCTGATAAAATGAGGTGTCACTATTTGTCAGTTTAGATTGTGCCTCTTCTTGTTATCAGAACCCACTAGAAGTAATATCACTTTATCCTGTTATATATAGAGTTATTTTTTCAAATGTTATTTTTTATGGTGAGAAAACATTAACTTGGATAATAAAGAACTGTTGTAATTTTAAAATGGACTGCCTTGGTATCATCAAGCAAATTCATTCCAGATAGGAAGTAGTATTGTCATTGCTAGCACAATGGACTGAACAGTGTAAGGGCATAATAAATAATAAACTTCAATGACCATGAGGATAGCAAAGTCATTGAGACTTGGGGTATGATTGGTCTCAACTGCCTTCTAAGAACTTACATTAACTCATTCGAAAAAACACATTTTTCTACATACCTATGTAATATTGTGCAATATTAATGTTTGTTTTACTGTTGTTGAAATACATGGGAGGTTCAAGGTGGAAACAAGATAATTTAGTCTGATTCTCTTACTTCACAATGAAGAAAATAGATTCCAGAAATACAGAAATGAATCTCCCAAGGTCACAACTTTGAATCATAAGCCTAACTTTGGACTCCGGTTAGGCTTTCTTTGCTAAACCATTCTGTCTTTTTAACTGCTTTGAGTCTTTGTGTTTCCTCTCTTGACACCTGAGACATGCAGAAAGGCAAAAGGATAGTTAAGAAAAATACTAGAAGATGCATTATCTACAACCATTCACGATATACTAAATTAGCTACCTAACTATTCCATCCACTTTCAGATATTTAATGTAGCCAACATTATGGTGCACTTATGTCAAAGGAACATTAACTTCATTCTCCTTTCCCCAAGGCAGCCTGAATAGGGAATAAACAAAAGTGCACTTGGGAAGAGGGTGTGATACTTTTTAAAAGCAATCTTATCTCTGCATTAGTACTCAAATTGCTAAGCCGCTGGATTGCTTTTCCAATTTAGTAGGCTTGTGGGTTTTCTACAACACTCATGCAGAGTACACATCCTGGACACATTGCATTTTATTCAACTTTTCCAAAGGGAATATATATAATAATTCAACTGATCCATTCTGTGGCTCACTTAGCTAGCTTGGATCAGTGGATTACAGGGAATTTAGGACTAAGTCTAGATGAAAGTCTGTTTATGTTTTAGCACACTGATAATGGATTATTCTTTAGGGGAGGGAATAAAGATGAAGTTTTTTGCAGATGATGCAATCAACATGATTTGATAAATTGTAGACATTAAAGAAACTATATATTCTTTTTAAAAAATGAAGTGCCTTTAGATTAAGAGTTTTTGTAGAAAACTCATTAACTAGTTGAAGGTCAGAAGATTGATTAATAATCAAGCAAAATCTGTATAATTGAATATGAGTTAGGAAATAGTGTCACGGAATATAAACTATACTTTACTCATAATCATTAACTCCTGAGTTCCAGGGAACTCGTTATAGTGTTTTTTGGAATATGCAGATCCCTGCTTATTTTTCTTCCCACTTATGATAAATTGGCTACAACTAAGACCTCCAGAAGTAGGTGAGCCTTTGCATTCAAATTGATTAATCACACTGTGAATTAACTGGTCTAGAGTGTGGGTTATAAGCAGGGTAGAACTTGGTCAATGAGTATAAGCCCTTTGAAAGGAAGAAAATTATATTTAATTTTTAAATATTGCTAATTCCATAAACCATAGTAGACAATAAATGTCAAACACAATTCTTATTGGATGATAGCCATAGCAGTATTTGCTGTGGCAAAGATTTAGATACACCATACATTATCATGTTCCTGAAATGGAACTCCATGTGATACTCCATCTACTAATATTGAAATGAGATGTACCAGAATTTGAACCAACTTCCATAAATCCCAAACATTTTCTCAAATACATTAGTATTTACAGAGAAAGGTCTGGGCCTATTATATCTCAGTATGTTGGTTTATCTGTGTTCGAAATTAATTTAAAAGTTTATGTAGCAAACTAGGACAACTTGTACCTCAGGACAGGGAAGGGAGCAAAAATGTGAACCTTGGCGATTTGAACATCTTGTCTCTGTGAATATCCCCGTTTATTACCCTGCTGCATTATTAATTTCACCTTTTTATAATGATCTGGCCATTTTTACTCCCTGGTACACACACAGCAAATTATTTCAGAAAAATTAAATGTCTTTGTTTCAACATTTCATAGTTTAGTCTTTGATTGAAACCACAGATTGTCAATTCTCTTCACCTTTCACAAATTTTCCTCTCTCCTTCTAATCTGTAATTAAAGTGATAATGGCTACATTTTATAGTACAATGACAATCTCCTCCTCATATACTCTGAATGCATTTGTCTTACTTAGAAACCTAGGCAAAAAGTATAAGTAAATCCTTGAAAATTTATCCACTGTAAGTTTAAACTTTACAACAACTTTTATTTTGCCATTATTAATAATATTATTATTATTATTATTAATAATTTCCAGAATGGATTGCCACTAGGAAATAATTATCTTCTATGTTTTATTTATAAATTTCCTTAGTAAATGTTTACTAATGCCTTTCTGTCTTACAACACAGATTACACAGAGTATAAATGGAGATACAAATGTAAATAAAACAAAGCTTCCAATCTCTAGGAGTTTATAATATAATGGATGAGATGCACACAGAAATACTTTTAACATTGGTTCAAGGTGATCAGTTATATAAAAGAGGGGGAAAATGATGTATTGCAGAGATTGAGAAATTCATTCAATCTAAGCTAACTGAGAGATTTCAGGGAAGGATTTTTGAACACAAAGCCTCATGAACCACATCAGAGACTGAACTGCATCTCTTTTGAGAAACCTAGAAAATATTCCCGTGATTGGAGAAAGGCTTTGGAAGTGACCCAAACCAAGATTTTTTTTTTCTCATCTCTAACAGCTGTCTGCTTTCATGAGAAATAAACCCAACAAGGCAAAGGGACGATGCTTTTCCCCACCCCCTCAGTATGGCTCTAACTACACCTCTGGTTGTAGAGGTGTAGAGGTGTCCGCTACCCCACCTGTTACTGCAAGTGCATGATTCTGTTTTGCAAATGACTCACTAAACCTAAGTTCTGTTTTTGCATACTTGATACTGTGTCTAGCAATCTCTACATAGCTCCATTATGGGCAAGGCAAAACAATAATTAATATTGTTAATAATTAATATTAATAAATAATACTAAGACAAACCTTAAAGTATGGATTGGATCTTTATGAGCACCCGAAAGAGCATTCTAGGCAGAGGAAGTTACACAACCACTGACCCCAAGTCAATAAGAAGTATTTAACAAGCTGTGGGTATTCTACTGGCTGATGAGTATCTCTATTCCAATTATGCTTTCTGGAATTGGGGAGATAACCACAGGATGGGTTTGAAGCTACTGTGAGACAGAATTGAGACATAACTTCACAGACTGGCTGAACTCTATAAGCCCCTATTCTGACTGGTGGTCCAGAGTGACATTTTGGAATTAGCATTAGTTTAGAGCCAAGTGTCTAGCAGTCCCCAGGTATTCTGATTATTTCCTTTTCCCTAATGCAGTGACTCTGATAAAAGGCCATAAGTGCCTTTGGCAAAAGCTAAAAGAATGATTAACAGTATAATTTTTGATAGTGTACTGGGGTCTTCTGCAAGGGACCTGACCTCCCCTTTGTTCAAGGAATTTGGGGTCTATAAACTATGCTAGATGGATGAAAGTAATAACAATTTCAGCCATAAGGAAAATGAACTTCAAATATTCTAGTGCCTTAAATTCAAGGCAAAGAGAATAAGCTCCATTCTGTAGACAACGAGGGGAAGTTGCATATTTCTTTAAAAATGACATTTCATCATTATGAATATGAAATAAGAGACCTTTTTTCCTAAGAGTATCTATCTTGAAACACTAGAGAAATAATACAAATAATAAGACCAAATAGGAAGCTAAGGCAATCATAACATGAATTGATAAGGATATTGGTAGTAGGAATGGAGAATGGGCTTGAGTAAAGGATGTAAAAGAATTGAAATCTTGGCTGAACATAATTGGATATGTGAGTTGGAGGGTTTAAATAAGCCCGGATAGGGGCACCTGGCTGGCTCAGTGGTTGAGCGTCTGCCTTTGGCTCAGGTTGTGATCTGGGGGTCCTGGGATCGAGACCCACATCAGGTTCTCCTCTATGTCTCTGTGTCTCTCATAAATAAGTGAATGAAATCTTTAAAAAATAAATAAAATAAATAAGCCTGGATATTAGATGATTGTTAGAACTTTTAATAAAACAAGTACATACAAAATAGAGCAAAAATAACAGTAGTTATTTTGATATTAACTGATCTCTAAACAAATTGTCATAAGCTGTGATATTAGATATCCAGGTGGAGAGTTCAGCATTCATTTAGAAATATTCATTTAGATTTGGAGGAAGAAGTATGCACTTGGGCTTCTAAAGTGATAACTCCCTACATAGCACTGGGAATGAGTAAATTACCAAAAGAGAAAATGCAGAGTGAAAATAGAAATTATACAAAATCCAGAGGACATCTGACATTAGGAAAGCAAGATGAAGGAAACAAATCCATGAAGGAAACATAAAAATATTAATTAGTGGAAACCAGAGGACAATAAATAGAGTATAGCAGACATATCAATAAGGAAAGAATAAAAGTGGAAAATATATGCTGCCATTTGCAGAATTCAGGAAGTAAAAGAGAAATTATATATCTAAATAGAAAACTGTGTGAAGATTTTATTGGCTACATGGGGTCTTGAGTGTATTAATAATTTCTGAGGAATGATCTAGTAAATAACTAAAAACCTGAAGATACTGAATATGAAGGAGATAATATGAAACATATTTCCTAAGGCAATAATAGGAAAAACTTGGAACAATGGATTTGGGTTTAGGGGTTATATTTGGAAAAGAAAACCAATGCCTCTTTCTCTGAACCAGGAGAAAAAAAAGGAAAGAATGAGTCGAGATATAGAGTAATGTCCATTTGGAGAAAAGGCAAGTTAAAGGATTTGATTTAGGAGAGCCTTGGTTCCAAAGAAATAACAAGGCAGGACACGCTCACAACGAGTGAGAAGGATGGAAAGAGTTGGATTTGGACATAAGTAGAGTAGAAATTGTTGGGATTTGAATCAAAGAGATGTAGCCCTCTTGTAAGCCATTAAACCTGTTTAATCATCATTTTATCCATTTTAATTCTCCTCTCATGGCCCTGGTGGTCTTTGTGTTAAAGGTATATTCACAATACATTTGAAAGGAAGATGGGCATTAGGACTGGAAGCTGCTAATACTGTGTGTCAGGAAAAGACCTGAGAGACAATATATGAGATCTATGAGAGACTGAAGGAAAGTAGAGTTTCTTATGAAATGATATTCTTGTAAGTTTCATCAAGCAGAAAGCACTATGATAGTAGTTCACTCTAATAATTTAAACTGTGGCAAGAGGTCAAAAAAAAAAAGAAGCATGAGTCTATTTTAGTAAATAAGAATAGTGCCTTGTACTCTGTAATAACACATTTTTTAAGGTAAACCTTGCCCAAAAGGATGTTATAACAAGAGTAATGCAATCATTAATAACTGACCAAAGAATATGAAAGAATAAGAGGACAAAAATATTTTAAACTAACAGTTCATTTACATTCACTGAAGTAATGGTTAGATGGTTGGTCTGGCAAAGAGTTTTCTTGATACGGAACAAAGCTTGTCATTCTCAAGCTACTGCAACTCTATTACCAAGGTCCACTATTAGAGCTACCTAAATAATTGTTATTTATATTTGTAATTCAGGAATCCATTGAGGTCCAGAGTTTTAGCAAAAGTACATTTATGTGGGGTCCTGTGAGTTCAAAAAATAGCATAACAAGAATGAAAGAGGGCATTTTTGTTTGTTTGTTTCTGGCATAATGTCTCTGGGTTGTTTATAGCTATAGTATATTCCACAGGGCTTAGCTTATTTATCCCACCCCAGAAGACACTATTCAGATTATATTAGAATACATTTTTTTCCATTACATTTTTGTTTTCTGTCCTTTCATTTAAAGCCTAAAGAACATGACACTATAAGTGGAAAGGGGGAAAAAAGATCAATCAAGGCTTTTAAGAGCTACAGGGAAATAATCTGCAATACCTTTTTACTTTATATCCAACATAAGCAAAATGTAGCAAGTAATGATGTGAATGCAATAAAGATTTTATTATCATTTTATTGGGACGAACATCCTATCTTACTCATATTTCTACCTATATAGTTCATTTATCCCAAACTTTTAGTAATAAAGTTAATGGCATTCCACACTTAACATCCTTGCACTATTTTATGTGTTACGCATACATGTATATGAAATGGCAAAATATAACAATCCAAGGGTAAACAGAATCCAAGATTATATTAAGTGATATAATGATAAATTAATAGGTACACGGTTTATTATATTTAATCAGTAAATCAAATCCTAATTCATTATTGACTTCCACCACATTATTTTTCTGCTCTGCTTCCACAAATACCAGTCCTTTAAGATCAACCATAATTGAAAATATAAGTAACTTTATTAAGCCCAGATTTTTGTACTCTGCTGGTACTGTGTGCTTTTTTATTGTATCTAATTCTCCCAGTACTTTTCCAACCCGTGAGTTGCTTTTACTACTTTACAGAAATGCTATAACTTGCATAAGGTCTCATTGACCTTATAGGGATGGATTCAGGTTCAGATCTTTCTGGCTATAAGTGACTCTTCCAATAGTAACATTCTAGAAAAGGAATTTTAAAAATCTTAAAACTTAGTGCTCTTTGCTAATCCACTGAGACACATTTCAGTAGAAAAGGAATTAGTAACATCTGCCTGGATTCTGGAGACACCACAAAAAGGGAAAAAAAAAAAAAAAAGGCTAGATTAGGAAATTAGACTTCTGCCCAAATGCACAATTAAGTCAAAGAGAAGGAGTAATTTTAAAAATAATATAATCGACATTTATAGGAAAATTAAATGGTATAAAATTGGACATGACAAGAACATATAAATGTTAACTTTGTACATAAAAACAGAATTTTGAGTATTCCTATATTTAAAAATTAATCAAGAATTCCTTAATTTAAAAATACAGACTAATGTCCTTAATGAAAATAGATGCAATAAATCCTCAACAAATATTAGCAAACCAAAGTCAAAAATACATTAATACATGATGAAATGGGATTTATTTTAGGGATGCAAGAATGGTTCATCTGCAAATCAGTCAATGTGATATATCACATTAATAAAATAAAAGATTAACACTATATGATATTCTCAGATTCAGAAAAAGCACCAACAAAATTCAACATTTGTTTTTGATAAAAATTATTAGGGGAACCTGGGTCACTCAATGGGTTAAGCATCCAACTCTTGATTTTAGCTCAGGTCATGATCTCAGGGTTGTGTGGTCAAGGCCTATGTCAGGCTTCATGCTAGGTGTGGAGCCTACTTAAGATTCTCTCTCTCCCTCTCCCTCTGCCCCTCCTCACATGCACATGCTCTCTCGGTTTCTAAAATAAACAAATAAATAATAAATAAAATGTTTAAAAAAACGGTCAGTATAGTACATATAGACATACTTCAGTATAATAAAGGGTGTATATGACAAGCTCACAGCACTATACTCAATGGTGAAAAGCTTAAAGTTTTTCCTCTAAGATTAAGAACAAGACAATAATGCTCATTCTCCCCACTTTTATTTAATATATCATTAGAAGTCCTAACCAGAGAAATTACACAAGAAAAAGAAATAAAAGGCATCTAAACTGGAAAGGAAGAAGTAAAACTTTTCTGTCACTATTTGTAGATGACATAAAAACTATTAGACATTAGTGAAAGAAATTGAGGAAGACAAAATACATGAAAAGATATTTTGTTCTCATGGATTGGAAAAATCAATACTGTTAAAATGTCCATACTGTCCAAAATAATTTGTAGATTAAATGCAACTCCTATCAAAATTTCGATGTCATTTTTCATAGAAATTAATAATTCTAAAATTTGTATGAAAGCATTAAGAGACCCCAAATGGCCAAAGCAATCTTGAGAAAGAAGAACAAAGCGAAAGCCATCACATTCTCTGATTTTAAACTATATGACAAAGCTATAGGAATTAAAATTACTGGCATAAAAACAGATAGAACAATTGAACAGAACAAAACCCCCAGAAATAAGCCCATACATATATGATCAATTAATTTATGACAAAGGACCCAAGAAAATGCAATAGGGAAAGGAAAGTTTCATCAATAGGTGGACAATAGAGCTCAAAAACTCCTAGAAGAAAACATAGGCAGTAAACTCCTTGATATAGGTATGGGAGATGATTTTTTGAATCTGATACCAAAAGCAACAAAAACAAAAATAAATAATTGGGACTGTATCAAACTCAAAAACTTCTTTACAGCAAAGCAAACATCAAGAAAATAAAAAGGCAACTTACTGAACAAGAGAAAATATTTGCAAATTATATGCTTGATAAGGAGCAAATATCCAAAATATATAAAGAACCATACAACTCAACAGCAAAGAAAACAATAACAAAATATTAAAAAAAACAAAATCTGATTAAAAATGAGAATATCTGAATAGACACTTTTCCAAAGAATACATACAAATGGCCAAAAGGTAAATAAAAATATTTTCTATATCACTAATCATCAAGGAAATGAAAATCAAAACCACACCTGTTGTATGGCTATTGTCAAAATAACTAGATAAAACAAGTCTTGGTGAGAATGTGGAGAAAAGGGAATCTCATTTGTTATTGGTAGGAATGTAAAATAGTGCAACCACTATGAAAAACAGTAAGGTGGGCAGCCCGGGTGGCTCAGTGGTTTGTGCCGCCTTCAGCCCAGGGTGTGATCCTGGAGACCTGGGGTCGAGTCCCACGTCGGGCTCCTGCATGGAGCCTACTTCTCTCTCTCTCTCTCTCTCTCTCTCTCTCTCTCTCTCTGTATCTCTCATGAATAAATAAATAAAACATTTTTTTTAAAAAAAGAAAAACAGTAAGGTGTTTCCTCAAAAAATTAAGAATGGAATTACTACATAATTCAGCTATTCCATTTCTGGGTATTTATCTGAAGTAAAGAAAAACACTAAACTGAAAAGATATACGTCTTCCAGTTCACTGCAGGATTATTTATAATAATCAAGATATCAAAACAACCTAAGAGTGCAGAGGTGGGTGAATTTTTAAACATATAGTGCATATATACCAGAGAATATTATTCAACCATAAAGAATGAAGTCTTGCCATTTGCCACAACATGGACCTCAAGGGCATTATGTTAAGTGGAATAAGAAGAAGACAAATACTTGTCATCTCACAAGTGTGGTCAATTTAAAAAATAAAAAAAAGCTCACAGATACAGAGAACAGACTGGTGATTGCCAGAGACGGGGGGTGGGAAAGGTTGAAGATAGAAAAAAAATGAGTGACTTTTTAATAATTTAAATGAATTCAATTTAAAAAAATTACAAAAAAAATAGAATTGCATAATTTAATAAGAATTTAATTTAAAGAATTGCATAACGAATGGTGGGTAACTGCTGCTATCAGCTTAACTGACATACAAATATATACACTATTCTTTATCTGTATTTGTATTGAATTATTTGTGGTTTTCCAGTATAAGTACCTTCCCATCAAAAAGTGACTACCTTATAAATACAAATCCCCCAACCTTTCTTTGCTTTTGTTTTCTCATCTAGCAAATAGAAATGCCAAAACCCCTTTCTCACATATGTCACTGATTAAAAATAAATTTCTAAAATCACATTAAAAGAAATTTACTCAACATTCAGGTCATGGCACCATCATTAACAATTATAGTTCAGAAACAGTTGTCTTAATTTGCTTTAATCAACCTGTCTCATAATAACTATGATTTTTAGATAAACAAGATCATAAAATACCCAAAGAATTAGAGAAAGAATAAGTAATTTAAGTATAATTAAATATTAAATCAATTTAGTTATAAATGAAACTTTTTAAAGCGGCATATTTAATTGGATAAACCTACCCCTTAACTATCTAATAACATTGCAGACCTACATAAAGGCAATTTATAAGACCATTTTGCTATCATTTTAGAGTAATATACAAGAGATATGTATTTTTTCTCTTTCCATTTTGAAGACAATATTATATGGGGGAACTTCCAATACTTGTTTGAAAAATTATTTAGGGAAGAAAACATTTGCCTAAAAATAAATACCTAACTCATGAGTTAACATTTTTGTTTTCAAACAATGAAAACAAGTAAATATGAAACATATTCGCTGTTGAATAATTTTCGAGATACCAGTTACTATATTTCTGCTTATATGTTTTTAATTCTTTTTTTTTTAAGATTTTATTTATTTATTCATGAGAGGCAGAGAGAGGCAGAGACACAGGCAGAGGGAGAAGCAGACTCCATATAGCGAGCTTGATGTGGGACTCGATCCACCCAGGTGTCCCAGTTTTTAATTCCTTTTGAGTTTCATAATGATTTCTGAAAACATTCAAACTAAAATCTGGGTTAATTTTCAGATTTGAACAAGTGAAATAAGTATCCTTTAGTCAAGTCATTACTTACTCTTCACTTTTACATGATAATAGAAAAAGAAAATAGGTGATCACTACCATATGTTACAAAAGACTTTTAGACTCTGTTAACATATCAGGTATGTGTAGAACCTGCATATATGAACTCTTTCAGAGTCTGTCATTTTTAGCTGGGAAACTAAAAAGTCTTTAACCTGGACTACTAAAAGTTCAGCTGGGTTAAGATCTCTTAAAGGTTAATTTTGGAAGGGCCACTGGGAACCTGGGCCACAGTTTCCTCTTAGAGGCTTGGCCTGAATTTAGAATGGAAGCAATGAAGGAGGTGAGACTTTGTCGTCTCATCTCCTATTGTAGCATCAGCCAAAGTGAATGAGAGGGGAACCAATGATGATTGATGATTGTCCATATTAGCACCTGGTATTGGTCTAGTTGCTTATTCCTCAAAAACCCACATATATTTATTCATTATACAGCCAATTCAACCAGCTTTTATTGAAACCACACTAGTTATCCAGAACCATGCAGGGTATTAAAGACACAATGGCAAGTATTTAACACATGCTTCTGGCCTAAGGATCTTCCATTCTATTCTATATGGAAACAAAAACATAACTAAATAAAGAGAGAAGCTTTAAATGTAGGATACAGTGGGAGTATTAAGGAAGGACTATCACCATAATTTCATGGCACTTAAGAGTTTCAAAATAATTTTGCATACATTTTCTCATGAAAGTTAAAAGTAGTTTTCAAAATAAAAAAATCACTATACATATGACTATTTAAAAAAGGAAGGTTAGATACTGTTGTAAGAAATTTAGGATATATCTCTTGCCACTTAAGGTAGGAATAAATTGCTAAAATGTCTCAAAACAGGGAGCTTATTTTTAGCTTATGTTAGAAGAGGGAAATTAAGGAAGAAGACTTCACTGAAAGGGTAGGTTTTGAGCAGGCCTGAGAAGGATAAAAAAAGGGCATATTCGGAAAGGAAGAGAAAGGAATTCCAGTGTAGAAAATAAAATGTAGATTATAAATCATATAGTTGAAAAGCAAAAGTTATTATCTTATGAAACCTCAACACATCCCAAAAATGTCAGGTAAGGATTATTTGGGTCTGTGGAGGGAGGGATAGATCACATGGATAATTATAGAAAAGTAGGCCAAAATTTTAGCTTCTGTAATGTCCTAATTTTATTATTTGATATAACAATGTCCTGTGTACTATATAATGGAAATCTATTTTAAGCAACATTAAAGAACTATATCAGAACAAGCTGGACTCGGACTTCCTTTTAATGTTAAACATATTTAGACTGACTAATAATTCAAAGCATTTTTTTAAGTTAGCTGGCTGGAAAATGCCAAAGTAACAAGTGTTAACTAGTCTGGCTTGAACTTTATTTCATCTCATTTGACGTTACCATTTTTTTTCTTATTTTTCAATCAAGGGCTGCTTTGAAGGGCACGTGAGATCAAGGCACACCCAGCAATGTGAGAGAAATTAAGAACACAATTTTTCCAATTTAATGATTCACAGATGTCCTTACATATGGTGTTTTAAAACATTTCAACTATATATTTTTTTTAAGTTTCAGACTAGTAGTTTGACCCTGAAACACATATTAACCCTCAATCATTTAAAGGAAGTTGTTTTGAATACAAATTGAGGTCCTTTTGTTCCCATATCACTCATGATATACTATCCCCTAACACACATACACACACACATTTTCAAGTGTTAAACATGAGATAAAATTACTGCATTTATACATCTAATTAAATTAATTGTAGTGATATGTAAATCCTTTTAAAATATAGGTACTATGGGGGTCCCTGGGTGGCTCAGCGGTTTAGCACCTGCCTTTGGCCCAGGGCGTGATCCTGGGGTCCCAGATGAAGTCCCACATCCAGCTCTGCATGGAGCCTGCTTCTCCCTCTGCCTGTGGCTCTTTCTCTCTCTCTCTGTCTCTCATGAATAAATAAATTAAATATTTAAAAATAAATAAATAAAATAAAATATAGGTACTATATTTTATATAACATATAACTTGCAAACTTATATAGTACCTCAGTGGGAAGAGAAATAGTGAAAAATAGTGTGCCATTGAGGATCTGTGATGGAAAAGAATTAGAAAACATTTTTCCCAATGTTTTATAAACTGTGATAAAATAGAAGTTTTAAAATGTTTTATAGTCATATAGTAAAGTGTACTATACAAATTATAAATAGTAAGTTAAACCTTAAATGTGATATATGACATTATTTTAAAATAAATTGATTTATTTTTTAGTATTTTATCTATTTGTGAGAGAAAGAGAGTACAAGTGGGGTGAGGGGTAAAGGAGGAGAGAAAAGCAGACTCCAGGCTGAGCATGGAGCCCATTGCAGGGTTTGATCCCAGAATTCTGGGATAATGATTTGAGCCAAAGTCAGACACTTAACCACCTGAGTCACCCAGGTGTCTCTTAAAATAAAACAGAATATTTAATTTTTAAAAAGATTTATTTACTTATTTGAGAGAGACAGGGAGTGTGCACACACATGGAGAGGGAGAAGCAGACTCCCAGATGACCAGGGAAGCCCCAATGTGGGGCTCCATCCCAGGACCCTGAGATCATGACCCCAGCCAAAGGCAGACACATACCCAATTGAGCCACTCAGGTAGCCCTAAATAAAAAAAAAAAATAAAAAAAAAATAAAAAAAAAAAATATTTAGACATGCATTATGTCAGTAGTAGTACATAAATATAGCAAAAATAGTAATATGATATAGAAGAAATAAATTCAAGAAACATCTACTGTTCATATAGGGACTTTGGAACCCAAATAAATATGAAATCTGCTTGTGTTATAACAGGTTCAAGTAAATGATTAGGGAAAACATTTTCTAATATTGCAGAACCTAATCGCTCACCTATTATATTATTTGTTCCAATTCAAGATGTAAGATTTGGATGGTAAACTAAAGTTATATGTATCTCCTTAACTCCTAACCATCCTTGCAACTAGAATATTGATCATTAGTGGCTATTGAAAATTTTGCTTTTTTTAATAGATTATTCTCAACTTTAAAAGTAGCAGCATATGGGTTCCCGGGTGGCTCAGTTGTTTAAGCATCCAACTCTTGATTTTGGCTCAGGTCATGAACTTGGGGTCATGAGGTCCCTCTCTCTTTCACCCCTCCCTTCACCACTCATACACACAATACTCTTATCTCTCTTTCAGAAGCAAAAAAGATGGGGCCTCTGGGTACCTCAGGTGGTTAAGCATCTGCCTTTAGCTCAGGTCATGATCCTGGGATCCTGGGATTGAGTCCTGCATCAGCTCCCTGCTCAGAGGAGAGTCTGTTTCTCTCTCTCTCTCTCTCTCTGCTCTCTCTCAAATAAATATAATCTTTAAAAAAGAATGAATGAATGAATGAATGAATGCATACATACATACATAAAAATAAAAGTAGCAGCATAACCCAGATTTCATAGGATGAACAAAGAAAATTTCAGGTTTATCTCATATTCTCATATGAGAATATCTCATATTCTCTTATTTATTAGCTCATATCGTATATTGTTTTGGGACAAGAAAATCATTCAAATATTTGAATGAGAGCATTCAAGAAAGAATAAGAGAACTTGTTTTCTTGTTTTTGTTTTTTAGGTATATGCATAGAATTATGATGATAGGTGTGACCTATATTAGAAGAGCAAATATTCCATGAAGTCAAGTGTTTTGCACTGTTTACTACTCCTCTTCATTGAGCCCTGTTCCTAGAATACGGTCAGTTTTTAATACATATCTTATTGGTTAATAGGTGGGAAATTGAATCATTAAGAAAATAATTATTTCACCAATTAGAATACTCTAAAAGTGGATTGAGCTGCCCTGAGGAGTAACGATTTCCATTCCAAAAGGACTTCTCATGACATGCAATGGAGGGTATCCAAGCATCTGAATGACATTCATATATATTCCTTCCACTCTCTTCACCTATGAGATTCTAGGATTCTTTTCCTATGAAAACCTTAGACATGTTGAAGTACACTTTCTCTTGCAAATTGTAAGAGCATCATTTAATAACTTACTACCTATCTATAAATTAAATTGTAGTTTTGCAACTTCAAAGAATCAAGTGTTTCTCAAGCATGACTAATGTAACCTCCTGCATTATGTAAGAAGTTCTTTATATATAGTAAATCTATATATATAAATCTTCACAAATCATGATATCATTTTATACTCATTTTAAAGTTAGTAAAACCAAGGTAGAAAAGAATTACAAATCTTCTTACACTTTAGCCTTACTCATCATGATTCCCAGTGTCTAACAGTTTATATCTCAGAGTTCAGATATCGAACATAAAGTTTCAGTCCATACTACTGAGTAGAGAAACAGAATTTCCTTAGTGCTGACAGCATATATACAAGGGAGAAATCAGACAAATGATTAGTTGAATGAAAATAATTCTAAAAGTTGAGTCACAACTCACCATCCTCGCCAGAAGAAAGTCTCCCGGAGCACAAAGAATGGTTAGATCAGAAGTGACTGTATATCCCATTACCTCTTATATATGTATATACCCAAAGGCTTAGTCATTGGTACTTGATACTGAGTTCATAAATGAAATATTAGAAATATCCCCTATTTATACATACTCAAAAGCTATGGTGGAAAAATGAAAAATTCCTAAACTTAAAAATATTTCATTTTGGAACTCAAATTCATTTACCTCAATGCCCTATCGACTGATGTAATTTTAAGTTATAACAGGAAGAACAAAGCACACCCTGCCTGAAGAAGTAATAAGTAAGGAACATTTGAAATGGGAGCCCTGGAGACAGGAAAGAACTTAGGTTAAGGTCTCTGTGTATGCGCAAAAGTACCCATAAGTAAAATGAACCAGTGTGTTGAAATGTAATTCTGTAATTCCCTGGGCAACATTTTGGGAAACTAAGTTTGCAAGTAATATGTTTGTGATACATGTTGGTGTGAGTTTCCAGAAAACCCAGATCAGTCCCATGAGATCCTTTTTATGGTATAGTCATGAAATAATGTAAGTTTTTAATTATGAGACTATATTTTTTCTTTAATCATTGGTATTATGAATATTAACTAGAAACAAAACTATTTTGGACCTATCTTTATAAAGGTCACCTTTTTTTCCCCTTGTATGGATGCCATTTTATTTACTCCTCCTAAATATAGCTGTAAACAATCCCTGCACCAAGTATCCCAGTACAAGCAGAACAGATTCAGAGAATAATAACTCATTGAAATTGAGGCAGTTACAGTCACATTTGCTCTCCCCGAAGCTGGCAGTTTCATTCTCTAGAGACAGGTACATTTATCACATTCACAACCATAGTAAAATGAAATCATCAACTAAAGGGACTCTGACTCACTCATTTTCCTTGAGGAGAGCCAACGAACATTTCAAGTATTTAAGAAGAGGTTCTCTTCAGACTCTATGCATTTGAGGGAAAGCAGAGAGCCCAGAGAAGTTGATGGTCAGTGTCAAGATATTCCATGATACATTCAGAGTGAAGGGCATTATGAGTCCTTAAAGACTGCATTAATATAGCACACATGAGCTAATAAATTAAAATCTGACGGGTGGGAGTGAGAGAATAGACCAGCATAAAATAAACCTTTGGAAAAGATACTACATTTCAATTGTGGTGTCACTGAGTGTGCACCTCTTACTTAGTTTTGGTCTTTATGCTTCTTTTCTTATCCAAAACAAAACTAAACTAATAAAGAACGTTTTTTTCAAAAAGATAAATAACTTTTTTCATTGTTGTTTTAACACAGTTCTTGGCTCAAGATTTTTTATTACATGTTTTGTTTTTGTTTATTTACACTATATTCTCATCATCTCTTCTGAATAAACCTTAAATCGATTGACTTTCTTGGACAAACAATTCAAATTTAACATAATATTGAACATTGAGGCATTTTCTTCCTCTACAGCTTGTTGTTGTTTATTTAAGTCTACTCTTAATCCTGTGGGAAAACAAATCAGGTTTTACAGTCAGTTTGGGCTCTTTCTCTTTATTGCTTCCATTTCAGGAAGAGGAAACATTTGATGTTCTCATCAAATTCTTTTGGCTTTGAGCAACAATGGTCAAGATATTTTGCCTAGGAAGCCTCAATTACTTTCCATAACTCCAGAAATTAGAAATGTCAATTTTTTTTTTAATTTTGCTTTTAGGCATTGATTTAGACCTGCTATTTATGTAATATATACATGAACAATTTTTGGAAGATGAAATAAAATACATCACATGGATATCCTAAGGAAAGACTTGACCATATCTCCTTCAGTAGATGGAGAACAATGCAAACTATGTCATTGATGAATTACAAGGTAACTTCTTGCGTGTAACAAAACCACAACTTTGCAGAGCACTATTTACCTGTTTATAATAGAAACAAAAATACACAATCTCTGCACATACTATGATTTACTTAATATGCATTTTATCCTTATATCAACATTTAAAGGTATTCTAGCACAGATTGAGAAATATCAGTATTTTAAAATTAATTTGATGTCTATGGATAAGGGCTGGAATATGTCAGGACAAACCTATGTTTTCTCAAAGTAAGCGCTTTCCCACATTTTAGGCCTGGGTGAGGCCTACAAATTCTTAGGCCCTTTGAAAGGCCAGGTAAAAATAAATGAGAACATCAAGAGTAGTAAGAACCCTACTTGAGCATACGCAACTTACTTCTTCTACTAAGAATTCTCTAAATATAAAGTCAATCTTAAACACAACATACTGCACAATGCACAAAATTTCACTATCTAACAAACATCGTTGACTTTTGAAAATAAGACATTTGTTGTTTATACCAAAGTCACTGAAGTTTTACAGATAAAGAGAAAGAATTGCTCTCCAGATCTCAATGATGCTTATCAAAATGGGAGAAGGCAGTGATTACACATTGAAATGTGAAAGGATTAGCCTTTGGGCCCCCAGAGCACAGACAAACTCATCAGGGATTACTGCTTATTGGTTATTGGAATGCTTCTGCTCAAATACTAGCACATCTCCTATAAAATACACCAGGTAGTCTAATGAATGCATACATGTACATGAAACTTGTTGAGAACTGATAATGATGGGATGCCTGGGTGGCTCTGTGGTTAAGCATCTGCCTTTGGCCCAGGGCATGATCCTGGGGTCCTGGGATCAAGTCCCACATCAGGCTCCCTGCATGGAGCCTGCTTCTCCCTCTGCCTGCATCTCTGCCTCTCTCTCTGTCTCTCATGAATAATTTTTTTTTAAAAAAGAGGGAACTGATAATGGCTATGGGATGTATGATATTCAGTGTCTCACACAAGCATCATATGCAAATAGGCTTTTTATTTTCCAGGTTGAAGCACTCTCTATGAACTTTCAGAAACCTGTATCTTCTCCTCTCTACTGAAACCTCTCAGTTATCTCCCTAATAATACTCCCAATAACTGAAAAGATTTCTACTGATTAGGATAATCTCCAAATTCTAGTTCATCTGCTTCCACGTGAAAACTGTTTGAAAACAATTTCACCCTAATTTGCTTTAAGTTCCCCACATAACTTTTCCCATCTCATTTCTTGACTTAGAGTTTTATTTTTCTGACGCATGCAGATATGGATTACCTGATATTTTTCACATCGAAACACCTATCTGGGAAGGTGGATGTAGGTTAACCTTTAGAATAACGACCAAGTAAAATATCTTCAAGGGAGAGAGAAAACAAATAACTATATTTTCAAGTTCAACCCACCAATTTCCTGGCAAGCAGTTTAAAATAATTTTCTCTAAAACATAAACTATTTCTTTAAAAATATTCTATTCACAAAAAAAATTGGGTCTAAAAATAGTCTTCTTAACACTAGGTTATAGATAATTAAAATGCTTCAAACCTCCAAGGAGTCTCAAGCCTTTAATTCATATGCTTGGCATATCATGTCTTTATAATGACATTCAGAGACACTAGGTTCAGCAGTTTTTCCCTTTCCTTTATCATTCATTATATTCCAAACATTTGTGTCCTACAATCTATGTAGGGCAACTGGCTTTACAACTATTCTTAGCTCTGCAAAGCCAAATGTTCCTATTCTATACCAATTCCTGTTTTATTCCATCACTTGATTTGCTAGCTAAAATTTTACCAAAGGGATGACTCAAGAGAAAGAAATAGTATGGAAAATATATACTATAGTCATTGTTGTAAGTCTCTGATTCAAAATAGCAATGTCAAATACATGAACTTCATTTATTCCTCAATCTTTCTTTCCCCAAAGAGAAATTTAAGAATAAAAATAAGTTCTGGAATGAAAGTTAAGATTTTCTCCTGAACTCATCTTAGGAATTATTGTCCTAGACTTTTTTAAAAACGGTTTTTATGTAAAAGGTAAGATTACATTCCTATCTTCATCTATGTCATGCCCCATGCCACAGTGTGTTGACAGAACTGTTGAGTCAAGGATGGAGTTTTTGCATTCAAGAATTAACTTAAAGCAAACTGAGGAGAAACAAAGTTAATATGACCCACAAGTATTGCTATTGTTCTTTGCGTTGTCATTGTGGGTAGTGTTATAAGGCTGCTATATAGTAGTGACGTGTTGTTGTGGAGCTAAGGTGGTGTTGTGACTTGGCCACATTTTTCTAATTTTTTTAAAGATTTGTTTATTTATTTTAGAGACAGAGAAAAATCATGTTAGCAGGTGGAGGGGAGGGGCAAAGGGAGAGGGAGACAGAGAGTCTCAAGCCAACTGTCTGCTGAGAATGGAACCCCACACAGGGCTTAATCCCACAACCCTGAGATCATGACTTGAGCAGAAATCAAGAGGTAGACGCCTAACTGACTGATCCACCCAAGTGCTCCAGAAGACTTATTTTTAACTTAAAAATGGTATGGAATTCTGGAATAGGTAGTAAGCAGAATACAAGTTAGCTTAGGAAATGATAAAAGGCTGGTAAAATATTGAGAATAACTTATAAGGAGACAGAGAAGTCATAACTATAGATCGAGGGATTGAGAAACAGAGGTATCAGACACGGAATGGAATGGTACTTGAGAAAATACAAGAGGTTTTGCTCATGACAAAATTAATGAAATGCCAATTTTCCAGTGGTGGAAGAAATAGGAAATGAAGAAATAATAGGAGACCCAAAAAAGCCAGTATAAGAAAAACCAGTAGGCAATTTAAAAGGTGAGACAGAAATAAAACTATTGTTATCAAGATAGGTCACTCTGATAAATCCTTACTAAAAAAATTGTGTTTCCATTTTTATAACAGATAATTATAAATAAATATAGATTAACAAACCATGTTCAAGTTAAATCTAAGACTATTGTGAGGTTAGGCTTATTGAATAGATTAAGTCATTATAGAAAAATTGTGCCTACAGATTAGGAAAGAACTGAGATGGAGTAGCTAAGTCATCAGAAAAATTGAGATGAGAGCATCTTTCCTTAATGTTTCTCACAAGAAGAGATTCATGTTAGGTAAAGGACCAATAATGCTGAGAGTTGATGATACTTGGCAAAGAGACACAATCTTTTTTTTTTTTTTACAGATTTTATTTATTTATTCATGAGAGAGAGAAAATGAGAGAGAGAGAGAGAGAGTCAGAGACACAGGCAGAGGGAGAAGCAGGTTCCATGCAGGAAGCCCAAGGTGGGACTCGATCCTGGGACTCCAGGATCACACCCTGAGCCCAAGGCAGATGCTCAACTGCTGAGCCACCCAGGCAAGAGGCACAATCTATTCCTACTTTATCCACAGGAATATTTAATAATTTAAAAGGAAAAAGTCTGTTGAATATTCGCAACTTCTAATACTTTCTTATATGCATATAATTACCAATGAAAAGTCACCTAATCCAAATTACCCATAGCTAAAATGTACAGTGTGCACACTCATACACACACACACACACAACTGCCATGGAACAGTTTAACAAGATTTAAGTCAGATGATTTAGATACAGGTAATGTTAAAATTAGACACAAATTCTACAACATTCATGAAACTTGAGAACATATACTAAGTGAAATGAGCCTGCCACAAGAAGACAATTTCTGTATGATTCCACTTTTTTAAGGTACCTAAAGTAGTCAAATTCATAGAAACAGAGGGTAGAATGGTGACTGTCAGGAGCTGGGGAAAGGAGAGGGAGGAAAGTTGTCCAATAGGTTTAGAGGTTTAGTTCTGCAAGATCAAAAAATTCTGGAGAACTGCTTTATAAAAGTATGAATATACTTACTGCTAAATAACACTTAAAAATGGTTAAGATGGTAAATTAAGATATGGTTTTTATCATAATTTAAGTTAAAAAAAGAAAAGAAATAGACAAAACTGTGAAATTAGGCAAGTATCAGAGACATGTCTTTTCTCTTTCTTGCCCACAACCTCTGCTAATCTCTGTAGCAGGCAAAATAGATACCCAATCCCCTAATTCATCCCTTTGTCCTTAGTCTTTCTGGTTCCATACAGGCCTCCTCTCTTCCTCGGAGAGTCTTGTGGGATAAATCTCTCTCCAGGTTTCTGCTACAAGATCTCTCCACCTTGAATATAAATGTTTTGTAAACTGATAATCCACTGATTTTTCCTAAGGCATTTATCCCAAGACATTTTTCCCTTTACTAATTATGCTAAGATATTTTAAATACATTTTCTTTTAATTGAATAAGACTGTCACAAAGGATTCTTATAGAAGAAACCTATACCCAGTGCAAAACAACTCATGCCGATAGAGGTGTGTTTATGAGTATCCCACAATATTGAGCATGTGTATGATGGAGTGGAGTTGGGAGAAACGGAGTGGTCAGTTTATTTGGAGAAGAAAGGGTTTCAAATAGACACCATATTTCTGTAGGGGTTAGAAGTTGAAGAAATGCTATTCATAGGAGTTTACCTTCCAAACATGTCTGTGCGGATAGTGGGGAGCATGTGTTATCATCCTGGATGGTGACTGAGAAGCTACTCTTAACCATTAATTCTGAGATTAGGATAAAATAATTCAAATATAATGTCAAGAAATTCTTTCAAATCAAGGAGATAATCATCAAGATATTTTAAGAGAAATGTTGTCCATACCATTATTCAGAACAAATAATTTTAAAATGGGCTTCAAGACAATATAAAATACATCTGAGGAAGTAGTCATATCCTAGAAATGAAATGGTCTGGTTAAATCATTAAATTTTTGTAATCCATGGTGTCCTTTTTTTCTTTCCCATTTTATAAGATGTTGGAAGTAAACACAAATGTATGGTATAGATCATTTTAATTTGTCAAGATTCCTTTATTTTTGCATTGCAAACATATCTAAATTTTGCAGAATAAAAAATAAGCCTTCAAAATCAATATTGCTAACCACTTTTGGATAGATTCTTAACATCAACTATGGTCTTCCTGACTCATCCATTTTTTTCCTTACAGTACTATTTAGCTTTAGCTTTTTAAAAATTATTATTTTGTAGAAATATGGAGAGATTATGAAAATAAAATGAAAGGCTGGACTTCATTAGACTGGAGATAGTTTTGGTCCAGCACAAGCTGTGCCCTGAAATAAATCTAAAGCATTTTACGGTTAAACCAGCAAGAAAGCAGTTTAATTTCCCATTAAATCACAGTTTAGTGCACTCTAGAACAAATGAAGTGATGGAAAATTTTAGCTATATGATGATATTTATATTCACACTGTACAAACACACATTTTCAAATGTCATTGACAAATTCCAAGTATGTATTAACGAAAGAAAGAGAGAGGAAATGGTTGTGTATGGCAGATTGCACGTTAAAACTCATCTATTCGTAAAAATGACGTGTAAACAAACTCATTCTGCAACATACACCTTCAAATATTTGTACATTGGAAAGAAAGAGAAATGTATCATTAGTAACAAATATGCAAAGAACTTAGACTATACAGCAAATAAAATACCTGATTACTTTTCAGTAAAAAGTTTGTATGTGTCATCTAACTCTATTCCCTGTATCTAGCAGCCTTAGAGATACTGAATAATTTAAATTATGCTAGTCAATAGTCTACCACATAGGATAATTAACAATTAATGCCAGGAGACAGCATCATATAGTTGAAAAAGCACCCACTTTGGGGACAGACATAGACATAGCTTTATATCCTAAGTGTGCTACTTTCTATAAATAGAGCTTCTGAGTCTTTCTTTTTAAGGGGGATAATGCCTATCTCAAAGAACTGTTATGATTAAAACATTAAATAGCACCTGTAAACCAACTAAAAAGTATCTGATACACATTAGTTTTTCAATAAATATTAATATCCTTTCCTTCTCCAATTAGGTTATTTTACGAAAAATATGTGATAGTCCTTTCCCCTTAAACACAACGTGGCAAAATACATGCTGCAAGGTATATACAGTTTTTCAAAACCTAGGGGCAATCGTTGGAATTTAAAAACATAATTAGCACTGAGATAAATGGCACATAATTACTTTAATAGTTAAAATACATGTGAGACAATTAATACTCCTGTAACTGAAATATGTAACAAAAAAAAGTGAAGAAAAAAGAAATAAATGAAGACAATGCAAGTGACGCACTAAGTTATCACTCTTATAAACTATCCAATAGTGTTTGATAAGAAAATTTAAATTATTATACACTGTATATACACCAGATTTCATCCTTTCTCTATACCCAGTTCTTTATAAGATGTGGGAAATCCAAATTGATCTTCTAAATGCTAATACCTTGTTAAACCAAAATAAGTGTATTAAATAAAACTCTTCATTAAGTTGGGCTTATCTTGGAATTTGACAATGGAAGTATCTGATAAATCTCTCTTTCCCAAAGCCTTTCTTTGTCTATGGAAAATTAGAAATAGAGTTTCTCTCAAGACATACATTCTTGTCCAAACACTAAAATGTATTCACAATACCCTAAGGAACAAAGTTGGCAAGATGTACATTAATTAACCCCTTCCATAGGACAGCTATGCTCCCCCTCATACACACACCCAAGACTAGTGGAAAGAGACACAGAAGGCGAGAATAGGAGTAAGGAAAAAAAATAGGAGTAAGGGATATATGAAAAGGAAAGTTCACCTGATTGTCATCCAATTCAGTGTCTTAAACACATAATCAGCGATGGTATTATGGAACTTAGGCTCCCTGTTTGTAATAATGTAAGAAAGTGTTGCTTCTGGGTAGAGGTAGTTGAAGGCCTTCTTCATTTGTTAAACCAGAGGATACCAAGGCCTAGAAAGCATAACTCAATCCTGGCCCAACATCACAGAACTAGTTAGATATAGAAAAAAAAACTATCCTTTTGCCTACTTTATTTCAATGTCTCAGTCACCAAATGAATTGAACAAGATCAAGCATCATATCGAAACTCCTTCAAGTCAATTTTTACCATAATGTTAACAACTAACATTTATAGGGATTGTTTTAGCTCTGACTAGCAGTGTGTTAACTGGGAAGAGAACATCTTTCATTTGATACAGGCTCCCTCTGTGGGCTTCAATTTCTCCATATGAAAATTGGTCCTCTAGGTTTATTGCAAGGTAATGGGACACTAGTCCAGTACTCATATGCCACAAGGAGGTGCAAACTGTGAGCTCTTTCTTTCTCTCTTCATTGCAGATATAAGTCAGTGAATGAATGTGTTTTTATCATTTAACATGTTTTAACAATATACAGATAAAGTTATTCCAGTAATTATTTGGTTATTCTCCTGGAAACAAGGATGGATTTAATCTGTGTGCCATTTTGAAGGACAAATAGAGGCCAAGACACAAGATAAAGAAAAAAGGCTCATATGGGAATTGAACCTACAACCTCAGTCATGACAGAAATATTTTGTAATAATCACCTAGACACAAGAAGCCATGTTAAGACTTCATTGACTTTTTAAATTTGTTTATTATTTTTTTAAAGATTTCATCTTTTTATTCATGAGAGACACAGAGAAAGAGGCAGAGACATAGGCAGAGGTCCCTGCAGGGACCCCTATGTGGGACTCGATCCTAGGACCCCAGGATCATGACTTGTGCCAAAGGCAGATGCTCAACCACTGAGCCACCCAGGCATCCCTTATTGACAATTTCATTTATTTTTATTTTTATTTTTTTAAGATTTTATTATTTATTCATGAGAGATACAGAGAGAGAAACAGAGACATAGGCAGAGGGAGAAGCAGGCTCCATACAGGGAGCACAATGTGGCACTCAATCCCGGGACTCCAGGATCACGTCCTGGGCCGAAGGCAGGCCCTAAACCGCTGAGCCACCCAGGGATCCCCCTTATTAACAATTTTAAATGATGATTTTGAAGCTGTTTATATAGTAAACATATAAAGTATATTGAACAACCTCATTATACATACATATATGACATATTAATATACATACAATATATTTTTATAGGTAGCATATATTAATATATATGTAATATATACTTAGACATGTAATACGTATAACACTAGCATATATATTTATGCTAGTTGCTTAATTTTTCACTTGCAATATTGAATAATGAATTAGCAAAATGGACAAAATAGCATGACAGCTAAAGTTTTAGCTTTCCAAACTTGTTTGTTTTGGTTAAAGATGGTTATTCTGACTGAAAACCCTTCTAAGATAAATTTTTATAAATATATATATATATTGTATATTTATTACAATATTTATATATATTTTTTAAACTGATCAAACTACTGAATCTAACGTAACATTTCCTTAATGATCTATGCCCATCTGTAGGAGTACCAATTATTGTTTGCTGGTGTCCCTAGGGATTCTAAAAGTTTGTAGGTCTGTTTACCCTTGTTAAACAGCTCGCTTCCTGTGCTTTTTGAGTTTCTGTGTGGGCTTTTTATAGATTACCTGTCAACTCCCTTGTTGTCACTCTTCACTGCTATCGTTGTGCTAGTACTAACAGCCCGCTCCCTTGTCTAATTTGCTGTTTCCTAATAGGCAGTGGGTTTGGCAACCAGATAACTAAGCTTGTTAAAATTGTCAGTAAAATAAGATTTTGTAGGTTCTAAGGGAACACTTCTAAGAGAAGAGCATTTGCTTTGTTTCATGAACTTCGTGGTTGCAATTTTGATTGTGCATATTTTATTATTTAAATCTTGTTTCTCAGCTCCACCAAGAAAAGTGGGTTGCCAGATAGCTGAGTCCTGAGAGGTGGGATGTGAGCTGTTTATTAAATTACATAGACGACTGCCACAGTCACATCGGCTATGTTAAGCAGACAAGGTAGGTCATGTCTGGAAAAGTCGGGGTGCACAGCTGGAGGAAGGCAATATTATTATTCAAGGTTAAAAGATATTATTAAAATGAATAGCACTCTTTGAAATTTGATTTAAAAAGTCACTAAATTGCACAAGTTGCTGGACTTGAAAAATATTGCCATATTCCATGTTATTCTGACTGTACCTAAATGTCTGTTTTGGAATGGAATGGTTTATATTGGCGGCTTTTTTTACTGCAACCTATCCTGTTTGCAAATGTAGAAAAAACATTGTTATTTTTCAGTTGGTTCCATCCGGGCAGGAAAGTGCCCCACCACTTCACAACTTAAAACAAACAATTATTGATGATGGTCTCATTATAAATTGCTTTCCATGGGCATAATGAGTTTTCTTTCTTTCTTTCTTTCCTTTTTTTTTTTTTTTTTAATTTTCCCAAGGGACTTAGATACACGAGACATAGGAACTAAATTGTGCTTGCCTGAAATAAGCTGAATTTAAAGCTCTTGCTGAGATTACCACCCTTTTAATACCTTCTCCTATTCCTTTGTGACACAAAGGCTGAATTTTAAAAACTTTTGTACAGCAAAAGCAATTTATACATATAAAATACTTGGAGTGCCCTAGGGGTTGTTCGTGTTGCAGAGAGACGGAAGACGAGTTTGATTTTAAGTTTAAGCTTCAAACATTTATGGCCTAAATGGGGATGTCATTCTGAATTAAGCCTCAAACGCTTTTTTTTTTTATAGGCAAGCAAGGGTATCATTTCTAAGATGAGCTATAAAAGAGTGAAGCAAGGCCCCAGTTACTTGCACTCATCAGAGAATTTTTTCTCCCTAAAGAGAACAAATTTCAACTGACGATCTCGGTCTCCTTCCAATTCAGGCACTTGTGCTCCTCTTCCATGAATCCCCTAACAGTTTCAATCAGAGGAGATATTTTATTTTTCCCTCCTGCTGCTACCAGATACGTCGGGCTGCTGATGTAAAATCACTGCCACATGACAGCGACTGCTCAGGGCTGCGTGTCCCCAACTCATCAGTCAAGGACACTAACTAAATGTTACAGAAGTCCTTTCCAATGTACCCATGTCCCCTGTCTCTCCTTTCAGGCCCTGTGTTGAGGACACAAACATAACCCTTTAAAAAGTCTTTGACACTTTTTCTCCTTTAGATACCTACTTGGCTGTTTATGAAGCCTGACTCACAATAAATAGCCTACGCCTTCACCCATCCCATCTCCACCCAGTATAATTCTGGCAGAGATTCTCGAAGCCACATAGATAAAAGATTAACCTGAGAGGCTCCAAGAAATAGGTCCTTAGTATCTCCTGATGTCCTTTGCTCATTGTTGCTGCCCCCTCTCATGAGTCCTAATTGTCACAAATCTTACAGCTTGCTGCTTTCCCCAGGTCTCCAAAACCAGCATTCCACACTCCGATTTTTCTCATTAGGAAAGATCTAAATGTCTCAGAATACTACCTGCTATCAAAAATTTGTTTTTAATTCTCGTTCCTTCAGGCATGTGATGTAGGCCAACTGCTGACCAGGAAATACAAAAAAAATTAACTAATAATTGCATGTTGAAGGAGAAAGTGTAATTTTGTGTCACTACTCCCAGGTAATGCAGATGTCTATAAGAAGGTGCTCCCTAGCCACATAATATTTAATTGAGATTTTGGTCAGGAAATTTTAAGGTCACTGGCTGGCTATTGCAAAGTGGTGTGTGTATGTTCCCATGTGTGTTGGGGGGGGCAGTGTGGGGCAGAGTGGTAGTTGATATGAGGCAATTTAGGTAGATAGACCTAAAGTAGGTCTCGATTCATACAATTCATACCACATAAATATCTAAAGCCTTTACTTGGTTTTATATGAATAATCAAGTCCATAAAAACATTGACTATATAATTTATTTTGTCCTTTTTGTAATTTTTTCATAAGAGTATTTAGGATATAATAGTCATCTGTTTAGCTAGCTCTGTACAAGTACCAGGCAAAGATGTCTGAAAATAATCACATAGTCCAGAATATTCTAGTGACCCAAACTTTCAGGGCCTGTGTAGACTTATGAAAAATCCTCATCTTGAAATTGCATGAGCTGGAATGACATCCCTACACGACAACTCAGTACAACTTCCTCCTGAAGAACTTCTCTGGCACCTTGCTACTCACCTCAACTTCATATCCTGCCTCTTCCCCATCAACACTGCATGTAATTCTCTGTTCTCCCAACCACTCATTCACTTGTTTCATACTCAACCAGCTTATGTGGCTTTCTTACATCTGATTTATAAGTTTCCTGAAGATAGGAGGTCTATTTATTTTGAAGTTTTGCCAGATACATATGGCACAATGTGTCTGTATGTGTGTGTGTGTGTGTGTGTGTGTGTGTGTGTGTAATATTGTGCTTTAGAACTTCCATGGTATAAGTTGCAGAGAGGAAACTCACTGAAAATAAAGTAAGAGATAATATACTTTTAATGCTGCTTTATGAAACTGCTTTATTCTTCCCAAACTGATTTTATAAGTAGGAAGAATCCTTGGTGCTTTGGAGTATATTATAGGGTTCAAGAAAATCCTATTTAAATCAGCAACTTGTCTGATGGACCGAGTCATTTTGCTTTCAAAGTGTGTAGCAGGAAAATCCTTTAAAATTGTCATAGTACAGTCTTTTTTATTCCTGTAATCGGAGTGTTGTTTGTATGTAGAAATGTTACAAAGGCAATTCATGACTATTTTCTGGAGTTAAGTCCTACAAAAATATGTGAAATAAAGAAGGTTGTACAAACAAAACTCTAGAGCACAGATAACATAACATGACCAGATAACAATATTTCTACAAATAAATATTATTTGGGATTTCAAAGGGTGAAGGAAATTTTACATTCTAGGGAATCCATGAAACCCTTAAGAGCCTTTAGAAGAGAAAAAGCATAGATTTCACCTGGACTGGTGAAAGATAACTCCCGGTGTATTTGTGCCAGGGGAACTGTGTGTGTGTGTGTGTGTGTGTGTATAAAATTATAATATATATAATTTTTCTAATAAAAATATGTTTCTTCTTTTCATTTTAAAAAAATCACTGCCCTAGCTCTTCAGAAAGCCCTCACAGAAGAGAAAAAAAAAAATTCACTGTTCCAAATGAGATATCCTGAATATTTTTTCTTAAGAAACACATCCAGGGATCCCTGGGTGGCGCAGCGGTTTGGCGCCTGCCTTTGGCCCAGGGCGCGATCCTGGAGACCCGGGATCGAATCCCACGTCGGGCTCCCGGTGCATGGAGCCTGCTTCTCCCTCTGCCTGTGTCTCTGCCTCTCTCTCTCTCTCTTTCTATCATAAATAAATAAAAATTTATAAAAAAAAAAAAGAAACACATCCAGTGTTTTAAACAGAAACAGGATGTGGTTTATGTATACAATGGAATATTCCTCAGCTATTAGAAATGACAAATACCCACCATTTGCTTCAACGTGGATGGAACTGGAGGGTATTATGCTGAGTGAAGTAAGCCAGTCGGAGAAGGACAAACATTATATGTTCTCATTCATTTGGGGAATATAAATAATAGTGAAAGGGAATATAAGGGAAGGGGGAAGAAATGTGTGGGAAATATCAGAAAGGGAGACAGAACGTAAAGACTGCTAACTCTGGGAAACGAACTAGGGGTGTTGGAAGGGGAGGAGGGCGGGGGGTGGGAGTGAATGGGTGACGGGCACTGGGGGTTATTCTGTATGTTAGTAAATTGAACACCAATGAAAAATAAATTAAAAAAAAAAACAAAAAAAAAATAAAAATAAAAAAATAAACAGAAACAGAAGAAAACAGTCACTTGGGGTAGGAGATATTAAATGACCTCATGGTAAAACTTAGTAATTCTAGAGAAAGAGTAACCGAGTTGGTAAAATGAAAAGCACTGAGCAACACATTAAGAATATGCACATTTTTGTACATACAGGATCGAAGCTTCCATGGTGTCCAACAGTTCCTCAAGCCTAGCTAGCATTGACTAAAAACTTAGAGTGCTAAAATCAGAAAAAGTATTGTAATTTTCTCCTATGTGTCTAACCAACATAAATACTCATGACCAGACTAATCTGAGTTATAAATAACTTAAAAAATGCAATTATAAAGTGATATTTTGGACAGAGGTACAGTTTTAAATTTCTTAAAATTGTTATTTGGATGACTAGAGTGATCAGATGCTGAGTCAAATAAATTTCATCCATTTGAAATGTAAATAAAGTCTACCCTATTTTAATTGGATAGAAGCCAAATAGAAAAAATAAATATTTAAATTAATTTCTGGATTGTTTATGTTGATATCACAGAGGCAGCACACAATCTTAAACATGAACAAAAAGAAATGTATAGCATCCTTTTTTTTAATTTTTTTTTAAATTTTTATTTATTTATGATAGTCACAGAGAGAGAAAGAGAGAAAGGCAGAGACATAGGCAGAGGGAGAAGCAGGCTCCATGCACCGGGAGCCCGATGTGGGATTCGATCCCGGGTCTCCAGGATCGCGCCCTGGGCCAAAGGCAGGAGCCAAACCGCTGCACCACCCAGGGATCCCTGTATAGCATCCTATTGTCAAGAAGATATCTAGCTTTGAAAATCTTCTGGAATTCCCAGGGTTTCCATTAATTATAGACTTCTGTGAAGTAAAAGAGGCATTTTTATATCTTAGTAATGAACTATGACTAAGAAACAATTTTCACATATTTTGTGTCCCTTTTAATATGAAGTATTTTTAAAATCCTAGTTCAGGGAATATATAGTAGTACAAATAAGTTAAGGAAACTAACAAAAGAACAAACATTTATTCATCTGATTAATTTATACTGAGTATAGTATTACAAACATTATTTTTAAGAATACAATTGAAGGACAAAATATCAGAATACATTAAAAAGGTTAAATTTTGCTTTGTAAAACTCTCCTTTTAGTTACCCATATCTATAAAATATACATCTGTAGTAACTGGGTCATGATGTACCACATATTTCTTACCAAGGGTCACAATCAATGTTTAAGAGCTAGTTTAATTATGTTACAGTGTAACACACGTTCAAGATGCTAGGTTCTAGGTTTGTTTACTGTAAAATTTTATAAGGAGATCAGAAAATAACCAGGACTGCTTCACATATTAGACATTTGTAAACAATGAGACAACATCCTATCAGCTTTTTAATTTAAGTGTTAACAGCCTTTGGCAGAAAAGAAATATTATACTAAGCATAAAAAATATGACAGACTTTTGAAATGTAAGATTTATTTTGTTACCCATAAACTATCATTCTTTTATGTAATGTTTTGACAAACTGAGGAAAAAGGAAAAAATGAGGAAAATCCTGCGGATAATATGACTCACACCTTTCATCAATTTCTCTAAGCATCTGCTACTTAAGGGCCATATGGGTAAACAGAAGTCACAGGTTTCCATTGCCATCACAGCATTGGAAAATTATCAAACTCATGAAAATATGTCATTTAAGTGCCCTACATATATTAGAAACTTTAGCTCACGTCAGAAGAACTTCCTGTGTTACATGGTGGGTGCTAAAGATATCTGAAGATTACACTAGCCGCTGAAAATTAATCGAAATTTACCTGCATCCAAAAAAAAAAAAAAAAATTTATCTGCATCCATTTAGAAGGCAATATCGATTGGAGTGAATGGCAAATTATAATGCATACATTGTTTGATTCCAAATATGGATGATCTGTGTGTATCGAGATAGGGATCAGAAAAAAATACATATATTATTATATCATTTATGGGGTTATACTAATTTTTTTAACGTGAACACTGGTATTGAAGAATTTTTAAGTGAATAACTATTAACAGACATATGAAAAACGAGATTTTAATATGTAAAAATGACTGCATTTTTCCAATTTACCCAATCACAAAGAATGGAAACTTACATAGTGAGCTATGAGAAAATTTCAGTTTATCTAAATACTATTATCAACTATTCCAACACTTCTCCAGGGTATTTGTCTTTTGTCCATTTAGTCTAAGGGAAAACAAAGCAAAAGTTGATTTTATCCAATTACTATATCTTAAAGGTATTGCAAATTATCATTATCAATAATAATAATAAAATGTTCGGAGTTGGGGTGAGACTCACACAAGATCCTGAATTGAATTTCTAAAAAAAAAAAAAAATGCTTGATAAAAATGTGAGAACTATTCTTCATAAGTAACGGGAAAAGACTGCTCTTTTTAAATGAGTGTAATTTTTTGTTCTGAAAGTCCCAAGTACAAGTAATGTGATCAAAAGCAAAAAAGATAAGATAAATTTGAACAAATGGATGGATGGATGCAAGTGCACAATCATAATGACTTTCTTTTTCTACGAGGTAATACACAGAATTAATAATATAATGGCGCAATACATCCCTAAAGCACATTCAACATAACCACAGATCTAAAGCATTATGATGAACTTAATTTCATTCTAGATTTAGAAATTTTGCTAACAAATTTTATCACATAAAAAGAATTAAGTCCCCTGTAGAAATTTAACTTCCTTTCACTGAAGAGATTGCAGTGCAAACCACATGAAATTAAACTTTTAATCTAGACAATAACCTAGACAAACAGAACATAGATATAAGAAGGGCTGAGGTAATACAGGAAGAGATTCTCATAATACAGCAAAAGGAATGTGCTATATGCCACTAAGGAATAAGTATTTGGGATATTACTTAATCCATGTTTTAAGTGAATCCTAGGTAAAGGGAAACATTTTATGAAGAAAGTTTCATTTATGACGCTTACCAGGTTTAGTAGTTATTATTTGTCCACATACATGTATATCCATCTACCCAAATAATTATTTACCATTACTCTAGGAACTTTTGTTAACCCAGACTGCTTCAGACACAGATTTGTCTCCCATTGTCAGTGTCAATCATATCAAGATGGGGCAAAATCCACAGCCCAATATTTTTGGTATCGTTTGTCTATTTTGTTGTTTCCCATATCATTCTCCCAAACCCAGGTATTTTTATTACCTTTGTAATATCCTTCTGTCTCAAAGTCATTCTCTTCTTAAGTCCCTGCTGAGAACTCAGCTGACTGGTGAGTCACAACTGAACCACAGCTAAGGCATTCTGCTCCCAATGGCCTTTCTGGCCCTAAACTTTCCAGTTAAGTGCAGCTTTCCCTTAAAACAGTATCCAACCTGCCCATCTGAACATCATCACCTCCTAATGCCCAACTCATACTCTAAACTTCTGATAGAATGGCCTGCTTACAATTCATTTAAGAGTATTTTATTTCAATTTTTATTTATTAATTCTTTTTGTATTACGTGTGCTTGGCCCCCAGTGCAAAATCTCAAGTTCAATTTCTTTTTCTGAAGTTTCTTTCTTTTTTTTTTTTTTTTTTTTTAAGATTTTATTTATTTACTTAAGAGAAAGAGAGAGCAAGCATGAGTGGATAGAGAGGCTGAGGGCAAGGAAGAAGCAGATTCTCCAATGAATGCAGAGCCCAAAACTGGGCTCCATCTCAGGACCCTGGGATCATGACCTGAGTCAAAGTCAGCAGCTTAAATAACTGAGCCACCCAGGCACTCTTGAAGTTTCTTTCTGAACCTTTTATTACAGCAAGAGCTTTTTATCCTTTAAACCTCATAGCATTTTGCTTGTACTTCTCCTAAGGTATTTATCATAGTGTTTTAATACAGTAGAGATACATTATACAGTATTTAAACTATGAATATTCAGCTAAACACATCAGTCCTAACAACAGCAATAGGGTTGTGCGTTTTATTTAGTTTTATTTAGTTTTATTTATTTTATTTTACATATTTTTAATTGGAGTTCAATTTGCCAACATATAGCATAACACCCAGTGCTCATCCCATCAAGCGCCCCCCTCAGTGCCCGTCACCCAGTCACCCCCACACCCCACCCACCTCTCTTTCCACCACCCCTTGTTCGTTTCCCAGAGTTAGGAGTCTCTCACGTTCTGTCTCTCTTTCTGATATTTCCCACTCATTTTTTCTCCTCTGCCCTTTATTCCCTTTCACTATTTTTTATATTCCCCAAATGAATGAGAACATATAATGTTTGTCCTTCTCTGATTAACTTATTTCACTCAGCATAATACCCTCCAGTTCCATCGACATCGAAGCAAATGGTGGTATTTGTCGTTTCTAATGGCTGAGGAACATTCCATTGTATACATAAACCACATCTTTATCCATTCATCTTTCGATGGACACCGAGGCTCCTTCCACAGTTTGGCTATTGTGGACATTGCTGCTAGAAACATCGGGGTGCAGGTGTTCTGGCGTTTCACTGCATCTGTATCTTTGGGGTAAATCCCCAACAGTGCAATTGCTGGGTCGTAGGGCAGGTCTATTTTTAACTCTTTGAGGAACCTCCACACAGTTTCCCAGTGTGGCTGCACCAGTTCACATTCGCACCAACAGTGCAAGAGGGTTCCCCTTTTCTCCACATCCTCTCCAACATTTGTTGTTTCCTGTCTTGTTAATTTTCCCCATTCTCACTGGTGTGAGGTGGTATCTCATTGTGGTTTTGATTGTTTTTCCCTGATGGCAAGTGATGCAGAGTATTTTCTCATGTGCATGTTGGCCATGTCTATGTCTTCCTCTGTGAGATTTCTGTTCATGTTTTTTGCCCATTTCATGATTGGATTGTTTGTTTCTTTGCTGTTGAGTTGGGTTGTGTGCGTTTTAATTAGTGTCTCATTTTATGTATGTATGTATGTATGTATGTATTTATTTATTTATTGTTTACTAGTTATTAAAATACCTTATAAACAAGCCAACAAACTTATCTGGGATGCGACCAAACAAACAGCAGTTTGTTGAAAAGACAATGGACTATATCTGGACTTGTTGGAAGACTGTGCAACACAGGCAAAATCATGTATACAGAAATCCATGGGCATTTTGTGAAATTTTAGAGGATGATCTCTAGTATACGTGATTTGCTGTATGAGATAAATTTGAACCAATGATTGATTGGATGCAAGCACACATTAGTCACTGACCTTGAGACCCAACTCATAGGTTACAATCTACATATTCATAGTCATGTATATTTCTGTTTCATTAATTTAATGGCAGTATAATTGGGAAGGAAACTATTTATCTCAATGTTACTAGTGTCTTCAGTAGTACCTTAAACATGGTGGGCACTTAACACATGTTTTTGTTACCTTAAATAAAATGTAGCAAGGCTATCTCTACAGCCATAAGATCTCAAATGGAAAACAGTCATGGGAATCAAATAATTCATTTTTTCTAAATTTTAAAATACTGCAAATAAACTATTTTAGGACTCGGTTACATAGCTTATAGAGCTTTGAAAAGCATATGTAGTCTAAAGAGCTCTTCACATCTTGCCTTACTTAACTTTCTAAATTGAAAACTTTCAGGACAGTAATATCATGTATTTTGGTATTTGCTGAATTGTAGTGGATTTTTGCATTAATCACACAAAGGATAACAACAGCAAACAAGACAAGGCAAATGCCAAAAACAAACACAATGAACAACTTGACTTTTAAAAACGAAGCCTAGTGTAGCGTCTGCTACAAGCACAGTGAGTACAATTTAAATACGGCTGTCTGAATGAAAGATGAAATGAGACACTGTGCCTTACAGGGGTACACAGAAGAAAAAAAGCTCCAAGAGACAATTTCTTTTTAGTGGCAGCAGTACCACGCAACCCAGAAGGCAAAGAACAGTAGCAGACATAGAAGCAAAAACTCACCTAAAAGATAGCCAATCTGGCCACATCAGATGTGATGCTATCCTAGTAATAGCCCCGCTGACTGTGGTGCTCTCAAATACAAGGGGAAACTAAGTCCATAAAAATTGACTTGCTTTTATTTTGCTCAATTTTCCCCCCTTTCTCTCCAGCTCTCCTGTCAAGTGCTCTAATTTTGGAAGTGATCAACTCCACAGAGGGCTGTGTTTTGTTACTTTGCAATCAGCAACTCAAAAAGTCATACCACTTTTGTTCAGAGCTACTCTGTTACTTCCAAATTGGTCTGGGATACTGAAAAACAGCATTGGAGGTAACGCTTAGGAGAAGAAAAGAAAAATCCTATTTCTCCCTTTGACTTTTTTGTTGTTGTTGTTAATTTCCCTCTTCGGCATTTTGATTATCTATTTCATTTCAGATCTATACCTTATTTTACCTCAGAAAAGGATTTCCCGCTTGGTTATGTTGATAATGCAGATTTCAGGAGGTCCAGATCGCAAAGCTCCTTTCTGAGTAATCAAATGTAACCCTGGCCGTTGCAGGAAGTTTTAAACTTGAACATTAAATTGTATTTCAAATGAGTTCTCACTTAAACTTTTAGTTTAGGGTAACTATGGCTGGAGCTTGCAACTATAACAATCATTTGTCCAAACAGGACAAATGGAGGGGTTTTTTTTGACATTTAAAGTGAACCTCCCATTTTAGGGTATATGCAATCTGACCCAAGATAAAAGCTACAAAGATCTAAACTACATGAAGGTAGACCATATTATGACTCTATGTCAGGCCTGCGTCACCTTTAAAGAAACATTAGACTAGCAATTTAATATTCTCAGTTTCTCAAAAAACATCTTTGGAAACTTTGATTTACAAGACAGAATAAATCCTCTTAAAATCTGACTTCCTGATCTCCTTGTAACTCATATACCTAAGAGATGTTCCCAAATTCTCTCTCCTCTATCTAAATTTCCCTAACTTTCTAGCCTGGACCACTTGGATAATGATAGTGTCTACCTTCCCCACTCCATCCACTTTCTGATCTGTTTTTTTCTCACTTCTCCAGAGCAGTTTTCACTTTCCAGTGTAAATCAATCTTCTCTAAGAGTTCTAATTTCTTACATTACCTAGGACTCTGATCAACATCACAGAAAAGCAAAAAACACACAGAGAGAGGTAGGGGAGGCAAAAAGGGTGAAAACACTCAATAATCAACTTCTCCCAAAACCCACCCTCCTTCCCATTTAAGTGCTCTGCTTAGAGCAGTCTTACTTCTGCTTTGGAATCACTTGGAGAGCTTTTTACAAAATTCAATACCGGAGCCCCAAATCAATTAAATCTATCTCTGGGGTGGAGCTGAGACATTTTAAAGAGTCCTTCCCAAGTGAAATTAATCATAGCCAAAGTTGAAAAATGCTGCTTTGGATATTTTTTTGTGTTCCACAAAGGCAGAAAGCAGGCACTATACCCTATGTATATAGTAGATTATACATATTTTTTATATATTTTTTCCTAAAAATATAAATTTTTTAGGAAATTATAAAATTTCCTATAAAATTATTATATATATATATATATATATATATTTTTTTTTTTTTTTTTCCTAAAGAATTTGGTCACAGAAGAATGTGGTGATGGTATTGGAGAGAGGAGTATAACTGAGTGGTGACTGTCATAGGTGGGCATAGGGTGGTGCATGGGTAAACTAGAGGAATGTGTAATCTGAGTCCCCTGCACACTTTGGCCACCATTAGACCTAAGGGCAATTCCCATGTTTCTGATTACCACACTTGGAGCAGGAAAAGCATCAGTTAACTATATGACCTACCACAGCACCTAATTCCAGGGACTCTACAAAAAGAAAGGTTTGTCATTCACTGGATTTTTTTCTTCCCCGGGTATTAAGATTGTTACTAGATGTTCTAGCAAACACAGGTCTGTCTACACTCCTACTTGAGCCTACAAAAATACCAGGGCTTAGAAGGTCAAGTAGTTACAGTAGTATTGTCTGATGCTATTATAAGGAAAACAGTTAAGCTGGCAAGGCCACCATCCAGAACTTTGGGTGAGCTGCTTGAGTCTCCTGACTAAGGTCAAGGTGTCCATTTATCCACACAAATCAGCCTCCAGTTTGTTGGTAATTCATTAACAAGAGACAGAAACCACTCTGGTAGCCATACAAGTACAGACTCTATCTCCCTGCTGTGTATATGAGCTCTTTAATATGGACTTCTTTGTTGTTGTTGTTGTTTTGTTTTTAAATCCCAACTAGTTAACATACAGTGTAATATTTGTTTCAGGTGTACAGTTTAGGGATTCGACACTTGCACACAACACCCAGTGCTCATCACAGCCAATTGCCCTCCTTAATCTTCATCACCTATTTAACACATTTCCCCACTGGTAACCAACAGTTTGTTCTCTATAGAGTTAAGAGTCTTTCTTGGCTTGACTCCCCCTCTCTCTCTTTTTCCCTATGACCATTTTTTTGTTGTTGTTTCTTAAATTCCATATATGAAAGAAATCACATAGTATTTGTCTTTCTCTGACTTTTTCGCTTAGTATAATATTCTTTGGTTCCATACATGTAGTTGCCAATGATGAGATTTGATTCTTTTTGATGGCTGAGTAATGTTATATTCCATTATATATATGTAATTTTATATATATACATATATGCAATATACTCATATATACAAGTAATATTCCATATATTCCATATATATGGAAATTCCATAAATGGAATATTTATCTATATCTCACATCTTTTTTATCTATTCATCAGTCTATGAACATTTGGGCTTTTTCCATAATTTGGCATATAATACCAAAATAATGCTGCTATAAACAATCAGGGTATACGTATTCCTTTGAATTAGTATTTTTGTATCTTTAGGGGAAATACCCAGTAGTGCAATTGCTGGCTTGCAGGGTGGTTCTATTTTTAACATTTTCAAGAACCCTCCTCCGTACTGTTTTCCAGAGTGGCTGTACCAGTTTGCATTCCCATGAAGTGTAAAAGATTTCCCCTTTCCCCCATCCTCGCCAACATATCGTTTCCTATGTTGTTAATTTCAGCCATTCTGACTGATGTGAGGTGTAACTCATTGTTTTGACTTGTATTTCTCTGATGTTACATGATAGCAAGCATTTTTTTCATATGTCTGCTGGCCATTGTATGTCTTCTTTGGAAAAATGTCTCTTCATGTCTACTGTCTATTTTTAATTTCATTATTCATTCTTTGGATGTTGAGTTTTATAAGTTCTTTATAAATTTTGGATACTAAACTTTTATCAGATATGTCATTTACAAATACCTTATCCCATTCCATAGGTTGCTTTTTAGTTCTGTTGATTGTTTCCTTTGCTGTGCAGAAGCGTTTTATTTTGAAGAAGTTCCAGTAGTTTAGCTTTGCTTTGGTTTCCCTTGCCTCCGGAGACCTATCTAGTAAAAAGGTGCTACAGCCAATGTAAAAGTAGTTACTGCCTATGCTCTCCTCTAGGATTTTGATGGTTTTCTGTGTTACATTTAGGTTATTCATGCATTTTAAATTTATTTTTGTTTATGGTGTAAGAAAGTGGTCCAGTTTCATACTTCTGCATGCGACTGTCCAGTTCTCTCAATATCATTTGTCTAAGTCCTTGTCTTCTTCCCATTGGATATTCTTTCCTACCTTGTGGAAGATTTATTGACCATAGAGTTGTGGGTTTATTTCTGGGTTTTCTATTCTGTTCTAATAATTTTTGTGTCTATTTTGGTGCCAGTACCATACTGTCTTGATGACTACAGCTTTGTAATATAACGTAAAGTCCTCTATTGTGATGCTCCCCCCCCTTTACTTTTCTTTTTCAAGGTTTCTTTGGATATTCCAGATCTTTAGGTCTTTTCTGGTTCCCTACAAATTTCAGGATTGTTTGTCATAGCTCTGTGAAAAATGCTGTTAGTATTTTGATGGAGATTGCATTAAATGTGTAGATTGCTTTGGGTCATACAGACATTTTAACAATATTTGTTCTTCTGATCCATGAGCATGGATTGTCTTTCCATTTCATTGTGTACTTTTCAATTTCTTTCATCACTGTCTTATAGTTTTCAGGCCACAGGTCTTTTGCCTCTTTGGGTAGGTTTATCCCTAGGTATCTAATGGTTTTTGATGCAGTTGTAAATGGGATCAATTCCTTGATTTCTCTTTCTGCTGCTTCATTATTGGTCTATAGAAATGCAATAGATTTCTGTACATTGATCTAATATCCTGTGACTTTACCGAATTTGTATATCAGTTCAGCAATTTTTTGGTGGTGGCTTTTGTGCTCTCTATGTAGAATATCATGTCATCTGCAAATAGTGAAAGTCTGACTTATTTCTTGCTGATTTGGATGGCTTTTATTTCTTTTGTCTGATTGCTGTGGCTAGAACTTCTAGTACAATGCCAAATAACAGTGGTGAGAGTAGACATCCCTGTCTTGTTCCTGAGCAAAGAGGAAAAGCTCTCAGTTTCTCCCCATTAAGGATATTATCTGGGGTTTTTCATATACTGCTCTATTATGAGGTATGTTCCCTCTAAACCTACTTTGTTAAGGCTTTTTATCAGGCATGGATGTTACACTTTGTCAAAAAGCTTTTTTTCTCCATCTATTGAAAGGATCATATGGTTCTTGTCCTTTCTTTTATTAGTGTGGTATATCACACTGATTGATTTGCAAATATTGAATCACTCTTGCAACCCAAGAATAAATTGCACTTGATCGTCAGGATTGATTCTTTTAATGTACTGTTGGATTTGGTTTGGTAGCATTTTATTGAGAATTTTTGCATCCGTGTTCATCTGGGATATTGGCCTGTAGTTCTTTTTCAGTGTTGTCTTTAACTGGTTTTGGCATCAGAGTAATATCAGCTTCATAAATTGAATTTGGAAGTTTTCCTTTCTTTCTATTTTTTGAAATAGTTTAAGAAGAATAGTTATTAACTCTTCTTTAAATGTTTAGTAGAAGGGCACCTAGGTAGTTCAGTCAGCTAAGTATCCAACTCTTGATTTCAGGCACAAATCATGGTCTTATGGTCGTGAGGTCAAGCCCCACATCGGGCTCCCCTCTCACCTGGGAGTCTGCTTGAGATTCTTTCTCCCTCTCCTGCCCTTTCCCTCCCATGCTCTCTCTCTCTCTCTTTCTATGAATAAATAAATGTTTGGTAGAATTCCCCAGGGAAGCCATCTGGCCCTGGACTTCTCTTTGTTAGGAGATTTTTTTTTATTACTGATTCAATTTCTTTGCTGGTTACCAGTCTATTCAAGTTTTCTATTTTTCCTGTTTCACTTCTGGTAGTCTATTTGTTTCTAGGAATTTATCCATTTTTTTTCCAGGTTGTCCAATTTGTTTGCATATAGTTTTTCATAATATTCTCTTATTACTGTTTCTATTTCTGTGGTGTAGCTGTTATTTCGCCTTTCTCACTTGTGATTTCATCTATTTGGGTCCTTTCTCATTTCTTTTTTATAAGTCTGGTTAGGAGTTTATCAATTTTATTAATTTTTTCAGAGAACCAGTTCCTGGCTTTGTTGATCTATTGAGTGTTTTGTTTTGTTTTGCTTCTAAGTCATTTATTTCTGCTTTGATCTTTATTATTTCCCTCTTATGACCACCTTTCCAGCATCCCAAAGGTTTTGAATAATTTTCATGTTTAACTTTTTAAATATTTTAAATTTCTTCTTTAATTTCCGTGTTGACCCATTTATTGTTAGTAGCATGTTTATTTGTTTATTTGTAGCATCCGTGTATTTATGGTCTTTCCAGTTTTTTTTTTTTTTTCCTTGTGGTTGACTTCAAGTTTCATAGGATCGTGGTCAGAAAATAATGCATGGTAAGATCTCAATACTTTTGTACTTGTTGAGGTCTGATTTGTGACCCAGTATGTGATCTGTTCTGGAGAATGTCCAAAGTATACTTCAAAAAACTGTGTTTTTTACTGCTTTAGGAATGTTCTGAATATATCTTTTAAGTCCAAATGGTCCAGTGTGTCATTCAAAGTCATTGTTTCCTTGTTGATATTCTGCTTAGATGATCTGTCCATTGGTGTAAGTGGGGTGTTAAAGTCCCCTACTAGTATTGTATTATTATTAATGAGTTCCTTTTATGTTTGTTATCAATTGTTTTATATATTTGGGTGCTTCCAAGTTGGGAGTATAAATATTTACATTTGTTAGATCTTCTTGTTAGATTGTTCCTTCTATTATGATATAGTGCCCTTCTTCAATTCTTGTTAGCCTTTGGTTTAAAATCTTCGTTTCTCTAAGTATCACTAGTCCAGCTTTCTTCTGCTATCTATTTGCATCATAATTCTTTCTCCATCCCCTCACATTCCATCTACAGGTGTCTTTAGGTCTCAAATGAGTTTCCTGCAGGCAGCATATAAATGGGTCTTGCTTTTTTTAATCCATTTTGACATCCTTTGTTTTCTGATTAAAGTGTTTCATACACTTACATTCAGAGTAATTACTGATAGATATGTATTAGTGCCATTTCATTATTTGTTTTGCCATTGTTTCTGGAGATTTCCTCTGTTCCTTTCTTATTGTTGTTACCTTTGGTCTTTCCTTTTCCACTCAAAGAGTCTGCTTTAATATATCTTGCAGGGCTGGTTTAATGGTCATGAACTCCTCTGGTTTTTGTTTGGGAAGCTCTTTATCTTTCCTATTCTGAATGATAGCCTTGCTGGATAGAGTATTCTTGGCTGTAGATTTTTCCCAATGGACATTTTGAATACATCATGCCACTCTCTTTTGGCTTGCCAAGTTTCTTTGGAGAAATATGCAGCTAGCTTTATGGCTCTTTCCTTGTCAGTTCCTTTGCTGCTCTTGAGATTTTTTTTCTTCATCACTATATTTTGAAACTTTAATAACAATGTGCCTTAGTGTTGGCCTGCTTTTGTTGATGTTGATGGGTGGGCTTAGTTTTATTACCAAAGTACCTATACCTTCTCCTAGCAGACTGTTGTTGAAATCTCTCCATTCTCTACATAAATACCTTATCTTGTTGATATGCAAACATATATTCAACATACAAATACAGAGAAGTCACTTTGCTCTAGTTCTGAAGTCAATGTGAAGCAAATTGCAATACAAACAGAAGCTGGATGACTTTCAGACCACAAATATTCCCTACTATTGAACTGTAGTCATTTACCTAGTTGCATTTTTCTGCCTAATTACCACTATGTCTAGACTATTTTAGTAGCATGCTCTAACCAGGATCCTGAGTACTACTTTCCTAAGTTTCTAAAAAGAACTCCACCCAAATTTCTCAAGTTCTCATAGCAAGTAGCCAGTGAGTGTCAGTTCTAAAGCAAGACTCAGAGTACCAGTCAATGTCCCAGATAATCTTTTACCATTGGAGATGAATAAATGCCTTGAAATACTCTGAATATAACAACTATGATTTTCATCATCCACAAAGAGCTACAATTTAAGAAAGTCTAAACCCATGGAGGTTGAATTTCAAACATGCCTCCAGTTTTTAATTTCACGAAGAAGCCCAATGGTCTCTAGTGTCCCTCTCCACAGTATTCTAAGACACATTAAAGGGTTTAGGGTAAATCTTTGTTTACCCTTTGCACCATGAGTTAGTGATATTGTAACCACATGAAACTATGCTTTTGCATATTTTGGTATTTTTCATACTTTTGTTAGAAGTATAGTTGGGTACTGAACCATAAATTTTAGTCCCCAAAATATAATCCACATAGAGTTAGTCTAGGGTCTTCCCAATCCCATATTGGCTCAAGTCAAACAGGCTAGATATTTACAAAGCAATCTAAGCATTTTATAATCCTCTCAAACTGTTATAAGAGGGGACGCTATTCATAATATATTGCTAAACTCCCAAAATCTATTTCATTTTTTCACAGTAGCTGTTCCAATATTCCAATATTCCAATATTTCTCCCTTACTCTAAACTTCCTAAAACTTTTTCTTCAAACAACCTATTTGGATCTTCTATTTGCCCAGGTCTCCACTACCTTCCTGGATTTATTGTTTTCTCCTAGTATAGCCAAGTTCAAAGGAAGAACAGACAAGGCCTAAATCTATAAATGTTCTCACATTACCTATTTTAATTTCAAAAGGATATTCATACATCCAATCTATAGGTAATACACATAAAAAGTACAGATTAAAATGAGGTTTGGCAATATTAAAATAAATTGGCTAATATTAATATTTTGCCCATCTTAACATGAGCTAAAATGTCAGTAAATATTTTGGGGGAAACTTCCATGTGCTTTTTTTCACAACGGGATTGCCACCAGAACAGAGGTGTCATGAAAACCACCACTAAACCTAAACCAAAATGGGAAAGGAAAAGACTCACATCAACATCATCGTCATTGGACACGTAGATTCGGGCAAGTCTATCACTACTGGCCATCTGATCTAAAATGTGGTGGGATTGACAAAAGAACTATAGAAAAATTTGAGAAGGAGGCTGCTGAATGGGAAAAGGCTCCTTCAAGTATGCCTGGGTCTTTAATAAACTGAAAGCAGAATGTGAACGTGGTATCATCATTGATATCTCCCTGTGGAAATTCTGGACCAGGAAGTATTATGTGACCATCATTGAGCCCCAGGACACAGAGACTTTATCAAAAACATGATTACAGGCACATCTCAGGCTGACTGTGCTGTTCTGACTGTTGCTGCTGGTGTTGGTGAATTTGAAGCAAGTATCTCCAAGAATGGGCAGACCCGTGAGCATGCCCTTCTGGTTTACACACTGGGTGTAAAACAACTAATTGTTGGTGCTAACAAAATGGATTCCACTGAGCCACCCTACAGCCAGAAGAGATACGAGGAAATCGTTAAGGAAGTCAGCAAGCACATTAAGAAAATTGGCTACAACCCCGACACAGTAGCATTTGTGCTAATTTCTGGTTGGAATGGTGACAACATGCAGGAGCCAAGTGCTAACATGCCCTGGTTCAAAGGATGGAAAGTCACCCGTAAAGATGGGAATGCCAGTGGAACCACACTGCTTGAAGCTCTGGATTGCATCCTGCCACCAACTCATCCAACTGATAAGTCCTAGCTGTCTCTCCAGGACATCTACAAAATTGGTGGTATTGGTACTGTCCCAGTGGGTCGAGTGGAGACCGGTGTTCTTAAGCCTGGCATGGTGGTCACCTTTGCTCCAGTCAATGTTACAAATGAAGTCAAGTCTGTTGAAATGCACCATGAAGCTTTGAGTGAGGCTCTTCCTGGTGACAATGTGGGCTTCAATGTCAAGAACATATCTGTCAAAGATGTTCATCGTGGCAACATGGCTGGTGACAGCAAAACAAAACACCAATGGAAGCAGCTGGCTTCACGGCTCAGGTGATTATCCTGAACCATCCAGGCCAAATCAGTGCTGGATATGCACCTGGATATCAGTGCTGGATTGTCACACAGCTCACATTGCTTGCAAGTTTGCTGAGCTGAAGGAGAAGATAGATCGTTGTTCTGGAAAAAAGTTGGAAGATGGTCCCAAGGTCTTGAAATCTGGGGATGCTGCCATTGTTGATATGGTTCCTGGCAAACCTATGTGTGTTCAGAGCTTCTCTGACTATCCTCCTCTGGGCCGTTTTGCTGTTCATGACATGAGACAGACGGTTGCTGTGGGTGTCATCAAAGCAGTGGACAAGAAGGCAACTGGAGCTGGCAAATCACCAAGTCTGCCCAGAAAGCTCAGAAGGCTAAATGAATATTATCCCCAATACCTGCCACCCCAGTCTTAATCAGTGATGGAAGAAAGATCTCAGAACTGTGTGTGTCAATTTGCCATTTAGGTTTAATAGTAAAAGACGGGTTAATGATAACAATGCATCGTAAAACCTTCAGAAGGAAAGGAGAATGTATTGTGGACCCCCCCTTTTTTTTGTGCCTGTGTGGCAGTTTTAAGTTACTAGTTTTTAAAATCAGTACTTTTTAATGGAAACAACTTGACCAAAATCTGTCACAGAATTTTGAGACCCATTAAAACAAAAGTTTAATGAGAAATAAAAAAAAGAAACTTCCATGTACCAAGTACTGAATATTATCTCATTTATTTTAGCATATTTTGAAATGCATTGTTAAATTGAAAAATGTAATTGTGCTACACAGGTTCCAGAGAAGTAGTATTCCTTTTTCCCAATAAAGGACGTGGAATAATACAGGTCAAATGGTTTATTATTGGTCTATATTAAAGCATAGCTCCGTCACTTTTAGATGTCTAGGAGCAAGACATTACCTGATTAAAGTAAATTAAGTTTATACAACCCAAGTATATTATTCAAATATTTCTCATTAGACGACAAGAGATTGAAAAAATGGTCTGCTAGAAGGAACTTATCATTTTATAGAAAAGCTGTGTTACTGAACATTTGAAAAAATTATGGTAGTCTCAATAAACTCAGTTGAATGTGTGTGTGTGTGTGTGTGCACACTCAAAAGGCTAAAGTAGTTACTAATCTTTAAATCAATCTTAGGTTTGACACTTAAATGTGTTCTCTCTGCCTTGAGTTTTATGTTTGACGGGGAAGTTCATATTTCCATAATTCCATTTGTCCATATCTTGCATCAGAGAATACACATAACAGAATTTTCCTATCTCAAAAAACTGTAATGGACTATTTCAGAACTTAGTTCACTTATATATCCTACTGGGCTGATATAGTCAATATAGTCAAATAGTTAATATTTTCATGTTATAATATAACTGACAAGTAATGCATTCTACTCAAAAGTTCATGACACATCCTGCTTTTAGGTAAAATACTACAACTTAACATTTTGCTTTAGGTCTGTAGTTGTGAAACCATGATTCACCTAAAAGGAGATCTTTCTATAGATCCAATTAAGTAAGTTTCTTGTGTCAAGATTCACCCAAAAGAGCAATCATAAAACATGTTTTGAGAGAAACTCCTTGAGGATAATCTCCAATTAAAAATATTTTCTTTAGGCTCAGGACTAAAACTAAAGATCTGACCAAAAACTGTCATTACAGATTTTAAGATCCAATTTTGTAAAGTGAATGCCTTAGGAGCTTGGCTAGATTCCAGTGAGGTAATTGCATTACATTTTCCTAATTTTTCAGAGAAGTTTCAAATGAATACAACCTTCTTTCTGACTCTAAGTGGGAAATGCTACCAAAGAGTAAGCAAACAAAAATTACGTGTGTGAATAAATGTAAACAGATAGATGGTAGATAATTGGAAATTGTTGGAAAGGCCACTGGTACCTCATGTGAAAGAAGAGCTCTACACTAGGGAAGAAAAGGACATGGAAAAATGCTGTTCTTGTGCCTCAGCCTCCAGATGGGTCTAAGTGTGATTCTTTATCACACCAAAATTTCTTGTATCCAATACCTTCACAGGTTAACTTTTTGATGTCAACGACTAATGTTAGCTTTCCATGGAAATGTCATTTTAAAGAAAAAAGGATTAAAATCTTTTATTAAAAGCAGTAAAATTTTATATATTGTAATTAATTATACACATTTTATAAATTATGTAAAATGGTTACTCAGATAGGACAGATGAGCAGATGATCAGATAAGACAGATGAAGAAACAGATCTCAGACTTTTTTTCAGAAATTATTTATGTTTCAGTGCTTAAAAGTCTGAATGCACAATCTACCATTTTAGAAGTACTTGTGGTCAGTACAATTAAGACTATGTCTAATGCACAGCTTGTATCAAAATCCTTCTACACAGTAGAATTTTCTGAAACTGTTGAGGACATCAAACACCAGGCACTTAAGATACCATTTTTGTTTCCCTGTGACAACATTAGGAATGGACAGTACATTTTAGCTTACTGCATCTACCCATCTTTAGTATGAAATTAAGTAATTTTTCAATTAAGCATCTTTCAAAACTTTTGAAATGTTCTGTGGGGGGCCCAGTTTGGTCTCCTTGTAAGGTAAGCTCTGTATACGGAGGATGTGGTCTAGCCAAAATAAAGTAAGCAACAGATTTAAAAATAATAATTACTACTATAGCATATCTCTAGATTTACCATTTCTACCTGTGCAAGTTAGAGGACAAAAGAAAGCTATGGCCCACCGGCCAAATTCAGCACATGGCCTGCTTTGTAGGACTTGAGATAAAAATGTTTTTGCATGTTTAAAGGTTTTAAAAACAAATACAAAAAAAGAAAGAAGGGCAGCCCTGGTGGCTTAGTGGTTTAGTGCCACCTTTAGCCCAGGGCGTAATCCTGGAGACCCAGGATTGAATCCCATGTTGGGCTCCCTGCATGGAACCTGCTTCTCCCTCTGCCTGTGTCTCTGCCTATCTCTCTCTACGTCTCTCATGAATAAATAAATAAAATCTTAAAAAAAAAAAAAAGAATACAAATATGACCTATAATACTTAAAATATTTACTATCTAGCCCTTTTCAGAAAAAGTTTGCTGACAACTGACTTAAAGAAATAATAATAATAAAAAGGTCCTATTTCAATGGATTCTTCATGGTTAATTTGAGACAAAATTAGGTAAGCCAGAGTTTCCTCTGTATTTTCAGGTTTATGGGATTATTAAAGTCCAGACACCTCCCTACTACATCAGCTAAGACCACCTGGAACTCCAGGCCTCAGGCCAGGTCCCTTTAAGAAGAATAGCCTGGAGAAGCAGAGCTAGGTCTGTAGCTGAACACTGAGCCCATTACATGATCCAGTGAGTTCTGCCCATAAACATGCAGGTAAAGGCCGAGCACATTTTCAGCAGCTGTTACTGCTAAATAGAAAAATACACTTTCCATATGCCAAGCAAGACTTTGGAAAGGTCGTCTCAGCCACAGCTCAGAAATGGGGTGTGTGTGTGCGTGCGCGTGTGTGTGTGGATCAAACAGGATGTATATCCTGTCCTTGCTATACCCATGTTCAATGTCAGAAGATTATGTTTTTCTTATTTTTTAAAACATCTACGTAATTCAGCTGCTTTCATTTTTATTATAATAATAAAGTCCAATTTCAGTGTGGTGAAATGTAAAAGAAAAAAAATCAACAACGTTGAACACAAATAAATAACCTTCAGCTTGATATTACTTCATCAAAAGCTTCCGAATGCCTCTTAGTACATGTTTTGAGCAATTTACTTCTTTCCTACACATCCATGTTAGAGAAGGATGCTTTCCACATTCCGGTTTTATTAAGCACATCACACTCCTTCATGGGAAATAAAAAATAAAACTGACCACATCATTTTTAACTCCAAGGACTCTTCACCAGCATCAAGAAGCTTAAAGAATATGAAATTTCAACAACTACTGATACAGGTTGTACACTGAGAAAAACTTATATGACCACTGAGAATTGGTTAATGTATGCAAGTAACAGTATTTAAGTTGTTACATTAGTATTTGCAAAGTTTTTAGTGGTATGCTAAAGTATTAAAAATAAAAATGTGGGCAGCCCGGGTGGCTCAGCGGTTTAGCACCACCTTCCACCCAGGGTAAGACCCTGGAGACCAGGGATCAAGTCCCACGTCGGGCTCCCTGCATGGAGCCTGCTTCTCCCTCTGCTTGTGTCTCTGCCTCACTCTCTGTGTCTCTCATGAATAAATAAATAAAATATTTTTTAAAAGATGTCTCAACAGTAGCACTGTTGAGGTTTTAAAAATATAAAATAAATAAAAAAATAAAATAAAATAAAATAAAATAAAATAAAATAAAATAAATAAAATAAAATAAAATAAAATATTAAGCTTATAAGAAAGTTTAAGAATTACATGTCAACTATCTTATGGGGAAAAAAAATCAATAAATACACAGAACCAACTAGTGGTTACCAGAGAGGAGGTAGGTGAGGGGTTGGATGAAAGAAATGATGGGGATTAAGAGTACTCTTATCATGATGAGCAGGGAGTACAGTATTGTTGAATCTCTATATTATACACTTGACACTAATATAACACTGCATGTTATTTAGACTGGATTTTAAAAAAAGCATGCTAAAAAAAAAGAAAGCAAAAAGAAAAAAAAAAGCACTGTAGCTAGCATAGACGCTGATTTGTACCCTCTGCCCCAATAACTCAGAATGTGACTGTTTTTAAAGACAGAGACTTTAAAGAGGGGATTAAGTTAAAATGAGGTTATTAAGGTGAGCCTTAATCCAACCTGACTGGTGTCCTTATAAGAAGAGGAAATTTGGACACACAAAGATGCCAGGAGCTCTGGCACAGAGGAAAGACCATGTGAGGCCACGGGGAAAAGATAGACATCTGCAAGCCAAGGAGACAGGCCTCAGGGTATACCAAACCTGCCAACACCTTAACATGGATTTCTAACCTACAGAACTATGAGAAATAAATTTCTGTTGGTTAAGCCACCCAGTCTGTGGTATTCTGTTATGGCAGCCCTAGAAAATGGATACAACAAATATAATAATAAGATATTATTATTATTACATTTTGTTGGTGAGATTATGCTTGCATTTTATGCCTTTATACTTACTCTACTTATTATGGCCTGCTTTGTGAATACCTAAGTACTAAAGTATGCAAAGCATGGTTTGATTCTTATCTTTACAAAAGTAAATCTGGTAGATGTTAACTATATATCACTTTGACAAAAGTAGAAAAATGGAAAAATCCATCTCAACATTTCCCAACACACACACGTCTTAGGAATTATATAAAAACATATTGCTAATTATTCCTATAACATCTAAAGAACTGTCTATGTTTTACAGTTTGATAAAGGCTACTTGTGTCAAAATCATGTGTAACCAAAGCAAATTACTCATTGCTTTGGGACAGAAGTGTAAGTTTCTGATACACTTGAACAATAATTAAAGATTCCTAGGCAATTGCAGCCACAAATTATTTCTAGGAATCCATTCCTATTTTCTTTTTTTTTTTTTAATTTTATTATATTTTGGGTTGGGGGGTGATGTAACTGGGTGATGGGCATTAGGGAGGGCATGTGATGTAATGAGCACTGGGTGTTCTTTGCAATGGATGAATAGCTGAACTCTACTTCTGAAACTAATGATGCATTCCTACTTTCTTTAGAGATCACTCCCTATCTCTCTCCTATCCTGCTTTCACTAAATTAGACCTAACATCTCTAAAACATTTCTTCTGATTTTTAAAACATATTGCCCCAAGGTTTTGATAAAGAGGAGATAAAGTGGTCAATTAGAAGTGATTTATTTGATAAAATCCATTGTCAGAGCCTGAATGGTGTTTGGCATATTTTCCCTAGGGAAGCATTTCAAGAGCTAAGGTATATATGCATGCTCCAAATGGGACAAATCAAAGTAATGGATGGTGATAGTGGAAACAATGCTACACAACTCCAAGTGAAATGAATGATTTCTCTTCCTGAGCCTATCACAGGTACAACTTTTATTCCCAGTCGTTGGGGGGAAGAGTTATATTGGTTGACCATGTAAACCATCACTGTACAGTGCAATTAAGTTAAAACACTAGATATGTGAGTATGCTCATAGGAATGTTAGTATAGAAGCCTTCAGACAATGGCTAGACATAGGCAAAATTGTGAGGCAAATTATTTTTTTTGGCTGTCACCAGTTAAACAACTTTATGAAAAAAATATATAAGTAGACAGTTTATTATAAACATTAGTGATATCAAGAATGTGTGACACCCAAATAAAATACACAATATTCTTTATTTTAAGTTCTCTATAGCCAATTAATTCACACAAAATGCTTCCCTTTGATTTAGCCTCATTCTTGTCTTTGTAAACAATGTGTAAACATAATTGATGAGGAAGCATATTTCCGACATAAATGTCCTTTGATGAGTTTATGTCACAAAAGTATAACAATAAAGGTACATGTTATTTTCACTATGTTTGTCAATGACTGAAGAGAATTTTTCGCTGAATTGGATAGTACTTTTTGAATGTTGGAAGAATAGTTTCTCTGTTTATTGTGCTATTCACAATGGAGCAGCTACTGTCATGATACACTTTTAAGTTCAATCTACATTTTTAATGTTTCTTACCCACAACTTAATCTTAAGTCCATACCAGACGATCAACAAAACAATAAACCAAAATCTGATTTCTTTTGTTTGCCAATTTTCATAGTATACATACTCTCATCATGACCAATTTTAAGTCTGCAACACGATGTCATTGAACAAGCAATTGGGAAGAGATGTACAAGAGAATACTCATATAGTATTTCCACCATGCAATTACAAAAGGCTTAAATATTTCCAAGAGCAAAGATGGTAATTAAATGTAATAAAGCAAATAGAAAGTAATAAGTTTTGAATATTACTTTTGTTTTAATATAATTTATTAAAGTGTAAATTTACATATGTATAAATTTTTAACCATGACTGTGTTTAACAGCTGGCACTCATGAGTGTTTTAAGACAGCCCTAACACCTCACTATTGTATCAGCCAGCCCTCTTTCAAACCCCTTTTCTCTTTTCTCAGGATGCTTTATTCTAGTGCCCACATAACTCCACCTTTCCCCTGAGCAATTCTTCTACCTAGATATTCTTCTCTGCCTGCATTCTTCAGTCTTTCCGCAATCTGATCTTAGTATTATAGGATTAGAAAGAATATGATAAATGCACACTAACACAGTACATGTCAAAAATAGCAAATATAAGTCCTGTGATACTAGTAATAACTGTAATACTAGAACTCCAAATAAATAAATCTCCAATGGTTAAATTTAATTCATGATGATATACTCGGCAAAAGATATTTGGGGGCAACAAAAATATTTTTCGGATTGGCATATTCTGTGCTAGTTAGTATAACTATTTGCACCTCTCTTTTGTGACCTTGGGATTAACAATCCTAAGTAATTAAGCTTCTTTTTACTAATACAGTCTAAAACACCCAATTCCACTATTACTCCTGTGGTCTAGTCATTGTGAACTACATTTTCACAAGAATGTCATGTTCCCTTTAGCCTCCAGGTGTTTGCTCAAAAAATGAGCACTGATCTCTACCATTCTCTATCCCTAGTCCTTGAGTTTAGCTTCAGATAGTCCTGTGTCAGGTGACCCAGAACTTGCCCTGAGAAATCTATTCCTCCTCTCACCCCCCTTTTTCTGAACTGGCAAGTCCCTCATAGGTACCCTATCCTGTCCTGTGCTATTCTTGTTTCATTACACTCTGTAAATGTCTTGTTACGTTTCTACACCATTTGGCTGGGAATTCCACAAAGAGAGGGTGAAGAAGGTTACCTTGTTCATCAGTATTTTCTGACACCGAGAACAATGCCCAGCAACTTTGGTGCCACCGGGCAAATGCCAGTTGAATTGCAATGCTGATGATCCTGGGGAGGAAAAACCAGAGCACCCATATTATGAACGTGCTGCCTATTTGCTTCTCCCTCAGGATATGACTGTATTATTTTGAAGGTCTTTTAAAGAAGATACATTGTACTTGACTGGATTTGATTGGATCAGCCACTGGTTAACAATAAATGGCAGCAGCAGCAGCTTCCTGGAACACTTCCTTCTATATTCCTGAAAGCGCCCCTGGGGGATACAGAAAGTTGTTAAAAAGCCATGCCTATTTATACAAGCAAGCAAAGAAGAATCTCGAGTCACTAGGATCCAACTGAACATTTGCCTGCCTTATTTCATCAGCTTGAGAAATTCCAACACTCCACATAAGGTAATGACAGAAATCTTTAACCAGCATTTGCCAGGAATAGAGTAGCTACCTCTCTTCTGTAGTGAGTGTGAACCAGATGTGAAAATAAATGAAATCTTGACAAAACTTCCTGACTTTCCAACCTGATAGACTTAGTTTGTAGATAAGGAAAAGTTATGACACATTACATCATCCGTCAGACAACTGCTTAATTTGAATCTCAATTCCAGTAATCATTACCAGAAAAGAGAAAAATGATGTTTTTGATCAAAGCCAGTCAAAAAGGTTGTGTCCTCCTCCTCGCATTCTTTTGGAAGACAATCCTATTCAAATTTAAAACTGAAGCCACTTTTTCCCTTTCCTTACAGGGCTGAAACCTAAGAAAAGAACAGCACACTATTAAATACTATTACTAGCAGCTAGTACAAAAGGACAGGGATTTGCATTAGAACAAGTGCTAAGAGTTGAGCTTCAGGCAAGGAAAGATCATTATTTATAACAAGCGGATCTGCTTCTATATGATTAACGGAAGAACAGTGAATTAATGCTGTTATCTTAATATTGTTTAAATGGCCTCTACATGTGGTACGGAGCCAAGCCAGGCAGAGTGGTTAACACAAAATAAATGTCAATCCAAGAGAGATTTCTGGGAAACATTTTCACCCGGAGTAAATTTGCTTAATTAATGGCCTCAAAATGATAAGCTCTGATAAGCCTCTGCTGTATGGTATTATTTTATTTGGGGAAACAGGACACAGCCCTATGTAATGGGATTTTCTTCAGAGATGGGTAAAACTGGTGAGCTTCTGGATAATTATCAGCCATTTTAATGATTTCTTCTTTTCCAAATGTAGTTCATGCCCTGGGTTATCTGGGGAAATGGATGAGGAGAGTATGAAACTAGAATGGTTAGCATTTTATTACCTGTAGCGTTAACTGTCTGCTTGAACAAGAACTTGAATTTTTAAGGCACAAACAACCAGCTTTCTATTACCCATGAAATAAGACTTCATTAAATGACTGCTTTAGAATCAGCCACCCATAATAGTTGAAACTCCGTGTTAAAGCAGATTTAGATGGGAATGTGTTACTAATTGTCCTGAGATTAGAAGTGCCTTTATAAAGTGTGCTAAGCAGGAGCCCACATTTCAGGGATCTTGTTTCTGCCCTCAAAGCAAGCTTCAGGTATTGGATAACATCATCAGTGAATCCCTGGATATTTTTCTATCTCTTAAATTAAACTATGTAGGATGACGTTGTAGGCACAGGACAGGCTGATGGCAGAGGTGTGTACAAGGTAAGTATTTATAGTTTACACTACTTGAGATCTAAACTCAGAAGAATAATATTCCAAACAAATGATCGACAAATGGGATATTTCTAAATGGTACCAGGAATCCCTGAAGTGGTTTACAGAAATATACCCAAAGATACCAGAAGTTTCCCAATATATGGGATATGTGAGAGGAAGTTTGCCATTTTCTGAAGGATTCTTCACATTAATGTAGTAGGGAACCAGAGGAGATCAGATTGGCAGGTACCGTGGCACAGCCCAGCAAAGTCTCTTTCACTTTCTCAGGCAATAGAGGGAAGGTTAGAAAAAGTCTGCCCCCCCTCCCCCCATTTTAAGTGTCCTTTTGTTTGTTTGTTTTCTCTTTTTAGGGAAGACTGCTGCCTTCCTACCCTTCTCTACCCCTCTGGTGACAATCATCTGCTACATTCCTCAGCTTTTTTCAAAACCTGCCTGCTCATTGTCTTTTCTCTCTAGTAGTACTTAGCACGAAGGAGAACACTATAGCTCTTTTAGGATTTACATCCTGTGATACTAAAGTCAATACTGCTGTGACCTTTGGAAAGTGACCACGAAGTGACCTGAAAGTTGTATAACTCTTTAAGAAAAAAAATCCCTATAATAATCCCAGATTGCCTCCTAATGTGTATGCATTTTCACACCACTACATGAACTTCCATATTTTTGCTGTTTATTAAATTTTTAATTATTAATCTGAATGGATTTGAGATCTAGATCTTGATAATCTGTACCCAGACCTGGTAAACTCTATAGCAAAGTATATCTGTACTCTTGTTGACTATCAATAATAAGAAATCAAATTTGGAAATTGTACGTTGGAGTTCATTCTGCTTTCCATGTAGTTACCCTTCTTAAATATGCCCAGAACACATAAGCGGAAATAAAATCTGTGTTTTTATTGCAGTATTTCTACCAAGTATTTTCCAAATAATAGACTATTTTCAAGACATTAAGAGAAAGAGCACCATGATCAAGCTCATTTGGAAAACGAGAGTTTTGTTGTTGTTGTTGTTTTTACTGTAGGGTTTCTCAGAATCCTTCATAGGTTAATGGACAGTGTGAAGCCCTAAGAGGAAATACAGAATATTGCATAAAACAAATTTACTTGATAATAAAATCTTTCTTTTGCAGTATCTTTACAGACTATTCTTTACACACATAGAACACAATTGGGGAAATTCTACTTCATGGCAAGTTTTCTGGTAAAACTCAATGTGACCTAGCAGGCTGTGCTGGGGAGGGGGAAAGATAGTATGCATACTGTCCTCAATATCCTCACTGCTACGTAAGTTACTAATAAAGTGTATGTGATGGGTTAAATTGTGCCCTCTAAAAATACATGCATACCTCATTTTATTGTGGCTTCACTTTATATTGCTTTGCAGATATTTTTTTTTTTTTTTTTTTTTTACAAATTGAAGGTTTGTGGCAACCCTGCATCAACCAAGACCATCAGCACCATTTCTCCACCAGCACTTGCTCACTTTGTTTCTTTGTCTCACATTTTACTAATCCTCGCAATATTTTAAACTTTTCCTTATTGTTACATTTTTATGATAATCTGATCAGTACTACCTGATATTACTATCACTGGGAGTGCCATGAACCATGCCAATATAAAACAAAGTTAATGGACAAATGTGTGTGTTCTAACAATTCCAACAGCTGCAACCTGACAGCCATTTCCATATCTCTCTCCTTCTTCTTGGGCCCCCTTATTTCCACAAAAACACTGAAATTAGGCCAGTTAGTAACCATACAATGGCCCCTAAGTGTTGAAGTAAAAGAAAAAGTCACATGCCTCTCACCTTAAGTTAAAACCAAAAATGATTAAGTTTGGAAGGCAACTAGAATTCCTACACCAGTTAGTCAAGTTGTGAATGCAAAGGAAACATTCTTGAAGGAATTAAAACTGCTACTCCAGTGAACACATGAGGAGGAAAGCGAAATGGCCTTATTGCCGATATGGAGAGAGTTTTAGTAGTCTAGAGAGAAGATCAAATGAGCCACAATATTCCCTTAGGCCTAAGTCTAGTCCAGAACAAAGCCCCAACTCTCTTCAAATCTATGAAGGCTGAACCAGGCAAGGAAGATGCAGAAGAAAGTGTGAAGCTAGCAGAGGTTGTGACGCTATGAAAAAAACAAACAAACAAACAAAAAAGCAAAACAAAAACCTGTCTTTGTATCATAAAAGTGCAAAATGAAACAGGAAGTGCTAATGTAGAACATGCAGCAAGTTCTCCAGAAGATCTAGCTAAGAACATCAATGAAGGTGACTATGCTGAACGGATTTCCACTATAGATAAAATAGCTTTCTATTGAAAACTGCAGTCATCTAGGACCTTCATAGCTAAAGAGGAGAAGTCAATACCTGCCTTCAAAGCTTCAATGGACAGACGGAATTTCTTAAGGACTGATGCAGCTGGCAACAGGCAGTTAAAGCCAATGTTTACTGACCGTCCTCCAAATCTTAGGGCCATCTAGCATTATGCTAAATCTACTCTACCTTTGCTCTATAAATAGAACATTAAGCCTACATGGCATCTGTTTACAATATGGTATACTGAATGTTTTAAGCCCACTGTTGAGAACTACTTCTCAGGGTGGAAAAAAGAATTTGTTTCAAAATTTTACTGCTCATTGACAGTGTACCTGGTCTTTCACGAGCTCTGATGGAGATGTACTATGAGATTAATGCTGTTTTCATGCCTGCTAACACAACACCCATTCTGTGATCAACTTTCAAGTACTACTATTTAAGAAATATATTTCACAAGGCTATAGCTACCATAGGTAGTAATTCTTTAATGGACCTGGGCAAAGTCCACTGAAACTCTTCTGAGAAGGATTCACTGTTCTAGATGCCACTCAGAACATTCGTGATTCATGGGAAGAAGTTGAAATATCAATACTCTCAGGAGTTTGGAAGAAGTTGATTCCAACCTTCCTGGATGACTTGGAGGGGCTCAAGACTTCAGTTGAAGAACTAACTGTGGATGTGGTGGAAACAGCATTAGAACTAAATTAGAAACAGAGCCTGAGGATATGACCGAACTGCTGCAATCTCATGATACAGTTTGAACAGATAAGGAGTTGCTTTTTATGGTTGAACAAAGAAAGTGGTTTTCTTGAGATGCAATCTGCTCCTGGGGAAGATGCTGTGAAAATTATTGAAGTGACAACACAGCATTTAGAATATGACATAAACTTAGTTGGTAAAGCAATGGCAGGGTTTGTGAGGATTGCTTCTAATTTTGAAAGGAGTTGTACTGTGGGTAAAATGCTATCAAACGGTAGCACATCCTACAGAGAAATCTTTTGTGACAGGAAAATTTAACTAAAGGTATGGACTCCACTGTTGTCTTAAGAAATGGCCACAACCACCCCAACTTTCAGCAACCACCATCCTGATCAGTCAGCAGCCATGAGCATTGAGGCAAGATCCTCCACCAGCAAAAAGATAATGACCCACTGAAGGCTCAGAGGATGGTTAGCATTTTTTAGCAATAAGTATTTTTAAATTAAGGTATATACATTATATTTTTGGACATAATGCTATTTCATACTTAATAGACTGCTGTGTAGTATAAACAGCATTTATATGTACTAGGAAATAAAAAAAAATTCGTTTGACTTGCTTTATTGTGATGTTTGCTTTATCTTGGCACTCTAAAACTGAAACTCTCTCTCTCTGAGGTATGCCTGTATGTTGAAAGTCCTAATTATAACATCTTTGAATACAACCTTTGCTGGAAATGTGGTCTTTGCAGATGGAATCAGTTTAAGGTGTGGTCATTAAGGTAAGCCTTAATCCAGTATGACTGGTCTCTTTACAAAAAGAGGGATATTTGGATACAGAGACAGACACATACAGAGAGAGGCAACACACAGGCACATAGGTAGAATGACATGTAAAAATGGAAGCAGGGTTTGGAGTGATGCATCTGCCAGTCAAGGATGTCAAAGACTGCTGGCTCTCACCAGAAGCTAGGAGAGAAGTGGTAAACAGACTTTCCCTGAGAGAGAATCAGCCCTGCTGACACCCTGATTTGGGACAGTGAGCCTCTAAGATTGACGGAATGAACTGCAGTTATCTAAGCCACTCGGTTTGTGATACCTTTTTAGGGCAGCCTTAGGAAATTAATAAAGGTTTTGCCCATATGAAGTGGTGTGCCTCTATCGTAAATATCTAAAAATGTGGAAGTGGTTTTGCAATTAAGAAATGTGTAGAGGCTGAAAGAGTTTTGAGGTACTAACATGCCTTTAAGAAAGTGTTGGTAGAAATATGGATGTTGAATGTACTTTTGGTAAGAACTCCGACTGAAATGAGGAATATGTCATTAGAAAGTGGCAGAAAGGCGATCCTTGTTATATAGAGACAGAGAACCCGGCTGAGTTATTTTTACTGCTGGGAGGCAAGTTGAACTGATCAGGGATCAACTTAGGCATTTATTTGGCTGAGGAGATCTCCAAGCAAACTGTGGAAGGCACAACCTGGTTTCTCTTTGCTGCTTATAGCAAATGCAAGAAGAAAGAAAGAAATTGAAGAAATTCTGCCTCAGAACGACCTCAAAATATAGTTTAAGATACCATGTTTATTATTTATTGTATAGAATCTCTTTCATTCTACTAGGAGGTAATCCCACAAAGACAAATATCCTAGGTCTGTTCTGTTCACTGATATTTCCCAGCTGCTCAGATGCTCATAGATGCTCAATAAGGAATAAATAAAACTAATGCATGGGGCTGAAACTCTCAAATTAGGCCCAATGCTTCTCACGCCTAAGTTTTCCAACAGGCTTATAAAAGATTCATACTTCTTATAGTTTTTGTAATTAGAAAAATATAATCATCTCCAAAGGAAAGCAATTTACATGACTATCCTGGGTATGACAACAGAAATATTGACATAAATCAAAATTTACCAGATAATAGGACTCAAAACAGGGACTTTTACTTAACTTCTCTGAAGAACATTTACAGAGTTTCAGATAAAGAATAGTTTATTTTATATAGATGCAAATTTGAGGCCACACATGAAATTGGTTCTCAAGTAAGGTCTTAGCATTTTATTCTTAGGATGAGATTTGGTAACAGCTGGGTAGGCTTTAATAGCATAAATCCTATAAACAGTAATGGCAAACAAAGATCCAGGCCTCCATAGAATACATTAAAGCCATAAAAAATGATGGCTGCCTTTATTTTTAAGTTAATCAAACTGCCACCTTAAATCCCTGTTGTTTTTAAAATGCTGCATAAAATGATATAGACTTTATATGAACAATCCAATACGTTAGGCAGTGAAAACAATAACCAAATTGACTTTGCCCACCCCCTTCTCTGCTCAGTTTTCACATAACTAGTATTTTAAGAATAGCTGATACTCTGCTATCAATTAGTTAGAAGTTTTATCACCTTCTTCACTGCTACTTTTGCATATATGTCATTTTCTGGCAACAGATATCTTTAAATACACTATTGAAAAGGTAATTTTGCAGATGCAAAAAAACTGAAAGTCATTATAATTTTAATTCATGTAAAAACATGTATATCTAGGAAACATTTCCTTATATTCCTCAGATTTATAACCAAATTGTTTTTTTTTTTTTTTCATTTTTGCAAATACAAGGTATCAGGTTATGTTTATTGCACCCAAATGCTTTCGACTACCTATTGGTTTCCAATTTCACATGTTATGAAGATTTTTCAAATTAATCTCCTTACATATTTCTTGTATACTCCTGCTCTTTGTGATCCTACTTCACTGTCTTACTTAGTATCACCTGCAAATACTATTTCATTAAGCCTCTTAAATTGTCACTCTAATTTATCTGCCTTCTTTTCCCCACTCCTCATCACCCCTAAGTTGAGTTTCTAAAGCGGGCATCTACTGTTTTCCACTTGAGTAATCAGATTCATTCTTCAAGTCCTGCAAAATGTTCATATATCTGCCACGCCCTCCCCAACTCCTGTAGGGAGAGCTGCTTAGTCTCTCTCTTTATTTTTATTTTAGCATTTGAGGCATGTTTCTGTGAAAAGCTTATCATATTGTAATTATATTTGGAGGCCCACCTCCTTAATAAAATCGTGTGCTCCCCGAAACATGAACTGTGATTTTTTTATATTTTTACCTCCAGTGCTTTGATCAGTACCTAACACAACTTATAGCCTCAGTAAGTATTAATGAACATACAAAACAAAAGATTGGAAAGCAAGAGAAAAATCAAGTCAATAGTTATTTGTGGTATTGCTATACAAAGTCAAAGCATTATGGAAAATAAGTAGACTACTTAGATGATCATCCTTGTTTCTCCTGGGGCAACTTTCAGAGTCTAATTTAATATGGTGAGGTATAATTTGGAAGGATGTAGAATAGAATTATGCATGTTAGTCTTTAAAATAATGTTCAGAGACTAATATGGCTATTTTTATTTCTCTAAAAGTTACCCTAAATTTCTCACATCCAATGCTTTCCTTATTTAGCCATCCTCTTCTTAATCTTCTCTCATATGATTATGGTAAGAGAATATGAGGGGTTTTTTCTTCAGCGAATACAAGCAGAGTTCTCCAGTAAAAAGGGCTCAAAACAAATCCCAGGACACTGACGGATTAGCAAGATACGGTAGGTATATGTAAAATTTAAAAATTCAATTATTACTCTATGTTTTGTGATTTTTCTTATTTTATTTTCTCATGTAAAATTGTAAATACCCCACAGGTAGAAAGACTGTGATAAAAAGCTCCTACAAAAAAAAAAAAAAAAAAAAAAACTCCTACCACCAATTAGCCTCAACAATTGTTAGTGTTTTAGTGTTCTATCCTAATTGTTTTAAAGTAAGCTTAAATAACAACAAACAAAAGAAACAAGAGCTAAAAGGTAATTCTTACTCTTTTTATAGGGAGTAGAGGCTAGGCTTTCAAGGGAGTGAAGATCTGCTTTGCACTGGTCACAGCAAGAGACAAGAAAACATAAACCATCTTGCAAAAGGCCCAGAGAGAAGTCCTATGTCTGCCTGGTGTGTGAGGTATGCACTCACTTGTGGGCGTGCACTTATTTTGAAGTCTACAGACTGAAAATCAGGATTTGCCCTTAAATAGGAAATTATTGTCCTCTCTCTTGTGCTTTTCCCTCCAGTTAGTAATTGTCACATCACATCTTTAGCAAATCCGTGGTGCTGATAATTACAGGAAGAAGCAATGGAGGAGTGTTAGTGCTCTCCCTATCTCTCTAAACGTGGAATATCCTGTCTGCCTTGGATTCAGTAACTAATGAAAGTTCTGTTTATTCCAATTTGAAAAAAATAAGGTTTAATGCCTTTTATACTGCAAAGTAAGCTAAATCATTGTCATTCAGTGATTCATTAATTCTTTCGTTCATTAAACATGTGTTTAGTTCCCTGTATGTTCCTCTCAGAGTGGACTTGTAAGTTAATGATACTATAATAGAAATTGAATCTAAGTGCCACAAGAACATCTATAAAAATTAACAGATTATCTGTATGCCCTTTGTTTTAGGTCTTTATTAGGGAGTCAGGATGCTATTATAATTGTCTAAAAATAAGAATTAAACTATGAGAATAGCTATGAAAGTGGAAAGGACATGGCACTTGATATAATTTGGCCTGCAGAGCTTACCTGAGCCCTGCCCTTAGCCCCTAACCCAATGTAGAGACCGAGGTGGCCAATGTCTTCTTCACCCTGTGAAGGATCAAATTGGGCAACTGAATAAAGGGAGTCCACCCAGAGGCTGAGCTACACCAGTTTATTTTTTTTTTCTCTCTAGAATTTGAACTAAGAGGTAAAATGACAGAAATAAACTTGTAGAGTTAAGTAAGTTGCATTAAAAGTGAATATTATAGGAAAGATTCAAGGATTTCATCTGCTGTGGTCCTTCAAGGCTGTCTTGAATCCAGAATTACTCTAATTAGAGCCCCACTGATTTCTTTGCTAGTCAGTGGTTCCCGTCTTGATTGACTTCTGAATACTTACAGCCTTTAACCTACCCTTCACTTCAATCTGCTTTTTTTTTTTTTTTTTTTTTGAGCTTTTTAAGGGAAGTTGTTTCTTACAACCAAAAAGCCTAGGCTTAAATAGACAATATTTGCTCCACTGATTATCTGCCTCTGCCTCTGTACTTACTACTCATTCATTTTCACAGTTGTTTCTCACCATCACCTGTGAACTCTTTTAACAACCAGATGGGCTAACATTTACTGTTTCATTCTTGTATCTACTTTACAGCTTGGGATATTATTGGGCATACTAAATCTTTGTTAAAAATAAATAAATAATGCATATGAGAGACACTGGGGAGATAGAATCTAGGGGGAATGATATTTAGATAAAGAGAAGCCAAAAATGATTCTGCAATGTGATTAATTTGCATTATAATCTGACTGATTGGTTTCATTTAAATATGTGTTAGGAAATTTCCTGCTTTTTAAAAAGTATAATAACCTGCCACATATTAAAAATATAAGTTATTAAGAACCCTAAGAGGGTTTGTGAATTAATGAATTCAAATTATCTGGAGCTTAGTTCAACCAGAGTGGCAAAACAGCAATTTCACTCCACAAATAGAAGATAAGATTAGAGGATGGATGGATTCCTTTGGGAAGGAGATTAAACTACATTCTTTAGGCAGAACAGAGGTATAGCATTTATTTCTCTCGTAGGGAAACAAAACTTCTGGTAGTACCCTAACTTGAGAACAAGTGACCACCCACTCTAAAACTACCCTATTAGCAGATTAAAGGGATAATGTTGATGATCATCTAACATAATTATTTCATGATATTAATAATTGGCTGTTTTTCAAAGTCAATATACCTTACATATCCATGAAAGGACTGCAGTAAAGATTAGTAAAGGAGTAATTTGTGACATATACTTTCCCTTTCCAGGAGCAGATTCTCAAACAACTGTTATATAACATTGATTATTTCAACAACCTAATTGATAAAGGCATGACTGGGTGCATTCCTTAAAGATGATAATTTTAATTCCCCTTGACCATGAAACAAACAGAAGTGGCATGTGGAAGAATCAATAAAGATTTCCTTTTCCTTCTTTAAGTTCATTCCAGACACATTAGATACTACAGGGAAATGATACAGTGTGTGTGTGTGTGTGTGTGTGTGTGTGTATATAGTAATATAGTATATATATATATATTATATATAAAATATATTATATATATAATATAGTATATATATTATATATACATTACTATTATATTACTATACTGACTTAAAAAGAATTCTTACTTTACATAAGCGATTACATTGGATATATTTACATATTTGATGGGATTATTTTCTGTTGGAATTACTCATGATTGTGCCAGTGCCACAATACCACTGACACAAAATTCAAATATACTGAATCAGTAAAAATATAATAGAAACCAGAATCTTTATTACAGCCATAGTTGTTATCTCTCCCTTTTTCTTGTCCCAATTTTACCACTTTTTTTTTTTTTTGGGGACACATTTAAATGAAGACACCCTTTCAAAACCCATTCAGTTGAAGTCTTGGTTATACTATTGATTTTTAAAGTGACTTATATCATTCAGGTTAGTTGGACATACTGGGAAAGTTTCCAGATCTTGGCAAAAACCCAAATTGAACTTTCCTCCAAAAAGTCAGGAAGAATTTCATTAACCTTTTAGTAAGAGGAGGTGTATTTCTCATTTGTTCAAGTCTAAGGCCATGTATTCCCAGGGGAACAAAACAGCCAGACCATAGCACAATGATCTTTATTTACATCAGGGTTTATATCTGGAAAAACAAAATGTTGGGATTGTTTCTATGGTCAATAAATGGCTACCTCCATCCTTCATACTTTTGTATACATGTGCAAGTATTTATGTTTCTAATCCTCTGTAATAATGCCACTGAGTCAATGCAGTATTTTGAGGTTCTTTCTCAGCTGGCAAAAACAGATTAAGTAAAAGGGGAGAAACTAATATTTATGGCTTTTATAGTAATTTTAAATATTTTTGACAATAAAATGAATATAAATAATGGTCAATTCTGACCATTTCCTATTACATGGGTGATAGTGATTTGAGAAGGTAGAAAATACCAGAGCACTTGAGTTAGAACTAAATGATCAGATAAATTTAAGCAAAACTTCTATAATCAGTGTTATGCAAAGACTTGATCAATAATATGAATTTTCTAGATATTAATGATCTCATGACATATTTACTCAAACTAGAAGCCCAATTTAATTATAAGATCTATGTCAGTTATGTCAAAATTAAGGGTTATCGGGCAGTAATATTTCTCAATATTTTCCTAGAGTAGGCAAGTGTGTAACAAATTAAATATTTAGATTTAGTTAGATCTTTATTCTATTCTAGGGGAGAGCAGAAAATGGAATAGTTATTCTGACAATTTTGTGAGAGGTGCTCTCACAATTTTGATTTTGTGGCTTTGATGTGAAAATAAAGGAATGAGGAAAATATTCAGGGGATTGAAAACGAAGAAAATATGGGGAATGGAGCAATAGAACCAATAAAAATAACTAAAATATTATTTGTCCTATTTCATATCAAGGGATTTAATTAATTAATGGATAATCTCCACTATTTGTTTCCGGTTAGGAAAAATATCATGAATTAAAATGTACATTATATGTTTAAATTTGCTCATCTGTGAACATCACAGTAAAGTATCCAATGTTTAAAATTCCTTTATAGACCTTAGAATGGTACATTTTTTAAAAAGTTGGATAAAGATACAATGGATTCTTTTTGATTTGTGTGACTTTCATGTCAATTACTCTACTTAACTTCCTTGTTAGAACTTGCACATCAGCGGGTAGTATGGCTTTCTGCAGCATATCTTTCAATATATCTACTTAGAAAGTGCCCTTTGAACTCAAACTTCTTGCTATCACATCAGTAAAGTGATTCCCATTACAAATGGATGCATTAACTATTCCCAGACTATGTAAGAATCCATTTTTATTGACATGTTCTACATCCATACAGCCTCTTCAGAAAATAAACAGGAAGAGTTCATTGTTTCTGCAAACAATATTAACCAAATGATGTAAAGGATTGCTAGTTAGCTATCCTATTTTTGTGCTGCTATGGTGACATTGTGAACTTCTGACGTTCTTTAGGTAGCTGTCCTGCTGCTCATTCCAAATTTGTCAGATTATTTGGCACCTGGTCTGACCTTAATGTCTAGAATGAACTGCTGAGCTATGAAGTGTTCTGATTTCTCAGTGCTTTGCCAAATTCCTCCCCCTGTCCCTGCTACCTTTAAAATAACAAGGTCAATCACACAAAAGAAAGATGGCAGTATTTCAGGTCCAATGATGCTGATTATCAGCATAACACATACGGTTCAGCATGACATCAACTTGCCCTTGAAGACTTTGGCAAGTCCAGCTGGAACTGGCTAAAATTACTCAAAAAAAAAAAAAAAAGCAACTGGAAATGGAAGTGCCCAATTTTCTAAAGGTACTTTACCAAACGACTAAGAATGTGTATTTTAAAGTGTTTTCAAAGCTACAGTCGCTTAATTGTTTTTAATTACTTTTCAGGAAAGCAGTAACGTTAACTAACATTGGCCACACCCAAATAAATAAATTCTGAATTAATGAAGCAATCACATTCTTCCAATAAATTCCTCCTAATAAATTGCTTGACTGATATGAAGAAGTTGTGAAGATGGTAAAAAACAACACAGTAGTGGCAGATAATGATACTCAGAAATGTAAGGAATCCTTGCTCATTATTTGAATCAAGGAGAATTCCAGAGGAAGGAATACCCTGAAAAAAAAAGGAGTAATTTACACATATCTCCATCTCCTATCATTGCCTAAACACTGCCTATGTTTTATCTTTCCTGATCTCGTGGTAGCAATCTCCTCTCTTCTCGAAGCACAGCCTTTTGTAATTTGGTCTTAGGTAGACTCACAGTAAAATACCCTCAGTTTTGCCTGACAATATCATAGTCATTTAGACATTCCCAAATGGGCATGCAAGGCAAATTATATTACAGTTCTGATTCCCTTTTCAATGCGCTATATAGAGAGACATGCTGTGATGTCTAATGCATAAACACTATTAGAACATAATATATACACAGAATGTAAGGAATAAAATTTATATCATCTATATGTTTATGTAAATAGTCTATAGGAAGCTATCTACCCAGTAAGTAAATCTTCATACAAGATCCCTTAAAGGCAGCTAGTAGAGTGTAGGTTGTTCTTTATTTATTCAAACAAATTTTTTATTGAAGACCAGCCATATGCATAATGCCATACATACTCAGTAAATATATTACAGAACTTTGAAGTAGAAGAAATGGCAAAAATCCGGTAAGATTCTATATGTGAAAAGGGTGATGCCCAGAGAGGTTAAGTAACACATCCAAAGTATCAGTGGCTAGTAATATAAGAAGACTAGACTACCGATGTTATGTTCTTAAAAAACATAAAATCACAGTTTGTCTTCATTTGTGGGTAGCTAATGCATGCTTTTTAGAACTATTCAGAATCTTCTACTTTTGGAATGAAACATTATTAAAAACGCTGTTGATAAATATCTTTTCATGTGCATGTGTGTATACCTGTTTGATAATATATACGTGCATTGCATATGCATGTTTGATTTTATATATATATATATATATATATATATATATATATATATATCTGATAATATTGCCAGATTTCCAATTTAAATATAATTACTATTTTCAAAGCCAAAGTTTACTTCAATATTATTTATTATTCCTATCTCATTTTCAAATATATAATTGTTAACGAGGTAAAAAAAAAGTGTTTTGCTCCTACTAGCAATTTTCTTTTCTAAGCTTTTTATAGTAATTCAAAGTAAAATGCTGTTTGTTGGTCCTTTCCTTCTCTCTTTTTAAGTCACAGAATTCATTCAGCTGATGAAGTCTTCAACAGGGCACCAACACAATGCCAACATGATTCAGCAGAAATGTATGTAATTATTCAAACCTGGAATGGTACCTTGAATGATGTAATTAACGTTATACTCAATGATAGGATATTTCAATTGCCTGAGATAATGGACTTTTTAAAAAAGTATGTTGGATCATATATCCATCCTAATTAGGGCTAAGGAAAAGTCAAAAGAAAGTCAGATAAAAAACATACTAAGGATATGATAAAAATATTATCTATTATATGGAATCTTCCTCAATCTTTCCAAATACTCTTTGCCCATTTCTTTTAACCTTTTACCTGTCACTAAATTTACCTTTTCTTCCCAGGCATAGTACATGATGTACTCAGAGCTCAGTACATGTTTGCTAAGTAAATGAATGAATAAACTGAATAAATGTAGTATTTCTTTACTTGCAACATTAGATACCTTGAACTTTGCAATCACTTTTCACATGCATCGTTGCTACCTAATGGCACCTGAGCATAAAAACTGCCTGGGATTTTTACTAAAAAACAACAGCAACAGATACCCAGGACCCATCCTTAAAGAGTTGTGGGAAACTTTAAGACTAAAAATATCCCAGGAGACTTATATGGTCAGGTAATTTGGGAAGATCTAGAGAATTTCCTAATTATATGTTGCATATTTCCAGAAGATGAAGAGAACACTTTTAACTTTATATTAATTATATTTTCAGTGGAGAAATTAATCATTCTAATTTTATAGGGAGATTCACATCACAAATATTTATCTAGTTCCTATATTAGGGTCATAGGCACACAGAGGCTACTGTATCATATGGTTCTTTATGAAACTCACAACACATGAGAGAAATGAACATGAAAAATAAATTATGAGAACCCAGAAAGAGACTTACAATAATATAGTTAATTGATGTTTGGCAAAGGAGCAAAGGCAATATAATGAAGCAAAGATAGTCTTCTCAACAACTGGCCACTCACATGCAAAAGTATTTATTATCTAGACTCAAACTTTACACTCAACATAAGAATTAACCCAAAATGGATCACAGACCTAGATCTAAAATGCAAAATTGTAAAACTCCTAGAAGATAACATAGGAGAAAACATAGATGGCCTTGGGTATGACAATGATGTTTTACATACAATTCCGAAGTTATGATCCATGAAAGAAATAATTGACAAGTTGGTCTTCATTAAAATTAAATTAAAATCTGTTCTGTGAAAGTATCAAGAGAATGAAAAGATAAGCCAGCCTGAGAGATAATATTCACAAAAGATATATCTCATAAAGGAATGTTATCTGAAATACACAAGTCTTTTAAGTTCAAAAATAGGAAAATGGACAACCTATTTAAGAAATGGGCAAAAGACCTCAACAGATACCTCATCAAAGAAGATACACACAGAGATAGCAAATAAGCTTATGGCATTAGGGAACTGCTCAATGGCATACAGTACTAGGGAACTGCAAATCAAAACAATGAGATACCAATATACACATATGAGAATGACCAAAATCTACAACACTGACAACAGTAAATGTTGATGAGGATGCGAAGCAACCCTCAGGAATTCTCATGCTTTGTTGTTGCAAATGCAATATGATATGACAACTTTGAAAGACAATATAATCCCCTTAGGATATGATCCATCAGTCACTCTTTAGTATTGAGCCAAATGAACTGAAATCTCATGCCCACAAAAACACCTGTGCATGGATATGTATACAGTTTTATTCATAACTGCCAGAATTTGGAAGCAACCAAATGTCTTTCAGTAAGTAAATGGATAACTTGTGCTATATCTAGACAATAGAATCTTATTTGGCACTAAAAAGAAATAAACTATCAGGCCATGAAAAGACATAAAGAAGACTTAAATGAACATTACTAAGTAAAAAAATGTCAATCTTTTTTTTTTAAGATTTTATTTATTTATTCATGAGAGATGCAGAGAGAGAGAGAGAGAGAGAGAGAGAGAGAAGCACAGACACAGGCAGAGGGAGAAGCAGGCTCCATGCAGGGAGTCTGACATGGGACTCGATCCCAGGTCTCCAGGATCACACCCTGGGCTGAAAGCAGCGCTAAACCACTGAGCCACCTGGGTTGCCCAAAAAAGCCAATCTTAAAAGGCTGTATCCTGTATGATTCCAGCCAAGAACCATGGAGATGGTAAAAGAATCAATGGCTGCCAAAGGTAAGGGGGTGGTGGGGGAATGAAAATGTAGACCATAGAGGATTTTTAGGGCAACTAAACTCTTCTGTATGGCAATACAATGATGGACACATGTCATTTTAAATTGTTCAAAACCCATATAATAATATTAAAATAAACAGAGGAAGGAGGGATGGAAGGAAGGAAGGAAGGAAGGAAGGAGGGAAGGAAGGAAGGAAGGAAAAAAAGGCAGGAGGGAAGGAGAAAGGGAGGGAAGGAGAGAGGAAGATGGTGTAAAATACCAAGAATAAACCTTAAGATAAAATACGGACTTCGGGTGATGATAATGTGTCAGAGTAGGTTCATCAATTTTAGCAAATATGCCACACTGTTGGAGAATGTTGATAATGGGGACACTATGCATGCCTGGGAGTAGGGAGTACATGGGAAATCTCTGTATCTTCCTCTTAATTTTGCTGTAAACCTAAATCTGTTCTAAAAACTAAAGTCTATTTAAAAAATAAATTATAATATGGCAATAATTTGACATTTTGGAAGGTTTAGAGGTAGTTCACATTAGGTGAGTGGGAGAAAATAAGAAACAAAGGTCTGATCAGGGAATAGGATTCTAAGACTCTAAAACTTGCAGACTCACTTAAGAATCTTCATCTAGATTTCTGAGTCAAAAAAAGCATCACAAGTAAATGACATTTCTCTAACATTTTTTGTGTGATGTCGGTAAGAACAGATGATAAATACCAAATTGTAAATATGACATAATTTTCTGCTTGATTTGATGGATTGATGGAGATAAATATTACATTGAATTCAGAAAGGAGGTAGGTCTCAGAAAAGTCATTACCTTAGTATGTCTTCTTGAGCTTTCTGTTTCCTTATTGGTACACACAGAAGCCAACTTCGTTCACATTCTTAATATTAGGTATGAGATGACTAGAATATAAGAAAACAAATTTCTTGATGGGAGAGCTGATGTCTTTCAACAGAACTCTCCTGCTGAGTGACCCACCAGAATTTAAGAAGCTGGATTTTAAGGATAATAAACATGTGAACAGGGTAAGATAAATATCCCTCAGTCCTCAAGCAAGGTTGCTTTGAGGGGGAGGTAAGGGAGATGTGATGATAATTGTCTATTACGAATAAGGATTTTATGAGGATTTCAGACTATCTCATTTAATTTGCCAACCCATCATTAAGATAAGGACTGTCATCATTTAAAGATGAGAAACATGGTGTCCAAAGGTCATATTACTTCTTTGGAGACTTAGATCTCTCAGTGAAATCTGAAGTTTTTCAAACTTACTATGACTAATGACTTTTAAAGGTCTTTGGAAAACTTAGATTCACAGTTTCCTAATATATTACATGCCCAATGGCATTTCACCCTCCATTTACTAAAGTCATTTCCGGGGGGTGAGGAGGGAGAGAGATGGGGATGGTATGAGAGAAGTGGTAAGAAATCATGAAAACTAAATGCAGTAAGTTACGTGAAGTTCTCCTACCATCTCCACATCTCCCAATTTAGACATCATTTCTCATGGAGAGTTTTCTCTGATCCCCAGAAGAGATTAGGTTGCCAACACTCCCTTATAATACTTTAAATTTGATGTTTGGTAGCTGCACTTTCTAAGTAGTAAACTCTTAAGGGATCATGTCTGCTCCATGGATGCACGAATCCATCACCATGACTTTATTTCCAGTGCCTGGAACACTCTCTAAATATATAGTTAAAATAATATAAGAAAGATTTGAAATCATTTAGGTAGTGTTGCTTCTACTCTGTGTATCCCTTCTGAGCAAGATTCTTGCCCTGCTTCCTCCTTTCCACCTCCTGCAAATCCTATAAGGTTGATATTTTTTAGCTTTAACTCTAAGTGTAACTTGGGTTTGTTTAACCAGCCGTTTTGGTAATTGGACTTCAAACTGAGAGAGTGGAATCTAAGGTTAATATATCAAACCAGGGCTGTGGCCAAATCCTCTCTCTCTTGCGATAGACAATCCATATCCTTCATGTGACCCTTGCAGAGAATGGATTCCCAGCCAGCTATTTGATTAAATCCTCTGCTCCCACCAAGAGGGAAGTCACTAACAAGCTAAAGAAAAAAATGGCACGAGAGAAGAGCAATCCCACCCCATGTCAAGGCATTCATAAGCTGGATCAATACAATCTTCAAAAGCACCCACAAAAACAAAAATAATATTCTAACCTCATCCAAGCTCTCTTGCACCCTATGGCTAACAAAAGGCAATGTTCTACCCCCCACAGCAGTAGCTTAACGTTCCCTGCTGCTTTGGAAAATGTTATATTGGACAAACGGGCCACACTGTGGCTCTCAGATTAAGAAGCATCTGCAGATTCTCAAACCATCACATGCAGGAAACTACAGGTGTTGAGCACAGAACAGAGTGTGCCAACTGTATTGATTTCCAGGATGCTCAAGGCAAAGGTAAAACGAATGAGACCGTTAGAAAAAGTACTAAGTCACTAGCATAAAGGAACAGAAAGTCTCTTAAGCAAACCTGCAGAAATAAAATCAAACTTCCAGACAAAAATCCTCGTAGTGGATTCTTTAACAGATTTGAACTGTCGTACTCAGAAGCCTGCTTACATCTTGAACTACCGGTTCCTACTTGAATTCCATTTTAGTCTTTTATGGAGTTTTTGTTTGGCTTTTTTCATTTTAAAGATTCTATTTCTTTATTTGAGAGAAAGAAAGTATGAGCAGAGGGAGAGGCTTCAGAAGGTGAGGGGGAGAGACAAGCGGACTTCCTGCTGACTGGGGAGCCAGACACAGAACTCCACCCCAGGGCCCCCGGATCGTGACCTGAACCGAAGTCAGACACTTAACCAACTGAGCCACCCAGGCGCCCCATTCATTTTAATTTAGCAAAAATTTCCCCAACCTCTTGCTTCAGACTAATCAGATAGAGTAAAATCTGAAAGCTACAGCAAATCATGCTGTCAACACAAAAGAGGAAAAAGCCACTAGTTAATTAGTGACTACGATGACAAAACATGCACAAGGGATGTTGAAATCACTGTCTCCAGTCACGATTTGAATTACCAGTCAGTGTTTCCCTTACTGTGCAGTTTACTATCAAACATGCATATTGCATTACCTTTCTGAAGTGCTCTTTAATCTCTTTTAACTTCTAATTATGCCTTACGTTTCTGCATCTGTATGATTATTTCCCCTAAGATTCATATTACAGTACTCTACTTTTCCTAGAGGGTCATTACTATATTGTGATCATAACCCTATCTTATGACTTTTTTTATATTACCTATAGGCTACAAATACCAAATTTTAAGTACCTTGTAGTAAACTGTGAAAGCATTTGAGAAAATGTGTTAGAGGAGAAAAAAAATCATTACTAGTATTTACAAAATGGTTAAAAACTCAACACTTAAAAGAATGATTAGCAAGTGAATATTTCCAATTCTCCATCACTCAATTCAGACATCTGGCTCGTGTCATTATTTCCTTCAGTATCTGTTACTCTTTACCATCCTTGAGGCTTGTTCTCTCACTGTGGCTACCCCATTTTAACCTGTCAGTGTAATCTTACCTGACTAAGCCTAGTTCATTATATTATTTCTATATCCTAAATACTTCCTGAAGAAATTCAGACTGATGAGAATTGTTAGCACCATACTGTTCAATCTTTACACAAAATACAGGTTTGATTTGAAGTTATTCCCCAAGTCTGGTTTAAAATACACAGTTTCAAAATACAAATAAGCTGCTTGAGAATAGAGAGAGGCTTTTAATATTAAGTTTTTTTGGGACATAATGCCAAATAGAATTGGGGATTTAATGCAGGAATGCAGAGGAAATGAAGCTAGAGAGATACCAGTTAACCATGACATGAAAATTGATCAATGTTTCACAAAGTTGGCCTAGCTCTGTGTCAATTAGGCTAAATAATGAAATATTCATAGAGAGCATACTGTGAGAATGTATTGTGTTAAGTGCTGCAGGAGTTTCACAAAAGCATAAAGCCTTTCTCTTGGACAGGACCATCATCCTTTTCCATAGCATCATAAATGAAAACAATAGCCTAATACATTACCTTCTAAAGATGTTCTGGCTTTAATAAGGATCGAATCTATTTATGATTTTGACATTTCCTGTACTATCAAATTGACTTTCTTCTTCAAATTAAGAATGTCCCATGTGAACAGCATTTTGGATATCCCTCTGTACCCCTTCATTTGTATATTGCTTTTGTTATCCCTGAGAATAAGGTGATAGTTAGCCTCTTGTAAGCATAGGAAAACTAATACATAATAACTCAAAGGAAAAAGCTTTGCAAAACTGTGGGGATGCTAGTACTCTGAGTTGGTCTGTTCTTGCTCTAACGACTGTAATTGTGTATTCCATTCACATCCATATCATCAAAATGACAGAGGTGAATATTCTGGTTATAAGGAAAGAACTATAAACATGTATATGGATATGGAATTAATAGACCCACAGAGGTCATCACACCCTTGAGACAGAGATATTACTTTCAAATCATTATTACTGCAGACTTGCTTGGGGATAGTTAGGAATCTAGAATCCAGCATAAAAAAAAGTTAGCCTCAAATATTAGATATGAAGTATTTTCTAAGTCTTTATTTTCTAGGGAAGTGCCTTCCTTTGAATTTACCAATATAACTCCAGACATAATTAATGCAATGGTCTTGCTATACTATTTTTTTATTGTAGTAAAATATTCTAACATAAAATTTATCATTCTAACCACTTTTAAATGTACAATTCAGTAGCATTAAGTACATTCACCATGTTGTGCCTCATCACTACCCATTTTCAGAACTTTTTCATCATCAGAAACAGAAACATTGTGCCCATTAAACATTTACTTATTTGTATGAATATTCACATGCACACTCACACTACATTAAAAGACTGCTGGAGTTCAGAAGGAAAACTGTAAAAAATAAGCATCTAAAGAAAATTAACCACATATGCTAAAGTTGTTGGATTAACATAGCAGAGAGTAATACAGAATTCATGTTATACACTTGTTTCCATTTAAACATTTGTGTCAAAAGAAAGGAAAAGAGAACCAATAATTTAATACCCTTGATCACAATTCCAAAGAGATTAGCTACAGAACTTTTTTTTTCTTTTTTTTAGCTACAGAACTTTAGTTGAAATCATTAAACATGAGTAATTATTTCCCTTACATTTTTTTTTTCTTCCTCCATGCAATCTCAAGATAAAGAGTATTCAGAGAACAAACAAGCCTACTGGGAGAATGAGCTCTGAGAGAAACTAAAGTACACTAGCAGTGCCCATTTCTGATATAATGTGCTCATATAAATTCTATCAAAAAAAGGTGCATCTTAAAACATATTGTTCTCTTTCCACCAAAACAATATTATAATTGGATAGCTGTATTCCTGAGCAGGACTTTGCATGGAATAAATCACAGATATGACCAACAAGGTGTCATAAAAGCAAAGCTATAAAAACTATAAACATTTGTAATCATTTAAAATAGTAAAATTACACTCCTTTATAGAATTTAACAGATAGAAGGGATTTTAGAATATTGCCAAGTTCAAGCCCTCTCTTTTAGGGATGGAAAAAAAAAACTATGTCTAGAAAAAATGAGTGACATTCTTTTAATTTACTGAAGTAGCTTGTAGCAACAGGTGCTAAAAACTGAAGATTTCTTCATTTCAACCTATTGTTCCTCCCATATATTTCAATGTTCCTCTTAAAATGTTTCAACAATTATATTTTCACATCAATTGTGCATTGTAAGTATTATATGGAGTATATATACCATATATAAAAATGTAGCTCTAACATATAAAAGTTGTGTACAACTAATATCCCTGCTATTTTTATATTAAATTAATAAATTATTTATCTTTCTTGAATTTTGACAGACTCTTGGTGGCATGATTGCAATGGTCCATTTCCATTCAGAGTGATCCAGGAAAGTTTGGCTGGATCATTGATTTTTCCTGTCAATACAATTTCCCATTGAAAGCTGAGACATTCTAAAACATTTATTATTCATTTAAATTGTTTATTGTAATTATTGTAAAGTGACCATTGATACTTGTGAATATCTCTAAGGATTTTATATGAGGAATCGACTTGAACTTGATTGGAGAACATACATTTAGCTCTCTCTAGCCAAAACCACAACCACATACACATACCATCAAGGATAGCTTTGAGAAATATTTTATTCCATCCGTCTCCCAACCTCCTTCCCCTCCTAGATAAAGAAATTAAAGATTGCTGTTTTGGGACTGTATGTACAAGATGGGTGAGAAAGACAGTTTCTCCAATGACCTGCATGATAATACTGATTACAAATAGCCCAAAGTCTTTTAAAATGTAATTTAGAGAAAGCCATAATCTTCCAAATCACAAACCATGTCTCCTTGACTAGAGATGGAACACACTGGATATTACCTTAGAACATGGCAAATAAGCTAATAAGGTTTTTAGAAGTGAAGTATAGGCTAGCTAGGAGTAAGAGAAATGGTGAACCATTAAAAAAAAATGCTATTACTATATTTGCTTGAACCTAGAATATATCCCTTCTTCCTGAGAAAACCAGTTCCCTATTCACTTAGCAACATTGACATCTACATGCAAATTGTGCATAACTTCATGTGCTTAAAAACATGTAGGGGGGAGATGTTTTATTAAATAAAGGATGAATTAAAATTTGAAAAAAGGGGATCCCTGGGTGGCTCAGCGGTTTAGTGCCTGGCTTCAGCCCAGGGCATGATCCTGGAGTCACAGGATCCAGTCCCACATCGGGCTCTCTGCATGGAGCCTGCTTCTGTCTCTGCCTGTGTCTCTGCTCTCTAACTCTCTCTCTCTCTCTCTCTCTCTCTGTCATGAATAAATAAATAAAATCTTTAAAAAAATAAATTTAATTTAATTAAAAAAAAACTATGCAAAATGAGTGATATGAGAAATAGAATGTGTCCAAATTCTTTAGTTGGCTTTGGTGTGCTACCCTATAGAATAACATTTAAGACATGACTTCCTGAGAGAAGCCTTTGAAATATTTTGGTTATCCCACCTTTCCATATGTATTATCATGGAAATAGCTAAACTAATGAGTGAGGATAAACTCATTGTTTGATGAGTGAATGTGCAAAATAATGAACTACATATGGAGAGACTAACAGACCAAAATTAATAGTCATATGTCTGAGTTTATGGGTCCCTTTCATCCACTTTCCTTCTATGTTCTGAACCAATAAGTCACCCAATAACACAGAGCTTCACTGAGCCAGCACCATTTTACTAGTGACCATTGTCTTAATTTTTCCACTGTAGCCTCTATAGTCAATTGACAATCAATATTAAGTGCCTATTTGTGTCTACATTGAGTACTGAACATGATAAAAAAGATATAAAAGGACTCTGAACTAATGAGGTTTAATATCTACTTGTATAAAGAAGAAATATAAAAATAACTAATATATATTACTATGATAGTAGTCACCACTAAATCAGTGGTATGTACAAATTAATATCAGATATATGAAAACTCTTATTATGTTAGAATAACTTGGTAGAAAACAATATAATATAGGTATTGGGGAATTCATAAAATAAGTTCAATGTACAAAAATAAATGAATTCAACCTCAGTAACAAGGAAAATGTACTTTAAAACAACAAAATAAAAAATAAATAAAAAATAAATAAAAAATAAAAAATAAAACAACAAAATATAAATTTTCATTCACAGAGTTGGCAAAATCATAGATTAATTGGTAAATAATATCAAATGTTGAAACTTACAGTTTTTGTATATATTGGTAAAGTCTTTTTGTAAGGTAACTGGCAGTGTCTCTCAAAATTAGAATTATAAAATATTTGACACAAGAATTCCAATTGTAGGGATTTAGTCCTGAAATTATCAGAATATGTGTCACATATAATATCAACACATTCTGACAAGAATGTTCATTGTTTTACTCTATGAATGGTAAAAAAAAAAAAAAATGTGAACCCAACTAAAGATCTTACAGTAGGAAAGTGGCTAAAAAATGCATAATTTCCATTATGAAATACTTCAAGTTGTTAAAAAGAATGAAGTGGGAGTTTATGTATTATCATATAATCACCTATGGAGCATATGGATAAATGAATAAAGTACATTACAGAACAATACATATGTTTATGTAAATTAACATATCTATTTCATATTGCATACATATGTATATATGCAAATGCACAGAAAGATGCCTCAAAAAACATATTCTAAACTAGCAAATGGTTAGTTCTGAGAAAGGGAATGAGAGGTGGGGAAGAAATGAAGGGACACCAGAATGTTTTGTATAATTCTGTACTGCTTAGAATTTTGCCTTGTGAATACATTCACGTAAACTTGTTTTTAAGGCAAAGATGTGTACAATGGTACAGCGCACATGGGCTTGATAAAGCTGCATCATCAAAGTACTGGGGTAAGAATGAGAGATTAATGGATTAGTCAGTAGAAGGAAAAACAAGAAGCTTAACAAAATCATTAGAAATAATATATATAGGACACAAGTTTTTGAGAATGAAGCTAAGGCAACCAAAGAGTACCAAGAAATGCATATGTTCCTTGTGCAAAATTATAGAAACCACTATTAGATATCAGGTCTTCAATGGAAGTTAAAATATGCTAATTAAGGTAAGCTATTTGGAGTATACATACTATTATAGGGGAAGACACCATGATGGATGAAAAAATGGATGAAGTCACTGGGCTAGCAAAGCATCTACTATGACTCTTGGGCAAAAAAATACGTGCATGATCTGAGGCTCTCTTTTCTACATTTTGAAAATTGAGCATGTAAACAAACAAGTAGAGTTTCAGGTAACAAACAAGAGGCCAAGGTCAACAAAAGCAGAAGGCAGCATGCAAACCCGCACAGAGTAATGGTTCCAGAGCTCACGAGTCAGCATCAGCAAGTAATTCGAAAGCTCACGTGATATTGGAAATATAAAATATCAAATATATTTAAAGCAAAGGTTAAGTAAGAATGGGATTAGCAGTAGCACTGCGCTGGGGAGAGCTTCAGGGGAAGTAGGACACCATCAGAGAAGGAAGAATGTGAGCTGGATCAGAATGGACGTGCTACAATAGCCATATTTTGAAACAAGTGTTTTCCACAGGTTCCTCACTGACCAGGAGTCCTAATACCAGAATCCTATCAAATAATTTCTGAAATTCTCTGCATCTATTTTTGCTTGTCAAGCACAATTGGAATGTATTTATTGCTTACTTTATCTCAGTTAATTGTGTGAGTTGCCACTCAAATGATTCTTATCTTTCTTAGATTTCCTACTAAAGAATCCCTTCAAGATTATTACAGGAAAACCTCCCCTTCCTAGTCAAGATCCAAGCTAATAAATGAGAAAATACTTGGGATCCCTGGGTGGCGCAGTGGTTTGGCGCCTGCCTTTGGCCCAGGGCGTGATCCTGGAGACCCGGGATCGAATCCCACGTCAGGCTCCAGGTGCATGGAGCCTGCTTCTCCCTCTGCCTATGTCTCTGCCTCTCTCTCTCCCTCTATATGACTATCATAAATAAATTAAAAAATATATATATTAAAAAAAGAAAGAAAATACTTAACATTTTTTATACAATGTGCTTTTACAAAGTTCCCCTTTCCCTTGTAACCTCCACTTTGTTACTTATTTACCCTGCTACAAACTTACATTCTAAGACTTGCCTGGTCAGCTCACAGGACAGATGCATGCAACCAGAAAAGGAAAACACAACCATGTTTCCCAACCCTGAAAACTCACACAGGAAGCATTCACCTTGGAAATGATGACTCACAAAAGAAGCTTTGAGCCAGACTGAATTGTAAACCAATGACTTTAATCACCTGCAATAATTTACTTGGTCTTCAACAGCGTCAATCACAACAAAAACAGAACACTATAGAGAAATTCATGCCCACATCCCCATATTCCTTCTGAAGAAACACTTTCTAAAAAAAAAAAAAAAAAGAACCAGTTTCTAATTCTAAATCCATGAGTTTCCTTTATGAGTTGCTGACAATGACAGTAATTACAGATATATTCATCCAAGATCTGCAAATATTTAAATCTAATACTAAGTCTATTATTTTGATTTAGAGTATACTAAACATATTTTGTTTTTACCTGACAAAAGATTTAATGTCCCTATGAGTAAAAGATAGATTTATACAGACTGTAGGTTACCCAAATCTAATTTTCTTTTCATTCTATCAGATTTGTCCTTCCTGGTCATCCTTCAGCTTTGATCCTGTGGTACCTTCTATATTTTTTTTTCCCAAAAAATACTTCAACCCCACTGCTAATAGAATCGGAATAAATCTCTATATTTCATTGCTATCCTCACAATACTTTTCATTCATCTCATTCTTCACACAGAGTGTTGTGTCCAAATGAGAGTGTTGCTGTGGTGGTGGTGGTGGGGGTTGTTTAGGTTGTTTAATGGTGGGGAGCCGAGTTTGTATCTTCAGGGTCTGGTGCATAGTAGTATAAGCCTAATAAATGTTTGTTAAATTGTTTGTTAAAAAGAGAGCTGAAGTTAGTTTACTAAATACCCACTGAGGCAAACAATAGCTATAAACACTTTGAATCGAGGTATACTTTCTATTATTCATTAACTTTCAATTATCTTTTTCTCCTCACTATTGAGAAAATTGGACTCCTCTGCAATAATTTAAATTTCATTTATTTAAAGTACTGGCAATAATAATTGTATCATTAAGTGTATTTTACTGAGATCTAATCTAATGTGTTTCATTTTTTAAATATCTGCATTCAGATACTATGCACTGGAGTTTATGAGTTTCCAGGTGTCCCCAACACTGATATTCATAGCTTAATAATTAAGATTTTAGAAAGGCGTGAGCATGCCATAATTAACTTAAAAACTAAATACTGCACTGAATATTCATCTTACTTTCACTATAGGGTATGTAGTTTGTATTTTAGATTAGTGAACTGTAGAATCTATTTTAAAACATAATAAAACTGGCTTTGAATTAGGGATGCTTCCCAAACACTTTAAAATTCACTTTCAACTCTTAAATGCAGTGCTATAATTCTAATAACCAATAGCAGTTAACTATCTCCCAAGGAAGCTACCCCATAAAATGGCATTATGAAGGCTTATATTCCACAGGCATTTTTCATGTACATGCTACAGCCTCTAATATTACTAGACAATGAAAGATAATATGCCTGGGTGAAAAATGGCAAAATAGAAACAAGCAATAGTCTTGAGTCCCGAATGCTTCTGCAGGGGACCCAGAGTAAGAATTAATACTATTCAATGATCTTATATTTTAATTGTCCATAGTACTGTTGAAAAGTTGTTTTAGGTTGAAATAAGAAGTTATTTTACTTTGCTATGAAGCTAGATTCCTGAAATGTGTGTGCAATCCAACACGGAAGATCATTTTAGCAAGTGTAATCTGTCAGTGTAGCTTGAAAAAAAAAGTCTGGATTTGAAATGACAACAGACTTTCTACTCTGCCGTTTGCTTGTTATATGACGCTTGATAGTTCACTAACTCTCTGAGTCTGGTTCCTCATCTACAAATGAGGGAAGCAGCATACTCTTGCCAATCTTAAAGTGTTGTTGTGGGGATTACATATGTTTAAGTAAGTGTTTTCCAGACCATGCGGTTGAGGGGGGGTGTGTCTACAAATTTCCAAGCAAAAAAAAAAAAAAAAAACTGGGACACACATGCTTATAGATAAAACAAGGCACAAAGGAAAGTATGTGTGTGTATGTGTGTGGGGGGGTACTTTTCTGATTACCTACATGACAGTACTCCACGTAAGAAAATGACTGCGATCTTAACAGGAGTGTCATGAACAAAATATACAGGCTTTCTTAAATCACTTGGAGGTGGATATTTTCCTAGGTAGCACAATCCTGGGCAAGCTATTAATTTTAGAAAGAAGAAGTCATAGAGGATATGAAAAAGAAGAGGGATGGCATGAGAAAAGCTTGAAGGAAAAATAAAGAATGAAAGCCAGAGCATCATAGCTCTTACGCCTCATATGGGAGGGATAAGCAAAGCCCCTTGGAACACAAAATAAGGTTTAGTGGCACTAACCACAAAATGAAATAGCAGATAATAAAACTGTTCTTAGAGAGATTAAAATGACAAGGTCCATTTTGTAGAAAGTCTTTTCTACCTAAACTGAGTCAACTCTGGTTCAAGCCACATAAAACCTAGATAAATCATGCAGTAAAAGCACTGATCGCCAATAGAATTAAAGGGTGAGGAGAGAACAATGTTAACCTCACAGTTAAAAGACAAACATAATGGCCAACTTATTGGAAAAGGCATGAAAAATGTGCTGAAGGAATACTGTTAAGGGTGGGAGAGAATGTTGATCTGAAATGTACGGGAAATTAAAAAGTAGACATCTGAGAATTAATAATTTGCCGAGCAAAAGCTGCTGTCTATTCTAACGTCTGACACATTATTTGGCCACACTTGCAGCACCAGTAACCTAGAAATCAGCAGTGGCATGACTGGAAGGCTGGCCCTCTTTAAATTACTTTGATTTATAGGCAATGCAATAACTAACGTGACAGAAGTAACTTCCTCAGTCTACAGACTTCAGAAAATTGTGTTCACCCAGGGTGCATCTTCTAGGTTGGCTAAGGGAAAGGAGGTGAGAGGTAAAGGATATTCCATTCACATCTATAAACTGGGGAACACATATATTTGAGATAATGAGATAGTAGTCTGCACTTTTTTTTTTTTTTAAGTTGGAGTGAGATGAACATGGGGATTCTATTATAAACTATTTTCAGAAGTGTAGTTTTGTGGGCAGAGCTGCCTCAATATCACAACTTGTTCATTCTTTCCTCTAGGTCTCCCATTGTCTGTGCACACATATGTGCAAGCTACTGGAAATTGTAAACTGATGTACTGGGGAAAGGGAAGTTCCCAGTACTTGCCCCACAAAGAACCAAGGTAGAAAGTTGAGCTAAAAAGGTTCATAGAGGAATGCCTTAGACATTGAATTCACACTTATTTTACAGATGTTATCAGGAGGTGCTTCTGATGTGGAGGAATGAGTGCTGGATAGAGAGGACACTACAATGTCCCTGACTTCTAATATACTAGTTATATGACATTAAGAAAATGTCCAGCATTTCTGATTCTTAGGTTCACTGTGCACAAAATAGGAACAACAACAGCTACCTCATAGGGTTATTGAAAGGATATTAGAATCCATATAAAAGATTAAATGTTTTGAGGAAAATTCGTTATACACAATAGGGGCTTAATAAACACTGGTTTAGAGGAGATACACACATATATGCATATGCATAGATACATATATACACACATACGTATACGTTCAGAACTATAACCTAGTTCAACTCTAAAGTTACTCTTCTTTCTCCCACAAAATCATTCCCTTCCTATTAGCAATTTTTACTATGATAACCAAATTATAATTATTGGGAAATATGTTACATACAATATTTTTATATGTTATTATGTGACATTTAGTAGTCATGATAAATTCCATGTTCACAAGGACCATTTTTCTGTTTACAGAAAAGACATGTCTTCCTTGACCACAGTTAGTGTGAAGACCAGTTGTCTGATAAATGGTCATAAGACACAAAAGGAAGAAGCATTTTGGCTTTTCCCATTCCTGGGAAGGTACCCAAAAAATAACAAAAATAAAAGAAACCCAAAATACTACTGGTACTCATTTTTTCCTGATCTATCCATTTACATCACCTCTGAACTCAGCATCTTCACTCAGCACAACCATTTAGAAACAGTTTAGTACTAAACTTAACAGAAAATGCAGTACTTTGGCTGCATTTAAGGGGGAGCATGAATGTAGGAGACCATATGGCCTTTAAGGGAAAGTCAAAGAAATACAGTATGCTCAGTCTGGAAAAGAGAGAATTTTCAAGCTGATGATGTAATGACTACCTTTTAAATAAACATAAGTGGTCTTTTGAAGTCAACGAAACACTATGGGGTAGGAGGGTTCAAGGTGCCTTATAAGAAAGTGAGAACTGTGTGAAATTGCAGTAGGTTGCCAAGGAAAGGAATCTCCTTTTCTGGGAAGATTTAAGATTAGGAAAAAAAAAAAAACCAACAAAACTCTGATATTCATCAGAATTTACTCTGTGGATAGAAAGCAGTGAACTGTACTACCTTCGAAGTCCCTATAACTCTTCAACTGTACCCCAAGCCACTCCTTGTGAGAGAAAATCTATTCCAGCAGCGTTGCAAGCCTCAGATCTCAGCCTGATTGTTACTGACAATGTCTGCAGATGAAGAAAGACAAGAAGTCACTGGCAGAAATGAGATCATTAGGATTCTCCAGAGAAGACAGACTGTTTTCATAGTTTTAACTTTATTTTGTCATGACTACTCTGTATTTCTGTACAATGAGAGTATGGCTTATTGGTTTAAGAATAAAATTTGAAACAACTAATCTTCCAGGAACCAAACATTTAATCCTGGCAAACTCCACATCAACATGACTTTTTCCAAGTCTTATTAGCAAAATTCTTTGATCAACTGAATCTACTACATATGACTTTTATAGATAAGTCCTTAGAGACTGAGGCTTAAATGTCCCTGCCATGTGGATTCTAGGAGACTCCAAAAAGTGAGTAGTATCTGACACAATCTCTGGGATAAATACTAAAAAGGAAGACAGTATATACATACATACATGTATATAAATTAAAGACGACAGCTGTATATTTTATAAGATTTAGTATATTCTGTTTTAAAAAAGTAAGGCATTTCAGGCCAAGAAAGTTGCCTGGAATTATAAGTTTCATCAGTTTTTATAAGAGATGTAACTTCCCTGAGGATTTTTTTTTTCCCCCTGAGGATTTAAACACAAAACCTTTCTGCCGGCATTCTACATACTACATTTAATACACTCGATTTAAGTTTTACTTGTGCTGTTATCTTGAACAATTCTCTAAACATTGTCAAGTAAATTTCCCCAAATTTCTTCCCATTGTTCCTGGTTGCATATATTTAGAATGGAAAATTGGGGTAAAGTTTCCAAGGAGTTGCATCACTGCTTTTATATTTTTTTGCCAAGCTACAGAAGAGAATTCCATGTTTGCATTGAAAATTTGTCTGTATGTATTTGAAAACCAAATGTGTAACAAATAGATATAATTCATTACAAGTAAACTCAAATTTTAAAACAAAAATCGCAATTATAAAATGTGTTTAAAATCCAACCTACATGTCCCCTTCCACAGACATTGTTTTATCTTGAAGCATTTAAAAGGAGAACCAGTCAATCTGGAAATGCTGATGGAGGTTGCGTTATATACATAATATGCTAAGTGATATGAGGAAAATTATTTGTATGAAACAATGAATTAATTTACTTAATGCTTAGTGAACATTTTCTATATATCGCACACTTTTCTAGGCATTAGGAATATCACAATAAGTAGGACACATTACAACTCACCAAGTTTATAATTCAGCTGTGAGGAGAACTCAGAAATCTGGGGGACCACTAAACAAAAATTAGGTAGATAAGAAGTTCATGTAATGAAGAGAGTAGGAAATATACTTCCCTGTCAACCCTAAAATTCAGGAGGAGGTCTCAAAATCAGGAAAATCTGAATGAGGCTATATGGATAGGGTGGTTTGTTTATTAGGTGAAGGGTGAACTACCCCATAGAAGATGAAAAATCATCAGGCACTAGTTAGCGAATGATCCTGCAGCGAAACTAGAGTCAGGCCAGGGAGGTAACAAAGCAGTGTCTTCATCAGGAGGGTAGCAGTGGGTATCAAGAAAAATGCCAAGGAAGATTCTAATACAGCTGTTTCTCCTCCTCCCTCCCTCCTCACCTCCCCATCCTTTCCCTCCTCTCTCTCTTTAACATCATTGATTAATCTTCAAAGAGGTTAGTAGTCCGGTAATAGTAAAGATGAGTTGTGGGCTGGGGAAAAAGGACCCAGGTAGAAGAAGGGGTGAGTGTGAGAAGAGTATTGATTTTGTGCCACTGTTAAATTAAGGCTTCGTCTGGGAGAATGCTATGTGCTTCCCATTTTCCTCTCCCACATTCCTTTGAAGCTAGGTTGGAGTTATACCATTGCCTTCCAGTCTTGTGGGCAGAAGAGTTGCATAGGTTTAAAAGATGTCCGGAGAAACTCCCAGCCCTCTCCTCCTCGCCTTGGGTACCTTGGAATCCAATATATATATCCAATATATATATTGGATTATATATATATATATATATATATGTATATATATATATATATATATATATATATATATATATATAATCTCCACTCTCTCTCTATATATATATATTTATAGCTACAGGACAGATGAAACATGTCACACCAATAGAAAGCTTTTAAGTCACTGAGTGTTAGGGCTAATTTGTTTCTGCAATCTAGTGTTGTCTTCCCTAAGAGCAGTATGCTTCTCCAAGGAATTTGTTTACAAAAATTATTTTCACAAAGCTGGATTATCATGGTTGAGAATAGACATGCCCGGTTATTTATGCTAATAGACTGCAACTACTATAACCCTCACCTTCTATCTTCTAAACTCTTACTTTGTGCTACTATTACTTATTGTTCTATTCACTTGTAAATAAACCTATGAATTCATGGTAATGACATTTTGCTGAAAAGTTGAGTTTTACAAAAGAGAATAATCTCCTTCAATTTTCTTCTTTAAGCAGCAACGATGAAGTATCTTAGTGGTAATCTTTAATGATCATTGGTTTCAATAAATCAAAAAAAATTGCCCCCAAAAAATAAAAAATAAAAAATAAAAAAATAAAAAATAAATAAAATAACTTGCCCAAAGAAAAAGTCTGAAACTTTCCAGTGAAATGATCCAAATTTTAATGTAAATATGGAATGAATCTCAGATTATTATTATTAATATTTGCAAATAAGAGCTCAGGGAATAAACATAGGTGGGTTTCAGTAAAAAAAAAATCTTAAATTGTTTTTCCTTCTACATAAAACAGAAATTTTAAATAAATAATAAATGCTTAAATACAAAAAATGTGTGGAATTTTGGCAGAGTATCCTGTAAGATCTCTCATCTCCTTTTCCACTCGGGAGATTTTATAGTACAACTGATCATGCAATTCAGGAAAAAACAAAACAAAACAAAACTGTGCAGCCAGCAAGTTCTGGATTAAACACAAGCATCCTGACTTTTGTGCTGAGAGGGAAACATCCAACTTTGGATCGTATATAAGACCGGACCTGCAATGAGAATGCCTGAGTTCTTGACACAACTCTTCCACTAATTAAGCTCCTAATGTCATAGTATCGAGGCATTTCACTTGTGTTGTTTATAGTAACTGATCCTTCCCAGCAGCAGACTGGCTTTCAAAGTCAAATACAGGTATGATGTCTTCATGAATCCTTTCCAGGAAAAATGGATTATTCTATTCTTGTGTTCCTACACTCTCCTGTCCAGAGGTGTAACATAGCACTAAATTTTGGCATCTGATCTCCTTATATATTTGTTTCCCATTCCATTCTGTGAGTCTCTTGAGGTCAAGGATCATATCTAGTTGTTAGGTTACAAACTCCTATTTTAATCTGTGGGGCATAGAACATGTTCAGCAAATTTTCGTCAGGTGAAAGAATGAATGAATATGCTCATTCAGATGTTATGGGGGAGCAGGTAGGCCTGGCAGACAGAGACTGATTTGAAAACAGGAGCTGAGTAGAGGAAAAATCCTTAGATACAGCTAAAATTGCCAAAGCCTTCAGGGACTCTGCGTCCTGTCTCTTCGGATCTATTCTGGTCATGCCTGAACTGAGGCAGGGACTGGATCCCTGTGCCATTTCCTGCTCTTAGCAATTCTTCTAGCAGCATTTAAATCATTCTTTCAATGATGATTTTTTTGTTGTTTTTGTTTTGATTTTAGTTTTCAGTCTTTGACAAAATCAAACCACCTAAGAATTAGGAGCAAAGGAATTTAGTCGTAGGCAGATGAAATCTCCAGATGTAATTATTTCAGAAACTGGGGTAGACTAAAATTCTAAGTCCCTCCTCCAGGAGGGACTGGGTTTAACTGGGACTCAGATCAATTCATGACATGAACTGCAGATCACTTACAGCCTTTCAAACTGAGTTTAGGACTGTGTTTGCAGAGTTATCTTGAGGACAAGTAGGAGCCTGGCGAGAGAAAGACAGACTGTGAGGGAGGTTGCGGGTAATCTGAGCGGGGGAGGGGGGATTGCTGACGATGAAGCAGCAGAAGGCACCATTTTGTGTTTTTTTGCCCTGTACTGCATGAGGGTGTCGGTTAGGTTTTAAAAATAAGTTGATGAGGTAGAAGGGTGAAAATACTGAACATATGCAAAGACATATTTGCATCTGTTCCAATGAGTTAGTTTGAAAGCAGAAAAGAGAAATGGTTTTATAGAAACAATTTCAGGTAAAGAAGGATTAATATTACTTAAGATATCTTAAGTATTTCTCTGAATGGAGTTCAGATAACTAAGGAAAGAAAACAGGGCTTGGTGAATGGGTTGGTTTTATGTTAAGGAGGGAATTTGCCATTTCACACTTCTTGGATTTGAATTGAACTCAGAGCTATGGGGATCTAGAATTCTGGTCCTATACCAGTGGCTTTGGCATCACTTAGGATCTCCCTTCTCAGGCCCTAATTCAGACCTGTGGAAGTTAGAAACTTGGTGATAGTGCTAGGCAATTTGTGTTTTCACAAGCCATTCATTAATTTTTGATGCCTGGTCAAGCTTGAGAACCATTTGCTTAGACTAGGCTGAAAGTTGGTTTTAGGGAAGACTACACATGAGGAAATATTCCATATTGCCTAAAATAGCATTTGCCAAGTAGTCGATCAAATAATTTCAGTTAGAAAACAACCTAAATCAAGAATGCCAAGATAAGTAGTAAGACACAATAATTAGGTAGCCAATCTAAAATTAAAAAAAAAAAAAAAAAAAAAAGAGTTGAGGAATGCAGCAAATGCATTGAATAATAAAGAACGTCAAAGCATAAGACATACTATTAGGGTGAAATCTAGAGTAAGAAGCGTTCATGTACATTCTTACTAGATCCCCATTACCTGTGACCATAACCCTGATTACTCCAACTTGAGATTCTATGATCAGTCTAAAATGCAGAAATGGTGATGATGTCTAGTGACTTTGGCATCTCCAGATTTGTCTAGTAAGAGTAGGACATAGTGAAGAATAGGAGAGGTGCAGATGTTAAGTCTAGAGAGGCAGAAGGGCCAAATGATTCAAGCCATGTTAAGCCTTTGCATTTTGTCCTAAAAACAAAAGAAAGCTTTGAGGAAGCTAAGGAGTGTATTGACAAGATCATATTTGATTATTTCAAATATTAGTATGGCTACCATGCATAAAAAGGATTAGGATGGGGAAGTAACAGGGGAAAGAAAACAAGGGAAATAGATTTTCATTGCAGTGGTCCTTTCAATTCATACAACTTAGAATTATTAAGAGAATATTCAAAGAACATTTGAAGTTAGAATATATTCAAAGAATGTAATAAAGTCATAGGAAACATATAGAGGTTAAGAAAAACATCCAGTGAGTCAGTTTGCAAAAGAGCGTACTCCAAAACCACATTCATAAGATATGACCTTCAATGTCTTTTAGATTTGTTCTATTTTTCCACTAATCTCTAACTTTTCCAAATATCTCCCATAATGTTCCACTTTAATTTATAGTGTAAAGAATATTTCTGAATATGAATATTGATTGTTCGCTCAAATCCAGTTATGCATGCAGATGCTTATTTCTGCCATCGTCAGTCTGAACATTCTGTAAGAGCTAGGCACTTTCAAGGTCTATTGATTATACATTTAAATAATACTAATTGTTAGAACAGTATCAATGCTTGACTGTACTATGGAGAAGAAAAATTAAATTGGAGTTTCTCAGGCTTGTAGAACATTATATCCAACAAGTTCCTTTCTCAAAAAAACAAAATATCTGTCATTTAATTTCTTATATTTCATTCAATTTGTCAATAGTATATTTACTGGAATCACAGTGTTAAAGCTAATGTATAAGTCCCCATATTTTTATAGACATAAATCTTTAAAAGTAAAATAAAAAAATAAATTATCCCTAGATATATAGGAAGGGTTGTCACTTATAATACACAACACCTAGTTAAGTTTGACTCCCAGATAAAAAATAAACATTTCCCTAGTATAAGAATATCAAAAATATTGCAGGAGAAATACTTACACTAAAATTACTTAGTGTTTACCTGAAATTTAAATTTAACTGTAATTAGTGTCCTGGATTTTTATTTGCTAAATATGATAACCCTAACTAACATGATTAAAGCATTTAGTTGAGGTATTTACTTATATTACTGGTCTACATAATTTCTCTGTGCCATTGAAAAGCAGTATAATAGCACTGAGTGTTATATATGAATGATGAATCCCTAATATATACTCCTGAAACCAATATCACACTATGTTAACTAACTAGAATTTAAATAAAAACTTGAAACAAAAAAAGTGGCATAGTGAGATATTTTTGATCAAATGACATTTTAAATATTTAGAGCATGCGAACTATGTAACTATTGATAAAAAAAATGTTAGATGTTTTAAAATCAAGCCTGGAGCTGATTCTTTTTTATAAGGATGTATTATTTATACTCTAGTTTGAAGTACCAGTATTAAAGTGGTTTCTGTTTCTATTTATATTTAAGACGGTTTCATTTCCATTATATACTAAATAATATGCAGATCGGATCCTAACATACAACTTCCCTCAATTTTACCAGATACGAGTCCCAAGAAGACATCTCTCCACCTCTTCAATTTAAGTCCTATTTAGTATGGCAGTGATATTATCAAGCTCCTGACTGCTGTCTCCTTATGGAATTTCCATTTATGCTTCCCCATTGAGAACATTTTCTTCAATTTCTTAAGAGCAATATTAAAAAGAGGAATTTGGTTTCAGAAAAAAAATACTTGATTTGGAAGCTATTTTTTGTAGAAATATTTACATAAATAAAGCCTGGTAATTTTATGAAGGAGATGCAAACAGAAAAAGTAGTTATTTATTCTAGACTTTGTTTTGATAATATGATTTATTAGAATAGTGTTGTATGTGACTGGATACATGGATTTCAAGACAGAATATGGATAAACATAGTGACACATTTGTTTCCTTGATGTCTTATTAGTATCATTGATAGACAAGCACTTTTGAGGCTCAGTCATACTGATGATTAGGCTTCAGACCAAGACAGGACACACAGAGTGTAGGGAGGATGACAATAGTTATCAAGCTGAGAAGTTTTTTCTATTCAGAGAATGTTAGAACAAAGAAAACTTGAAAAATCTTCAAGTTTATTCTTTTCCTTTTAAATTAAGATAACTGGTTTAAATTCAAAGGTGTTTTTTTTTTTTCTTTTTGAGATTGTAAACTTGGCAGATAGACTCCAAGTCCTCCAACTCTCAATCCACCATTTTGTCACTATTCCATAATGCTTCCATCTACTCTATAATCAAATGTATATCAAAAGAATGGCTGTCTTTTGCCACAGGCAAGGGCTCCTTGACAGGTGGCTTCCTGTAGTTTCTTTATATGCTAAAGGATATTATACAGAAAATGTCAGAGGTGTCTGTGGGGTAGAGTAATTATTAGGCTCTGAGAACTGGTGTTGCTTCCCTATTCTAATTTCCCATAATGTATTTATATAACAAGAGAATAGAAGGCCTTAATCAGAATTGTACAATGTTACAACATGCTCCTTCAATATTCCTGCCTCAGGAATTTCATGAATAAGGCATCTGACGCGTCTGTGAGGTTATTGGACGTTCACGCCAAAGCAGCACTATTAGTTATTGTTCTGAGACTTAAATTCTACCAACTGAATCCTCAGCTTGGTGAGGACATTGCTTCTGATATTCCAGAGCTGTGCCATTTTTCGTAATGCTGTAATTTAGAGGATTTATTAGCAGGCATGTTGCAAGATCATCGTGTGTGGAGTCATGATGAAGCCCTCCAATGGGGACTAGACACGGAACCAAATTGACAATTTATAATGGCCCAAGAAAAAGTCCAGGCCAGAGAGACTGCATCAATATGTGTCACAGAAATGAAAGCAGCAGCTTCTAACACAAATTCTGCTCATAATACAGGCATAGCACTCTTGGCATCAGCAGAACACTGTAAATGCATGTCCTGTAATATCTACAGATTCAGTCAGACATATTAATTCTTAGTTAAATTCTAGATCTACTTGCATATTCTAGTACACAGGCTTTGCAAAAGAATGGACCACTGAGATTACACTGTGAATCTGAATGAAGTGCAAGATATGCACGCCAGGCAGTTTTCATGATATTAAGTGATCTTGATTCTATGGCAGTACATCAAACTCAGATGGTTGAGGCTGTTACTTCAGTATAACTAATGCATCTGATCAAGACTCGGGTCAATCTATCAATATATGAAGACTGAGAATCTAATGAGTACTAAGCATAGAGAAACCAGGGGGGAGTTTACAGCACTAGTGGTTTATACTACTTTGTAAAGCCACTTTTCACAAGCTTTTTTCACAAGATTCATTGTTACAGTTGTTAAGATATCATGTATTCTTCAAGTTTACAACAATCACAGAGTTGTTTTGGGGGTATTGGATACTCATTGTGACTGTTTCACAGAGACACTCTAAGCATAATGGAAAGGAAGCCAGTCAAAATCCTCTTGGGGAGGAACTGAAAGACCACTGAGAATCAAAGCCATTCAACCATAGGAATTGGCGGACTCCTGTGATTACAGTAAGCAGGATGAGGGTATTAAGTTGGAAATAAGACTTTAAATTGAAAGGGGAAAAAGGTAGTTAAGTCTAAATATTTTATTACATGAGGTTTTCTCAAACTGATCGTGCATTTGTTATAGAATATATAATCAGACATTCTAAACAGAGTTTTACAAAAAAGCTGAAAATTTTGGGAGGCCACATAGTCTTGGAGTAGTGTCTTGACAAATAGAAGCCAAGTTAGGACTCCTTTGGTTGAAAGTAACCTTATTTGGGTTGCCTTCAGCTAAAGGGGCAATTTATTGGAAAGATGCTGGGAAGAGGTGTGCTCTTGAGCCTCTGGAGCAGATTCAGGGCTAGAGGGGTCCAGCGATCCTGAGAAACTTCATCTGTCACATGTGTTTCCTCTGCTCATCTGATTGCTTCTTCCATTCCACTTGCATTTCTCCTCAGGCACAAAGTAGGGCATAACCTCCATTTGTATCTAGGGCTCTCTCAATTAATTAGGTCTGGGAAAGATGTCAGTCTAACACTGAACCAAAGTGTACCCAAGTTTAAAGTACTCTTGGGAGTCATGAAGTGTCACACTCTAAGACACACATTTCTCATTTATTCTAATTCTAAGGACAGAAGTACTACCTTAATTCTGTTCCCCCTACATTGAGGGCTAGAAGAGTGTAAGCAAGTTTCTCTTTCTCTCTTTTTTTTAAGATTTATTTATTTATTTGAGAGAAAGAGAGAGCACACGAGTGGGTGGAGGGACAGGGGGAGACAATCCCCAAGCATACTCTCCCTGGAGCGTGGAGCCACACAGGGGGCTCAGTCCTACAAACCATGAGGTCATGGCCTGAGCCAAAACCAGGAGTCATATACTCAAATGATTGAGCCAACCAGGTGCTCCTCAAGCTCCTCTTTCAATATTCAAATTATGATATATTGTCTTGGCGTTATATAAATGAAAGTAGAAATTAAATGGTTATATGTTAAGGATATGTTTAAAGCTGATAAATTACAAAACCTACAATGCAATAATATTTTTAGTGCAGAGGCTTAACTGGAGATAGCCTTGAATGGTTTTACAGAAATAAAAAGTTGTGCGGTGAAAATTCTCTGTTCTTGCTTTACTAATTACCAATATTAATAACACAAATTCCAAATCCTATATATCAACAAACTGGAAGGGAAGGGTTTTGATTTATAGTTTATTGAATAAAAATGACTTATTTACACCTTTATCTACGTTTGATCTAATTGCCCACTATTTTCTCAAGCAGCTTTATATTCAGTCTTTTCATACTAAAATAATAATAATAATAATAATAATAATAATAATAATAAATAAATAAATAAATAAATAAAACAATATAAAACCAGATTTTTACAAGATCGAATATCTTTAACTCCCATTAGGATACATGTTGGTGGATTAATAAGGAAGGAAAGTTGCATTTATAGCTAAGACAAATCTTTGAGTTTTATAGAGTCCTTCTTGATGCTATCAGACTAAGTGGAAACCTTTCAATTTGCATAATACTGCAATGACTATTCAGATTAATACATTGTTGGGTCCAGTTTTAGACCTAATTAATCTACATGATATGGGGGCCTGCCTATGGATATTGAAATATAAAGAAATAAAGATACGAGCTCGTATTGCTTTCAATAGTTTTGATCATCTATTATTTAACAAGGATCATAATGAATTACTTATTTGCTTTCATTGTATTGGTCTACTGTCAATATAAAATATTCTGCTTGAATGTGGAAGAACAAATCTATGGAATGATATATTTCTTTGAAGATGGAAAGTTCTTCAGAAATCATATAGACCCACTTTGCCATTTCATAGCTAGAGAAGGTCAGGACTTGCACAAGGCTGCATAACCATTTACCCTTAGATTTTCATTATTACTCTGCCTAGTAAGAGACAGATTTCTAAATCGTTGTATGCATGCATAAATATATAGTTCTAAGGATGAAATAGGTCTTATTTATACCAATATAGTATTCAAAAAAATCCTTATTTTTTTGATGAAACAGTTCCATGGAGCTTACTAAGGTCCAGGTGCTGTTCTGAGAATTTTTCATATATTAACTCATTTAATTATTATGAAAAACTTATGAAGTAGGTTTAATTTTTACATCTATTTTTGTAAATGTAGAAAGGAAGCCACAAAATGGTTATGTGACTTGTTAAAGTTACACCGCTACTACAGAGTTGAGCCCGGAATTCTAGCTTCAGAAGCCACACTCTTCAACACAACATGAAGCTGCCTCCCTAATGTTAAACAGCAGTTTCTAGCTATAATGTGCGGATGTCATACAAATAAGGATTACTCAATTTCTTGTCATCTGAAGGGATTCCTCATAGAATATGGGAGATAAATGTTTCTTCTAGCTCTGATCCATGGTCTACAAGTACTGTAATCATCATAAAGTTATTCTTGGGCAGTATTTAAACACATGTATCTCAATATTGAAATTTGAACATAAGATTGCCATATTAGAAATAACCAATGCATTTCAAAGTATATTTTTTTTCTTTCTATATCCAGTAATGACTTAAATATAGCTAATTAAAAGACAGTTTTATCCTCTTAGTAATTACCAAATGACATTGCGTGCATTTAATATCCAAGGTTTACATATCAACATTTGCTTTTAAATATCATTTCAAAACTGTTCATATTCCATTGACAACTTAAGTGATTAAAGTTTACATGAGCTGATAATTTTACAAAATCCATATATATGTATATAGAGTACACAATACATAGTCACTGAATTCCGACAATCCTTTTTTGTCTATCTACTGTGTCTGGCTCTATGGACCATTTCATATAGATCTGATACTAGATACATAAGTTAAATGCATACAGGAGTGAGGTAATAGAAGGGGGGCTTAGAAGCATATATAATCCAGCACAAAGATGAGGTGGTTCAATGTAAGAGAAAACGAATTTATAAAAATATTACAAATCTTAATGCCAAATTGTATTTCTAAGCCATTTGATGACAATGATCTTAAAGCCTAGTATCCTTTATATAAAACTACTGTTTTATTTATTTTTATTTTTTTAAACTACTGTTTTAGAGAAACTTTTCAAAGTGGATCTTTGTATTCTACTAATTTTTTTTTTAATTTTTTTTAAATTTTTATTTATTTATGATAGTCACACACACAGAGAGAGAGAGAGAGAGAGAGAGAGGCAGAGGGAGAAGCAGGCTCCATGCACCGGGAGCCTGATGTGGGATTCGATCCTGGGTCTCCAGGATCACGCCCTGGGCCAAAGGCAGGCGCCAAACCACTGCGCCACCCAGGGATCCCGTATTCTACTAATTTTAGAAGGAACTTTTTTGAGGCCCAAAATAATCACAGTGTACCTGCTTAACAAAAAGGAAGCATATGTTATATTTAGTTAACAACATGAAATGTTTGTATCTAAGGTTGTGGAAGTTACACAGTAAATGACCAAAAGAAATGTAAAGTTACACATAAGATAATACGTTCAATCTTGAAAGGCCATTCATAATTCATTTTCTAATGTAGATTTCTCAAGACTGAACATTTAATTCTTGATGAAGTCTGTCTTATGGATCAAATAAATTTTATTCTTGGCTATGAATGTACTTTAACTCAAATATCCAATTTTCATAAAGAGTTCCTATTATGAATAGCAATTGCCATCAAATGAATTATATTCTATAGGTATGATGATCCATTAGAGTTCAAATTAACTAAATTTCAAGGGCCTCTGTTAAGTTACTCACACTATTGTTAGTAAAAGCCTGTCATTGTTGCTTCAATTATATGTCCCTCTTCTCAGTAATTTATAACTAATTAATTTGAGCTGAAACAAGGGCCAAATTTTAAAGGCATCCATGAGTCCAATTTGGATATCATCGGAGGCTATGCAAAAGTAGTGGGGTTTTTTGGTGAATTTAGGAATAATCTCTGTGTTATATATTTATGTTATTGTTGGCAACTGATCCATCTGTAGCTTTAAAAGCACTAAATTTCCATGTAACTTTCCATGTATTATTGTCTTTCTGAAATAATCTTTTGTTAATGAAAGCATCCTCTCTTACTCAAATTAATATTCTACAGGTTACTTTCTCACATGATACCTTCAGCCCTATTTCCTACCATTAAGTGAAGTCTAGATGATGTTCTAGAAGGTTTCGTCATCCACAAATCTGCCTAGCAACTGTGTTAAATACAGTACAACAAGTGAAAATATTCTTGTTGAAATGCTAATTTACTTCTTCTGGTATGATTCTATTTTTATATCAGACCCAAGCAACTGGTCAAAGAAACTATTTCATTTCGTGGGGAAGAAAATTTAATATATACCATTTGAAAGGAAAAAAAAAGATTCTCACAGGGATAACAAACAGCTTCTCAGCTAGAAGTTCTGGTAACCTAGACACATAACACTGGAGATAATAGTTAATAAGTGAAGGAAATGTAGCTGAGAATGTTTCATTGTAAGAGGATATGTTAATGTCAATATCTCCACATGAGTTAGTTTTCAAAACAATAAAATTCAAACCTTTCTGGGCTTGCTTACTGCAATGCTATGAGACCTAAGTGGATAACATGCAGTGGGGCAGGCGTAACGGTGTGGTGAAGGAGGGAAGCGGGGCAATTCATGCCCAGCCTAAATGACAACTAATACTCAGCTCTTGCTGTCCATTGGCATGAAAGAACGGAGCTGCTGTGTTGCCAAATTTTCTAATGCTTTTCAGTCACTCAGAGGTCCACAGTTTCACTTGAAACCTCCTGGTTTTTAAGTCTGAACAATTATCTGGATAAAACTTACCCAGGCCAGCCAGTCTTTAGACTGTATTTGACCTACATGGGTACGGTCTGATTAAAGTTATTATTTAATCAAAATGTGGTAATTTGTGTTTTTATAATAATCTTCATCTCTTAAAGGAAGATGCTTAGAATTGCAGCCATTACCTAAATCTTATCTGGAACTTATTTCTTCTCCTTTGTTCTCAGAACTTTCATACTTCTGTGGCAGTAATTGGTCATCTTTAGTCTTGTGTCATATCTATATATATATAATTTCTCTCCTACATAAACTTTTAAGTAGAAGGAAACCTTTAGATTTATATCACTGTGTTTGTGTGAACATATATAAATATGCTTTTATTTTTTCCAAGGCACTGTCTCATTGCCACACATTCAACAGAAAGTGCTTAACAAAGCTTGCTGAGTTGAAGCTCTCTGCTCATACTTAATATAATGAAAGAAAAAAACCACTACGAGCTTAAAAATACCATGGTTTCTCAACGTCCATGTTGCTTAACAAGAAATCACTTTTATTTTTCTCAGCACTAAGGCATTATCACAGATAAAACCTTCTTCCCTGCTTGAATAAGCTCATAATCCCATTCTATTTTATGTGCAAATGCTTTTGGCCTCGTCTGTTTCCTGCGATTTGAAATAAAGCTGAGAATTTTACCCTCTGTCACTGCCATGTATTATATACCCTAAAAAAAAAAATCCAACATAATTAGAAATTACTCTGCAAGAGAAAATGGATTTTTTTTTCTATATTGTCTTCAGATGTTAAACTATTTAATATCAGGTCCCTGCTGTACTTCCTGGCCCCAGTCACTGATGGAGTGTTCAAGATGTGTTAAAATAGATGATATATCATTTGGGGTTTGGACATACAAAATTTTGATTGAGACAAAGTTCCTTTCCTGAGATTTTTTTCACAAGGTAGCAGGAGACAGATATGCAGAAAGGAGCCACAAAGTGATAATTGTCTTGCTTTGCCATGAGTGGTTACATGCTGGTATAAAGACAAGATCAAGTCTGCAGAAAGGGCCTCAGAGAAGCAGGGAGATTTGAAATAATATATCTTGAAGAATTCTTAGCATTGGCAGGCACGAAGTGGGAACAAAGTAAGAGAAGGAAAAAAAATCAAGGAAGAAGAAAGAATGAGGTAAGAAAAGGCATAACATATTCAGAGATTTTGTTCAAATAAGAGCTGATAGTTCCTTAAAAATTAATACTGGTGATATGAGTCATAAACGGAACCGGAAATTATGGGAAAATCCTTGAAGGTATGCTAAGAGGGTTCAGCAAACTGGCACTGGTTAGCTCCCAGTCATACCTCCTGGGACTGTCACTCTTATATGGTCATTCATATTCATTCTAGACTTAGCCACGTGACTTTTTTAGCCATTGGGCCACTAACCAGCACATTATAAGAGTGTGCAGCAGGGTTTGGCTTGCTTCTTAGAATCCATCCTTAATCTAGGCTGGTCTCCCTGTAGGAACTACAAAGAAGGAATGACCCAGCCATCCTGGCAACCTGGTTCTCATCTTATCCATCAGGTGAATGCAGACACACAAGTGCCATCATGTGAGAACAGCATAAGAACTGCCTGGCCAAACCACAGAAGTACTAACTTTTAGAGTAATCTGTAATTCAGCAACACAGAACTTACATAGGGTTAACAATTTTTATCTGAGCAATGGACAGTCATCATAGTTTTTGCATTAACTCCTTTTAAACTTGAGCTATCACAGGGCAAATATAAACCATGGTAGATGTGAAGGACAAGTTAGGCCTGGGTGAATGGATACCAGGGGACAACATGGAGCACCACTGCATTAGTCCAAAGAAGAGATAATAAGTGCTTATCCTAGAGTAGAATTCAGCAAAATTTTCTTGTAAAGAGCTAGATAAGTAAATATTTTAGGATTTTCTTACTATAAAGTCTCTGTTGCAACTACTCAATTCTGCCATTGTATCAAGGATGCAACTGTAGAACATATGTAAATGAATGAGTGTGGTTGCATTCTAATAAAACTGTATTTGCAAAAACAGTCATTGGGTTAAATTTGTACTAAAGCAAAAGCTGAGGGAATAAATCAGATGACAGAGAGCATTTGTAGTTAAAAATAATGTGTGGTGGCCGGTGAGGAAGAAGAAAGAATCAATGATGACTTATAAGTTGATAACCAAGTAGATGACACAGGTGGTTACTGAGACAGAAATGACATGGACAAAGAAGGTTTGGAGAAGGTCCAGTTTGGGACAACTTGAGTTTGAAGTGAGCCACTAGGGAGAAGAATACACTACTTCCTTGGAAATATAAGTATTCAGGACTAGATTCAGGAGGAATATATTTGAGAGTCAATAACATATAGGTGGAATTTAAAGTCAGGAGTAGAAAATATCAAATCATTTCTCTAAACTGCTACTACAATACTTGGCAAAAAGGAAATAACAGAAGAAAAAAAATCACAAGTAAGCTATGCTTCTGGTTTTCATTATATTACAGTAAAGGAGAGCGCTGAATGAGAAAATGTGAGGTTTGAAAACTAGGACCTTGAGGAAATTATTATTAAGATGTAAAGGCATGGACAAGAGATCAGCAGAAGAAACTAGAGGGGTTATCAGAGGACAACTCCCAATGAAAATGTTATCCTGGAATAAGGAGTATATTTCAAAAAAAGAAGGGATAGCTGTCGATGTCCAATGGTATGGAAGGTTCCAATAGGTTGAGCCTGGGACAAACCCTTTTTAGGCAACAATGTTGTCTTGAATGATTTGGGAAAGACCAGTTTGAGAAGGATGGGGTTTGATTATAATACAAGCCCACAGATTTCAAACTTTATCTCATGGTGGCAAATCTCATGGCTTCTGAGCTGTTCTATCCTTTTATTTTCATACTGACCTATCTAAGCAATTTTTTCTTTTAATCTGCCAATATACTTTCATAACCTTCCATTAATGCCTTTCAACTTGTCTGTGATCCAGGTTGAGACAAATCAATCCCTGGTCTTAGGGAATGATCTTGATATGGGTGTATGATCCAAAAAGAATCCTTCCTGAAACTAGTGGGAAACACTCTATTGCCTTTTTTGCTTAAATTACTCGTAGTCAGGTTTCTGTTCCTGGAAGTGATCTAACCCTGACTTACACACCTCCAGTAAGACAAACTCTAGGAGAAACACATTAATGTGCCACATGATCCAATTAGGGGTAAACATTGAAACAATTTAACCCTGGTACAGTTTTCTTCATTAAATACAATAGCATTCCCTGATGGCTTTCTCCTAGTTAGATGCCATTGGAAGTCTCACACTGCTGCCCTCAGCTCATTTGCTTTACTTCCAGATTTTTTTTCTACTGAGAGTGTTTCCTCTTTAGATTCATGACTATGGATAAGGTTCAAACTAATAGAAAAGCAAAGTTCCTGAGGGAAAGAGGCCGCTTCTCATTGTTCTTCATTATTTACATATTCCCCTGTATGTTTCCGAAGAAACACTTAACATAATTTACATTTTAATGAACTACCACACTGTACTTACCAAATGCTTAGTGGGTCAATAGCAGAGGTCTCATTTTAGGAATCCGGAAAAAAGCTATAATCAGAATGAGAATAAACTACAGCATCTGCGTCACTGGCACAATCAGATTTTCATACTTCAATTAGGGTTTCCATTATGTCCACGTGTATTCTTGTACTGTTATTTACTTGGTATGTTACTTTAAACCAGATCACTCTGTTTGCTTAAATATATGTATTTTTGAAGGAAATATTACATCACTTCCATAAATGGAAAACATATCCCTTGACAAAAATAGAAGGTAAGTTGAATACATACATAGTTATTAAAAACAACATGCTTTTTTTTTTTTTTTTGGTACCACCTAAAGATGCTTCTATGTCTCCACATTTGGAAAAAAGCATTGCTTGTGGGAACAGGCTTTAAGCCCGGTGACCTTATGTTCAATCTCAGTTTTATTTCTTACTGGACCCTTCTATTTTTACCCACAGAAATCTCTACTGCCTCTTCATCACATCACATTTTAATTACATATTTAAGAATATCAGGGTTTCTACTTTGCTCTAGAGCCTAAGTCCTGTGAAAACAGGGAATACACTTCTTTTCACTCCTTTAGCACTGGCATATAGTATGCGCATATAGGCATCGATAAATGGATTGATGGATGGATGGATGGATGGATGGATGAACAAACTAACCTTTCTGTGCTTCCCTTTTCTTACCTAAATTAAGGAGAAAACAAATTTTCTGTGCTTTCATTCCCTTCTCTAATGAGAAAACAAAAAAAAAATATTTTGAAGTGCTATGATATTAGAGATGATATATAAAGCACCTAGCATGAAATGTGGTTAAAATGACAGCTATGGAGCATAACACCTCAAAGCCTCACACCACTTAGGGAATGTATCACTTAGTCACATTTCCAGACTTCGTTAGCATTCAATGTTTCACCATTTCTGAGTACATACATCCTTTCGCTTCTTATCTTTGTACTATCCATGGTTCCTGTTGGAATCCCTTGCTCTGTCTTCTAACTTTTAGCTTTAGATGCACATCCTGCAGGTCCCAAATCAAGGTTCTCCTCCTGGGAAGCCACCTTTGGGCAGAGAAGATGCTCTACCATCTTTTGGTCTTCAGTGCAGTTATTCCTGTCACCACTATAAGGCCTACTGTGTTTCACTGGAATTATCCATTTATCTAAAGACAACCATGGGAGCCTGGGTGGCTTAGTGGTTAAGTGCCTGCCTTTGGCTCAGGGCATGATCCTGGAGACCTGGGAACCAGTCCCACATCAGGCTCCCTGCATGGAGCCTGCTTCTCTGCTTCCGTCCCTCCCTCCCTCTCTCTCTCTCTCTCTGTGTCTCTCATGAATAAATAAAAATTTTAAAAAATCTTTAAAAAAAGACAACCTTATTGTGAATTTCACAATAAGGCCTGAGGTCTAATTTCCAGGTGAAAGAGGAGAAATTGCTTTAAGTGCACTACTTTTATAATAAATCCAGTATACTTCTATTTAGTGTTTATAAAACAGTGCCATGTTTTCATTGCCATTCTTGTTTTAAGATTTTATTTATTAATGAGAGAGAGAGAGAAGCAGAGACACAGGCAGAGTGAGAAGCAGGCTCCATGTAGGGAGCCTGACATGGGACTCGATCCCGGGACTCCAGGATCACACCCTGGGCCAAAGGCAGACGCTAAACCGTTGAGCCACCCAGGGATCCCCTCATTGCTGTTCTTTTATTGAGTAACATCAATAAGCTAAGTTAAAAAATTCAACATATCTATTTTCAATGGATAACAAATCTGTGGTCTGCATACATTCTGGGTTTTTTCCCCTAATTTAGTCTTTGTCTTGCTTTTATATGCATCAGTGTCTTCATTAAAACTTGAACTCCTTGAATAGCATAACATATAGAAATGTTGAACCACTATGCTGTATACCTGAAACTAAAGCAACACTCTGTGTCAACTATACTCAGAAAAAACAAAATAAATAAAAACTTGAGTTCCTTGAGAGCAGACCTTCTGTTTATCACTTTAACCCACCACCTAGCACAGTCCAAGGAACCTAGTAGGTGGGTGCTCACAAAATAGTCATTAAATTAAATAAGTGAGCAAATGATTTTTAACCACACATATTGTGTATGAAAAAACAGAATATCTTATTTTAAAAATGTATACAAATCCTCTGCAATGCAGAAAATTAAGTACATGGATTATAGGAAGAATTTTCTAAAACTTCATGCCAAAGGCTTCAGATCATTTTCACTTGATACAGGTTGGGAACAGGGGGTGAGTGGAGGTATGTGGGAGAAGCCAGAGACAATGGATTGGAAACATCCCTTTTAATATTTTAATATTTTGTCTAACAGTATGATTAACTAGTATGCCTTTTATGTTTTAGAGGAAAGGCAGGACTCTTTTGATAGAATAAAAGATTTTTGCAGATATATTGAAACAATATATATTTTCTAATTAAAAGTTCAGCTTGTCCTGACAGTGAAAGACAAAATAAATCTAGTATCTTGGCATCATTGGCATATAGTTCCCAAGTGAAATTAGGTGTGAAGTTTTTTTTTCAGTTCAGTCCCAATGGGTCATTTCTTATTGTCACAGATTCACAAACTAGTCAGACTCTGATTAAAACTGTAGCCAGTGGTATCTGGAGTCTTACAGTCACATGCTTTAACATTACTGTCAAAATCTACTCAAATTGGACTCTTAAAAGTTATTTCAATTAGACTAAAACTCATGTTTAATGTTATCACATGTGCTATGGTTAGTTTACTTTGTCCCCAGCAAAGTTTGAGACCTTTTCATTTAACAGAAGGTGAATCTTGATAAACTCTTTTCTACTATTTTGCAAAGTCTAGCATTGTATAGAAATACTTGGGATTTAAAGGGATTATATAACAATAAGTGTGGTTAAGAATTTTGAAGTCTAGTTCTTGAGTTAAAGTGGTCCTTGAGAAGTAATGATTTTATTCATAATAGCTACTGAAAACAATTGAGTGTAAGAGACTCATCAACATGTTGCAAACAGGAGAAGAAAAAGTTCATCTAAGGTCAAGTATACTAGAAGTGGATCAGGAGATGAAAATACATGTCCAAGTGTTTGATGGAGGAGATCCTCCCTTGGAAAACTGGTAAGGGTGAAGGAGGTTAGAAGGCAAAGGGAGAAAGCCAAGCAAAGATGACTCTCAGAAAATGTCCTGCAGAGCAATGTGAAAATGTAAGTTAAGTGTGAAGTGATGTTTATTCAAGGCAAAATTTCCTGGATTCATTTCTACCTGTCAGTGGTTAAGGGTATATGATAGGGGTTGTAAGTGTGGTTGGGGAAAAAGCAGTAATAAGGAACTTTTGGGTGCCTAATCTAATTAAAAACTAATTCACCACTGTGGTTGTTTTTTTTGTTTTTTTAATTTTTATTTATTTACGATAGTCACAGAGAGAGAGAGAGAGAGAGAGAGGCAGAGACATAGGCAGAGGGAGAAGCAGGCTCCATGCACCGGGAGCCCGACGTGGGACTCGATCCCGGGTCTCCAGGATCGCGCCCTGGGCCAAAGGCAGGCGCTAAACCGCTGCGCCACCCAGGGATCCCACTGTGGTTGTTTTTTTTTAGAATTCTTTGATATGAACCTAACCTTAAACCATCATTGAGTAGATAAAACCAAAGATTTAGATAATATTCTATTTTTAGCTTATAGCACAGTATCTGGGATAAAGTAGGTAATCAAATATATACATATATAAATATATATATATGTGTGTGTGTTCACGTACACACAAGTGAATGGTATCAGTAAACATACAAGTCTTTTATTAGCTGATCTAATAATGTTTTTTTCACAAACAAAATGTTATTTATTCAACAAATGACCATTGAGTATTTTCTATATCTCTTGTGCCCCAAACATAGTGATACATCTTGGAATTATACCATTGAACCTGACAGAGTGTCTGCTTCCATGGAACACTCATTCAATGCAGAGATGTAGGTATTAAAAAAATTATATAAAAAATAAACAGCTAATAAAATCTAGTTGTAATTCAGTGCTGAAAAAATAGGAATATAAAGTGAGGGCCTTTAATGAACTAGAACCTAGCTTTGTCTGGAAGGTGACATAAGGGCCCTCAGAAAATATTAAGAATATTCTCTTAATTTTCAAAACGCTGTGTTTAAGGGTCTAAGGCAGCTTCTACTATATTGAGCTAGAGAATAATAAAGTTTCCATGAGGAAAGAAAAAAGAGACAAGCTTTAGTTGAAAAAAATAATTCTGCTCCTCATCTCAGCAGCTACTCAGCAAGATTTTTGATATGGTGGTGAAGCTTGAGGGTTTATGGGGGTAGAACAGAGTGGCAACAAAGGGAAGGGAAAGGAAGGAGAAGTCATCAGGAGATAGATGGAGGTGCTTAGGGTTCAAAATTAGTCTATTCTATGTTATTTCTAGTTTTCTGAACTTCTTTCTGTAACTGAAATTACAAAATCAAAGTCCCATAGGCCAGCAAAGTGTTCTATAGAGAAAGGTAAACAAGTACATTGACTAGCTAGGGGAAAATGCTTAAAAATAAGATACATGATGATTATTGAAATGAGAATAAATTAAATCACAAAGACCTTCTTTATTCCTCTGTTTCTATGATCTTACTATTAAAGAACTACAAAATAATCCAGGCACAGCTGAGGGGAAATGAATAAGACTTTTAAAAAATGTAATGGGAGATAAACCAGTGGGAGAAGTTGTATTCATCCTGAAGAATTCCGGTCTCTGAAATTCCCTTTCCTACCTGAGTTGGGAGTCCTTGTGGGACACCCTAGAGCAGAAATCTAGTTCTGCAATTACTGTAATAGTCTCCTATTGAGTACCATTATCTGACTTTCTCTTACTCTAAAAAAAAAAAAAATCTTACACATGACTGTAAGTTGAATTATCTTAAACACAAGTGAGTAGTACAGTAAGTTTGACCTGGAAGCCTTTTATCTCCAAGATTATTGTTATTTTTCACTGTATCATGCTTATCTTTCTACAAGATATCTTAGAAGTAAATTATTCCAACTCTCTCCTATAAACAAAGCCTCTTCCATAACCATAAAGGTAGGTTTCCTACTGTTGGCTTACATACTTTCAACTAGGGTTTTATTTTATTTAATTAATTAAAAGATTTTGTTTATTTATTCATGAAAGGCACAGTGAGAGAGAGAGAGAGAGAGGCAGAGACACAGGCAGAGGGAGAAGCAGGCTCCATACAAGGAGCCCAATGTGGGACTCGATTCCGGCACTCCAGATCACACCCGGAGCAGAAGGCAGCTCTAAACCACTAAGCCACCCGGGCTGCCCTCAACTAGGATTTTAATACAAAAACAAAATTTCACTGCAATGTTGAAAATCTCTAATTGTGAGAAAGTCTGTTCTAAAATGCAATTCATCTTCCTACAGCTTTCAGATGCTCTCTAAACTTAGGTATCAGAGTATCTATTCCCCGTTCTTCCAGAAATACTTTCACATGCTTGAATAGACCTATCATGTCTCCCCTCAATTTCTTTTTCACTAGGGAAAACATTCCTAGTTCCTTCAATTCTGAAATCTGTAACATACTTTTGTGCCCTCTGGACATATCTCAATATGTCAAGGTTTCTCTTAAAATATGCTGTCCAAAATGGAACACAATAATCTGAACACTGAAAAAAATGGTAAGCTCGTGAAACAATGTGAGGATATATATATATATGCATATATATATTATATTATTATATATAGATATAGATATAGATGATATATAGATATATATTACAGTTGCACCATAATCTGGAACCATAGTTTTTATGAGTAATAATAGTATGTTATGTGAACTTCTGTAATAGTGTAATTGATATTTTGAACTTGAAGCACTTACAGTTTTGTTAAATAGTATCTTGATTTTAATATAGTGACTTAAATTCCTTAGATCAATTCAAATCTTGATCACATCATCTACATAATTTAATCTATGTAATTTTGTGAAATCTACAAATTAAGGAATCACACTTCTAATAACTCCTAGACCTTTCATAAAAGTATTAAGCACATAAACCATTGGCAGAATTTTTGGTTAGTTCATGAGACACATATCATTAAGGTTCACATCCAAACTAATTGCCATGTGTTTAAATTGCATCTTCTCTATTGTTAGTAATACATCTGAGGCCCCATAGCACACTGTTGCTCATATTTCATAGACTTATCCACAAATAGGAGAAATGTCATGTTTTTTTGAAATACAAATAAATGATGTTTTAAAATGCCAACTCAACATTTTTTTCATGTAGAGAGAGTTGACTTTTCTTTTCTTTTAAAGAATTAGGATAAATAAAGGTATCTATTTAATAACCATTTTAAGGCTTACTTATTGACAATTACAAAATTTCTGAATTTGTACCCATTGCAAATGTTACTTTACTCATACAGAGCAACATTTCCCCATCTCCTGCCTTCTGAGGACCAATTTATTTGCCACAATTTTACAAAGATACTTGAAATGATTCTAAGCCTGCACTGAATACTATTAATAGAAATTATTGCTTTATAGTATAATAAACATTCTCATAAAGCTATTCCTTCACACTTGAGACCTATCTATAGTATAATTAATAATAATCATAATATTTAACATTTATCAACTCCTAAAATGTGTTAATTGCTTTACATGCATGATTTCATTTAATCTACAGAACAGCCCTGTGAGGCAATTTTGCTATTGCTATCCTGTTTTCAAATGAGTAATTTGAAGCTTATAAAAATGAGGGATTTCTTCAAGGGCACACATACATTAATGGTATAGCAGGAAACTGAATCCAGGTTTTTCTGAAACCAGAGTGTTTAACCATTATGCTATTCTGAGTAGATTTCTAGAAAAGAATTTGCTTTATTAAGGGAAATTTGCATTAAACATTTTGATAGATAAAAGAAATTATCATTTCGAAACATGGAGCTATTTATAAACATGTCAATAATATATGTTAGTGCCGTCACCAATATTGAATACTGTTAACATTTTGTTTTTGTCAATTTTTTTTGCTGTTGTTTTGACTTGCATCTTACTTACTTAAAAATTTGAGCAAGCATTTTAAAATATGTTTCAGGACTTTTTTTTTTTTCTGTTAATTGCTGTTTTTTCCCCTTATACTATTTTTCTCACACTAAGATTTGTGTTCTTATTGATTTTTGAAAACTCTTTGTATATTAATAATATTAACACATTTTATACTATATATACTGAAAATATTTTCTTTCATTTTGCATTTGTGCTATATTTCAAACATCATCACAATAAAATATTTTTGAATTTTTTTCTGAAATCCTCTCTACTTTTTTTACTATGCGGCTTTGCCTCTTGTTTTGGGGAGGTTTTTGTCCACATTAAAGTTATGAAAACAATTTTCAGAGATTATTTCTAATGTTATACTTTTAATCTAACATTTACAGACTTTTAATTCAATCTTTCTTTATAGAGGCTGTTAAGAAGTCATGTTCATTATCTAGAGTTCTTAAATTCATATTATAATGAGCTGGGCTACCTTGGGCAAGCTATTTAACCTGTTAGGTGTCTCAGTTCCTTGTGTTAAAAATGGCATTAATAATAGTATCTATCTAATTGGGATTTTTCAAGTATTAAATGAATTAATGCACATGGCATTTTAAATGCCTGATTCAAAGTAAGTACTCAAAAAAAAAAAATAAAGCCTAAAAAAACAAAACAAAACAAAGTAAGTACTCAAGTATTAGCCTTTAACTATTTTATTTATTCATTTATTTATTTTTGTTTCAAGTTTATATTTAAATTCTAGTAAATTAACATATAGCATAATATTGGTTTCAGGAGTAGTGCTCATCATAACAAGTGCCCTCCTTAATACCCATTACCCATTTTGCCCATCCCCCACCCACCTCCCCTCCATCAATCCTCAGTTTGTTCTCTATAGTTAAGAGTCTCTTATGGTTTGCCTCTTTTTCCTCCTTGCCCTATGTTCATCTGTTTTGTTTCTTAAATTCTACAAACGAGTGAAATCATATGGTATTTGTCTTTCTCTTATTTTAAGTGACTTATTTCACTTAGCATAATACACTCTAGCCTTTATTTTAAATTCATCTGTTTAGTCATAATTTTTAACATTAAGTTAGAAATCTATTTTCTTTTCCAAAATGGTGAAACAGTTGTCCTTACATCTTTGGTTAAATTTTGCATCATTTCTTCACTGATTCACATTAGTTACATGGTCAAATCCATTGGTACACTGGTATGTTTTCTAACATTAGTAACAGATTTCCAATTCTTTCACCAATCTTTTATTATGTGCGTGTGTGTTACATATAAAGAAACTGAGTTCTGGAGAGGTGATGTAAAGAGGTAAGTTTACCCAGTTACAAGTGATCTCAAATTTATACCCACATCTTTCCAAAATGGCTAGATTTCTAGAAGTGGTTTTCTTCAAAATATATGATTACATGAAATACAATCTTTCCTCCATACAACACTGCCTTTTGTTATGAAAGAATTCTGAACACGTTGCATTTTTAGTTATGTACATATTTCTTTCATACATTCTTTTTTATAATGAAATATGATAAGTATTCATTTTTAAGTCTGTCACCCTAGTGACAGTCTTATTCTGACATACACAGAGGTAAAGGCCATGTCTCATTCATGTTTGTATTGCTGGTTCCTGCCAGTGCCCAGATATACACAAAATCAATACATGCTTACTTAACTGAATAGATTTAAAATATAATGTACAGTCCATGTTGGAGTCAAAATCCTGCAATGCGTTGTGGCTACTCAAATTCCAAATACTTGTCCTCATATTTAGATACCTTACACAATGGCTCCATGCAATCACCTCTTCCACTAAAACCAAAATAGTCCTTTACTCCAGGCTGCTGGCCTAACTCACTATCTCCGAATACATAGGTTGATTCCTACTTCTCTATTATAGATTTTATCATCAAAATTTCATGATATTTTCCTTAACCACATTGATTTTCTTCCTGAGCCAGCAGTTAGAATTGTTTAATTTTAGAGGTAAAAACCACCTTAGACTTGATCTAGGTTAAACCCTTCATTTAATAATGAGAAACGGATGGCTAACAAGGTTATGAAACTTTCCCTCAGAGTATTTTTAATGACCATGACTCACATTTTAGTTTTCAGTTTTGTATTTCTCTTTAATTTTGTACCAATGGGATTAAAAGCTCCTCTGGAGTTAGAGCTAGCAGTACATTCAGCAATTCATTGAACAAATATTAATTAAGTGCCAGCCTTGGACCAAGCAATATTCTAGGATCTAGCAATCCAAAACTACTACATATATGAGCCTGGGTTTTATATAACCATAGTCTATAGATGAAGCATAGGTTAATTAAGCAAGTACCGAAATAGTTATAAATCAGTGTATCATAAAAATTGTGATATGTTAAAAAATAATATCATGCCTAGACACTAAATTATTTAATTTGGACTGGAAAAGTAGGGAAGAATTTTTCAAAGAAATGACATTTCATTGAAATCTGAAGAATGAGTACAAGATAGACAGGCATAGAGAGAAAGATTTCTTCATGTAGAGAAAATTGTGAGTTTCAGAAACATTGAGTTTGGAAGTAGTTTGGGATTTTACACAAAAAGACAGAAACTCAGTATGACTAGAGCAACAAAGTGGGGAAAAACTGAGGATGGATATGACAGGAAGCCTAAGTTAAGCACTGTGTGCAATGTCTACAATGAGGTCTCTCACTGAACACTCAGAATCTTAATAGGAATTCTTTAGGAAGTTATTACAAGAGAGTTGTGCTATATTTTTACATTAAAAAAATCCTGCTATGGATTTTATGTTTTAAAAAAGGTGAGGAAACATAAGAAAAAAAGTGGGAGACAATGTTGCAGTCTTAGAAAAAAGTAGCATGGCTAAGGTGACAGCCATAGAAATGGAGTGGTAAGAGTGGATAGAAGAGGTTTGGGTTGGTAGCATACACAGATTACACAGGACTTCACATTTATTAAAACAAGAAGATGTCACAGATAATCCTGGTTTTCTGGTACGCCAACTGGATGAAATTTGTGATACAACTGTGGTACAAAAATGATCAAAATTTCTGACTTAAGCAGATTTAGGTTTGAGAGGTCATGAGGAATCCAAGTGAATATATTATAAAGGAGATTAATGAATGGTTTTGGAGATATAAATGTGAGAATTGTTGGCATAATGATACATGTAAATCCACACGATTGAATAAAATCACCAGAGAATGTCAGGAATAATCCCAGTAAATTCAAACATTTTGAGGTCAAGTAAAGGTAGAAAAACTGGCAAAAGACTATGACAAATAGCAGCCATAGTGGAAGGTGAAAACCCAATATATGATAGTGTCATGAAAGCCAAGAACAAATAGTATACCTGACAAAGTTGTGACTCTAGAAGTATTTTTAAGATAAATGAATGAAACTACTCATCTGTATTGAATGCTGCCAACAAGTCAATTAAGATGGGAGCTGAAAAACATCCACTGAATTTAACAATATGAAAATCAATGATGACTTTATGAAAGTGGTTCTGGTAATGGGGTAGGGAAAATGGGTGGGAAAGGATATCAAATCAAAGCTGGCAAAGGAGTAAAGGGGCTCCAGCTCAAGATTAACCAATAATACTACCCATAATATATTTACACTATTCTGGGATAGTACATATAATATATATAATATGTATATTAGTACACAGTATATAAATATATATTATATACTAATATATACTAATATAAACTAGTACCCAGTATATACATATTAATATATACTATATACTAATATATATTAATATATTAGTACCCAGTATATATTAGTATATATTTAATTATATATATACATATACATATACATATACATATACATATACATATATATACACATACACACGCACACACACACACTAGAGGTAAAGCAAATAAACCTGTGACTTGATAAAAAATAGGAAAATTATAATCAGGAGGTTCACAAAACAGAATCCATGATGGTCGAAAACATGAAAAGATGACCGTCTAATAATCAGGAAATGTTAACAACACTCCACTGAAATACTGTGGTAGGCAGTCTCTAAGATTTTCAGTGATACCTACTTCCTAGTGTTCATGCCCCTATATAATTACCTTAAGTGTGGGCTAGACTTCATTACTTCTTACTTGACCTCGTAACTCAGTTACTAATTAATAGAATATGACAAAGCATGAGAGGTTTCTTACAGGAGATAAGGTGACAAGCACACTGTTACTTCCCTGGAACTTGTGCTAATTCTCTTGCTTGCTTTGAGTGAAACTAGTTGCTATATTAGCTGCCCTACAGAAAGGCACATGTAGCAAAGAACGGAGGAAGGTTTCTTACCAATAGTCAATGAGGAATATTGTACACATACTTCAGTATAACAGCATAGAAAGAAACAAATCCTAATAACCATATGAGTAAGGCTAGAAGTGAATCTTCTTCCAATAAAGCCTTTAGATAAAAACCTAGCCCCAGCCAGCACCTGTTTGATGCCTGTGAGAAAACTTGCAGAGATAATTGGGTAAGTCTGTAATTATAAGATAAATGTTTTTCTATGTTAACCCACTATGGTTTGGGGCAATTTGCCATGCAGTAACAAAAAATACAAAAACCATTTTATAGCCCTCAAATAAGCACTACTCTAAAATTTTGATGAAAATAAGCATTGTTAAAGATGTGGAGAACAAGGGAATATGCTTATACTGCTGATGTAGGTGCAAATTGGTTCAATCACTTTGATAAACAATTTGACTACCCCTAGTAAACTGAATATGCTGTACCCTCTTGCCATCAATGCTCCATCTAAGGAGATAATGTCATGTAAGCAAATAATACACACAAACATAATTATTTCAAAATTGTTTATAAGGGTAAAAACTGGACAACCCAAATGTTCATCAGTATGAGAAAGGATAAATTGTGATATATTCATGCTGCGGAACAATAAAGTTAACATAAATGAACATGATCTTCATGTATTCACATATGTACAAAAGTCTATTAATACTTGGATATGATTTTGGTAGATATAAAAGATATAAGCAATATCATATCATTTATAAATATAATAACATATAAAAATAGTGGGAATGGTACATACCCACTTTTATAGTCAACCTTCTAGAATGAAGGGATGGGAATCAAATGAGGAGTGACTTAACTGCATCCAAAATACAATATTTCTTTGAAAAAAAAATCCAAAGTCATATAGTAAAATATCAACATTAATTAAATTTGAGGGCGGGTGGCTAAATGGCTGTGAGTTATATAATTTTCTGTTTTTCAGTTTGTTTGGAGTATTTCATAATATTTTAAACTTTAGGAATTGTGAGTTTGGGGAACATAGCTGATACAATAATAATAAATTAACCCTAGAGCTTTTCAAATAATGTAGAAGAAAAAACTCTAGATTTTAATAATTTATGATTTTATCATTTATTATTTTCCTTAATTTTATATTCTATCCTTATGTGTGTTTTAAGATTGATCACTAAATAAATTGTTGTTGCATATAGGACATTTGGATTACCTGAAGGTAAGATATAGAAACAAAATCTTCTAAGGTGGAGCATCTGAACAAAGTTTATTTTATTCTTGACTGAGAATATACAGTGTGGTGTAAAGACCCAATTGAATGATTACTCTCACATTCCAGTACTGGTGCTATTTTGGGCAAGTCCCTGGATTCCTTCTACAACAGCAGAGGATTAAATTAAATGATCTCCCAAATCCTACCATTTTTAAGCTTCCTACTCTCCTTCAATTCAATAGAATTTGGGAAAGAAGAGTTGTAATAAACTCATAGATATTTCCAATTTTCAACTACACAATGAGAGATGTCCTCAACACAGCCAGGCTGTGTGGGGGATTAACAACATCTCTTTGACATCACTGTCTTTGTACTCTCAATGCTTGTTCTCTCTAACCTGGTTACTTCCTTTCAGGTTTAGATGAAGGAAGAATTCAGAAGCAAAAGCAGATAAAAGTAAGAATCAGAGTGAAGAAAGAAGGGGGAAAAAAGTATGTGTGTGTTCAATTTGGTGCCTTAATAGTGCTGGGTGCTCCTTCACATTTGAGGATATAATTTCTTGAAAGAAAATGGAGATGGAAATGGACTGGAATGCCAAAAGACTATTGAGATGTAAAAAGCAATACTACCTGTAATCTTCTTAGACCAAGTTTTCATCAACTAACATTGCTTATGACTACTATTTAGTCTGTTAGAAAAACAGTTTTAGATAAATCAGACAAGTGGATGTTGGAAAAATCAGAAGTAGATGATATAAAAGGATTTCTAGGAAAGCACTATGCAATTGACCTTATAATTACTCTGTTGATATGTAATATTAATAATTGACCTGACATTCATAAGTTAAAAAGAAGTATGATAAAAATAACCTAATCTCCATTAATACAGTAGTTCTATTTTGGTTCAGCTCTAATAATACTCCTTTCATAAAATACACCTCACAGAACAAATGTAAAACTTTCCCTCAAATTTCACATAACCAGGCTCAATGCCAGAAAAAGACCGACTGATTAGGAAACTGTTAAAGTACACACGTACTTTCAAAATGGCATAATCGCCTACAACTTGCTTTGAGATTTTTGTGATAGGAGCATTTTCTTATATGACTTAGTTGATTTGGTAATACATTTAGTGGGACATATAATAGAAGTACTGCTTCCCTGTGCCTTAGGAAAATGCTAAACTGTTTTAAATATGAAAGTCACATGAGAGGGTTATTTTTTTAATCTGCAATCTCTTATTTAATATATATTATAAGAATAACAATAAACTTAATTTTACAGTAGCTCCTCCCTGCTACCTCCTCATCCCCCCTTTTTTTGTAGTCAGACTTAGTATTTGGTTTATTACTTATTTAAAATTATTTCTTGGGAAAATGTGGACAGGAAACTCTATTGCTCTTTGCATTCTGCATGTGTGATAAGGGCACAAACCCAAGAACCCTGGGAGGCCCCTGAAACTGAAAAAAACAGGATAAAATTTCTCCCCTGGAGTGTCCAGAACCAAAGCTAATACAGATTTTTGTATCTAAAAGTGGGGTGCTGCTAGAATACCTAAAAACAAAACAAAACAAATAAAAACAAAACAAAACGAAACAAATAAATACCTAAAAACACGGAAGTGGCTTTAGAATTGGGTAGTGGGAAAAAGATGGAAGAATTTTGAGAAACATGACAGAAAAAACCTCCGTTTTCTTGAACAAACTTCTAGTATAAGTATGTTCAAGACACTGGTGGTAAAGACTCAGAAAGAAGTGAGGAGCATAGTAGAGAAAAACTGCATCTTAGAGAATACATAAATCATCAAAAACAAATTGTTCATAGAAATATAGATATTAAATGTGCTTCTGGTGAGAGCTGAGAAGGAAATAAGGACATGTTATTGAAATCGGAAAAAAAAGAAGATTCTTGTTATTTAGAGGCAGGAGCTGTAGGTATATTGTGCCCTATGGTTATATGGAAACCGAACTTACAAGCAATGAACCTGCATATTAAGCAGAGTAGATTTTCAAGCAAAGTATTGAAGGTGTGCCTTGTTTTTTCTTGCTGTTTATATTAAAAAACATAAAATGAAAGAGATAAGCTGAGGAGAAAATTATTTAGCGAAACAGAACCAGTGCTTAAGATTTGGAAAATCATCAGCTTAACCTGATTTCAGAGATGCTAAAATTAGGAGATTCGCTGCCAGGAAAGTGTGCTCTAGAAGAGAAAGCCAAGGGTGTGGCTTTTGCTAGTGCCTTGAAAGGATCAAATTTGCAGAGTATAAAAGCACACAGAGGACTCTTTAAAGAGATTAGGCTTGTGGCTCAGCCATCTCAGCAGAAGCCAGAGAGAGATGGGATTATTCAGGAAAGATCCTTTGAGGAGCCCCTTGTCTAATGGAGTGAATCCCTGTGATATACATGGGAGACCCACAAGGTCCTTGAGGATATGTCAGCAGAAACTCTGCCAGCTTAAACTAAAAGGGACAGAGACAGGACAAAATGAAGAAAGGTGGTTAAGCTACCAAAATTATTAAGGTTAAAAAAAATGAGTTAATAGAATTAATCAATTACAACATACACTACTCCTCAAGGAAAAGGAAGAATAGCTCAACGGGCAGAGCTGTGGGCCCAGATGGAACCAAGAGCCACAGATTATTCCAGGTTTTGAAACCTAATGGAGTTTACTACTAGTATTTCTACATTGCTTGGGACCAGTGACTCTTTTTGTTTTTAATCCTTTTGTTTTCTCCTGTTTTAAATAGGAATGTTCACAAATTTTTGGAAGAGATAACCTGCTTTCTAGTTTCACAGGTCCCAGATGGAGAGTAATTTTGCCCCAGGATGGATCATACAAAGAGTCTCAATTATATCTGAATTAGATGATAAATTTGGGTCTTTTTAACTGATGATTTTTTTATAATATATTTATTTTTTATTGGTGTTCAATTTGCCAACATACAGAATATTTAGATGAGATTTTAGACTTTGGGTTGATGACGTAATGGATTGAGGCTTTTGAGAATGTTTGGATTAGTTGAATATATTTTGCGTGGATGGGTGTAAATATTTGGGATCTAGAGAATAGAGTGTGCTAGGCTGAATAATGCCTTCTCGAGGACCCCAAAGATATCCAATTTCTGGAACCTGTAAATATATTAATGGCAAAAGGGATCTTGGAGATTAGATTAAGTTAAGGAGTTTATGATGGAGATATTTTCCTGTATTATTTGGATGAGCCAAGTGTAATCACAAAAATCCTAATAACAGGGATGTAGAAAGATTAGACAGAGGAGAAAGCAATGTGATGACAGAAGCAGAGATCAGACTGGTGCACAGCCTTAAACCAAAGAATGATAGTAGCCAAATAATACTTAAACCAAAGAATGAAAGTAATTCTAGGATCTGGAAGACACAAGTGACAGATTTGTCCCAGGAGCCTCCAGAAGAAACCAATCTGCTGACACCCTGCTTGATCGCCCCCAGCCATGTGTTGCTTCTTGATCCATGATTTCCTCAAAGATAATTGTTTTCAACTATTTATAAATAATACTTATAGCAAACTTCGGTGAAAAGAGTATTGTAAAATATTTAAATAAATACAGTGCATTTATCCAAACAAGTTCAGGTAAGCATCAAATGTTTTCCACAAGGAAAAATCGAATAGAATGATTCAGTTATATCTAGAATCAAGAATCACCAGAATATATTTTTTAAGGCTCACACTAAATTTATGACTCTTTGAACTGTCATCTAAGAGTTTGTTCATTACCATTATATATTTTTCTTAATCTCCTATAGAAGTAAAACCTTACATCTGATTTTCAGAACAAGATATTTTAACTATTCCAAAATAAGGTTCTTGAAATATGAAAATGAAGTATGAAATATGAAAAACATTATAATTCACTTTAATTGATAGTATAAATGTCATATGTCATGTGATGGTATCAACATATAGGAAATATAAATGCAGAAACAAAAAAATACTTAAATGGGCCAATCCAGTATTAATAATTCTAATTATATTTTGAAGACTACCCCTGTGTCCCATAAACTGCTGTTTGGTATATATACATATTGCTAGCTGTAATAATGGCCTACAATGCAAATATTATTTTATAGGGAATTTTAGTAATCTCATGGCCTTATGGGTGTCTGTGGTAGTTGTCAGCAATGGACCACTACTATTAATGCTCACAGATTATCTATCATGCCATGTGTTTCTCTCTGAATTGAGAGAAAAAAGGCTTCTGTCATTACCTCAAAGAATTCATGTTTTCTAAATATGGATAAGGAGCATGATTAAAAACAACAACAATCAACACTCTACCTATGATTAAATGTCACACTAACTCTATTTGTCCCAGTGTTCATTCTGCTCATTTTTTTAAAGACAGCTAGCTAGCTAGCTACCTAGATTGATTGATTGATTGATTGATTGATTGATTTGAAAGAGAACATGAGCAGGGATCGGGGCAGAAGGACAAGCAGACCTCCCACTGAGCGATAAGCTCCCTGATGGGGCTCCATCTCAGGATCCTGAAATTATAACCTGACCTGAAGTCAGACGCTTAGCCAACTAGCCACCCAGGTACCCCTTTATTCTAATACATAATGGACCTAGGGAAGAAAATACTCAGCAAAACTCAGTCCTGAACTTTAGTTCTAGTTTTTCATAATGAGGGAAGTCATAGTTGGGACAATATAGTCCACCAAACTTAAGACTTTCTAGATTTTCTTAGTGAAAATTTGATTTTAAAATAATTATATAGGGACACCTGGGTGGTTCAGCAGTTGAGCGTCTGCCTTTGACTCAGGGCATGATCCCGGGATCAGTGATTGAGTCCTGCATAGGGCTCCTTGCAAGGGAGCCTGCTTCTTCTTCTGCCAATGTCTCTCCCTCTCTCTCTCTGTTTCTCGTGAATAAATAAATAAAATCCTTTTTTTAAAAAGTAGAATAATTATATATATAATGCATATGATTATTTAATATAACAATTTTGTGAGACTAATAAGCAAAACATTCTCACTTTAAAGATAAATTGTTTCAAAATTTATGAGAAAGTAATTCTACATTGTTATTTTACTACAGTCATGCATTACACTTATAGTTTTCACCAGAAAAGATCTTAAATTATTTGACACTTTTATAATATTTTGATTCCCATAGCTGTTGGCCCTTGACCATAAAAAGTTAGGGGAAATTTTTATTTTATTTCATTTTTTATTTTATTTTATTTTATTTTATTTATTTTATTTTATTTTATTTTATTTTATTTTAATTTTATTTATTTTTTATTTTTTAAAAGTAAAAGAGTAATGTATCAACAGATTGATTGTAAATCTCTCCTGTTCTATGCCTGCATTTAATCTCTGATAATATAATTTCATTTCTATCTATGAGATATAGACCAATATTTTTTTTCTTTGTAAAGCATTTCACCAATTCTTAAAGAGAATGCTAAAAGAGTCTGAAATGATCAATTCTACCAATTAAACTTCAATAGTAGGATCTCTGGCTTAGGACTGACTTGGCATATTTACAGTTCATGGTTCAGAGATTTAAAGCAGAGTCAGTAAATGATACAGGAATGTAGGCATTTTTAAACAGAGGCACTTGACTGCTGGGTACTCTGTATCCAAGTTCTCTGTAAAAACACTGTAATGTATAACATAAGAATTTCAATTTTTCTTTTGTCGATTTTCTTCCTAACACAAATGGTTTAGTTCCAATTTGTACATATACATATACTCATATACACACATATCTAGATGTTCTCACACACCTATGACATACACATAGTATATGATCTCTTCATGTGTTTGTATTAATAATAGCATCTATAGCTATTAAGCATGAAATAGGTCCCAAACATTTGTCTAAAGGCTCTATATTGACTTACGCATTTAATCCTTACTACATTAGGTATGTGCTATTAATATCTCAATTTTGTAGGATGGAAAATAAAACACACAAAACATGAGGCACAAATGTTAAGTTACTTTTCCAAAATCAAATAAGAGTTAATGAGTGCCACAGGAATTTGAGCCAAAGCAACCCAAAGACAGAAGTCATCATTTAATCTTCACAATAATGATGAAAGTGAAAGTACATATCTCATTTTATAACTAAAGACACTGGGTCACATGGAATTTAATTTATGGAGTGTCTAACAACTAGGCTATACTACTGTGAGAATTTCAACTCATTTCATCTGATCTAGAAACCACAGTTACACTGTCATTTTGTTAGAAATTTACTTTTCTAGAACCATTGACTTCACAAAGCCATTATACCTATGTTTCAAAAAATGTTTCAATCAAGAGGCCATGGAAAGAAATGTTGCTGTCAAACGCCTCCTAGACCTCTACCCGCCATGGGCAAATAATGATAAAATTCTAATCTACTAAATGATGGATAAATTCTTAATTTACCACCTTCTTCAACCAAAACCATTACCCAGTATATATTCAAGATCATGTCTTGCCTGTTGATTATTTCCAGTTCCTTCTCCCTTGTTAGTTCTCTTTAAAAAAATAAAATAAAATAAAACTCAGAATCTACTATAGATACTATTAAAGTGTCTCACTCTCTTTGCAACCTAATTCTTCCCTAAGGAATTTCCTGGCCTAACTATGGGTGTTGCAAAAACTAACTTCTGTTATTACTTGCCTTGATCCCAGAAGTCATATTTGCATACACAAATAAGATGCATTATATGTGCTAACCACTATTCTCAGCACTCTGCATGTATCATCACTATTCCTCACCATACAATCTAGCTAAGGATTTATTCACTTTTATATATAAGGATCATTGGAAAGGATAGGTAATTTCTCCAGATTAACTAGCTAGTAAGTAGCAGATCCAAGATTCAACTTAAGGTCAGTTTGCCTCAAAGGACTATCCTGTCCCCACTTAATCACACAGCTCCAGAAAAAACAAACACATTCTACTCTGCATATATAGATAAGGCTGAAAATAATGTATACACATCAATCACAAACACATACATGATCTGTATCCTGCAATAAATATCTATTACTTTTGTTGTGCATCACTTGTTTATATATGTTATATGTAGATAAGGGAATCTATTTAGGAAAACAAAACTCACTACAATGATAAACAGCTTGAGATCTTTAAAATCCAGATTTAAAATGATATATAATAGGCTATTTTCTTCCATTTTATATTGTGAATGGCTCCAATTAATGCTAGAAATGTAGTATTTCTCATAAAAAACTTAGAAAACTTCCTTCGATCAAAGTTTAATTCAGTAAACCTTTATATTTTAAACCAGCAGAGTTTTTCAACTTCAAAAATGTGTATTTTAGCAATAGAATAAACATGTCACCTGACTTATTTTTAAACCAGCTATGAAAATTTATTATGAAAATATCAACCCTGTCTCCAGTATAAAAGACTGATTGAAATGTAAATTTCCATACGATTTTTGATAGCCACAGTAAATATAAAATATGGAGGTATTAAGAGCATTATCTACTTTTGTAAACACTTGGAAGACTTTAATTTTAAAAAGGCTTTGTGTCTTTCACAAGGTAACCATAGTAATGCAATAGGAAAAATGGAATTTCTGCCATTATTTCATTGCATTCTTTCCGATTTTATACATTTGATTTATGCTTTTACAAGGATTGCTTTATCAATGAATTTCAATACATAACTTGAAGGCAAAAGTTTGAATTCCAATGGTTTTCTCCATCAACTTCGTCTTTTAAATGTTTAGAACATAAATTAGGCTAAAATTATTTTCTTGAATTTTTACTATGCTTATACAAGCATGCTGTTTCTCGGTATTCCAATTATGTCCTTTTGAATTTTTTAGTCCATGCTGTGGTATAAGTGTCCCATATGTTCAAGTTAATTGTATTTCTACAAGGAAAAATATGCCAAATCCAGAGAAAGAATGACATCTATAAATTTATATATGTAATTGAAAGTATAAATAAATTGGTCATTAGGACTCTACTCTTTTCCAACATTAGTTTGTATCTCAATTTTACAATCTGGTTTTTAGTGGAAGAAGGTCAGGTAAAATTGGAGTCAACTGCAAATAAATTAAGAAATACTATGCTAGGTAACCATGGTATAGATTTGCATAGCTGACGTCAATAACTAGGGACTTTACTCTTTGAAAATGTCATAATTATTTTTGAGCCTAAAAATGGCAGAATTCTAATTCTGATACTGAACTCTGGTATTACATTTGTGCCAAATTCTGATATTAAATATTAAATTCTAGAAATAAGTTTTAATCAAACAAAAGCAAACAGTTGCTGGCAGTTTCATTCAGAGTTCATTTGTATTCAGTTGGCTTACTTACACAAAATGGAATGAAATGGTATATTCTTTTCCTTCTCCAAGGTGCCTCCTTCCTATTATAGTGAGTTTTTCTATGAGGTACATCATCAAGAACACATGAGACAAATGGAGGGAAAAATACATTCTAAGAGTGAACATAATTTAATTCAAAGGAAAGCCAACAGCAATTTATTGATGCTCTAATTTCTAAGAATGGAATATTAAATAGATGAAAAAATGATTTCTGAAATAAAACCTTGGGAAACCAAAGGTTCAAAGAAAATGGTAGTAATTGCTGAAAGAACTTTATTACTGTTGATTTCATCTAAAAAATTGTCTAGCAGGTATTCATTAACATGGTCCATTTATACTCATATGAGAGGGCAGCTGAAAATACCAGATAACTGGGAATGACTCCTCTATTTGGGGAAAGGGGAAAATATGTACCTCTATATTGAATTTCAGTATAGGAGCATATGGAAACTTGAAATATTTTCTCATTTCACTTTGATTTAGTCCTAGAATTTATGGCTCTGTGACTCAGTGGTTGTCGGCTAAACTCTTCCAGTGACCAGATGGAAGCAGAATCCCTTTTCTGCTCAAGTTAGAAGAAAAAGAAAATTTGCCAGTCAACATGCACACATATATATGTCATAAGGCATTTTGCTGGATACTTTGAGGCCTACCACAGAATAAGGCATGATACTAGTCCTGAGGAAGTCAAAGTATATGCCCGGAGACAATTAATCCCTGTAGTGCAGGATACTGACTCTAAATACACCAGAACAACGTTAGCAGTGGCTTAAATTGTTACCTCCCTGAATTCAAAGAAAAGAAATCTTGTTTAATTTCTATTTCTTTATCGATAAAAATGTTGTGTATTTGTATTGCTTCTCTTAAGAGTTACTTGTTCATACTCTTGCCTGTGTTTGTGCTGGGCTGTTTGTCTTTTTGTTACTGTATTATGAGACTTCCTTATGTATTATGAATAGTAAACCTTTGTCTTTTGTAAAAAAAATTAAATAAATAAATACACCAGAACACATTCAGGTACTCAAATTACTGGATTTCTTAACAGCATTTCAAACTCTTAATTACTCTGTTCATTGGAATGCTTGGATATATGCTTTTGGTTGTATTCAATTTTGTTTTCAGGCAACCGGTATATTTTTTTTTTTATTTACACAGCTTCTATTTCCTCCCCAAAGTCTATTTTTAACACAAGGTCTTCTGAACTTCAAAATCTTGTATCCTTTCTATGCTTGGATGTCTCCCTATGAATATCATACAGTCAACTTGAATTCAGTATTTCTAACACGGAAATCATGATCTTCTGCATAAGTCTGCTCCCTGTCCCAGAGTTGATATCTTTGCAAATATTATAAACGTTAACCCATTTTCCCACCTGAAAATATGGTCATTATCTCTGACTCCTCCTCTCTTCCTTTAGATATGCTGTCAACCACTATATTATCTGAATTCTCTATCTCCCCTGTCAGAGCCTTGGTTCAGGTCATCTTTCCTCACTTAGATTAATGAAAATGCCATCTCAATTGATTTTTCTACAAAGCAACTAAGAGTAATTTTTCTAAAACAGACATTTGATAAACTCACTCTTCTACCTAAATTCAGTCAATGACTGCAAATCTTTCAGGATAAAAGGAGTATCCATATCAATGACGTGCATGGTTCTCTATGATCTCTGCCCTGCCTTATCTCTTGTTCTTACCTTTCACTTTAAAGTTAAAGTGCACTAACCTATGAATTCTCCATGTTCTTGTTCAACACAGATTCTTTGCATAAATTATTCCCTACCCTTGTAAGTCCTTGCTCCTATTCTCTCTTCCGCTTGACAAATTCCTATTCATCATTCCAGTGTATAGTGTTCTATAACTTCCATGGTCCTTGTGAGCATTCCCTTCCCCTACCTGCTTCTCAGACTAGAAAAGGCTGGGCCTTGGGGGGGAAGCGAAATGCAGATCATTGGGAGGAAAATGGGGAGGACACTGAACAAGGCCTGGCCAAAGGAAGCATCATGGACAGTGGGGACTGGGAGTGAGCCTGACCTGGTAACCTGGACAGAGTGCGGCAAACCTGTTCCAGGGCTTAATATGCCAGGCTCTGTTCTAAGAGCTTCTTATGTATAAATCATTAGCTTATCCCAAATATCCTACTCTCTTTCACAATTTATAGATATGGGAGATAAAATTGGATGAGTAGCGATAAATTCAGGATTTGAAATCATTTGTTTGACCTCATGCTTGTCCTGGGTCTACATGATTAGGAAGTTCCTAAAATTACATACTGAGAATGTGGGCTCATTACCATTGAATTGTTCCTGAAAAACAAAGAAAAATAGCGTAATCTTCTCTCTTAGACATCCTTAGGGAACAAGTGGTGCTCTTTAAAAACCACAATGAGCATAAAGATACAATTCTCATAAAATTTGAACAGGAAAGGAGATATTAAATGACAATAGATGAGAAAAGCATCTTGTTACTTCTTTTCTGGGCCTCACATTTCTGCAGATGATTACATCTCATCTCTGCCTTTTATTTTTCTTGGTGAATAATTTTTCATAGACTTTTTTCTGCACACTCATCATCTTTGATATTCCTTCTGATAGTTCTTTCTTTTTTTTTTTAATTCCTAAGTCCGTTTCAGCAGATTGGATAAGTAAAACAACACTACTCAAAGTTTTCCATTCTACAACACTTTAAGAAACAATGTTTGATTATTTAAGACTAGCATTGGCACATGCGGGAATGATTGTCTACAATGGCCTATGGACTCTACATACCTGGGTTTGCACCATGCAAACTGTCTCTTTCTTGTGCGTAGTTTATTTTTTCCTACAGAAGATTATTATGTCATATTATTTCCATTGAGTATAATTGTCTGCAACTATACTATTTACCATGGAACCTAACTTACGTTAAGATCTTTCTCATCATTTGAAAAACTGCATAACGAATAAAGACTAATTTGTACAAATTTATTTAATCTTCACAATGAATTTATAATGTATTATTGCCCCCACTTTGAAGTTGAGGAGACTAAATCTTAGCAGTTATAACTTGCCATTACCATGCTCTTGGAACTGTGATTTGAATCGGGTCTCAGTTCTCTACAGATTAGAATGGACTGCCTTAAACAATGACCACCTCCTCAATTGTCCTTATTTGCTTAATAATGTTAATGCTGCTACAATGTTAAAAAATAAACACATATTGAAGTCCTAAATGTCATATACAAGCCCAGGACCAAGGTCTGTTGTAAATATTGTAAAAATTATTGATCCAATGTTATAGTGACTCAGTTACTGTCAAATTCTAGGGAAAAATTAGATGTAGCTTATATATTCTTCTATTCATTTTGTACTATAAATTGAGTAGCTTCCAGTTTACAAACAAAAATTTTGTTTATAGATTGAAATAAATAAGATAGTCCTTAAGCTACATATGTTCCCACCTTTTGAAAAAGGAAATATTCCTTATATCTAAATCTTGTTCTTTATAAATCTATAATTCACAAATGCCCTTTGAGATATATATCCATATTTTAAATCTGAGAACACAACTCAAGGTCTATTTGTATACATGTTTTAGGTCAATTTTATTAATTTCTTCCCCTCTCTATTGAAGTTAAGACTCAGTATAACCCTGAAAAAAAGGCAAACTGATACTAAAAAAGTTTAAAGTATTAGTATAATATTGCCAAAATAAAGTCAGAATCTAGCACAGGGTATTTTGATGTTTAAAACATAAATATGAATGTGTAATAAAGTAATAATGTCAAAGAAATACATAAAATCATCAAATAGTCACGATATAAAACAGAAATTAAACATTATTCTCAATTATTGGAATTATTATATAAAAATAATTCTGCAACCAAAACCAAAATATACCTTGTATTCTTGCTTTAAACTTTACATTGTATTTTAATCAAGATTTTTAATTCCACATTATTAATTCTGGCTCAGCATTCTGGGTGCTTTAAATTATTAATGGATGGCAGTGGGCAAATGAAAGCTCAGAACTCTGAACACTAGAAACTTCACCAAAAATATAGCTGTACACAGTCAAATTTCAATCTTCATTTTGCAATTTAAGAAGACAATGAAGACATAATACATCAATTCCCCCCCACACACCATTTCTTAGCAGACAAATTGAAGGAACCTCAATAATTTAGCAGCTGGAGAGATTCAATTATGAGGGAAGATTAAGAAACTAAATATGTATAACTTGGTTTAGTCACAACAACTGAGAGGGGACATGGATGACTGTTGTCATATTTGAATGAGATATTCAAAGATACAAATTAATGGTTTACCGCACAGTAATAAATAGGCAATAGCAATTAAAGGAGACATTCAGACAAAAAATCAATAATAAGTAATTTTATGAAAAATTTTTGTGTGTGTTGTAGAACTAGACTTCTAAAAAATAAAAACTGATTGATATAACATTCTGGCATGGATCAAGCTTTCTTACTTTCAAAGGCAGCCAGTTTTATAAATAAGTATATATGTATATTTTTTTCTTTTTGGTAATCGACATGCTTAAACATTACACATAACGGTTTTCCACTTTGACTGTTATATTAAAATATTTAACATGGCATTCTTTCAAGATTAAAAGTTTGTAGTTAATACAACTTGGCCAATTCTTTTTTACTTTATTTTAGTTATCCAAAAATAAATACAGTAATCAGCATAAAATTTGTCAGCCCTCACACTTAAGCTTAAAAATGAAGGTGTGCTTGCTGGACTATTAGCTAATGGTATGTAAACTAAGGATCATAAAACACAGTAAGTCACCGAATTAATCCAGCATTTCTTTCTCAGAGGTATTAGCTTCAATCTCATTTGCTCTTTTAGTGTTCTGGAAAAGGGTGGTAAATATGACGCTTGTTACATTTGACACGTGTTTAGGGATGATGATTTATTTTAAAAAATAGGTTACCTAAAAAAGTCTTGGAAAGTAAGGATAGAAATTGAAATGTGGGGATGCCTGGGTTACTCAGCAGTTGAGCGTCTGCCTTTGGCCCAGGCAGATGTGATCCTGAAGTCCCAGGATCAAGTCCCACATTGGGCTCCCCTCAGGGAGCGGGCTTCTCCCTCTGCCTGTGTCGCTGCCTCTCTCTCTGTGTCTCTCATGAATAAATAAATAAAATCTTTTAAAAAATAAATTGAAATATGAAAAGAAACAATGTATTAAAATGTTTCTCATAAAAGATGATAGCAAAATTGGTAATGCAATACAGGGCTTAGCTACCTGGTTACTTCCTAGATCCCTTAAGCTTTATTGGTAATGTTGCATGTATACACAACTCAGGCTGTGTCAGTTTGTTCTAGCTGCCTGAACATCAAATATGCTTGGGGAAAAAAAAAATCAAGAATCAATAAGACTACAGAATTAAGGATTTTCTTCTACAAGAAACAATTGGTACAATTTACATAAAAGTGGCTACAAATGGCACTCAAAACCAGTAGAAGATTAAATGACAAAAACCCGAACATCACCAAATGTGGTGAAGAGGTATAATACTGCTACATAGAATGACTATAATTTATCTCTTAGAGGAGTAGGTGCTGCTTCTCTGCAGAAATGCTTAAAGGTCAGTAGCCTCATGAAAACATTCTTACTTTGTGCCTACATTCTCAAATGCATTCAAACTTTTCATAGGGGGTTACAGCAGTTTTCATTCACTCAAGGGGTGCCTCCATGGGGTTTGGAACCCCCATAGAGCTGGAAAAACCATGGCGAGCAAGACAAATGAGAATGTGTACTCACACAGTTCCCTGCCTAGTGGGGAGTTCAGACAATTACACAAGGGATAACAATAAGAAATGATGAGCATGGCATCGGGTGCTGGAAAACCTATAGCAAGCTAGCCTTGTGAATCCAAAGATCAAGGAAGGCCTTCCTGGAAAAAAAAAAAAAAAATGTTGGTAAAATAGAAACCAAAAGGGATCACTGGCTCTTCAAGTGAGACCTAGTATAAAATCTGTTAGAATACTACATACACACAGGAAAGAAAAGAAAAGAAAAAAGAATAAAAGAAAAGAAAAGAAAAGAAAAGAAAAGAAAAGAAAAGAAAAGAAAAGAAAGAAAAGAAAAGAAAAGAAAAGAGAAAAGAAAAAAAGAAAAAAGAAAAAAAAGAAAAGAAAAGAAAAGAAAAGAAAAGAAAAGAAAAGAAAAGAAAAGAAAAGAAAAAAAAGAAAAAAGAAAAGAAAAGAAAAAACAACAACAAAAAAGATGTTTGAATCTAATTTTGTTTCTGAAGATTTAACCAGTTAGGTCAATCAGATAATAAATGGCTTATTTATTAGATACACTTATCTCTGAGCTTTAATAGCTAGAAGATTTCCATACTCTAAAGAACCTCTTTCTTTAATTTCTCTGATTACTTCCCTGAGCTAGATCATATTCTAATTAGAAAGTATTCAGTAACAAACACAATATGTTTGTGCCCACACAACAGATCTTTTCCAGGTTAGGAAAATTTGAGAAAGAAAAGAAAAGAAATTACTCAAAAAAGCTTAGGGCATTAACTTGCAAGAGTGAATCACAAAGTTTAGGTGCATGAAATTCTCTAAGGTGCTTAATTAAAAAAAAAAAAGGGATTTCTGCACCCACACCACTCATACTGAAATTCTGATTCAGGAGATCTGGGGCTGGGCTCAATCCTTTGTACTTTTCACTAGAACCCAGAGTTATTTTGATGCATGTGTTCCAAATCCATACGATGAGACATTAGAGGTCGTGCTACATATAAAGATAGAAGCTGTTATTGGGGACAGCAGAGATAATTCACTTGCTTCTCCTTTCCTTCATCAAAGTCCTATGCAAGTCACAGGAAGAGAAGAGGCTTCTCTGTACATACCCTAAATCCTATTCATAGGAAAGAAGAGAGAAAGAACAGTACTTCCCAAGCCTGGCTGCACATCAGAATCACCTGGGGAGCTATAAAGCAGACTCATTCGGGCCCTATCCCTGGAGACTGATTGCTTTGGGTAGGTTCTTGGCAGTATTTTAAGTCCCCTTGCTGATTTTAATATGCATGGTGTTGAGGGTGAGGGGCAAAGCACAGGCCAAAGGTAAGGGAAACTATCAGCATTCGCTACATGATAGTTTCTTTGCCAAAAGCTCTAATTTGTTTAATATCCACATCATTTATGATATTAATAGTAAACCTAAAGGTTGATGACTCAAAGGTACAAAGAGAGAGTCAGGATTACAATTTGGAGCTGCTTAATTTAATGTTCATGTTTATTTTTAGCTTGTTTTGTTTCTAACCCCAAGACAAACTACTTTTGATTTTTAAAAAATAGTTAGCCTGCAATCTGCTACAACCCTAGATCACCTCTCTGGTGCTAAGTTATGGTTTTGCATGCTGGTATGGTCTACCAGTCAAAATTTCCTGTTTTAAAGATGTTATATAATTTTCTGTTGCATAGTGCTTGGCATGTACTCAGTAATGTCAGATTTTTAAGTGGCATCTTTAGTAGCGTTTTTTTTTTTTTTTTTTGGCAAGAATATGGATATTTGTTGTATTTTGAACTTAGTTGCATTCTATAAATGTTACAAATAGAAAAATGAAACTGTTGACACTAGGGATGGCAAAAACTAAAGCAAAGATAGCATTATTAGGCAGGCCGGATAAAGAATATTCTTAGTCTCCAGTGCACATTTCTTTGACATTAATTTATTGTACGTTATGGAAACTGCCAAGAAAAACAGTAAACCAAAGAATACACATAATATTGTGGAACTATATGCAACTGATGTTTGGGTCTACATGTGTGGTTTAGTATGTGAAGAACTAAAGAGAACTTTGAAGTTATTGCTTTAAACATGATTTCCCTGCAACCTAAAGGTAAACTACTCTCGTCCATCTAACTTTTGATAAGAACACAGCTTGCTAGGGAAATGTTAATCAAGAAAAATAGCAGTTATTAAATTTCTACTGATATTAAAAAACAACAGAAAGATATCATCACCGTCAACATTATTGCAACATTCTACTCAAGTCCCTTGCAAAGGCTAGTATTTGTTGCCTGTCTTCACCAGTGGACTGTAAACTCATAAGCCCAGATAACCTGTCTATTCTATTCAATTCCATATTCCCAGTGCCTAAAGCAGCACTTATCACAGAGCATGTGCTCTGAAAATATTCAACCAACAAATAAAGGAAAACATGGAGGAAGCATTATCTTTGATGTTAAAATTTATTTTTTCCCAAAATTGCAACCTCAAGTGGCCTAAAAGAATACATTGAGCTAAAAATTCTTCAGAAATGTATTCTAATTTTTATTTTAATCTAAGACATGATGCACATACATATGGTAAAATTATACCATAGCTTGAGATAGTTTTTGTTTGCCAAATCCCCTTATAGAAGTCTATTACTAAACTTTCAGACATTTGACTCTCACACACCTCTTAAGGTCATATCCCATAACAAGGAAAGACAGTCTCTTCTTCCGGGGGTCTGACAACCGTAAAGCTGGTGAAAAACTCTTGAAATACTGGCAACAGACTTCATAATGGGAGTAAATAAAATAAGTGTATTATCGGTTGTGTGATACAGAACACTATTAAGATAGATTCTGGAGTTACCAACATGTGAACACGGGTACTTAGAGAACACTGCAAAGGGTTTGGACACGAAAATAAAACTAACTGATAGAGAGAGTCTAATAGCTTTTAAGGAGAACTTGTGCCTGATGCCAAAAGAATTAGAATTTTCTCAGGGAGTTATGGGTTCCATTTGAGCCATTGAGAATAAAAGAAGAAAAAAATCTAATAAGGTATCTGAGATGCATTTACAAAGTGTACTCCCTAACTCCTACTGTTTCAAACCTTCTCCTCCTCCCAACTTTCCTAGTCATGGCATCAGCAGCTAAGATTGAAATTTTGACGTCAGGGTACCTGAGTGGCTCAGTCAGTTAAACATCTGCCATTGGCTCAAATCATGATCCTAGGGATTTGAGATCGAGCCCACATCAGGCTCCCTGCTCAATGGGGAGTCTGCTTCTCCCCCCTCCTACTCCTACTTTCCCATGCTTGTGCTTTCTGTCAAATAAATAAACACAATCTTTAAAAATTAATTTTATTGTCCACACTATACCCTGGTGTGCTTTACCCTTCTCTATGTGATGGATTCTATCACAAGAGAAAATCCACATGCCACCATTTCTAGGACGCCACCACTTTGGAGTCACAGTACAAATAATTCACTCCATTCTTATTCCCCTTCACTTATAGAGTCCAGGTTCACATCCTGATTCTATCACTTGTAACCTTGACATCCTTATGAAAGTATCTATACTCTTGAATTCCCTAAGAACATGCCTCACTGAATTGTGAGGATTACAGGCATTTAAAAAAAATTATTTATTTGTTCAGGAGAGATACAGAGAGAGAGAGAATGGCAGAGACACAGGTAGAGGGAGAAGCAGGCTCCATGCAGGCAGCCTGACGTGGGACTAGATCCCAGGACTGCAGGATCACACCCTGGGCCAAAGGCAGGCACTAAACCACTGAGCCACCCAGGTATCCCAATTATAGGCATTAATTCAAGAAAAATACTTACAGCAGGGCCTGGAAGCTAGGTATTTAATAAATAATATTTTAAAAAATAATCTACAGTCTCCTTCATATTACATTGCCCTATAATTTTCACCATGTAAGATAGTCTTTCCATGCTAGACTGTAATGTTCGAAAAGGCAATGTTTTTTTTAATTAGATTTCTAGTATTCAGAATACCTAGTATAGTTCAATTTTCAACATTTATTGAATGCCTATTATTTATATAATTTGGTACCTTACCTGGATTTATAAAAAGATAAATTGCCCCAATCATCAAGTAGCTTATAATGTATTTGGGGAAGTAAACCATACATAGAAAATTAGGAATTAGGCTGCTTTCACGATCCAAAGCCAAATGAGTTCTATGACCAAAGACAACGTGAAATGTGAAAGGTCAAGGCAGGCATAATCCTTGAGGACAGAAAAAATAGTTCTTGTACAGAAGAACTTGGAAGGGGTGTTAAAATGATGGTATATATTAACAAAGACATTAGGTGAGCAACACAGCAGAACGGCACGGAGATAGGGACGGACAGGCCAAGATCAATGTGGCTTAATGATGGTTCTTGTAGGAGAACAGTAAATGTCGGGGGTTGCAAATCACAGTTCCTACAGGCAGGTGATGTGAGTCAAGTGGGCCAGGTATAAGGCAGAAAGAGTATGAGGTTATGGCAAGCTAGATGGCCTACTCCCCTGAGTAAAGGAGACCGTAAACTCCCAGTGATGACTATTGTTTCATTGAAACGGGTAACAATATTGCCAGAATACGTGCTTTTTTAAAAAATGAGATCTCTTCTGATTTTCAACATTTTAAAAACCACTCTGTACATCAAACGAATTACACTTGCCAAAGACTGATGGCTTTGGCTGCTAATTGGTAACCTCTGGAAAAGTCTGAATTTGCCATATGCAGGTCTAACTGCCAGGTGAGACATTTATAATTCATATATTAGTAGGAAACCGTCAAAGGTTTTTTGAGAAGTGTTATATACTCAGAAATATTTTAAGCAGATTGTTCCAGGAAACTGTTTGTAAGATGGATTATTGAAAAGAAAAGTCAAGCAAAATGTCCAGTTTGGAAATGAATGTTCAGTAATACAGGTTAAAGTATTATGGGCAAAACTACAGTGTTAGTTGTGGAACTATAAAGAGAGTGATCTAAGGTTCAAAGCAAACCACTTGAGCCCGTCTCTAATTTTAGCTGATTCAAATTAGCAGAACTTGGGCAGGCAAAAAACTAATTGCTCCCATTTCTCTTATTTCTCCTTTAATCAAGAGATCTACATAAGTGAGCTCATTAAAAGAAAACCCTGTCTCACCAAATGAACCTTGCCATTTTGTGTAATAATTATAGCACAAAAGGAAAGGTTAATCTGATTATACATAATAGGATAAACAGAACATTTTCAACATCTGTGCTAAGTAGTCCTGAATGTTTCTTATATGTCCTCAAATAAGTACAATTACTTATGATTTTCAGTAAAAGTCATCTTTGCCCTTAGGCTTTTGAAAATTAGAAGAGTATAAATAAGCAGCTATCATACCCAACGTAAGGACAGACTATCATACTATAGCACGTAAGGTGTTAGAAAAGGGACCTCTTGGCTAAAGATTTTGCAAGCTGTTACAAAGACATCCACGAAAGACAAATATCTGTGCTTACTGTTCAGTGATAAAGCATAATTACCTGGCGTTCCCTCTCCAGGGTGTTAAATTAAAAAGCAATGGTTAATCTATGGCTCATGTTAGTCTGTTTTTATGTATTAATAACACAATGATTATGGGTAATTCTCTTCCTTATGAAATTAAAACTTTCACAGGAACATCGTTCAACTCAGCGATGATTTGCACTACTCCCAATACAGACAGAACACCATTATGGATGCGTGCCAAGGCACTTTGGTTTGCTGGCTCGCTCTCTGAGTTTCAGAGAGATATTATTTTTAATTTTGAAGCCCTTTCATTCAACTCCCACACACCAAACCCTGTCTTGGGTCTCCTGAAATGAATTCGGCAGCCAGAAAAATCAACTAAGATCATCTCATCCTGAATCACATTCTCCCATTTGGCACTTTCCCCAGTGGTGTTGCTGAAGACGTGCGTAGAATAAACCAGGGTGCACGGAATGGGGTGATACTGGCTTCACACCTTGCTCACTTGTAAATGAGCTGGTTATGTTGGTTTTGGGGAGTAACTCAATTTCCTCAAATAATTTTTCCTAAGCTATCCTGCTATACTCTGATGTATGAAAATTCTTTGTTACAAAGGATATTTGAAGTTGCCACTCCTATTCTATCACTTAACATTTCCTCCTTCATATTTTGCCAATTCCTTCCAGTTCTTCAGTGATTCTGATGAGAGATTTTACACATAGCTTACTGGCAGACATTCAGGCTCAGTGAAAAAGAAGCCAAGTTAAGTAGTCCATTTTGATGAGAGAAAATGAAAAATGGTGAACTCAAAGAATTGTTAATATAATGTTCTTGGTGAATAACTTATTTGCATTAATGCTTAGATCAGGAATATTTTTGAAAGTACGTGTAGTGCCGTGACGTGTCGGGATTTTATTCCATTGTGTTTCTGTTCTGTTGCATTTACTAACTTTTCTCTTATTCAAAATGGCATCAGTTAAAATGCTTTATTAACCAGAACTTCTAAAGTTATAACAGTGGTTTTTTAAAAAAAAAATCAACTTGAAACACAATACAATGTTTTGAAGTGCCTTCTGAATTATCAAAGAAGTATGTATACTTTCATTATCTAATTCATTTTATTCAGTGTAACACATAAAACCCTCCAGGGTACTTGAATCTGAAATTTAAGCTTTAAACTTTTCTTAAACCCCTTAGAGAACCATGTAAGTTCAATTGCTTCTTGTTCCCTACTGCTACCCAGTTGCAGCCCACCTCTTCATCCCCTAGGCGTTATATAACATGCATAATGCATATTGAGCTTGCATTTTATCTCCCTGTTAAAAATAAGCTTAGTAGTCATCCCAGACTCGATGCCTGAAATTATCTAATTGATATTTTCTTCCCAACATCATTACTGTCCTGTCAGTAGCCTCTTCTCACCACACGCCTTTCTCTATAAGGATCCACCCATGTCTTACCACATCATTAACCATTATCTAGTGTAATGGACTAGATCCCTATATGATCTCTGGCCCTTTGAGCTCCAAATTCATGTTCTCAGTTGCCTATTAGACATAATCACTGAATACCCTCTGATGAGTCAAACTCAAAGGACATAAAATTGAGCCCCTTATACTCTTTCATTTTAAAGCTGCATATTATGGAGTATACTGGTTATGTGGAAGGGTATACATTGTTTAACCATAGCATGTGCTCTTTTGGTAGTTTACCAGATGCAAGCACCAATATAAGCTGCTTCTATGTACTATTTCATTTAATTCTTACATCAACTTATGAGAAAATGCATAAATGCATTAATAACTTCATTTTACAGGGACAACCAAGGCATAGTGGTCAACATTCTGAAAGCCATATTTATGGCAGATGGTTGTGCCAGTATTTAAATAGGTAGTTTGACTCTGGAACTACTATATTTAAACATATTCTTTGCCCTCTATAATCATGAAAACCTGAGCTTGAACCCCAATTTCTACTGTTTATTATGAATAATCAGATTTCTTCATAGAGTTGATGTGAGGAAAGCCCCTTATACAGGGTTATTATCCCTTCCATTCTACCTGACATTTCCCAGTTTTAGCACTAAATGATCTATGTCTTAAGAACCTCCTGAGTCCTGGACAAATCTGGAAGTTAGGACGCTCTGCCTTTACATTTGGGTGGTGTTTAAAGGATTGTTTTTCCTCCTCAAATTCATTTAACTAACACATTGTGGCAATGCTACTTCTGTAAAGTTCTTCCACCAATTCCCTTTAAGAATAACTTTATAGCTGCCATTTAGTGCTCACTGTGTGCCAGGCACTATTCATTAACTCAAATGTTATCTTTATGTCACAGACGAGATACAAAATTTTGGAGAACTGAAGCATCTTTTCCAAGGCTACACATCTTGTAAGCAGTGAAGCAGGAACTGAAATGGAAGTCTATTTGTCTCCAGATTCCATGCTTTTATGCCTCCCTCCATATTTATCACAGTTCTGCTGAGCTAATCATGACATGTCTGTTCTTAAAATACTTGCTGGCTACCTAAACAATATGACTAGCATTCAAGGCATATTACAATCTCTCCCAACCTACCTGTTAGCTTCATTTTTTTAACTTAGCAGTAATGGACAACATGGATAGATCCAGAAGGTACTATGCCAGATGAAGTAAGTCAGACAGAGAAAGACAAATACCATATGATTTCCTTTAATGTGAAATCTGAAAGTCTAAGGAACAAACAAAAAACAGAAACAGACTCAAATATAGAACTGAAAGTCTAAGGAACAAAACAAACAACCAAAAAGAAACAGAAACAGACTCAAATATAGAACTGGTGGTTGCGAGACAAAAGAGGGGTGAGGGATGGGTGAAATTGGTGAAGAGGATGAAAAGGTACAAAATTCCATTTGTAAAATAAAAAAGTCATACAAAGAGGGTATAGCATAGAGAATATAGCCGATAATACTGTGATAATGTTGTATGGTGACACATGGTAACTACACTTATGATGGTGAGCACTGAGTACAGAAGTGTCAAGTCATTACGTTGTATACCAGATACTAATATGTCAACTATACTTCAGTAAAAAAAAATTAAAGATATTAAAAGGGACTCTTTGTCCCTTACCTGTCTCCCAAATCGAGTCCAGACTCCTTGGGGGGCTCTGCAGGACTCATGACAAACTCTGTTTGCCGTCTCCTTCCTCCTCCTGGCAAACACTGCCCTCCTTTTGTTGGTCGTGTAACACCTCTTGTGATTTCATGCCTCGTCTTTGTTTCTAACACTCCTCTGGCCTCAACCAGTCTTCCCCTCACTCTCCATTTACAGAGCTCCTGCTTTGCCCTCAAACCCCACTCAGATGCCATCTCCCCAGTGAGGTCATAATGAACTGAGACAAGGGTCAGAGCCAGAGAAGGTTGGGGCACAAGGGTCAAGGTACTGGGGCCTTCAGCCGTCACAAAGCTTTAGGGAGACAACTCAGCTCCAAGCCAATAGGTTATTCGTTCTCAGGAAGCTGAACGATGGCCTATGCTTCCAAGCAAGAATGAATCTCTAGGGCAGCCCTGGTGGCCCAGCGGTTTAGCGCCGCCTTCAGCCCAAGGTGTGATCCTGGAGACGCAGGATCGAGTCCCATGTTGGGCTTCCTGCATGGAGCCTGCTTCTCCCTCTCTCACTCTCTAATAAGTAAATAAAATGTTAAAAAAAAGAAAAGAATGAATCTCTAACAGTGATGGAAGAAGACTGAGGGGGCGCCTGGGTGGCTTGGTGGCTCAGTGGTTGAGCGTCTGCCTTCGGCTCAGGGTAGGTCCCTGAGTCCTGGGATCGAGTTCTGCATTGGGCTCCCTGAAGGGAGCCTGCTCTTCCTTCTATGTCTCTGCCTCTCTCTTTGTGTCTCTCATGAATAAATAAAATCTTAAAAAAAAAAAAAAAAAAAAAAACTGAGAAAGGAAAGAAGTTCACCTGGACAAAAAAAAATCTATATCTATATCTATCTATATCTATCTATCTACCTATCTATCTATCTATCAGCAAATAGTTGTATTGAAATTTAAGTGTGCTTGAATGAATAAAGTCCAAAATCTTAAGAATAACTCTCAGGGGGATGCCTGGGTGGCTCAGCAGTTGAGCGTCTGCCTTTCACTCAGGGCGGGATCCCAGGGTCCTGGGATTGAATCCCACATGAGGCTCCCTGTGAGGAGCCTGCTTCTCTCTGTGTCTCAGCCTCTCTCTTCCTGGGTCTCTCATGAATAAATAAATAAAATCTTAAAAAAAAAAAAAATAACTCTCACGATCTTTCATGCTATTGCACTTAACTACAATACAATTTTTTCACATGTGTTCTGCATTCCATTCTCAATGGAATATTTATTCTATTCCAACACTGAGGAACAAATGAGGACAATTTGAAGCCTTAATGGCTTTGCTCATGCTATATGTTTTAGGTGGATTTTCTTCTCCACCATTTTAAAATGCTCACATCCTTCAAGAAGGCAGATGACAAAATGCAAAAGATAGACTGTCTCATTCATCTTTGTGTGTTTAGCACGTAGCACTACACAAGGTATGTAGTAAGTTTCAGAAAATACTTCTAGAGTCCAACTAAATGAATTATCTATAGCCAATAAGCAATGACAACGCTAACCCAATACCACAGCTCAATTCCTAGAGTGGTGAGCTTTCCATTAGACCAACTGCCAGAAGCAAGTTTCCTCTGGCAGACTGGAAAAAAAATCTGTTACATTCCTTATGTCTCAAATTCTTAAACTGAAAACCATCCTAGCTGATCCCTGGAGTTGTTAACAGGAAAAGCATTTAGATTATGATTTTTCAATTCTTTGATATTGCTTCCTAATATCCTATTAGGCTAAGAAAAGTATACATTATCTAAAATCCTCATAACCTTAAAAAATTAAAGGACCTATGATTAATCACCTCCATTATAATCCATTAATCAATTATACTAATATTTAATTCCAATCGCTGCTTAAATGTTTATAATACTGGATCCTATTTCATTCTATCAAATGAATGAAGTCTCTGGAGGCACATCTACAATTACCATAGGCCACTCATGGGAAGTTAGTAGTGTCAGCACTGATACTGAAAATATAAGGTTTTTCGTTTGTTTGATGTCCTTTAGTGAAAAAATATTTATTCAGTGTCTGCCATGTGTTAGGCACTTTGTTATAATCTGAGGGTATAGAAATGAACCAAGTTGCAGCCTAGCTATGGTGACAAACATGGGAACATCTGATCATTATGCAATGATATGAATGCTATGATAGAGGCAGGTGTAAAATGCCCTAAAAGTATAAGAGGGAGCCTGGCTGATTCACTCAACAGGTATTTACTGAAATCCAACGAAGTGATGTATATTGTTCTAGGTGCCAAATTTTACATTAACTTATTTTTAAATTATAAAATGAAAGTATTCCAACATTTGTGAGAGGCTTTTTTTTTTTTCATTTATAGAAATCTTTGTGTTGCTTCAACCAGGGATTTTGAAATATGGAGGAAAAAGTATGATCTAACTGGATTGGTAGTTCAGGTAACTTTCAGCCTCAATAAAATGTGAAGGTAAAGGACAAAAAAAAAAAGAACCATTTTTTGACCTGTTTTGCAGATATTTCTCAGAATAAACCATCCCCACTCAATAAAATGTTATCTAAAATATAAAGTATATCAGCTCCCAGTTTCTCTAACACCTTGTTTTATTGATAATATCATAGGAACAACATACAACACAGATCTTATCAAGATGCCAGAAAGACCACCTTTTCACAGGCTACTCTTCACAGGGGTCAAATAACCAGCAGGAGGAGCTGGGTTCTGTCTTCAGGAATAACAGGCCCTCAGGGCAGAGCAGGAGTTGTTGAACTCACCCAAGGCTCATGTAAGAGCTACACACACATTTTTAAGGAACTATTTTAAAATAATAAAATAACTGATACAATTTCTGGACTACTTTTTAAAAATATTTTATTTATTTTAGAGAGTACGGGTGCAGGAAGGACCAGAGGCAGAGGGAGAGGGAGAAGCAGGCTCTCCACTGAGCACAGTGCAAAAAGATCACTATTATAAATACTTACGCTTTCTAGAATAAGGCTTAATCGGGAATTATTTAAAGTCATAGGTTTAGATATAAAAGAAAAAATAAAATGTTAAAAAAACTTTCTAGCTCAAGCTGAGAATCACAAACACAGATTTTAGAGGTTGCAGAATTAATCTAGAAGTCATCTTTGAATATAGCTATGAACAGAACAATTGGAGACTCATTTGAGAGCTTTGCGTTGGTAAGCTGACTTGATCTAATGATCACTTTCATCTATATCAATAAACTACCAGCAAAGTCAGGAAAAATAATTCTATTATATCGATTTTTGTCATTAAATTTTCTGTCACATTAAGTTTCAGGAGTAACCTGGGAAATCTATATTTTATGCCATATTTATACCTACTTGATCTACTTGACTGTCGTTGCCAGGATGACTTAGGAATTATTCTTAACCTTTCATCTCTGGTCTTTAGGACAATTACCCTGTCTGTCAATTATCCAAATTTTACCATCTCATGTATTCCTCTGATTTTATCTAGACATTAACACCAACAATAAACTGCACTGAAATGCTTCAGCATCCCAATCTCCTTGGGTGGTCCCTGGCACTACCCACCCATGTATAGTGTGACAACCCAGCCATAGCTGATTTGGCAAGTAGTATACACCTGACCCTAACTAACTCTTTCCAAGGAATATTGAAGTTGGAACCAAGAGAGATGAAGTAACTGGACTAAACCAATGATGAATTTGGCTGGACGGATTAGTTTGGTTATCAAATGTCCAGAAGGAGACCGACATGCAGAGTAAGTCAGATGAAGCCGAACTGTAGAAAAAAAGCAGAGGAAAGAACAGGTGGAGAGAAAGTAAGATACAGCAAGAATGACTGTAAGAGAGCAGGACCCAGACAGAGAATAGCTGCCCCTGCTCTTGTCCCTGGATTTGGTGGAGCTCTGATCTCCATTGAGTTCCTTGCGATACCTCACAATACCTTGGAAGCTTTAAATTAAGATTCTCCTTGACATAGGTGTCAAATTTAGATAAGAATATAAAATCTACAAAAGTTCTTCCTGTCTCTCAGTCACTAAACTCATGGTTTTCTGATTCTCCCTGAGACCTTCCCATCCAGATACCAAGGGACATATTACTCAGTTCACCTTTCCTTCATTTAAAAACCTGATCCACCCATTATCAGATAGAGCTCAATGTGACTCTAAGCCAACTATGTCTCAAGAGCATTTGCATTTTATTTTTTTTAAGATTTATTTGAGACAGAGAAAGTACATGCCTGTGCACACAAGTGGGGAAGGAGCAAAGGGAGAGAGAGCATCTAAAGCAGACTCCTCGCTGAGTGGGGAGCCTGACCTGATGTTTGATCCCACAATCCCATGATCATAACCTGAGTGGAAATCATGAGTTAGCTGCTTAACCAAATAAACCATCCAGACACTCCAAGAGCATTTACATTTTAAATGTAGCTAACACACACATATATTCACATACTTTTGGAACTCTGGGGAAAAAAAATGAACTCTAATTAGCTCCTTTGAATTCATAGGATATATAAGATTGCTTACCACACCCACACAAAAAGTTAGGACTGCCAAATTCACTTAAAAACCAAATGCATATGGATGGTGTTTATTTTTAATTTATTATAATTAATGTCAAAAGTAACTTTCTCTGGGAACGTTAATTTTCAATATGATGCCAATTGGAAGTCAGAAAATTTGTAAACAGAAAATTTAAGATTCCTGGGAATCATACAAGTGGTTACTACCTAAATAACATTTTCATTTAATGAAATGTTACTTAAAAATGAAACCACCAAGTTATTATTGGTATAATCATACATTATGATATAATCATACATTATGATTGTACCAAATATAAATCACATAGCGCAAAGCAATTGGCTGTTATCCTGAGCAAGCTACCAATGGCCTGTCTTTATATATTATTGCTGTCACTTGTAAATGGAAATAATGGAACCTACTTCATTATGATATAATTACGATTAAATGAGATCATCTATAACAGTTGCTTGCCCATAATAAGTGGTGTTAACTATTGTTATTAGTATATGTCCTCAAGGTATTGTGGTACACACATAGACAGGTATTAACTTAATTCCATTTGAACATAAAAATAAATCTTACCATTAACACTCTTTTAAAAATGTTTACTATTAATTTTTGTAAAGTCTTTCTAGGCATGAAAGAGAAGTGATGAGTTCTAAAAAGAGGCTAACTCTAATCCAGCTTTTAATTGATTCTGAATCTTCTTGAGGTCCAAAGATCAGTCTGCAAAATAGCCAAGTCATTAAGCTTGTGTATATTTTAAAATATAGTTTTAATTCAATGATAAAGTTATTCATGAAATAAACATACATTTTATGCAAGTGAACACTTCTTTAAATACTTCTCTAAAGTGCATTTGAGGAAATGGTAGGGCTAATGTTCAAGCAATGAGTAGAATATAGCATAATAAATGCTATATCAGTTAAACAGCAATGTTAATGCCAGACCAGGTTCAAATTCAATAAAACTCAGCTGTAATGTAGAAAGCCTTTTTGTGAGCAGTTATTAGTTAAAATGAATTCTTTTATTACCTTAGTAAATTGCCAAATTGCTAGAATAAAGCCACCCAAATAACATTTAATTTTAAATCGAATAGAATGAGATGTCACAATATATTCCTTTTCATTCTATTTTTATATTTCAAATAAACATATTTATATTCTTATAAGTCATTGGGTGAAACTATTTTTAGTGATATATTTATAAATGATAATTTTATTAGTCTTATTCTATGTTTAAAGATCAATCAAGTTATCAATCAGCTATATGCTATGTCTTTTCCCATCCTGGCACCATAGACTATAGAAATTTGGTGCCCAGACATTATTTAGTCATGGTGATTTCCTACCTGATTTGCTGTCTTAAACATCGAGCAGTAACATTTGTCGGTGGAGTGCTATAGCCTCCCTACTGTCACTCCCTTGAGCTTACTCCAGGTTCTTTTCCTCATTCTTTGGTCTGCAAGTACCATTATGAACTTACAGAATCATCAATAATTTGAATAAAGTCAGGAGAAAGAGAAAAAAATTAGACCAAAAGTAGCTTAACTCTTAGTGTGAATAACTACACTAAGGCATATGAACTTTGTTTTCTTGCATCTAAGTTTCTCTCAGCTGTATTTGGAACCACTAAATGAGAAATTGTTCCTAATAGGCATCTGTTGCATGAACTGATGGATAGATTGATGAATGTTATTGCTAATGATGACTACTACTCAAAACATGATGTATTCTCTTAATAAGTGGTGTTGCTTCCTTTGCTTCCATGGCAATTGTTTTTAAATTAATCTAGAAGCAGCTTATTTTCCTAGGCAGTTACATTCTTTTGTAAGTATTCAGGTTTTAAAAGAATTGCAGCAAAGTGAGAACTACTTTCAGACTGAGTAGGATAGAGCTCCAATCATCCAGAATATTAGCAGAGGGTGAAATGCAGGTTTGCTTTCCTAAATCAAAATAAGATTAGAAGTATGCAGAATAGTGTCATGGGCACAGACGCATAGAAGACTGATTTAAAAACAGAAACAAAAACATTTGACTTAGAGAAGCAGCTAGACATCTCAACACAAATAATTCCAAGATAACTAAGGCATTTTGACTATTATGATTTTTTGTTTTAGATCTTTTTTTAAGGCATTTCTTCACCAAAGCTTTAGTGCAATAGAATATATTGGACTAGCATGACCCAAATTTGTTTCTGGAATGCCACTCCTGTAATAGTCCACCAAAATGGACAAGTAGATTATTTCGGAAATATTCCTGTTTGTCTCACAATGAACAAAGCAGTTTCCATGCTTTCTTCACTTATAAGAAAAGAGCCTACCTCAAGTACAGCAGAGAACTAGTTCTTGCGTCAAAGACGGCTGTTTCTAAAATAGCTTACCAACAATGTAGAAAGTTTACTTTGTGTACTGGGCTGGAGAGCTAGCCAGGTGCTATTTGTTTGATAGTCAAAGTCAAGGAATCTGAATTCAGGTGGAACTCAGGAGCTCACGTCTGGTGATGGGGATCTGGGTTAGAAATACACACAATTCCTCAACCAGTGTTGGTAAAGCACACATCTCTGGGTAGAACACAGAATAAGGAAAGAAGGTCAGGGGGTTCTCCATAACCTTGCAAAGGCCAACACTTTTTTTTTTTTTTTTTTAACACTTGTAAGATCACTCTCTCACCAGAAAACAGTGTTTGTGCATTCAGCACAGAGCTATAAAGGGGATTAGAAGCACTCCTTAAAATGTTCAACAGCCTCAGCAGCAAAATTGTAGTGCTTAAGTCCTATAATTTGAAGAACAGGTATTTTTATGCCTTTGCAAGCTTTATATTTTATTTCACTTTTGAGACTCACAGATGCTAGTGTTTTAATGAAAATTTCTTTTGCAAAAGTGACAATATATATGTTCCCCCTGTCCCTCCCCAGGGAAATGACTTTGTTTTAATGCTAGAACTCCAGTATGAATACGATGCTTGGTGAGAAATACATCATTTAAAGTAATAAAGGAGAGTTTCTGGAAGGATCAAGAGGAAAATAAACCATATCAGCAACAAAGTTTTAAGTTGCAATTTAAGGTGATCCTCTGACAGGAAGTTGCTTGAAAGGAAGGCCACTGCTCTGCCTATGTTTTTGTCATTTGCAAAAAGCTGAAAAATCTGCTAAAGCCAAGTGGTTTTGGCGGCCTGCAATCTTTCTATAGCATGCTGTGCTCAGTTATGTTCAATGACTAAAAGCAATAATGTTTTGATTCTAGACTAATATGTCTAGCTCTGCAATTGATTGTAAGCCACTTTATGAGACAGTCTGAAATCCTTCCTGTGTCTAGTAGCCTTGATGAGCTCCTTAGCAAAATAAATTAGCAATCTTGAGGCTTCCCCCCCCCCACTTTCCTACTGCCAAGACTTTCTAAATAAACCCTCTGTATTTTCTCCCCCAGCGTGATTCCCAGGTGGGGTTGCAATTCAGAGTGGCTGGTGTTTAATTTGGGTTTAGGTGTTTAGGTGCTCACGCAGTTTTAGTTCTCAGCAATATCTTCTCATTTGTACTTGCTTGACCTGATTTGATCCATTTTTATTTTCTTAAAGCTCAGAGGTAGGATATAAATGTCAATAAAAATTAACCTCTGGCCAGTACTAACCTCAAATGACCTCTTCTATCTTAATATCCCAGAAAGCAATTTTCTCTTAACTAATTTGTAACTATTTATTAACTGCATATTAATGTTATTTTGGACTCGGACAATCTTTCTTTTCTTTTTGAGTCGGTGAAAAGTCAAATGTGATGGGATGGGTAATGGCAGTGATTGTTGTTGAATGATTGTTGTTATACCAAATAGTGCTGTTTATGGCGGAAAATAAATACTTTCCTCTAGAGCATTTCTAGCTGATCGGTGATGCTGAATTGACTGATTCAGTGGCAGAAATCCTGTGTTATTCAAATACCAGGTGCTACACTTAGTGGAGGCATCAGCTCCTGCCACCTTGGTTTGCCAATATAACTCAGTGTATCTTAAATGGAAACAGCAGTTAAAGCTGATTCAATCTGGGGCCACTCTTCTGAGACTGTCGATAAAGGAGTCCACAGATGCTAAATGTCACCTTGGCTTAGGACTGAGGACAGCTGCTCTCTCGAAAGGAGATGCTGATCAACACATTTGCCCCAGGTCATGGGACAGATATATTAAATTCAATTCACTTGTGGCATATTTGTACACTATTAATTATAAGCAAGAGAATATAGTCTATTGCTAATATTGAAAATGACGATAATCAATTTAAATTTCAAATTAAGTAAAGGCTGTAGAGAAAGGATGTAATCATGACTAATGCTGAAACAAAGGCATAATTGATGTGGCTCCTTCTATGAGATATAGGAGACAATTTTTAGCTTCTTTGGAAAAGCATTCAAGTGCACCTGAGTGTAAAGAAGATGATGGGGGCGGGGGGGTGGGGGTGGGACGGGAAGGAAAGAAGCTAGAGAAGTATATGCTTGTTATCCCTGCCAGGGCTACACACAGGAAATGAACACTGTGGCCAAGGCTAAAGCATCAAAAGAGAGTTAGTCTAAGGAATTATCAGAGCTTGTAAATCACAAGCCCAGCTCCGCATTTTGGGGATAAGGGGTGGTGGTGTCAGAGGACCTAGTGACCCTGCACACCCACTGCTCACCACCGGAGTTTTCCATGTGAAGGAAGAAGTCATGCACCACTGCCACATATTTACAAACTGCCAAGGCCTGGTTCTCCTTTTCCTCCCTAGACTTCAGGCTGATTGGCATTTTCCTCATGCCCTACCTGCCTGTTCTTCCTCCTTGCTTGACTGCCTTTGGTGATAGCTTAACCCATGTTTCTCAGATATAGGATTATCTAATGTGCTCAGCCTAGTGCATGGCACTAAGTATACATTCAAAGGAAGAATAAAGTCTCCGCCTGAGTCTCAGATTTCATGTAGAAATGATCCTGCAGACCTCTAGCACTTCTTACATTTGTGACAATTTTATTTGTGCCCCTAGGTATTCAATGACATTTATTAAAAAGTTTTTTCAATCTCATGGCATGAGCTGAGACTTGAAATCAAAAGCACAGAGCTGTGGGTAAAGAAATGTCCAAAATGCCACAACTGTGTTGCATCTGTAGTAATGCTGTAAAGGGTCAGAAATGAGAACAAATACCTCCTTAGATATTCAAAACATTTAGTCTAGGTACAAGTTACCTTCTAGCAGAGCAGAGGAACAGGAGAGTGAAGCATAAGAAATGATCAAATATTTCACATTGTGCCAATTACTTCTAGAAAAATGAAACTCAACAATTTGTCTATCTTCTTCAGAAGGAAGTTGGGGAAGGGGCACAGTAAAAAGCTAACCAGAAAAACCCAACAGGTGAATTCTTTTTTTTCTTTTTCTTTCTTTCTTTCTTTTTCCTTCTTCTTTCTTTCTTTCTTTCTTTCTTTCTTTCTTTCTTTCTTTCTTTCTTTCTTTCTTTCTTTCTTTCTTTCTTTCTTCTTTTCTTATTTTTTAAAGTTAAGAAAGGTCTCCAGGAAAGGGTAAGCTTCATTGTCTTGTCTGGATAGATGTTTGATTTGCTTTCAAATGTTCCATGGAGGAGAGAGAAGGAGAAAGCACAGTATGCAGGAGTCTATTCAGTGTAATCTCCCTTGTTCTCATCTTCGTCAGCGATGGAGAAAACAGCATATTTGCTTGCAGAACTGAACTTGGAAGCTGGATTTTCTTCAGATTTCTTTGGCTCAGGTGCAGATTGGGAGTCTTGATCCTTTTTGCTGTCTTTCCTATCTGGCTCCTTCTAGTTGTCTTTGTTCCCTTTGTCTCCTGGACCATGGCTGGAGTTCCCATTGTGGCCTTTTGGGAAACTCACCCCATTTGCTTTGTTTTCATCTCTCCTTGGTGGTCCTTCCTCTGGTGGTTCAGTTGGGACTACTTTCCTCCCACCACTTGTAGGGGACTGCTACTCCGTATCCAAGCTCTGAGATGACTTATCATTGACTAGGATTAAATATTTTTAGAATTTTCAATATAATGGAAATAAACACTGGGTATATTGCCTAGAGGGTAAAAGAATTAAAGCAAATTTAATGAAAGTTCAAAAATAAGTTTAATGGAAAAAAATACCCTTTTTCCAACATTTTCTTTTCAAGACTCAACATTAGTCAGAAAGGGGGCTTGCAAAATATTACCTCCAACAGACAGAACTCTTGTCTCTCACATTAAATCTAGTGATACAAGGGCATACAACGGGTATAACTGGAGAAGCTGAGTAGTATCAAAGTAGGCATAAAAGCTACAGTTTAGTAACCTCAACCTAATCTCACATTTCTCTTTTGTGCTCTGTTTCTTGGCATCTTTCATTTCATTTTTGGTTTTTCGAAAATTGATCTCACCTTACCCATGATTTTTTGTGTCCAGAGAACGAATTGGAAAATAAGAATCTAGGTGAGTCAGGACCATTTAACAGGGTTCTAACTCAGCCACTAGCTTAGACCAGTCACTTTGTTTCTGTGGGCTTCATTTGCTTCTATGGATTTTGCTTATTCATAAAAGGCTAAATAAGGACCATGAAAATATTTGTAAGCATTTAGCAACAAATATTAACTGGTATAAGAGACTCAGTGATTTTGGAAGGGAGAACAAAAGAATTACACCAAAAAGAAATGACTAAATAAAAGACAAATTCTTTAATATCTCACATAAAATTTACATTTGCTTCCACAATATATTGGGATATAAAAGTAAAACATTTCACATGGCCTCTATAAAAAATAATCAAAACTCTGTAGTCCTTTGTTTTTCAATGTTTAACAGATAATTTTAGAAAATTGTTCCAGATGAAAAAGAACTATTACCAAAGATCAAGGGCAATATTAAGAGAAATTCTCTATTCCTCTTTGTATGACACTTTTATTTTTTTAGAACCGTAGTTTACATATATGCATGGATATAAATGGCTGCGGTATATTTTTTAAAACTGCTTTGTAAACTATGCCACTGAAGAGAGATGGCTTGAATAGAGGGGAAAGATGTATAGTAGAATTACTGTTGGCAATTTTAAATTGTTACTACTGAATAGTAAGATTGCTTGTCAGAGTGGACACAAAATGTCTCTATCATCTTACACCTTTTACTGCTCCTTTTATTACGTATTTTATCCAAAGATCCTTTTTTTTTTTTTTTTCAGGATAGAAAGATGGCTAATTTGCATTCTCCTTTATTTTCACTTCATTACTAATCCTAATAACATGTAAATGACTAGTGTCCTATAACAATATCCATGACCTCACCACCTAGCTCTCAAGCTTCATTGTCATTGCTGTCCATCATTGTCACAATTTTGGCTTTAAGGTGTTGATTTATTTGTGGTTGGCTTGAAAAATATTTACCAAATGAGCCAGTTTTTATCATGAACTATAAATTTGTTGATTCAGAGTTGTAAATACTTAGATTCTTCCCTTCTCCCATATGCAAAGTAATAAATCAATGGCAAGTTGAAAGAGTGTTTTTTCAGTACATTTCTCTTGCTTGGTAATTCATATCTGTGAACTTACAATTTTAATTATCACATAAAGATCATTGAAAGATAATCAAGGGGATGATCTTTTGACACATTCTCTCCAGTGAGACCACATTGGTTGTTCAGCATTCAGAGTATAAACCTACATATAAGTCCCAGAATTTTCCTTCTAATAGGACTGTACCTATATATATACAAGTTCACACTGTACTTAGTTAACACTGTGCTTACAAAAGCAAACAAAAGCCTGCTTGAACATATTATGAGACTTATAAGTTATCTTGATAATAAAGACAAATGTGTTAAATCATTAACTTCCACCCTGTCATCACTCTAAGGTAAAAACGAAATTAACCTGTGAGGCATATTAATATGCATTCTTTGATTGTATTGTTTGAAAGAACTTTAGGCTTAGCTGCTTCTTTTGGTTTCATTCCAAACTATTTGATCATGTATATGGCATCAGTCTGTACCCAACATTGACGTATTATGCTTCACAACCAAAGAGGATGCTGAAATTGATTATAAATGAGTCTTCAAGGGTATGTTTCTTGCTAATGTCTTCTTTATCCTGTTCCTTTATTTACCAAAAATATTCTCTTATGCTTTTAATCCAACATTTGCATAATTGATTCTAAAAACATGACAAAATAATCTATGTCATTATTGCTCTTATATTTTATCTTTAAGTAAGTTTCTAAGTACTCATATCTTTAGATAGACTGTTGTTCTTACTTAGTTTTAATTTGCTAATAATTATTGAGTTAGTGCTATTGGGCTCCTCATGGTCAGGCTGACTATAAAAGCACCCAGAACAAGACCAAAATCAGTCAGTCATTTAAAATATTAGATTAACTACACTTCAATATGTTGCATGTTTTCACTGATTCCTAACCAGTGATTTCAGTTAATCTATAAAAATTATTGTTTTTAATTTGAATCAATGTTTACTACTTAATATACAAATATATTTTTCCATTCTAATAACAAAATTTAGAAATAATTTTTTAAAATACAAATTTTGAGACACCTGGATGGCTCAGCTGGTTAAGTGTCTGTCTTGGGCTCAGGTCATGATCCTGGGGTCCTGAGATCCAGCTCCATGTCTGGTTCCCATCACAGTGGGAAGCCTGCTTCTTCCTCTCCCTCTATCCCCTGCTCCTACTCTCTTTCAAATAAATTTTTAAAAAATAAAACAAAATACAGATTTTTTTTTTTAATTTCCCATCAAAGTCAGAGAACTTCATTCTCTAGGAAATAAATTATCTGGCAAAGTAAATTACCTGGCAAACCTCAGATGTAAAAACTGAACTGACTTAAGATTACCAAATATTCTTGATGCAAACAAATTGTGAAAAATTGCTGATACAGTGCAACATATCTTACTCCCCCAAAATGTGTATGGCTGTCAGCAGAGTTAACCACATCCTTAATCCAGACCACCAAAACAACAACCAAACCAGAATTTCCATTTCTCTGTTCCAGCAGACCAGTCACAGGCCCTAGTGAGCTAGAGCCCTGAAGAATCTCCTCCTGTAGTTTTACCTGCATAAAGAAAGAAGGTCTCCCTCTAGGCTTTAAGTAAAACTGAAGTTTCTGGAGAATACACAAAGGTATCCTGTAGTTTTCTCCAAACTTCAGGAAGATCTACTTCCCTTGAAAAAGTGGGGGGTGGCACTCAGTCCCCTCATGAACCTCGTCCCACAATTAGATATTTTGGTGCCTATTTAGATCATATTAATACAAGTGATTTATACTTAGCTGATCGTGTATGTGTTTATTTTATCAGAGATCTTTACCACTTTCTCTTTAGAATAATACATGTTCATTGTAATTGGTAAAACAATGTAAAAAAAGTAATATATGTTTCACAGATTCAAATTTGTGTAACTCTTTAGGTTCATTTGGATATAACTGTATAATTAAGTAATATTCTCCAAGATTGTTTGTAAAAAGTACCCCAACCCAAATGAAGTATCTATTCATAAACAGAAACTAAAGAGAAAAGATAGACCAAACAGAATTTCAAATGACTTCATGTTTCCTTTATGTGAAGATTAGGCTTGACCTTTTCTTTTTTCTTTTTTTTTTTTTTTCATTCATTTTTAAAGCTGTTTTTTTAGGAGTATTATTTAAATGGCCTACCAAAAGATGTATTGGTTAAAAATTGATAAGATTCTTTAATTCTTTGGTAGAGAAAACTACTTCTTCCCCTATAAGTATAGTTCATGACCTAATATCTCCCTTCAAATCATTACCTCTAGGCCATTCTAGAAAATGTTCTAATGGTCTATAATATGAAAGAGTATTAGAAGAAAACAAAACACAACAACAAAACAGTCTCACACTATCCACTTAAAATTCACCATAAATGTCAAAAGCAATCAAGCCAAGTGACACAGTAAATTTATCTTTATAATGCTTTCAGTAATGGACAGTCCTCATGTTTTCCAAAAAGGCAAAACTAAAGAAAAGGTCAAATGATTACTGGAAAGATTCAATGTTGATATTGAATTCTTTATCAGATAAGAAAAAATAAATCTCTCTGATTTCATCATATTTTGGAAAACTGACTTAAATAGGTTTCATGAGAAGATATTTTGTGAAATTTAACAGCATGTATCTTTTTTATCCCCTAAATAATCAACACACAGACACATACTAAGAGAAAACGAAGTACATACAAGTATTCATCTGCCTTAACATTTTGATAAAATCTCCTTTTACCTTGATTTGGAAAGGTAATGTTACTGTGTAAATTACTTTTTATAAATTTCTATTTGTCATAATTCAGAGTAAAGGTGGATGAAAATTCACTGAATAAGTATTAAAGGGATGTGAAACTTAGAAGACCAAAGATCAGAATATTGGAAAGAATTTTTTCATATAACAACATTCCTTCACCACCTATCTAGTGCCTGTGCTGTGCCAGGCAATCTGTAAAATCAATAATTATAACACAGATAATGTCTAAAACTGAGAGAGGAATACTCTAAGCCCAATTTGAACCACATTCACACCCTAACCTCTAAGATTGAAAATCCAAGGCTGATACTTTTTTTCTCTAGTGGCTGTGGAAAGATTGAATGTACAGTAATTTTTTTAAAACAATCCTCATCAAATACATCCATCTGGAAGAAATGAAAACAATGGGGAATACTTAAACATAGAGGACAGATCACAGGAAATTTAAAGAAAGAAAGAAACCAAAATAAGATAGGATAGCAAGGATGAGGAGCGGTGAGGTGGAAAGAAAATTTCTGATTGGGAAATAGTCATAGCTTTCAGGCTATTAAATGTTGCCCGTGTAGTTGATATTTTCCTTCTAATCATTGTTTAGTTAAGAGAGATTGTTTTCCCTAAGTACCCAGAAAGTCAAGGGCAAGAAAAGAATTAGGGGCACTAGGGGCATGTTAATGACTGCCACATGTTACATGAAAATGAGCATTAAAATTAGACTCTCCTTTTCTTAAGGAGTTAAAAGCTGAAGTAGAGAAGATAAGGGTTTTTTGTCACCTGACATAACAAGGAAATTACAGTGTCGAGGATTAGGTAAAGCAAATGTCTCTCAACCTGGGTTAAAAGATTGTTATGAATCCCTTAAAGTTGGGGGTAAACAAACATTTAGATCAGAAATAATGGATAAAGCCTAAGAATTAATGAGAGATTTAAGGTAGGTGTCCATGTTCAGTAATGTCTTAATATTGAGCTATAAACATGGTTCTGTTAATGACATTTGGTAAGATCAAGAATATAGAAGTTGCTTAAAAAAAAGATATTTTAATAATATATACAGTTGAGCAAGAAATTATGCTAAAGCATCACTAATGGGTTCCTTAACGGGAATACCACTCTTGGTGGAAAAGTATTCAAATTTCAGGCAAAGGATCAAAAACCTTGAAGCAATTCAAGGAATTGTAACATTAAAAACTCAAATTTATATGTATAATGCATAAATGTATAAAATTATAAATTCCTTCCTGGAATTCTCTTTGTTTTCATTTAACTTATTAAATGGCAAGTAGGATGGGTAAAGGACAGTAAAAATGATAAAAATAAAGAATTTCATCTTAATTTAGAGGATTTTGTTTTCTGTTTATTAAAGTAATATCCTGAATTTGTTTAAAGATATTTGCTTTTGGAAAATCATGCATTTGTACCTTTCATATTCAGAAGAGCCTTCTTTTAAATTAAAAAAAGTTAAAAATAAGATACAAAAACAAATCCAATTATATTTAAACCAACTATATTTCCAGACGAGATAGGAGGATGATCCCCAGCTATAATTTAACAATAAACTTAGAGCTTCTTCAAATTTTAGGGGAGATCTTGTGAATTGCCATGTCATTGCATCTATGATTATTTAAGTAGTAATCTATTCAGTGTGAAATGCTGACTGATTAAAAGGTTATCAGAGATCAGAATGGTAAATATTTCAGAAGTATCATTAATCAAGAAAAAATGTTCATTAAAGTTATTAAGGTATACCAATTAAACTTGCAACAAATAACAATTTTGAACAAAGAAGAATTTTGAATTTTATTTGAAATAATGGGGATTTTGCAACTTGGTAAATAAGATTTAAAAAAGAAAGTCTCAAATACAGACAAGAATATAAATAGTGGGGATCCTGGGTGGCTCAGCGGTTTAGCACCTGCCTTCAGCCCAGGGCATGATCCTGGAGACCCCGGATCGAGTCCCACCTCGGGCTCCCTGCATGGAGTCTGCTTCTCCCTCTGCCTGTATCTCTGCCTCTCTCTCCCTCTCTCTCTCTATCTCTCATGAATAAATAAATAAATAATCTTAAAAAAATACAAATAGCCTCTTTGGCTGGAATGATGTAGCAAATGACTTAGAATGAGTTTTCCCTTTGAAATAGTTATTTTACTTCTGGAGATTTAGCCTAAGGGCAAATTTGACAAAACAAAGAATTTAGGCTTTGACACCTACCTACCTAATTTTGAATTCTAACTACTCTCTATTTGTCATTGATTAATTTGTAAAACACAAGGTAGTTACTTTTATTTTTTTATTTTTTTTTTAATTTTTATTTATTTATGATAGTCACACAGAGAGAGAGAGAGGCAGAGACACAGGCAGAGGGAGAAACAGGCTCCACGCACCGGGAGCCCGACGTGGGACTGGATCCCGGGTCTCCAGGATCGCGCCCTGGGCCAAAGGCAGGCGCTAAACCGCTGCGCCACCCAGGGATCCCGGTAGTTACTTTTAATCTATAATGTTTCCTCATCTATAGTAAGAAGGTAGTAATGCTTACATTGCAAATTTAAGAGTATATATAAACTAAGGACTATGTATGTAAGATTCCTAGCACATGGTAGGTACTCAATAAAAGTTATTATTACTCTTCTGTGCATGGGTATGATTTCTCATTTGTTATGCAAAGTATAATTTATATAAAGAAAAATTTTTAAATATAAATTTTCTAAAATAAGGATGACTTTTGTATAATTAAAACATTAAACAATAATTAAAAATCATGTCACAGAAAAATATATAAATGGCATAGAAATATATTCATGATGTATTGTTTGGTGGAAAATGATACAAAATACACGTATCTCATGATCCCATTATCACTTTTTAAAATATGCTTTTTAAAAAATATTTATGTGTGTGTGTATACAAAAGGTGTATACATACACATACAATTGAAAAGACATGAACTAAAAGTATTAATTGTGATAATCTCTGGGGAAGAGGTGACTTATTTTAAAATTTTTCCTTGATTTTTCAAGTTATACTTTAAACATGTTATTTTTATAATAAGAATATATAATAAGTGCTTTTCTTAAAAAAATAGGGTTCTGAAATATTAAGTTTCCAATAATTCTCATTTTAGGGAACATGTTACTTGATTAACATGTTACTTCATTATTTGTGAAGTTATAGTGAATTGAAGTAATATGTGAGATCAAACATTGTAATCTATTTCGATCGTCATTAGAAGAACAAGCCTGAAAATCACTCCTCAGTAACATCAGCCTTTTGTCTATTAATGAATGCATGTTATAAAGGAAAATCTTTAACGATCCAGAGAATTTTAGAATCAAAAGAAATAAAGTAGTATGGCCTATGAAAAAATAAATTCAACCAATCAAATTCAACGGATTTTTTTTTTCTGTGAAAGAGTAAGAGAATTAGTGGATTATAAGGACGCTCTTAAAGCTTGTGCACTTGATCTTAGCCAAAAGGCTGAGAAGTGATCTCTTGAAGCTTGTGATGTGATAAATTATGAGGTATGTTCATAGAATTGATTCAAAGTTGAAGTGGAAGCAATTCTCTACCTGATAAATTGAAGATGGAAAATAAGAATACATGAAAATATTTTGAAGAATGGGAAGCTACTTGGCAGAGCTAGCTTGCATTGCACATTGATTTCTGATTTCATATCTGTACTTGTGATCTAAAATTGGGTAATAAGTAGTATGTTTATAACAAGCAGGTTACACTAATTCGAAAAGCCCTACAACTGACACAGAGGGAAAAAGGTACCCCTGTAAAACCAGTAATATACAGAGAGAATTAAATGACCTAAAATGTGTTGTTTTGAAAAGGAAGCAGAGAAAGGCAATCATGTGAAAAAATAGTTTTAGCTTATCTGAGAGAAAGGTAATAGCCAGCAAAAGGTGATTATTGTACGAACCATACCTGCACAGACCCATCAGTTCTTAGATTGGTCCTATGAGGTAGGTTTTATTTTCTACATTCTACAGATGAGGACCCCGAGGAACAGAGAGGTTATATAATTGGCCCAAGGTCACACAGTTAGACACAGAGTCAAAATTGGGTCTACCTGGAATACTTCCTTTTATCAAATTTCTATAGTTCCTTGCACTGTGCAGCAGTAATTGGACATGGTACGACTCACAGGCTAACCTGCCCACCACCCTTTTGCCTTTCCAGTACAACTAAGGAGTTATATTAACTGCGACAACATGATTTAAAGAGATTGACATAGAATTGAGATTTCAGTCTTGGTAATTCCACCTACAAAATATGTGATCTTGGTCAAAACAATTAAAATCTGGTGTCAGTTTCTATGTCCCCAAAATAAAAGAAATAGGATAATCTCTACTATTCTTTCCAGGTCTCGTGTGTGATTCTCATCTCAAAGCCATTACTTTGTATATCTTTAAGCAACTTTTTTTTTAAAGTTTCATTTATTTATTCATGAGAGACACACACAGAGAGAGAGAGAGAGAGAGAGAGAGAGACAAACACAGGCAGAGGGAGAAGCAGGCTCCATGCAGGGAGCCCGATGTGGGACATAATCCCAGGACCCCGGGAGATCATGGCCTGAGCCGAAGGCAGACCTTCAATAAGCAACTTATAAAGTGTGTTCTAAGGCCTAGAGAAGGATTATAAAAGAAAAACCAGTTCTGAGTTGAATTTGATAAGACACTATGATGTGGGCTGTCCACTGAGACTCCGCACCTTGTGCAAAACCTACCAAGTTGTCATAGTGAGAGAGGCTCGAAGGGGAGGAGCACCAGGCTATTTCTTTTTCTTGTCTTTTTCTATTTTGAAACTTCTAGTCTGTGATTTTTGCCTGGAAAACGGGACTTTTAGCACTATAATAGGGGGAAGAAAAACCCATATTCTAGGAGAATAGCAGTATTTTCCAAGAGATGTAACACAGCTTCTGAAGGTGGCATAGCTGGGGGAAAATCTTAGGAAGAATAACTTGCATAGAAGAGTTCAGACAGAGAGAGGAGGTAAGAGCTTGTAAAATGAAGGTCATGCAGCTGCCCTGCACCTCTCTACCTAGTATTCTGTTCAAGTTGAAGATTCTCTCTCACTCTTCAAAAGAGCTGGAACATGAGGCAGTAGCTGGGACAACTGCCTGTACCTCCTGCTTTGTTCTGAGGCATGCCCGTCCCCTGGGCACAGTCGGATCCTCCAAATGTTAAGCCTGCCTGGAATTGGGAGCCTCCACAAGTCGTAAGAAAGGAGAATACCTAGGGAGTGATTCTGGTTTTTTAATCCCTCCCTACGCCTTTTTTTTTTTTTTTCCTCCAGTAAGTAGAATTTCAAGGCTCTGAGGAAGAAAGATAAAAATCCAAGTTAAGCTAATTGTTTCTATTGCCCTAAAGTTAAGAAAAACTGTAGACTGAATCACCATGGGAGTAAATCAAAGACATTTACAAACTTATTCCCAAAATTGACTTTTGTATCCACTTGCTACTCAGAAGTTAGTTTGACAGAAGCAATGCAAAGTCAGCAGGAAGCGAATTCAACACTTTTGGTGTCTTACTAGCATCACTATTAAAAGGCCATTGGTGGTCACGATTTTAAATTCACATTTGAAATATTGCAGACATATTGTTTTTACTTGACTTTCATCTGGAAAGGCCCTTGTTCCCATAGGCTGTTGCAAAGCAACTCCCTTGATTGACTTTATCTGCTCTCACACACAACACTTGGCTTGACAAATGTTTTCCTTACTTCTAGTCCTTTAAAGAATCACTTCTCTTCCTGTCTCCCTTCTGTCTGAATTTTCTGGGCGGGGGGATGCCAGGCGTGCTGTGTCTGCCAACAGGTGGCCAGACACTAGAACAGTCTCTCTCAATAAGCAAGTCCCCATCTGCTAGCTGGTGTCTCCATGTGTTCGTTCTGTTTATTATAGCAGCTGAGCCTCAAACCAGTTTCTTTGTGGGTTTTAGGCAGATGCTTAACAAGGTGAGCCAAAGGGAGTCTGGCCATTAGAAGATGTGTTAAGATGGCCTCAGCTGGAATCACGTTTTCCTATGTTTTTCAAGTGCTTGCCTACAGCTTCCCCTGATAGCTTACCACAGCACTTCACTGGGGCATCAACCAGACGTGGGGATGATGCATGATACTTTGAACAAAAATGCTTACACTGTTCTATTTTTTTTTTAGGCTTTATATCTTGAGCTTAAATATATTTGGCTAATGTCAACATCCTGGCTTTAGCATAATTGGTTTTGAAGGAGTCTTAATACAGAGACTTTGAAGATAATCACATCGTATGAAGGAAAGCCAATTGAAGTTCATTGAACTATTGTATAAAGAGATCTGAAAGCAGAAATCATACATCACAGGGTTAGATGGTACATGAGTGGTTGTGCAGCCTCAAGATGCATGGTCATTGGTTAGCAATAACAATTCAAAGGAAGTCTGATGGACAAGGGAGGGAAATCCACATTTTGTAAAGGGCCTGGTGCACACTAGCCTGTGCCAACCCTAAAATAATGATTTGAAGTGCTTGTCTATTTTATCTTAGGTTCAAGCATTTTCTGAAAATGAGCTTACACTTCACAATGTTCTTCAAGCGCATTTTATTCTCTTCATTTTCTATTCCTATTTCTGTTCATGTTTGGTGGAGTAAGATAAAGAGGAAAAACAAACCCTCTTTCTATAGAAAATAATCGTTCGAAATTCTTAACATGGGACACAATCCAGTAAGAGTCTGATAGCTAGCGAAAAACTGAGTAGGTCCAAGTCATAGTCTTTCACAGAAGGCGCAGAAGGGTCTGGATGAGAGGGTGGGTTAAATAAAAGCATTTTTATTTAATTGAGGTTTGAAGGCCAGGGGGCCCCTCCCAGCAGACACAAAGGCAAAACTGTCTCGGGGAACCGTGGGCAGGCATTTGAAAAACATGTGAAGAGCAATTTCCAGCTGAGCCAATTTTTGTCTAACATCATGTGGCTTGGCCAGTTTGGGCTTTCCTGGGAGAGCCTGAAGCCCAAGGAACACAGCCTCAGTCTCAGCCTCCATGCCGAGAGAAGACGTGAAACAGGGAGACCGGTGTCCAGATGGGAGACTCTTCTAATTGTCTGAGTGGGAACCAGGGTCTGGGCACAGGATGTCAGACACATCCTTGCTGGCATCGTCACCACTGATTCATACTGCACGAGGAGTACTGAAGAGCTGCCAAGGGAAGAAGCTGAGCCGGCCGCAGATTTGAATCATATCCGAACACCAGGGAGGAAAAGGAAAAGAAAAAAAAAGAAAAAAAAAAAAAAGTGCTCTCCTTGCTAACGTACTTGAAAATGCTGCTTTAACTCACTTCATGTCATAATATGTACTTCCTTGCCCATGTTTTAAGGCTACTCATTTTTGCTTCTCTTTTCCCAATTGGATATTTCTAGCCTTCTTCTGTCCCTCCATCCCCAGCTGGCTATTATGCTAGCTAAAAATCAGATTTTGTAGGTACAACGTGTGCCTGAAAATGCAAAGCCAGCCTTAAACAATACCACTAAATATGGTATTTGAATCAAAAAGAAACTTCTATTTCATTATTAAGGGTCATATAAAAAGCTTACTTTATTATTTATTTACTTTATTATTTATTAAGGGTGATATAAAAAGCTTAATACATGAATTACGTAGTTTTTAGATTCAGAAATCATCTTATGGGGATGCCTGGGTGGCTCAGTGGTTGAGCATCTGCCTTTGGCTCAGGTCGAGATGCCAGGGTCCTGGGATCAAGTCCCACTTTGGGTTCCCCCTGGGGAGTCTGCTTCTCCCTTCGCCTATGTCTCTGCCTCTCTGTATCTCATGAATAAATAAATAAAATCTTTTAAAAAAATAAATTACCTAATGAATGGCTGGCTGTCTACATTCAGCAACATGAGCTAAAGTGGACATTGTCTTCCTGAACACCAAGGTTGAGACCTTTCCTTCTGCAGAAATGATTTTATTTTATTTTATTTTATTTTTTATTTTTATTTTTTTTAGAAATGATTTTATTTGGGGGGAACCCTCAGGATTTCCTATGAGTAAGGACCTCTTTTTTATATGTAAATCCTTCTAGAGGGGGCCAAGCATTTAACTATAGCTAATAGCTTGTCCAGAGTGAGGAAATAATAACTTGGACACATATAAAGAGTAGGCATCCCCAAGGAGAACACATGGAAGAAAATAAGGAAGGAACAGGGAACTAAGGCCCTAACTGAAACAACAACCTTTTTGCCTAAGGTCCCTCCTTTATTTTAATACTGAACATTTTACCTATTGACTTATGAACGTAAAGTTTTTAAGCAATGTTTCAAAATCATCTAGAGAACTTCTCCCAAACAAAACTCCCCAGGCCCTAGCTCATATTGACTCAGAATTTCCAGAGATGGAGTTTAGACCTGCTTGAGTATTTTGAAAAAGCTTCTAGGTGGCTCAGAGGCACATCTCTATTAAGAATAATGGTAGAGACGCTCCCTTTCCTTTAGGCCTTACCAGAGGACCTCTTATACCCTCAGCAACTCTTCTCCATGACTCCTGTTCAATGTATCTCCTACTCAGACACGAACATTTAAAATGTCAGGTGAAAACTACATCATCCACTCTGTTTCTTCATACTTTCTCATATCAAGATATAAAGTCACCTATTTTTTTCCCCAAAAGCCTTGAGTAAAGGTGTAAGAAAACTTTCACTTGTATTTTCTTAGTAGTCAAGCCCATTATCTCTCTGACCTGAGACACAGCCTAACATCTTGATTTCCATCTTCTCAAGTCAAACTACCTACCACTTACCAACTGCATGATCTAACTCAAGGTAACCTAACTGCATCTTAGCTTCCTCATCTATGAAAGGGAGACATAAACCTTATTAGGCTATGATAGGAAATAATTACTACATGTAAAGCATTCCAATTGGTGCCTGAAGATTTTTCTCAGATCACACTTCAGTCTAACTAATTTTTATTTTTCTGTGGCATTTGGCAATGTCATCTACTCCACTTTTGAGTCTCTCTACTCCTCTAGTTTCCATGACAACACTCTATACTGGCTCATCTCTAATATTTCTCACTATTTATGCACCATGTTTTCTGGGAAAAGTGTTTTCTGCCTCTGTTCACCCATCCAATGTGGTATTCCTAAAGGTAATCTCATCAACTGCCTAAATGTTAATGTTAATGACTTTCTCTTATGATGGAGTTGTAGAGTTAACTATTCCTCTTACTATAGAATATCTAAAACCTTTATCTTTTCTCCTAACTGTTCCTATTTTATAACATATTGGTAAAACTTGTCAGCTACAATGTTGGGGAATTGCCACCAAAAGTATGATTTTTAAAAATCTCGAACTCTTTGAAAATGTAGACATCACCCAGAATCTTAAAATCAAATATAACTGCATTTATGAAAATGTTTTCTTTTTTCACATGAGAGAGACATGGCCTTTAGTTCACTTAACGTGGTAATAAATTCATTACATGATACTAAAATTAAGGCGGGCAAATTTTCATTTGATGCATCAAAAGCCTGGTTCTACCAACCCTTTCTATTTCTGTAGGCTGTAGTATTTTTGGACAAATGCTGTTTAAGCATCATCAACTGAGGCTTTATATTTAGATCAAGTAGCTTACCCCTATAACTAATTTCTGCTTGCAGAGCCAATCCACAGAAATATCAGTGAGAAGCACACACAAAAAGATTTCCCCAGAAAATGATAGTGAGTAGGTTGTCAGAAGCTGAAGGTGGGAAGCAGAAGGATAACCACAATAGTTTTCCTTAGAAATTTTAAAGTAGAGCAGCCACTATTACGGGGCAGACCATATTATAGCTCTTGCAGTAGAGATATATAAAGGCACCTGAACATGTCATTTAGATTACAGGTTTTGAAGACTTCATTATATAACCTGATCATTAAAGTAACTAAAGAAAATAAAAACAAAAACTGTCAATCATGAAGTGGATAGAGGAGCAGTGAAAGCAGAGGAAAAAAATATATAAAGTGGCAAATCCCGGCCCTCGATAACCACCATTCTATGCAAAGTGTCTCAGATGTTGGTCTTAGAATATTTTATATACCAGTTCCAGTAGCAAGACCATACCTAATGTGAAGATAGATGGTGGGAGCTAGAGCTAAGCACTTTAAATATTCTGATACCTTTGGTGAGATGGTTGTATCAGGTTATGCTTGCCTGAAGCTATTAATAATGTTTTTGTTTTGTTTTTGTTTTTGGCTCTCCTTATTCTGATTTCAGAGAAACAGTCTGATTAGGATTTGAATTTTCTTCTATGGCAAGAAAATAGTTTGGTCATGAAAACACATTATTCTATTTCCCTGAACTATATTTATTATCATGGACTAAATGTTTGAATTATCGTCTTCCTGTAAAAAGTCTGTCCACAGAATAGAATGTGCTGGTCCCATAGTCTCTCTTTACATAACACAACATTAACACTCTGATCCACTGTAGAACCTCAGGTCTTAGTTCAGAGCCTTGTTATCTCTCACACGGACTACAGTAATAGCCTTCCAGCTTCTTGCCTATAGTCTTACACCTCCCAATCCATCATTCACAATTTTTTCAGAATGACCTTCTTCAAATGTAAATCTTGTCATTTTATCCACTTGCTTAAATTCCTTTAATATGTCCCCACTGCCTAAGGAATAAAGTTTAAATTGCTTAGCTGGGCTCAAGGCTCTTCCTGACCCATCTATCGCTTACCTTTCATTTACATCTCCTGAAATAACTCCCACACCATCATCATTATCTTGCTTGGAGGTTCTCAAAGGCGTTGTGCTTTTTCCGCAACTCTGTACATTTGAGTATGCAGTTCCTGCTGCGTGGAATGACCTTCCTCTCCTTTCTACTTGCCTAAAAACAAGTCAGCATTCTGGTCTTGAAATAATAGTTAAGACCACTATGAATACTCTACTATCAGATCCTTCTTTGTGTCTTTGTCGTGTGCTTAAATGTACAGATTATTTCATATATCTGTACTTTATGCAGGTACACTTAGGACTTTATATATCTGCCTTTAACTATTTCTTTTATGACCTCACTGTGTTTAGTGACCACACTCTACTCATCTATGCAGTCCCAGTACTTATCATAATATTTTGCCTGCAGTAGGCACTCAGTAATTGTTGACTTAAATAATCAGGGAGGTTGTCAATTAGATCTTGAAATAAACAACAACAAAACCTCTATTAAGTGCTTATTATAAGCCAAAGGCATTACTGAATTCATTTTAATTAACTGATGAATTAATCTCTAGATTGTCTAGGAGGAGAATAGAGAGAAAGAAATAAATACAGTGAATAAGAATTCTAATAATATAATCAACTTTGGAAATCTGGTAACCTGAAATAAATGCTAACAAGAAGAGCAATAAATTTAATTAAATGAGAATGTTTAAGCTGTGTAAGTTGTATATTCATGTTTCTATATTTAGCAGTTATATTTATCTTCACACCAGAATCCCTTTCCATACAAACCATATTTAAAACATTTTATTAAAAACAGAGCAAGAGAGAAGGAAAAAAGATATTTAAGGAAAACAGTTAAAAGGTAATTTTTATTGTCAATATACTTTATCCTGGCAATTATTTTTAATGAGATCATGATTTTATTTTATTTTTAAAATGGCATTTACTTTTCTTTTGGTTTCTGGGCATTTATTGGTGATATGTTTCAGTTCTTCTGTTTCTTTGTTTTGTTTTGTTTTTTTTAATATTTCTTAAGGGCCCCTTTGCCTATCTCCCTGGCATTAGGAAATGCTCCTGGGAGCTGTTTGGATGATAACAAGTGTTGCAAACTGCAGGTGAATGGGCCTTAGAATTGCACAAACAGCAAAGAAAAGCATTTTAGAATAACAAAGATAGAGACTGGGGAGTCCTTATGAATATGTTATTAAGCACCTGCAGCCCAGTACCTAAACTGGAGCAGTTTTGAAAAGGAGGGATGCTAACTTTTGGCCAGAATTGATGTCTGTAGAAAAACTGTGTGTTTGCTTTTTACAACTAAATTAATGTAAATTACTGCAAATGAAATATAAATTACTGCAAATGAAATATGCTACTTTCCCCCAATACCCATTTGAATGTTGAAATCTCATCATATAACTGATATAACCGATCCTATTCCAGCCATACACCTTTATAGGTAAGAAGGGGTTTGGCCTTGGAGAAACATTAAAAATCACTTTCCCTGCTGAGAGTTATCTGTTTGTTTAAAAAATGAAAATGATCCATCTGAAAGACAAAGCCTAGTACAGAGATAGATGTGTTGCAATGTACTATTCAGAGGTATGGATGTAGCAATGAAGTACAGGGAAGATAAGAGAGGAATGGGCAAAATATTCAGAAGTCAGAATGGAGATACCATTAAGCGGAGCCAGTACAGGGGAACTTGCCCAATTTCTTTTTAAGCCTATACAAGGAAGTCTGAGTAAGACATTAGGAAAAAGTTTGTGAAGGATCCATATAATATTTTCCCGTTGAAAGATGGCACTCTGAGCAAATCAAGCAAGGATTTAAGTAGGAAAGGAAACAAAAGAGTTGTTTTTGAATAGGCAATTTCAAAACTTGATGGAATGCAGTTCAGGTAAAGGATTTCCTGACAGCCCTCCATTCTCTACCAGTGGGAGATAAAAGCAAAATGTGACCACTGTTACTATGCTATTGATCCTATTAGAATTTCACATAGCAAAATATTCAATGAGGTAGACTGTTTCTTTCTCTTCTGCAGAGTTTGACCTACTGGAGGTTGGGCAAATATGGATAAGATGTTTAAATACCCCAATCTCCCATTCCAAAGTTATGGAAACCTAGCTGAAGCATCACGTCAGCTGGATCCAGACTCAGTGTCTGTGAAGGCCAAACTGGCACTAAAAACAAAAGCTGTTTGAAAAGAAACAATGCTAACTTGCAGCCAGAATTGAGGTCTGTAGAGAAATTGGTTTTGTTTTGTTTACTCAAATCACATGATGGCAGAAAGAGATGGAAGCTATATATGGGCTCCTATCCCAAGCAAAGATTGAGGGGGAACAGAGCAACTGGATTTATGATGCTGGAGACACGGGGAGTGCTCCTTACTCAGCCTCTTTAGGGGAAGGCTGTTCCTGGAATAGAAGCTAAGTGAGCTGATTTAAAGAGCAGAAAACATTGGAAACCCAGACTTAATTGGTGTGCACTGCCCAGGCTGAGTATAAAAGTGCCTCTCTCCCTCCATAATGACTCTAAATGGGGCTGTAATACACACTAGTGACAACAGCAGTGAATGGAGTTCATGGATGAGCTTATGGGTTGAATTTTGTCTCACAGGAAGATCTGTTGAAGTCTTAACCCCTGGTACCTGTGAATGTGATCTTGTCAAGAAATAGGTCTTTACAGATATAATCAAATTAAGATGAGGCCCTAATCCAATATACTGGTGTCCTTATAAGAGGGATATCTGGGACACAGAGACACACAGAGATGAGATCATGTGAAGACACAGACACAAAGGGAAGGTGGGCATCTGAACATGGAGGCTGAGATTGGAGTTATGCTGCCAGAAACCAAAGAACATCTGGGGCTACCAGAAGCTGGAAGAAACAAGGAGGATTTGGAGGATTGTGGCCTTGCCAACACCCTGGTTTCAGACTGTAGCCTCTGGAGGTGTGTGAGATTATAAATTTCTGTTGTTTTAAGCCACCCAGTTTGTAACACATTGTTATGGCAGCCCCAGGAAACCACTACAGATGCCAACATCAACACAGGACCAATAACAACTCAACAGACACGGTCAGCAAAGGCAGCTCTTTGAACTTGAAACTTCTCAGGAATTATTTGCATCTGCTGTCCTCAGAGGATTAGATAACCATGAAGGCATCTGCCTTCTTCATTGGGGATTCATATTCATCCCAGTGATACTAGGCAGGGCCTGGTAATTATCACAGGAGGGATGACCCCAAAGAAGCTAGACAACATCCTTTCTGATAAAGAAATGAGATGCATAGTAGAAGCAGCTTAAACAGGAAATGTAGATTTCCTCTGGGCATTTAGATTGGTGAAGTCTTCAATCAGATCTTACCAAAGGGCTAGGTTAGGCTTCTCTTAGGTAGGGAGGGAACCATGTCAAGGGCACATAGACTTTTCTAGATGCAGAGTGGTCATCAGCCCAATTATGGCTTACTACGGACTTGATGCTTCTTAGGATGGAACTTCTTAAATAAGAGCCATAGAGAAACCCTAATCACAGGCTGTGGGAGTTGGTGTTAAAACAGAAAATATAGTTTGCAACTTCAAGAAAGACAATGAATTACTGGTTTAAGGGGGAAAAATACATGTGAAATAGGGCCGATAGACCCTCAGGTGGATCTAGTTTACTCTGCCAGGTTATAAGAAAACCAAGGGTTGTAGGATTACACTAGTTTTAGGCAACTTGAGTTTGCCTCATATTTTCTCACATTCATAGTACAATGTATTATTTATAAATCATGTCCCAGCTCTTCTGACTGATGCCAATGATGCTCCAATTATTGGCATTGGCTCATATTAAGTCATTCGGAGAAGTGAACTTTTTTCTAGTGCTTCACTAAGATTCCTTAGTGGGAGACACCGGTTTTAAAATCTCATTTCAGTTTATTTTCCATAGGGAACCCACTGCTTTGGACTATTATGATATAGGATTTGCTGTCCTCTTAATGTATCTGAGCTAGTTTACACATTACCGGTCAGTTCTTCAGGCTGGTTTTTAAAACTCAATTAGAAGACTTATTGTATTTTTTTTTTAAACCAGTTGATCCTTTCTTTCAAAAACTCATACAATCTTCAGGAAGGAAAAATTATGCTGTGTATAATTTTACCCAAAAATCAATACTACTTATCATGTTTCAGGAAATACAAAGTTATACTCTATACATATGGGAGGATTACAGATTTCTATATTAATCCTGGAATTGAGTATCTCAGAAATGGTAAAAGGAAAAGGGAAAAAAATGTTATTTTGGGGGCTAAATTAAGCCCAATTTTCTTACAACTGGCAAGTTTTTATTTCTGGCTTTCCTACTCTCCCAATAGCAGAGACTTACTTTTAACTTATACAAAAATCTCAATGCTTTAAACAACAGGTGAAATCAGCTGATTTCATTTGTGTATCATACATATACATATACCTCAATGCAGACCTCTATGTACAGCTAAACAGATTTTACACTGCACAGCTCCAGCACACACTATCTTTTAATAAAGATTTTTATTTATTTATTCATGAAAGACAGAGAGAGAGAGAGACAGGCAGAGAGACAGAGACAGGCCGAGAGAGAGAGAGAGAGAGAGAGAGAGAGAGAGGCAGAGACACAGGCAGAGGGAGAAACAAGCTCCTTGCAGGGAGCCCGACATGGAACTCGATCTGGGGACTTGAGGATCATGCTCTAGGCTGAAGGCAGGCACTAAACCGCTGAGCCACCCAGGGATCCCAGCACACTATTCTTATCGCAGTCAAGGGAAAATAAAACTCAGATGAATCTTATTTTTTCAGAACTGATAAGTTTATGGCACACTTTTTAAGTTAATAAGCTCTACCATATTCTAAAGTTATAGTTTAATTTTGTAGAAAAAGCCATTACTAACCAGGACAAGTAGACTTGACAATTCAACTTCTAATTTTTTATTCCTCAAAGAGGAGTCTCTTTCATATAAAACTGTTAAATGGCTACAGTGACAAAATTATACAGAAAAATATTGAAACTCTCCCCACGACCCCACTAAATCCTTTTCAGATGGTATGACTAGGAAATGCCTACATTTGTAGAAAAGTAAAATATGCAAAAAAGAGGGTCTACTTTTACTTCTTTTTTTCAATTTGAAACCACTGACCACAACATATAGTTTCCATTGCACATATACCCACACAGACACATGTACACTCACATAGGAGCTAGGAATATAAATAAACATCTCTAGATGGAATTGCAACAACAAAAATCTAAAATATCATTTGTGACCTTGATTGAAAAGGGAGAAAGAAAATATCAACTTTAGAATATGACAATAATCCCTCCCAAAAATAAAATAATAAAATAATAAAATAAATAAAATAAAATAAAATAAAATAATCCTGAAATTTTACATGGTATCTGAAGATAAAATTAAAGTGATTTAAACTTTGTCTTTTGGTGCTGTTACCCTTTCTTTCTCTAAGTGCTAACCAGATTGATCATCTCCTAGGAGGTTGGCAGTGCGGTACTTATCCTTCTTTGCCAAACATTTCATTAAAATCTCCAGTACAGAAAAACCAAACAGTACCTAAATCCAAAATAAATGGATACATAAAACACACAGATGCATGCCTACAAGATGTTTTCTCAACGTCTGTCTTGTTTTAGGGGCTAAATACCTGGATATTGTTTTGTAGTAACAAGTGTGGCTCTGTGGAAAGAACACGGACTCTGGAGAGAGTCCCGCAGCAGGTATCCATCCCGGTTTCCATCTCTATCACCCATGAGACCCCCCAGCCAATAACTTAGTCCATCTAGGCATCAGTTTCATTATCTGAGATAAAATACTTCCTTCACTTGTGAGGTTTAAAGAACATAACATGAAAAAGTTTTCAGGCATTTTTTATGACTATTAAAATAATATAAATGCAGTAATAAAAGAAAGGCTTATCCCTAGGGAATAACTGACTCACTCATAAGCATGGACTCTACTGAACCCAGATTGTTCACCTTCCTGAAATACATTTTGACTGAGCTTAATGAATTACATGTTTTTTCGTCCTCAAAGTGAATAGCTCGAGATTCATTTCCTTTATGAAATCTGTCCAGGTTAAACACTGTATGAATCAAATTATTATGGCAGGACTCCTAGAACATATATGAAAAAATACCTTTCAAAATTCACTGCAAATCCATTTTGGAAAGAGAGAAAGTGTAATAAAAAGCAAAAGTAAAAATAATAATAAATCAGTTTGTGAATACTTGGAAGAAGTTAGTTTAGCTTGTTTCATTAATTCATACCAAGTCAATATAATGCCTTCTCCTTTTGGTAGTATAACTGCACTGGTAGATCATGGAAATTACATATTGTTATATTTTCACTTTAGTGAGATATTCAGTAAAACTTCCCATGAAATCATTATGACAAGGCTGATAAAGATTGACTAATGGCAAACAGTGTGGAATACTGACAATGGAGGGCTCCCTAAGAGGCTCATTTCATAGATTTAAGATTCAATGCAATCAGTTATCAATATACTTAATAATGATGCTGGAAATACAGAAAAAACACAATCAAATTTGCAAATAATGTAACACTAGAGCAATAGCTAGAGTACCAAATAAAAGAACTATGATTCTTATGAGCACAGGGTGGTGTATGGAAGTATTGAATGACTATATTTATACCTGAACCTAATATAACACTGTTAATTGGAATTAAAATAAAAACTTTAAAAAAGATTATGATTTTTTTAAATCCCCAAAACTAAAGAAGCCAAAAATAAGACCAAACATAAAGAAAGAAATGTGAACTTTTACACTTAAAAAGTGTAATGTGAGATTAATATCCTTTTTTTTATAAAATTTTTATTTATTTATTTATTCATGAGAGACATGGGGTTGGGGGCAGAGGGAGAAGCAGGCTCCATGCAAGGAGCCTGACGTGGGACTCGATCCCAAGTCTCCAGGATCAAACTCTGGGCTGAAGGCAGTGCTAAACCACTGAGCCACCTGGGCTGCCAGAGATTAATATCCTGAAGTACAGCTACATATAGATGCAAATGACTCTCTTCCTCCTCAAATAACAATGACCCTAACCCCATCATAGTTTACTTAAAAGCACTGAAAATAATCTTTTGAGCGTCTCTCGTGTTGGAAAAACCTGAAAGCCACAAGTTTGTGGAAGTGAAGACAAAAGTTTCTCCCAAGAAGGAAAACCTCCCTTTATTTGTCCTTGCCACAGCTGAGTCAGGCTAGAATATCGCAAAAAGATTAAACATTAAGTGGAACCAAACAGAACTGGAGAGAATATAAAGAATGCATAAACAGGAGCTTTAGGATCAATTACCACAAGTTGACACAGGGTCAAAGAAAAACTCTATCCTAAATACAGAAAGCCACTTGCTACACAAAAGCTCTTTAGCCGCATTATATATTAAAATGAAATGTTAAAACCAGTCTAAAAGCCCAACTCCACAAATGGAGCAAAAATGTTTTATCCAATCTAACATTTTGTAGGGAATAAAAAGGATGCATTTGAAGACTATGTAAGGACATTAAAAATGCTCAGGTTGCTTTATCAACGTAAAATTGGCTACAAACTCTGACTATGACTACAATTCTTCTAGGATATGCTCTTTTAGAAGAAACTTTCTAAAATTACTTTGAAAGGAAGTATTCTCCAACCTTCAAAAGATTGTGTTCGGGTGGTTGGCAAGGAGTAAGTTTTTTGTTTTGCTTCTATGTACTTTCTAAATCCCCCTTTATCATGAGCTAATAACAATGGCAATAACTTATATCAATTACTATCATTACATACTGTATTGATTGCTCTACTTGCATTATCTCATTTAATTAGTGCAAAGAAATCATGAAATAGTTGCTCCTATTATCCGTTTTTACAGGTGAGAAATTGAGATACACAACACCATCCAGATTAATGACTGTGCACATTCAATATTATTAATACCACCTAGTAGTGACATTGATTCAAAATCTGTCAGTTTACCTCTAACATACAAATGCTTCACCACCTTTTAGTATAAAAGAGCACACAGCATAGATCAGTTTACAAGTCAAAATGTCTTATGATTTCATACCCAGTTTATAACCAATAGTTTAAAGCAGTTATGTTTTATATTTCATATGCTAAGATAGCTAGACAATAGCTATTCTCAAAGTACTATTTTAGCTGTGTGACCTTGGGGAAATTATACAACATCATTGAACCTTCATTCCTTATCTGAAAATAAACTTACCATGTATACTGTTCATGATAATTAGAAGTAATATGCATAAAAAGCCTAGATCAATGACGATAAGCACCCAGTGTTGTTGTTTGGGAGAAATTGCTTTTCCCCATAATTCTCTAAATATTATTTTCTAACAAAAATTTCCTAATTTATTTTTTCCTCTGTCATAAAACACAGAAGATATTTCAATAAGAAGTAGTTTTTCCTCTGGAGAAGCACTAATTATCAATCCTAATGTGACATCGAATCTGAACATAGTCCAATGGCCTATATACTACCTGTGACAGAAGGAACTCTAGTCCCCCCTACCTCACCCAGGTATTGTCGTTTGGATATCACTCACTCGGTTATTCTTGAGTTTAGCCTTTATAAAAACTTGGTTATGTGGCACCGCTGGGACAAGTTCACAGGGGTTGGTGACAGTTCAATTCATTTTCATGAACAGGGAGATACACTAGGTTGTCAGGTAGAAGCACTCTGGCCTTTTCTAAAGGCGGTGGCCTTGGGCTATAGACCTCCAAATAGAAGAAAACAACTGGCTTTTGAAGGCCTTGACTTCTGGGAATGGAATAAATTGCAGAAATCACTTCTGCCTTGATCAAATAATTCATTATCTCCCAGAAATAGTGGCTTTTAGAGCTGCTAAGGGCTGCTGCATTCTTTTAGAAAGAAGGAATAATTCCACCACAGACATAAATGCTCAGACCCTTATACTAAAATCTTTATGCTTCATTTTATTGTCTAACTCTGTAATTCATCTGACACTGAGTTGGGGATATTTTTTATAGAACAAGTTTAGAAAACTAACCTTAGTTTATATGGAAAAATATCCAACAAACTTGGCCCTTTATAAATACTTTTCCAAAAGTTCCCCCAAGAATTCCACCCCCCTATCTCATTGTTCAGTTGGAAAGTTACTGAAATGAATATGAAAACCTTAAATTTGTGTTTCATATGAGAAACTAGGTCTTGAGATCCCTGAGTGGCACAGCGGTTTGGTGCCTGCCTTTGGCCCAGGGCGCGATCCTGGAGACCCGGGATTGAATCCCACGTCGGGCTCCCGGTGCATGGAGCCTGCTTCTCCCTCTGCCTGTGTCTCTGCCTCTCTCTCTCTCTCTGTGTAACTATCATAAATAAAAAAAAAAAAAAAAAAGAGAGAGAAACTAGGTCTTTTAAGTTTAACCAGGTTTTCTAATGTGTGTGTACCAATTTATAAAGGGAATCCTATTGTCCTAGATTTAATTCACTTCATTGACATGAACAGATTAAGAAATTAACTCCAGAGATGAAAACAACACAAATCCAGAGTGTTATCAGAATTGCCCAGGGCCCATACTGACACACACAAAAAATGACTCTATTCATGAGTATACAGTGGGTAAATAGATTCAGATTGCCAACAATAAATAAACACAGCTAAGCATAGGAATACTTTTATCAAACCTAAACTTGAATGACAGCATTCAACAAAAGGAGTGGGCACAAAGCAGTCACAATACTGATTTGTACAGCATGTACATGTATTCCATTACTGGTGTTTAAACAAGATAATTTTACCTAAACCAGTGAGGAGAGTAGGGATAAGAAGATACTATGGAGAATGGAAACAAGTCAGATCCGCAAATAATAGTAACTTTAGTTAATATATACAACAGAGAAAAGGTTGACTTTGGGGGTCTAAGTTATAAACCTTGTATGAGGCATGCCATTACATGTGGTAAGTTATTTTGAGAATTCAAGAGGACATTGATAATACCTGGACGCCTGAGAAATCTATCACTATCTGAATCAGAGTGTCAGTTGGGTTCTACTTTTCATTACTATAAAAAGTATGAAATGAAGCTACTGTTAACACTCATGATCTTGAACTAGTAGCTCAAAGGAACTGAGTGTTGGTAAACTAAAAGACCAGCAAAGGGGCACCTGGGTGGCTAGTCAGTTGAGCGACAGACTCCTGATTTGGGCTTAGGTCAGGATCTCAGGGTCCTGGGATCTAGCTCCCACAAGGCTCTGTGCTCGGTGCTAAGTCAGCTTGTCCCTCCACCTCTGCTCCTTTCCGCACTTGTGTTCTCTTTCTCAATATCGTTAAAAAATAATAAAAGGCCAGTATAGCAAGTCAACAGCTAGTGAGGACTTGGGATTTTAGGGTCACAGAGTGTTTGTTCTGTCCTTTAAACTGATTCTGAGAGGAGCTAATACACATCTATTTCTCCATGGAGATATACACTGTGGTTTATCTATTTCTAGAGTGAGGCAACAATTCCTCATGGAACTTCCATATTTACAACTTAGGGATATCTTTACTGGGTTATTCTTTTCTTTAACTGTAAGGGTACATGCTTGTGCCACCTGGAAGATATCTCAGCTTCATGTGTGATAACGATTAGCTTTCTAGTCCTAGAAAGACACTTTGGATTAAAAATAAATTTCCAGGGGGGCTCAGAGGCTTAGCACCACCTTCAGCCCAGGGCGTGATCCTGGAGACCCGGGATCGAGTCTCACGTTGGGCTCCCTGCATGGAGCCTGCTTCTCCCTCTGCCTGTGTCTCTGCCTCTCTTTCTCTCTCTCTGTGTCTCTCATGAATAAATAAAATCTTAAAAAATCTGACAAATGAAAGTTTCCCGGTCATTGTCCTCACCCTACTCCAAAGTATTTTCATTGTCAATTACTCTTGAACACATTATCCAGAAGGGGGAAATATATTACTAATCTCTCTATTCAAAGTCCATCTCAAAAATAATTTAAGAAGAGGAAAAGGATTTGAATATTTGCTAGCAACCATGTAAGCCCAGTACTCACACAGCTTTGAAAATTAGGAATGCGATAGTATTTTAACATTGAGCATTACTGACTTTTTAACTTAAAGAGCAGTTTCTTGTGTGCGATTTAAATTATTTCAAATCGATATATATTTAGGACACTGTCATCTTTCTTCCCACATTTTCAAATTCTACAATAAACAGCAATCTTTGTAACTGATTAAAATGGGCTTTATAATTTTAGAAAAAAATAAATTACAGATGATTTTTCCCCCAATATACATTAAGCTCCATAAAAATCAAATGAGCTGGTATTTTATATATAATAGAGGAGTATAATTTGTTTTTATATTAGTACTAGTCTTGACCTAAGTATTTACAAATCAATACTAATTTTATACTTAATGGCATCCATAAATGTCTTTATGTAGGAAGTTTAATTTTTGTGCTGTAGTTACAAATGCATTTTTAAGTACATAGGGATTTTTAAAAGGGCAGAAGAGAATTTAAAAGGTGTTATTTACATAAATGTAAAGCCCTAAAATGGAGAAATCTTTTTGTAAGAAACTACAATCATTTGCTTGATTCCGGAGGCCTGTTAGATTGAGGAAGCAGCTTTCTCACTAAGAATGAGACATCTGAAGGCTGTCCTGAGAGAGTTCTTTCCTTTTCTCCCTCCCGCAGCCCTGGTGCCTGTTCTGGGTTCCCAGACCAAGTTTTCTCAGAGGGAGCCATGGATTAGAACCATCTGGGTAGCTTTTTAAAACTCATTATCCAGACCACACTCCAACCCAAATATATAGAATATTGGGCAATGTGCACAGTGGTGGCAGTGATACTGGTGAGAGCAAGAAGGTCAGGCATAAGTATTTTTTTTACATATTCCAGATGATTCCAAAATGCAGCCCAGGTTCAGAATCACTCTCCCGGACAATCCAGTTTTCTTCCTTTCCTTTTTTTTTTTTTTTTTTTTTTTTAAATTTCTGCTGTTCTGGTTGTACTCTCCTCGGATCCCACAGCCTGCCTCATTTTCTCACCTGCAACCACATGTGCCTACCAGTTTTCATCTGAACACTCATCTTGTCCATATGCTGAGGGCATGTGCGGATCAAGTCTGGCTTAGGAAGCCCATAACATCACTCATTTCTTCTTACTTTTAGCAGTCTTCTTTGGACTACCACCATCTTCTGGTAATTTGCCTCTCTTTCACTCTCACCCTACCCCACTGTTTCTCCACAGCAGTCAGGGTAACATATTTCATATGAAAATAGCATCAAGTCACTTACTGGAAACTCTCCAAATAACTCCTCATTAAGACCTCAATTCCACCGACTCCACACAAATGATACTTTCCCTGACCCACGGACTAAATAAAGTTGTCCCTCAGCTGCTATCACTCCTTATTAAAGCAGTATTTTATTTTCTTCACAGCACTTATCTCTAAATAAATATTTACTACTTACTTGCTTCCCCTACCCTGGTCTCAACATAGAATTTCAGCACCAAGAAATGAAATCACTGTCCATCTCCTTCACCTTGTAACCCTGACACTCAGAACTGTGCATGCAGTACTTTGATAATTTCCAAAAGGAAGAATAAATCACTTGGAATTCAGACTTTTCCATGTCAGGTCACAGCCGTCTTGTTGCAGACCCTCTAGCGTGCTCTGAACTGTTGCAAACAGAATTACCTGTTGGTCACCACAGAAAATCTATACAGAATTTTCTCATTTTTCATTCTCTACCATGAGTGCAAAAGAAGAAACTGAACTCATAAGCCATGTCCCCAGAGTCTTCCTGAGAATTTCATTTCCCAGAGACTGTCACCAGGCTCTTTCATGTTTGACCTCTAAGATTTCTACGACAGTGAATAAAATCCCAGACAGATTATTTTCCATTAGCATGGATAATTGAGAGTTAACAAGGCACTATTATCTTTTTCAGGTGAGCAAGTTACTTTCTCTAATTTTTTTAAATGTTAGATTTCAAAATGCATGGATTCTTTTATTCAGCAGGGTAGAATTCAAGAAATATTTTAAGGAATGCATTGCCATTTGGAGCATTAGGAGACATTTATATATCTCTCAAAATATCTATTTACCAACAACTAATAATACCATGTTTAGAAGATTGTTTAGAACTCCTTCTAGAGACCATCAGTGGCAACCAGTACATGGAATATGTAAGTGAACTGGCTTGAGAATATAGCCCCTTCCAAAAAATATCCTTGTTGACATAGTTTACCAGAATTTCTCCAAAGATATGGAGCTAAACCAGCAGTTCTTCTCTCTATTGGCACTAAATAGGATCTCTTTTAACCCAGTAGCTGTAACCATATGAAACAAAAATGTCAGTAACTCCAGTGTGCAATAGCTTGTTTCTATGAGACATATTGAGATATCTACCTTCCTTTAGTTACCTCCCTTGAAGATTAATAGGAAATAACCAGATTTATCCAGCCTCACATAAAAGAACTTGAATTAGATCTAGCATTAAACCATTCACATCCTGAGCTTTCTTTTCCCTCCTAGCTTTTTAAGAGTGGAACTTAAGGGATCCCTGGGTGGCGCAGCGGTTTAGCGCCTGCCTTTGGCCCAGGGCGCGATCCTGGAGACCCGGGATCGAATCCCACGTCGGCTCCCGGTGCATGGAGCCTGCTTCTCCCTCTGCCTGTGTCTCTGCCTCTCTCTCTCTCTCTCTCTGTGTGACTATCATAAATAAATTAAAAAAAAAAAATTTAAAAAAAAAAAAAAAAGAGTGGAACTTAAGCTAATACAATATACATGTATTTTGGCAGACTGTGTGTTACATGTTTAAGAATGTGGAAGCTAGGAATTCGACTTTATTTTTTAAGGCTAATATTTCCCCCAAAATATCTAATTTCCAGGATGAAATATAAAACTCCTAAAGCAATTTTTTGGGGAGTGGTTAATTATACCAACCTCTGTTGTGCTCTAAAATAGAAAGAAAAAAAAAAAAAAAGAAGAGAGAGTAGGTTAACTATCCTATACTTCAAAATAGTGCAATGGCTGTATTTGGATCATTCTTCATATTGGGCATTTTCTCGTTTATGAAAGAGGACATTCAGATGAAAGTCATGCCAGTGGAAAAGGTTCATGGATTTTAGTTCATACAGTTTTGAAATATTGCATGATGAAACACCATGAATTGCTTAAAAGGTGTAATAACACACAGGGAAATAAAGACTCTCTAAAAGATGTAGCAATTAGTCTCCTTAATGTATAATAAGTTTTCATAAACCAATAATAAAATAAGTACTCCAGTTTAAATGCCTCAATTGAAAATGATAAAAGTCTTAAAAAATTAGGAAATACAAAGGAACTGCAAACCTTTGAGGAATTCTACTTTATTCTAAAGTAATATACAGGATTTGCAAAACGATGTTGAATAAGAATGTTCACTGTAGCATTATTCGTGATAAAAATTTGACCAAATATAAATATCCAGAAATAAGTGATTGATTAATACTATTTTATCCATAGAGTCCATACAGTGGAATCCAAAGTGTGAATTCCAAATTTACACATTTATTGCCTCTTTAATAATTTAATAAAGTTGGGAATCCTACAAGGCTAAATTTTTAAAAGTAACATAAATATAGCATATACTATATGATTAATTTTAAAACAAAATTGATAGTTATATACATGAAGTATGCATTGAAAAAAGATAAACATGCAAAGTAGATTTGTGTGATACTGAAAATTTATCATGATTCTCTTCCCACATTACTGATAACAGAAAAAGATAGCTGTTAGTCAACAGAATATATTATCTCCAAAAATCCCTGTTAATTAATGATTGTCTCCCTTTTACCTTTTTGCACATCCCTCTTACTGGAATCTTAAGGATTGTTAATGTCTTCATAAATGTCAAGTGTTTTTGAATCAGTATGAATATTTGAAAACAAGTTTAGCTGAATTATCAAACTGCGGCCATTTAAACATATTCCCTTTTCCTAACAACCCAACCACTCAGCTCTACCCAATACAAGGGTCCTTGATTTTAATGAGTTTAGATTAAATGATTTGACCAGAATCATGCAATTGAAAAATATGTTGAATTCAACAGGAATTAAGTCCAATTTCCCAAAGGCATTCATCCAAGACTTAAATTTCAATTTGTTTAAATTAAGCATGTTGAAATGAGATAAGCAGGGTTATAGGATTAAAAATATTTTAGTTCTTAGATGAATTATGATTAAATCTCTCTAAATTTACACAGATTCATATACATCTATTTATCTCTTCATACCCATCCACATACAAATACATATGTATACACATATTCATTCCTTGGTGTAGACAGGAAGTTATTATTTTTGATTTTTAAGTCATTGGTCATTTGATATAAATGACCATTCTGAGTATGGTTCCTTCATCAGCAGTATCAGAATCGCCCAGGAGCTTCTCAGAGCAGTATAATCTTAGGCCTCACCACTCACTTCTTGAATCAGAATCTGCATTTTATAAGATCCCCAGAGGAATCACATGCACATTAAAGTTTGAGAAATACTAAATAAGAGGGAAAAATAACAGTGAAAAAAATTAAGATTAATAAATTCATGATGAGCTTTGGTACATTTATGGTTAAGAAATAATCTTTTACTAATCTTTAGTTTTCTACCCCCCTTAACAGCTCCTCACAGCTTACCGTGATTTTTTTGTTAGCCTTTTTTGTTTGTTTGTACTTTAGTATTTTCTAAGTCTTTGAAATATACACCACAAAGATCATATGTGAATGCAAAAAGCTTAAGAGGAAAAAATTCAAATGCAACAAAAATTTGACATGGTTTTAACCTTCTTTAGAGCTAGAAAATGGACAAAACAAGTTATAGCTGTATTTACAAATTATGCAAATTAAACAGCTGCAGTTTATGCAAATCATATATAAGACCCTTAAGTGTGTCATTAACCTACATATGTCCCTTGGGAATATTCATACATAGACAAGAGCACAATTTCTCTTTTTCTTTTTTAAACAGGATTGTAGGAGTGTTAAATTTGAAACAACTCAATATGTTTTGTGTTCTTTTTAAACAGCAACCAAATAAAATACTACTTTGTATAATCCATCTTATTAATTTATGCTATTTTGGCTTCAATAGTCCTTATAATTTCAGAACCACATATAAAAATCTAGAAGTCCAGGAGAATGTTCAAAGCTGAATATCAAAATACATTTACATATCCAGATCTTAAGTTCATCACAAGTCCCTTCTAAACTTCAGTTTATATACCTATATACACATATCTATAGTTGTATAGATATACATACATGCGGAGCAACTAAAATATCCACTTATATGAATTATTGTAAAAGGATGTGACTAAAAAAAGGTACACCAATATATACTAATCAAAAGAAATCTTGAATTCAAGAATTCAACACGGTTTAACAAAGTACATATTTGTTAATATCTTCATTTATTGATTGCTTCTTATAAACTGGATACTCTACTGGACACAGGATATACAGAAATGGAAAAAAAGGCCCTACCTTTGAGAAATAGATAGTCTAGGGGAAGATAAATGTGATGTTTAACATTTGTTTTTATTTCCTCTTTTATTTATGTGATGATAAAAGTGTCTCTTCTGAAGCATTTATAGGAAAATAGATAAATACCAACTAGACAATGGATTTTAAATAAGAGCTGAGAAAATCATTCTGCCCTTCAACTTTTGATCTACAAAATAAAAGGGGATTTTGTGAATCAATTGTTCAAAGAATAGGATATAAATCAAACCTTAGTCTGTTGTGGTAAGCCAAATCATGATAGCTAAATATGTTGACAAAATTCCCAAAAGAAGTCTTTGAAAAAGAAATGCAAACATCAGACAAGGAAAGTGGCCTCACTCTGAAATATGAAAAAAAAAAAAAAGTCCTCTGAAAAATGTTTGCAACCTTTAATAGAATAAAAAGTACCCAAAGACTCATGAAACATGGTAATCAATGATGAAAGAGATTGGGATGAAAGACAAGATGAAAAGAAAGAAAGCAATGAGTGAAATTAAGAAGAGTCCAAGAAAGTTCTAAACTCAAAGAAATAAAATCTTGATGGAAGGGCAAACTCCTATTACAGAATAACAAAATAAGGATATAAAAGATAACCTTGAGATCCTCTATTACAATGCAGAGAGAATAGGGAAAAAAATAAATAAAGGAAGTAGATGACAGTTATGAGTAATAGGGACAGGAGATCCATCTTACAGATTATTAACATTGATAAAGTGATTGGACACACTTGACAATGGAAATTTTCAAAGATATAACAGAAGAAAACTTACGCAAGGTTAACAATAATCTGCATTTGAAAGAGCCAAATACTAAAAATCATGAGCAGAGAACCAATCTTAGATACAGCATGGTAAGTAGTATTAAAAGAGAAAAAAAAAATTCATAAGTATCTAGGTGGGAAAACAAACCAGGAAATCATCAGGTAGGGGAAAAAAATGAATGAATGGTCTTCTGAAATAATTTTTAGCCTATAACTAAATAAAATTTTAGATTTCTGAGGGAGAGACATTATGTGATCAAAAGACTTTAAAGAAAGACATTTCAATAAAAAAAAAATCAGTGGTAGACTATACTGTGACATTAAAGAGAAAACTATATATGTATGTACAAACTTAAAAAACCAAGTAAACCCCCTACAAAATAAGAGCTTAAGTAGGGGTAATGTAGTGGATAATAGTATGCCATGCGAGCAGTTAAGCATTGAATTCTAAATATATATTATAAATATAACTACAAACAAAGGATGATAAAAGTATTTTTGAAAATATAGGGGATCCCTGGGTGGCGCAGTGGTTTGGCGCCTGCCTTTGGCCCAGGGCGCGATCCTGGAGACCCGGGATCAAATCCCATGTCGGGCTCCCCGGTGCATGGAGCCTGCTTTTCCCTCTGACTGTGTCTCTGCCTGCCTCTCTCTCTCTCTCTCTCTCTCTCTCTCTCTGTTACTATGATAAATAAATAAAAATAAAAAATAAAAAAAAAGAAAATATAAAGTAATAATATACTTCACATATTCATTTTATTCCCCAATCCTATTTATGTTCATAAACATTAAAAGTAGATTATGGAAGGAGAATAGAATATTATAAATTCTTGTTTCAATAGAAGACTCTAAAATTACAATATATTTGATTATGAGAGTTAGAGAAAAGTACAGAATAAGATTTTTAAAAACTGTAAATATTAGTTGAGTTTTAATTAAGAGAAGACAGATTGTTCAAAAAAAGATCTTCTCCATACTGAATTGACAATATAGATGAAAGAGAAAGCCTCCACCATGATACCATTCATATTGCTAGAGAGCACTGTGGTAACATCTACTTCTCAAGATTATTGCAAAAATATCACAACTACAAAATGCATATCCTATAGTGTTCATTATGGAATTGATAATTATTGGACAGAAACCCCTGTCCATCTATAATGTGGGTGAAATAAGTGTTGATGGAATACTTTAGAGACGTGAAAAAATGGTGTGAAAGAATATTTAAAACAAGTAAATGCTCAGGAATCATTATTAAGCAGATATATATGTCTTCATTAGAAGTCTCATTTTGTGAAATGAAAATCTCATTTTGTGAAAAAGATGTCAAAATATATGTACTCCTATGCTATTGATGTTAATATGTAAACGGTAAATTATGCACAACCCTTATTTTCTAGGTTTTTAAAGATTGATTTATGGAAGAGAGTAAGAGACTGAGCAGGGCAAGGGGGAGAAGAAGAAGGGAGGAGGAAGAAAGAGAGAGAGAGAGAGGGAGAGAGAGAGAGAGAGAGAGAGAATCTTAAGCCAACTCCACATTCAGTTGCAGAGCCCGATGTGGGGCTTGATCTCACAACCCTGAGATCATGCCTGAACCAAAATCTAGAGTCAGACGCTTAACTGACTGAGCCACCCAGGCACCCCTATTTTCTAGGTATTTTCCAAATATTTCACAAAAGTTATTTATACTATTACTTCATGGTCAGAAAAAAAGAAAAAAGAAAAAACCCTGCTCAACAAAATGTCATTTTGAAAGAGCACAGAGACTTTTTATATTTAGGTAGAGCTGTTTTAATAGGTCATTTCAATAAAAAGTTCAGAAGGTGAATTTAGAATGATAAAGATGTATATTTTACTAGAGTATACATGTAACAAAAGAAAGGAAAACCACTTTAAAATTAGCTTTTGAACTTGTTATTCAGTATTCAGTTCCCAATTTCTGAAATACTTTGTATTGTTTCATTCAAGAACCCTATATTGACTGATTCTTTTTGGAAGAAGAGCTCTACATGTCTATATATTTATGTCTATATCTGTTTGTATCTAGTCTGAAGGACAATCAACACAGTACACAAAACAAAGTTCATAGGTTGTTTTTGAAAGAATTGAAAACTATATATGAAACTAATGATATGTTGGGTAATTGAATTTAAATTTAAAAAGACAATGTTTAACATATTAGTAGTGAGTGTAACTTGTCACATGGAGCTGTCCTAGCCTTTACATATCATTTATTATTTTAGAAAAGACTAATTATTCAATTTTCAGAAGATGATTAATATCTCTGATTTTCCTGTAAGAAAAGTATCTTTAAGTTACCAAAAAGATTTCAAGTTCACTGTAGGCAAATTATTTTTTTTTTTTGTAGAGTATATCACTCTTTACTATTTAATTTAAGGAGTATGGATTTAACAAAGTGATCCCTAACTAGGTCACAAGAGCACATACATTTTATAGTGCTAAATATTGCTTAGAACACAAAGTAGGTTGATCTCATTGTCAGAAGTCACACTTCATTAAGTACAGTGATATCTGTATTTTAGTAAAAAGAACACTTCTTTATCAACAGTTGATCCTATTTTTTTTTACAGCAGAGCAAAAAAAAAATATTTTTTCTTCTATGTTTAAGAAGAAACTGAGTACATTGCCCAATCTTTCTCTGTTTGTGTGTTGTGTAATGCCTCCATTATTTTCCCACAGCACTCCTAGGTCAAAAACAGTACACTGCAATCCTGTTCACTAAATAGAGGTTCAAACAACCTAAATATTGTATCCAACTTAGAAGCCATTGGAAATACAAATAAATCGAAAGGATACGTATGAGTATTCTTGTGTAACCACCATTTGTTTAATCGGAGGTGTGCACCTATTGAATAGTGCACATTTTCTAAAATTTTGGAATCAGATTAGACACATTCACCCTTAGTCCTGATCCACATTGATTTTCATGCAGCCTGTGTTTTCATCACTCAAAATGTCAAAAAAAAAAAAAAAAAAAGCCAGCTTCACAAAATGTGACCCCATCAAAGGAATGCAGCCTTATGTAATATTGAAACCATGAGCTACTATAAACTAGTAGTTTACACGGTGTCTGATAGTTGTCTACTATCACTGTTTTCCTTGAAATGTTCAAATATCTGAGAGCATCTCCGTGAGTTCACTTGGTGTTCCAGGACCCATTGACACACAAATTGGGAATTGTGGTCATAGACTATATTCTAAGGTTAGAAAAATCAAATTCTTTGAGAAGTGTTATTTTCACAGCACTTTATTTCCCTTCATGTTTAAAGCACTTTTCAGGAGGTGTTGAGGTGTTGTTCTGTTTCTCTTTTTCTTTTATATTTAATTAAAGATAATTTCGTTCACTGATTGGGTGAAGCTGACACTAATTGTGGGAGAAAACAGTGGGGAAAAAAAAGCTTTTCTTGGTAAGCTGGATTTTTACAAGCCTATCACATTTTATAAATTGGCTGCCACTGAGATCTGAGTATTTCATTAACTAAAGCCCATGTCAGGACAAGAAAAGATAATGGATGATGCCAGGGGAGTATTCAACAGAAAAGGAAGAAATCCCTACCTGTTCAAAAAGTGGGATGGGGGAAAACATGCAAAAATTTTCTAGAATTTTACATATGATATTCATAGTAATGGCTATCCATTTTGTGGATATTTTATTATATTTGGTTAACCTGATATAAAATAGATAAAATGATATATCTATATGCTAAAGCAGATAAAATGATATCTCTATAGGCTTTTACACACACACACACACACACACACACACACACGACATATGTCCAGGAGGAGAAAATATAGAGAATGGTAGTGGTTCTAAACACATCACGAAAAGAAGTCTCTCAGTTATAGCTGTTTGGTCTCAGGTGTATCTCCTTTGTGTGTCTGCATGCTTATGCTGGGGATGGAGAATATGATTTTTTTTTCCTTTGTGTACTCTTAGAGTTAATGGGACATTTATAAGAGAAAATACTTTGAAATTAGCAAATCCAAATTATAGTAAAATGAATTAGCAAATGCAAATTACATTATATTAAATGCCCTAGAGAGGGTACAAATTTTGGAAGAAAATTAGAAGAAAATAAAACTAAAACTGATCCTAGAAAACAAAAACCTCTACATCACTTAATATAACCATAATGATTTATTGTTTCCTTGCTTGTTTTATGAAACAGGTTGAAATGTGGCTTACGACTTTATACAATGTCAGTGTAAGAAATCGTGTTTTCATAAATTTGGGCAAATGATTTCACTTCTCAAAATCTCTAGTTACAGATGTAAAACGAAATTTATTATAACATGATGTATAGTAATGAACATATTTTTTAACCTAAATGTTTAATATTAAAAATTATATATCATGACAGAAACACAAGATGGACTATGTACATTTAGGCAATATTTCAATTATAACTTTCAATCATAATAATTTCAATTATTAAAAAGTGAATATACTTGATAATCCTGAAGGAATATAGAATAATACCAACAATGGTTATTCCTGGGTGATGGTAGTATAAGTTATTTTAATTTGCTTCTACATACTTTTTTCAGAATTAAAAAACTTCTATCACTAGTCTATTATTGCTTTTGATAAGAAAACAGTTCTTTTGTTAGTTTTATGGACTAAATTATGCCTCTACCCCTCAAATTCACATGTCAAAACCCTAATTCCCAAAGTGACTGCATTTAGAGATCTAGCCTTTAAAAACTCAATGGGACTGGAATCCTCATAAGAAGAGGAAGAGACATCAAAATCCCCTTTTTCCTGTCCACAAAAAAGGTCATGTGAGGACACAACAAGAATGTGGCTGTCTGTGAGCCAGGGACAAAGGTCTTACTGGAAATATGAACTCTGCTGATACCTGGATCATGAAATTTCAGCCTCCAAAAACTGAAAAAATAGGGTTTTTTTTGTTTGTTTTTTAGCTACCTAGTCTATTTTGTGATTGCAGTTGGAGGACACTAATGTAGTTAGTTTAACCAAAATGATAACTATGAACATGAAAATTCTATAATCAACTTCATAAAAAACATTAGTACACATAATGGTGTGCATATTTATCAATACAATACAGAGATTGAGAACATAACTAGAAAAGAGAAAAAGGTTACTATATCAGATCCATTTTTCCCTGTTTTTATATACTATCTTATCAATAACGTAATTTTAAGAAATTGGTGCTCAGGGAATAATACTATTGTAGTTGGCTGCAAGATATTCTAATCCTGTTAGATTATAAAGTGAGTTCCTTGGGAAATCTCTTTAGTAAATAGAGGCATGAGTGCTGCCTAAGAGAATGAGGTTAAGGCTGCCATTTTACACCAGAAACTAGGACTTCGCAGGTAGGTTGTTTTTTTTTTTTTCCCCTTGCAAGTGGAAAAAAAATTTAGTATGTCTGAGAAGTTGAGATTGCAAAATCATATCTAGTAATTATAGCAGCCAACAAGAACAAAAAATATATTTAAAACATTTTAAAAGTAAATAACCCAAGTTTAAAAACATGAGAATGTTTACTCTTTTCACTTATTCATTACCATTATTTTGCTCAAATAGAGTTTCACCTACAAATAGTTTAATTTTTCTTTTGTTTAACTTATAGGTATTGTTTCAAACGGTCTCTGCTTAATTCAAATGCACTTAATTACAGCCAGCTTGCTCATTTTTGGCTTCCAAAGTGCTTGGAATCCACTGGCACCAGGTGGCAACAATAGAAATCAGATGTTTATACAGAGAAGTATTATTCAGCCATAAAAAAACAAGAAATACTACCACTTGTACAACATGGATGAACCCTCAAAGTGTTATGCTAAGTAAAATAAGTCAGAAAAGGTAAATACCATATAATCTCACCTATATGTGAAATCTGAAAAAAACAAAAAACCAAACTCATAGAAAAAGATTATTGGACTTGTAGGGGTTAGCACTGGAGGAAGGTGGTTAAAAGTACAGACTTCCAGTTATAAGAGAAATAAGTACTAGAGATATAATGTATGGCATGATAACTACAGCTAGCACCACTGTATAATATGTGGGGAAAATTGTTAAGAGTAAACGCCAAAAGTTGTACTTGCGTGGGGAATTTCTTTTTCCTTTTCTTTTTATCATCTCTATGAGATGATAGTTGTTAAACTTAGCATGGTAATCATTTCACAGTGTATGTAAATCACACCACCATGCTGTACATCTTAAACTCACACAGCAATGTATGCCAATTATTTCTCCAGACTGAAAAAAAATTGAAAACAGAAACCAGGTAAAATTCTAAGTGATATCTGGGGGAGGGGTAGCTAAAAATCTCACAAAACATATCCTTGGAACTAATTAAAAGTGAGATAAGGTATAAATTTAGGTTTCTGGTAGAGTGGCCATTTTTCTCAGAAAGAAACTTTTACTCAAGTTTTCCCAGCATCCTCCTGATGTAGGAATGAGTTAGGGCCAGATGGGCCTCGGCAGGGAAAGATAAGGGAAAGGCCCAGAGGCAGGCTCCCAGAAATCTGTGGGCTCCCATAAACCCCAAGGATACCAAAAGACCCAGAGCCAGCCTCCTACCCATCCCCAAAAAACAGAGATAAGACAGTAAAAACAAAAAAGAAGAGCAAAAACAAAACACCAGGCTCCCTAGTTCCAAAACGTTAGGGAGTATCCCCCTTTAATGGCTACTAAGTAATCACAGAAACTCCCCAGACCACAAAGAAATAAGGCATGAAGGTGTTACCAATAGGCTCTGCTCAAACCAAGACTGCACAAGCATCTCAAGGCCGTGGGCTCCCTGGTTAGGTTTTTCAATAAAGGACCAACCCTACAAGCCCTGTGGCAACCCTATCGGGGCCCCTCCCCTTCTGAGGGCTTTCTCTGTATCTCTGCTTAATAAACTTAACATCATTTTGCTCCCTCTCTGTTGTCTATGAGATTCATTCTTCGACTCCATGAGACAAGAACCAAGCTCTCTTGTATCAATCCAAGGTGTTCAATTCTAAAGGGAGGAAAAGCCCCTTGTGGTGGAGCATCTTCTTCAAGAGGAATTTATAACTGGCGAGTCTCTGTTCCCTTATTTCAGTGACTTCCAATGTGTGGTTAATAGGTCACCACTGGCAGCATCTCCGAGGAACTAGTAACAAACCAAGTTCTTGGACCTTACTCTTGACCTAAAGAACCAGAACTCTGGGACCAACCATTCTGTCTTTTAACAAGCCCTCCAGGTGACCCTAATACTCAAGTTTGAGAAGCACTGCCTTAGTTTAATTTTCATGGGGCCAGATGTCTGTTGTTAAAGGAGCATGTGGAAACACACACTTTAAAAATAAAAAATTCTCTCCATTCCCACAGCACTCCCTTAGTTACTTCCTCTTATGGATTTCTTCCATGTATTTGTAAGTACAAAATTAAAGTTTAGATAATTATCTAGAACAATTTTTTTCACCAAAGATAGTCAAATAAGGGATGGACATTAGGAAATAAAACATTAGTGAAGTGTACTTTTAAAGGCAGCTTAAACTTGGTCAAATTTTCTTGGGACAAAGTTAAAAAAAAAAACAAAAAAAAAAACAGAAAAGCCCAGGAAAATCAGTGAACTTTATTTAGCTCGATTGATTATAAATACACAGGTACCAACGGAAGACAAAAGACAAAAAAAAAAAAAAACCCACAAAAGACTGCCTTTTCCATATTCTGGGATATGTGAAACCTCCAGTGATTTTCTGATCACAGAAGCTGCTATTCTGTAACACGCACTTTCTTTAAATGGGTGCAGGTGCATTTTCAAGGCTGGTATTGTATTACAGTTAATGTTCTCAGCACTGAAAGTCATCTGAAGTGGTTACCTCAGAAGAATCTGAGCAGAAAGCAGGAACTAGTTTTCTAGAGGACTTCATTTAAAAATCATCTAAGCAAAAATGATGGCAGTCTTTCAGTTTCTCTTCAAGAGTCCTCAAGAACAGAGATGCTTCTCTCCATCCGAAAATGGAGAGAAGCAAATCAAAACTAATGCACAATAGGACAGAGAAAACTGCCTTTACAAAGATCTGCTTCGATGCTTACAAGGGGTTTCAATCACGGCACAGAAAATCCTGGCTTTGTGTGAATGTCTTTACCATCTTTCTCTCTCTCTCTTCTTTTCCTCCAATAGTTGGAAAGTCATTAACCCTCTCTCTGACTACTTTTTAAAACCACATAGCAACTACCATGACAACAGGAAGCCTTTTGCCTTGTACATATGCTATGTTTGATCCTCCTTTGCAACCCCTCCTGATTGTTTGAACCACAGAAAGTGTATAGGGAAGAAAACAAACCCCTGGAATACAGTTTGATTAATTATTTACCGCTTTACACAAGTCTTACACAAAATAAGAAAGCAGAACACTTGTTATTATTCTGAGTTGGACATTACCTAAGGGGAAATGATGGACGAAAACTCCACTAATCTGGAGAAATAATAAAGCTTCAAGGCTTTAGAAAAAATAATAGCATACACACACACCCCAAACAGAAACCCACCAACATTGGGATCAGGGAAAGAACTGACCATAAGGGTGTGTAAGACTCATACCTTCATTTGCTAAAATGTGACTAGACTTTGAAAGAAAGCTAGACAAGCCAAGTTTAATGAGCTACAGTATTAAGCAAAGTTGCATGAGTCACCATTTTTATTTTAAGACAGAGCTTACATAAGCACTTTCATTCAAAAATCTGTGGATTTTGTCTGCAGCCACTTCTACAGCAAGCAGGAGAAAGCGATTGCATTTAATTGCTGAAGTAATTGGGAAGGTTCAGGTAAAATGGTCTATGTTCCTTAAATCTCCACAAGTGATTTCACATTTGCATCTTCTCTTAAGATGTATACATATTGTCAGATTTGATGAATAGACTGTTCATTTTCTTTCCCTCAGGGATTACTGTACTTTCTACCCTTCCCTTAATTTTATAGCTTTATTCTATCACTCATTTTCCCCCCAGGTTACTAAATATAAAATAAACAGTTGAACTACAAGATTCTGAGAGTGCTCTGTTTGGATAAGAGTGTGAGTTCAGTGAATGGCCAGGCAAGTTTGACATTAAACCCATGGCCTTATGGGAACAAGAGAACTGAGAAAACATAGTTCCTCATATTTCCCCTATTTCAAGTTCAATCCACAGGAGCAAGAAGATTAAATAGGAATTCCACTCTCTGGGTGAAAAAATGCCCCAGTTTTGTCTTCCATGGCAATTTCTATTGAATCAAAAGAAGCTAATTTGTTAAACTTCTGTGAGGCCCAAATTGGCACATTTTCAAAAATCATTTGCTTGGCTGGTTATTCTCACAAAATCAAAAGAAGACAATAAGCTACCAGCCAGAAAACAGTGGGAGGGAAGGATCTGGGGGAAATACAACTTTCTGATCTCCTTGGGATGCTTACCCCAGTGTATTAATGAAGATGATTATAAATAATCCAATAAATGTCAAAGTAAATATTTTCAGGGTATAAGGAGCCTTGAAAAAGGAGCATGTGCATTGTGTCATTGACATGTTTCAAAAGTTTCTGCATATTGAAAAGTCATTAAATAATATTAACATGCATTTTCACTTTTGATAGCTTGTCATGTAGATGTTTTGTTGTTTTGTCTTAAAAATTCTTTCTTGGATCTAAATGGTGGAGATTTTCTGAGCAGATCTTTCTATGCTTAAGCTTTTTTGGGGTTTTATTTTCCAATACTGTATGTATCTTTATATTCCATGTCCAACTGACTTAGGGAACTTGGAATTTCATTTTGTTTTCCATTTAAAAGGTGAAGTTTTCAGTATAAGCTTTAAAGGAAATGTATCTTCCTTAGTTCACTAATTACAATTTAGGCATTTTTTAACTAGGCGATTTCCCAGTTCAGAAATGAGAAGTTAAATTTTGTTATTCCTTATTTAAAGAATGGCCACCATTTCTCTTCCACGATTCACAGTTCATCAATACCATGCTCCATCAGATTGCTTCTCTTGTCTACCAAGAGGAGCAATCAAGTTGAAGCCATATACTTCAGGAGAATGCTTCCTCCATAATACTTGGTCTCAACTGAAAATTTATCAAGATTTGTACTATATTTGACTGAATTAATTATAATAACAATTACCAGAATTATAGTACTTTCTACTACTGTCCTAAGTATAATATGTATACATATATATATAATATCAATATAAACATAAGTGTCTAATAAATATATAATGTATAACTAATTCTTCCTCAAAATATTAAGAGCTAGAAATTATTATTATCCTCATTTAACTAGTGAGGAGAAACTGAGAGATTGTATAGATGAGAGGTTACAACCACCTGTAATCCAAGATCACACACCTATTCATAGAAGATGAGATTCAAAATCTAGAGCCTAAAAAAAAAAAAAAAAAAAATCAGAGCCTTATTCCAGATTCCATATTTTAACCACTTTGTTTTTGTTAGGTAATTCAAATTTCTTGTGATACGGATTAGGTCTGACGTGGAGTCCTTGGTCATTTAAACTTTACGGATTAATGGATAGCACAGGGATATCTCCTGCTACACTGTGCAAACAATTTCTTTACTACTCGGTAATGCTAACTGAAATTCCTAACATTAACAGGAGTGCCATTTCTTGAAGTTAAGACGTTGTCTTTCAAAGCCATCTGTAAAAATTAACAAATATTTTCTCCAAGAAGTGATTGACACAGGAATAAAGTCAACAGAGATTTACTTCTGAGATTTTGTAGTTCTTACAAAATAAAGAGAGAAGTCCCTTAAGAAAATGGCACATACATATGAGGTACTAGTTGGGATCACAGAAGAGAGTTAGGGCTGATGTGGAATTTTGTACAGTAACACTGGAGGTCAGGACCCAGATGGAAGGAGTAAGTGGTTTTGTATGGTTAAGACAATGAGACCCTGGACTGAAGTTAGAAAGGGTGCTGCCTCATTTCACAGTCAATTCTCATACAACAATAGCTAACAATCCTAGGGAGTTGAAGTAGGCATTTTTTCATAGTTCTGAAATTGGCACCTTTTCCAATGACCTTTCAGTTGGAGTCACATTTTGCACTTGCTCTCAATTCTCACTATGTATCTTAAAGCTGGTCCATTACAAAGAGGTTCTGAAGGCAGAGATGGTTAGAGCAAGATCAAACCTTGAAAATGACCTAATCCCAGTACTCTAACAAACAGACCGAGAAGCTGGTATATAGAAAATTTAAGTGAGGAGTTCCAAGTCACCCAACATCTTGCTGGCAAATGCTGGACACAAATCCAATTCCTTTCCATTCATTGAAGACCACTTGCAGACAGAGAACACAGTGTATTAAAGAATGAAATGAGAGTCACTAGGGAAAAAAAGACAGCGCAGTCTTCAAATATTAAACTGAGTTATTTGATGATTTCTGAATGTTTTTAATTTTCCCCACCCTCAATTTCAGAGTTTTGTTTCACATCCTAGAAAACCTATTACTTTTCTTTTTCTCCCCACAATAGCTGTGTGTGTCAACTTGTACTCCCTTTGTGTATTGCTTATATATGTTAAAGTAGCTAAAATGATCTATAATTTTATGCATTGTGTTATGTACCTCTTATTCAATTTTACCAAAACAATAGATCCTCTCATGCTGATTTCAAATCTCACTTCTCAAATCTGTCAAGTGACCGATACATAAGCATCACTATTCTCATTTCTTCATTGGTCAAATCAGAGACAATAGATTACTTCAAAGCTGAGACTTTAGAATTTTTCACATCTGACAAATGACTTGCTCCCCATGAGTATTTAATAATTGTGAACTAATTTTGATCTATCCAAGGTCATAGCATTTTACTAATATCTAGACTTCTGCCTATAAACTCAGCATGACTGTGGTAGCTACAAATACGAAATGCTCTTTTTTATTGCAAGAAATGCATTTTTCTTTCCATGAACATGTTTTTTTTTTCCAAAGTGGGTTTGAAAGTTTTTAGTCTTATGCCATTATTTCCAGAACCATCCCCTCCCCCTTCTGCAGCCTTTTGAAAATAGAGTGCAAAGTCCAGCAGAAAGTGCAGTAAAGGGCCACCTCACTACTCTCTGTCCTTAAAGAGTTGGAAGAGGTCAGTGAGGAAGATTGAACCTGGGATCCCTACTGATACGTACTCAAGTGTGGAAATGAGTTGCTTGTTAATAAGGTAGACACTTTATCTTAATGTTTTTCAGTCTTCACAGATTATAATTGCAAAAATAGCCCTTAGCTTCTCCAGCTGGTTGTTAATAGCTAAAAGAAGACTAACCTACAGGTCACTCTTGCTTCATTATGAACAGAGTGAAATACTAAGTAATGGATTGAGCCACTGGACTGACTTCTAGTCTAAAATGCTTTCTTAAAAATAATAAAACAGTATCCCCTCAAAACCGATATGAACCCTATCCATTCTGATTATTTTCATTTACCTTTTATAACTAGATTTTCCAAGAGTTACTAACTAACAGGAAGTTAATGGCTTTTGGAGCAAATAACTCCTCCCAGCTGGTCGTTAATCCTTAAAAACCTCAAGTGTTTTTTATTATTGCTACTTAATTAGCCAACAAACTAGTTGGACATAGTACAAGGCAAGTGCCTAACTTCCACAAAGTGCCAGGTCCTGATTGGAAAATGATGATGTTCTTAAATGTTTACATAAACTTAATTGACATTTTATACATGTTTAATTCACCCTAGTTAGTTTTGGTAATCATTAACAATTCCTCCAGTGGGGATTCTAATCATGCATGAAACACTTATTCCTAAGTAAAAGAGAAGTTTAACCAAGTTAGGAAATGAACTTAAAAAAAAAAAAAAAAAAAAAAAAAAAAAACTGTTGGTAACCACATTAGAAATAACATTTGGAAAAACAGTTGCATATTATCAGGATATAGATTCTTAAGGCATTGATTTTGTTTTCTGTTGCTATGGGCTGAATGTTTGTGTCTCTCCCAAATTATTTTGAGGCCCTAATCCCTAATGTGATGGTATTAGGACGTGGGGCCTTTAGGAGCCTTTAGCAGTAAGTAGGTCATGAGTGTGGAGCCCTGATGAATGGAATTAGGCCCTTTGAAGAAGAGATAATAGGGAGATGATCTCTCTGTCCCCCATGTGAGAATACAGTGAAAAGATGGCTTTCTACCATCCAGGAAACAGAAACTCACCAGACACTGAATCTGTCAGTGCCTTGATCTTGGACTTCTTAACTTCTAAGAAGCTAATTTATTCTGTGAGAATAAATTTATGTGGTTTAATCCACCCAATCTGTGGGAACTTGCTATAGCAGCCTGAAATATAGCAGCCTGTTTGCTTAATTCATTCATATCTCTCCACTAAAAGTAATATACATTCACAAATTTGTGGCCAAGGAAATATACCATTTTGTGTTTGCACAGTGTTCTCAAAGTGTGGTTCCCTGATCCATAACATTGGCTTCACCTGGAATTTGTTGAAAATGCAAATTCTCTGGCTCTACCCCAGACCCAGTGAATTAGTGAGTCTGAAGTAGGATTTAGGACTGCTGTTTTAGGAAGACCCCTAGTTGATTATGATGCATGCTAAAATTTGAGAACCATTGTTTTATTTTTTTTAATTTTTTATTTATTTATGATAGTCACAGAGAGAGAGAGAGAAGAGAGAGAGAGAGAGGCAGAGACATAGGCAGAGGCAGAAGCAGGCTCCATGCACTGGGAGCCCGACGTGGGATTCGATTCCGGGTCTCCAGGATCATGCCCTGGGCCAAAGGCAGGCGCCAAACCGCTGCGCCACCCAGGTATCCCGAGAACCATTGTTTTAGAGGGTTTGCTGTCTTTTGAGTTTATTTAACACTTGCACACACACACACGTTACTCATCATAAATATAATAGAATAATTCCCTCTGTGTGTCAACATAGGGTGTTCATAGCCTCAGGGAACACAGAAGAGGGGTGAGGTGCCTACTTAAAATTGTTGGAATCTTCTGTCTCATATTGCATTCCTAGATCCCTTAGGCACATTCATTCACTATTTTTTTGCCCCTAGACATTCTTAAGAAAGTTCAAAAAGGTCTCTCAGTTATTTCTAGCTATCAAGGCTGGCCTTACTAATTTGACTTGTCCACTGTTCCCTTGCTTTCATATAGCACCTTCAGTCTTCCTTTGCCAAAAGACATTTTTGGCCATGGTAAAGGCCATGAAGAGCAACCACTGACATACAAATAACTAAGTAGTGGTAATATTCTAAACCCGAGGAAGTTAGGAAATAGCTAAGATTTTCTTCCCCAAATAAATTTTTATTTAATTTAAAATACTAAATACTTGGGACGCTTGGGTGGCTCAGCAGTTGAGTGCCTGCCTTCGACCCAGGGTGTGATCTTGGAGTCCCGGGGTCGAGTCCCACATTGGGCTCCCTGTAAGGAGCCTACTTCTCTCTCTGCCTGTCTCTGCCTCTCTCTCTCTCTCTCTGTGTCTCTCATGAATAAATAAATAAAATCTTAAAAAAATAATAAAATACTAAATACTTTCAGTTGTGATTTTAGGTGATTTCTTCTTCCAAGTGTTAAATTGTCCCTCATGTTGTGGTAAATGGAGACAGCATAATTTAGGGTTGATTTTATTATGGTTTGTTAAAATTAAAAGTACACACTCCAATACTTATGCCAGTTTTGCTTTTTTTAAAAATTTAATTTATTTTATTTTTTTTTAAAGCTTTTATTTTTTTTTTTAATTTTTATTTATTTATGATAGTCACACAGAGAGAGAGAGAGAGGCAGAGACATAGGCAGGGGAGAAGCAGGCTCCATGCACCAGGAGCCCGACGTGGGATTCGATCTCGGGTCTCCAGGATCGCGCCCTGGGCCAAAGGCAGGCGCCAAACCGCTGCGCCACCCAGGGATCCCTAAAAATTTAATTTAAATCCAACATTCTGGGAAATACACCATCAAACACGTATTGCCCTAGATTTACTAAGTTCATCAGTAAGTAGTCCAGCACATAACCAGATGCTGTGGGAACAAATGCAATGTCAAGTGTGTTTTCCTGGAAGGAAAGTCAAGGAAATTTTAAAGCTTCAAGATACCCTAGATGAAGAAGACTATTCATCATCACAAAGTAAGAAAGGACCAGACAACAGGGACACTTGTGAATGAAAGGGCATGTCCCAACCTGGTGGAACTTCGAGATCAGGCAGGCATATCTTTTAGGATTCCTGGCCTTAAACTTAGGCTTTGTCTCTGCTAACTTCCAAAAAATGGTCTGCCCAGATTATCAGCCAGAGAATATTTAATTACAAGACTTTAAGCTCTGTTTTGGACCAATGTCTTGAAAACAAAACAAAACAGAAAACAAAAACCCTACATCTATAGAGGAACAAGGATTTTGCAGGGTACGTGAAATACAAAGACAGGATGATGGGTTATGAGTGTGCACTCAAGTAGAAACAGAGAATATTGAAAAATAAAATAAAGCAAGTGGAAGTAGCTTAAGCTCTGCTGCTTTAAATCAAAAGAGAAAAATAAAAATGCAGGTATCAGTGTTTATGTCCAGAATTCTAAGCCTTTTGTTATTCTCAGAAATGTACTGAAAGACACAGCAGTCAAAGAGTACAAAAAACAAAATTATGCTGGTGACATTATTTCAATTTTAGCAGAAGTCTTCTTGTTCCAAGAATTCATAGCACTCTCTCCATACTTTGGCTGACAGTGTAATTAAAATCATATTTTTAAAGTCTAAATAAGAATCTTTGCTCATGAGGATGAAAGAACTACTCAAAAAGATATCTAGAAGTGTAAAGAATGGACTTTTCTTCAGTAGACTTGTGAAGTACCCACTTTTTTTTGCCATGTGAAACTCTGAGAAAGCCCCATCAAATGCTACCTTACTTAAAGCACATCGACATTAGTTCATCCAACCTCTGCCACCAGGTAGTAACCCTTCATAGGTCTTACATAGAAAATGTTCATGACACTACAAGAAGGATCTTCCCAGGAGACTCAGAGAAGAGATCTGACCCTCATCGTGACCTTGACTTGCCTTTTGCTGCAGCCAGGAAGGGTCAGGTCTATTCAACAAATTTCTCAATGGAGAGGAATCTAACCCATCTATCCACACTACGTCCATAGGTCATATTCTTTTACTTTTTTTTTTTTTTTTCAGTTTTCCTACCCTTTTAAAAGAAACTTGATTCTAATGAAAAAAATAATGTTCAGGAGGGAATTGCAGTTTCGTTTGCATAGTTTTATAACAACTTATAAATATTCTTAACACCTACGCTCTGTTGCAAACCACAGGACACGTAGGAAGAGTCTTTCTCCATCACTCCAGAGGTGGAGGAAAATGTAAAATACCTTGCAATGAACCAAAATCATTACCATATATTCTGCCTAATAAATACTTGCGGATTATCTCACCCTTTTATTGTCTATTTCACAGCCTTGCAAATTGTAGAAAATTAATAGTGTAAATAATTCTTGTCCATATACATTTACAGTAGTGATGCAATTGATTTTTGCCCTGTAGACAGACCTATTTTGCATATATTTTTAAATTCAGTTCAGCCTTCCTTATTTACCTATATCTGTGTGGTTTATTGAGTGTTTCTTGAACCAGTTGTAACATCTCACGGATTCTTTCATTAACTAATTAGTTAAATAAAATCTTGGCATGTGTTTATTGTTTATCAGTGGGAGAGTATGATTGTACCTTTAAAACAAATCTTTCATACTCCTTTTAATTAAATGTCAGCTAACACAGAAATTCTAGTCTCAGGAATTGAAAACATGTTTGCACCTCGACAAACAATACCAACTTTAAATATAGATGGGATGTTAGAAAGATAAGGAATATAAAAGGGGTTAATTGTTCTTTCTAATTAGACAATTGTCCTTTTGAATATCCAAAAAAAAAAAAACTCTTCTCAAAAGCTGTACAAACATTTTAAGTAATATGGAATCTAGACATATACTTAGTAATGTATTCATAAAGTTGTCCTACCTTTTGCTTCATTTGCAATCTAGGGCTTGATATTTTAATTCCAAAAATCTTATTTATTGTATAATAAGTGTTAATGTTACATATCAGTGTTCTTTATTTACAAACCATTGTTGCCTAAAAGAACACTGAAAAGGAAAAAAAAATGAAGGTTTACTTTCTTCTCCAAATTCTATAAAGCTGAATCTGGAATTATTTAAAGCATTTTGGCAAGAGCCATCTCACATATCCTTGCTAATTGAAACAGACCTTTAGCGTTCACATCATGCAATACTTCATGTTATGCAGAATCATTATTATAATGCTATTGTTCTGTATACGTTCACCTCATGCACCCAAATGGGTTCTGTACTCCCTAACAGCAGAAGAGATACCATCCTATTGTAAGCTGTACAGCAGCAAGCATAGTAAAATGATAAATAATACCTGATTGTTTACTGATTAGTACATCAGTTGGTATAGTAGTGATGGCTTCGATGAAAAAGAGCATGTTTACTTTTTGGAAATCAGGAAGACCGGGTTTTGAATCCTTTCTAGCATTTACTGGCTGTGTGACTCAAGCAAGTTGCTTAATCTCTTTAAGTAGTACCTATTTTACAAGAGAGCTAGGAAGACTAAAGGAGATGGTGTACGCGAAGTCCCTGATTATATAAGAGGCTATATATGCAGTGCCTGGAGAGGAATAGGACCCAATAAATTATAACTAATAACAGATTGTAATATTCTCCACTTACTGGCTGCTTACTATGTGTTGGATACCATTCAAGCTACAATTATTATTATGTATTGTATTTTTATTATCATCATTATCATTATCTAAGGTGTTATGAAGAATCTAACTGTGCTGTTTCTGCCCTAGGTTACTGTGCGCAGTTCTTGTTACCTCTGAAGCCAAGAGTGAAATTCAAAATGCTCAGGAAAGTTTAATTTGAGTGATAAGTGAAGCGGAGGAGGTGTTAGGGCGACTATATGACAACAGACTAGAAGGACTAACCCTGACAAAAAGACTTTGGAGTAGCGGAAGCTAAAAAAAGACATGATTGACATCCACTTAATCACAAATGGTGCATATATGGTGAACATGGATTTGTTCATTAAATCCCGAACTATGAGGATGAGGGGCACCTTTTGACACGTAGGCAAGGCAATTTTAAAAAATGAATAAAGGAAATCCAACTTCAAATAGTAGATAGAGAAGCTATTAAATATGGCATGCCAAGATATGGGGAGGCAGGACATAAGAGTAGAACAAAAAGAGTGGTCAAATTTATAAAAGATGAGGCAAGAAATTACTTTTAAAAACAGGTAAGGCCAGATTTAAGAAGACAATTAGAGCCTTCCATATTCTCACTGGGCTATTATTGCAACAAAATATTTGACTCCTGAGGCTAAAGATTTGATATCCAAAATATGCAAGTTGCTTTTATGACTTGTTTTCTTAAAATAAATATTCAAAATTTCCAGTGAGCAAAATTTCAATCTATTAATAGAGCATACATACAAAATTAAATATATGCAAATGTATCCACTGCATTTGTATAGATATAGCATAATGCACCCAACTAAGGAGTTATAAAAAATGGTAAGTAAGCTGAATGCAGATGAATTGTGGTAAGAATTAAAAGTGGGATCCTTGGGGAACTGGACAGCATCTCGGGAAATCGGAGCGATTTTGATTTCATGCTGTATTTAAGTTTGCTGTTATATTTTCTCTTATTTTTACTTTTAGACTGTTCATCTTTAAAATAGCTCCAGCCTTAACAATTTTGTTATCAATATTATAGTATGAATAAGAATAGGTTATAAGACTGGTTTAATCTGCTTCCATCCATTTTCCATATATGAGGTTAAAGATAAACTTTGAATTGTTAGTCTTTATGGAAAGAGTTTGAGATCTGGCATGTTTATATACACTGTCAGAGATTCTGAGGACTCTCAAAGATTCTGAAGGGTCAGGCACACACCCAATATGCTTTTGAATATCTTTAAAATTTTATTTATTTATTTGACAGAGACAGAGAGCGAGCATGCGCACAAGGGGGAAAGGCAGACAGAGGGAGAGGGAGAAGCAGCCCACAGAGCAGGGAGCCCAATGCAGGACTTGATCCTAGGACCCTGGGATCATCCTAGGATCCTGGGATCATGACCTGAGCCGTAGGCAGACGCCTAATGGACTGAGCCACCCAGGTGGCCCCACTTCTGCAATCTTTGCTCTCAGTACATCCTATCTACGGGAGACTCCATCCTGTAGGCACCATGTCTGCCCTTCTCACTCCACCACCCACGTCTCAGGCATAGGCAGAGAGCAATTGCTATGATAGCAACAGAGAATCGTGGGCAAAGTGGAAACTGGCTGTTATACATCCAGGACTTTGTGGTTTGTCACAGTCATTTCCTATCTCAGAACACCAAGGAGCTGACTGCATTTTCCACCATGGTGTGTCATATATTTCAAAACAAATTTATGGTATGACCATGAACTACAAAATGTAATGGGGCAGAAAATGCAGACACACATCATGTTGCCTCCTACATATTTGGAATTTCTCTCTTCCTTGCTCTAGCAGCCTTTGAGTCTAGGAATGACAAACATTTCTTTTTTCTTCTTCTTCTTTATTTTTCTGCAGCACAGAGAAACAATACATAGTTAGAAACTATATTTAGATCAATAGCCACATCATCCTTTATAGGAAAGAAGGCTTTCACAGTTTAATGTTTTAGAAGTAAATTATTAAGCTCAAGTCCTACAGCACATAGAGTCAGTTTGGTTACAAGCAGGTGAACAAGTATAAAATTATTTCATGGACTTTATCTTTTATTGTAACTCAATATTCCAATATCTCAGGGCTCTGATTGTTACTTGACCACTTGGATTATCTCATTTAATCTGAGAAATAAACCCATGTTGACCCAGTTTACTAAAGAGGAAATTCAGAGAAATCATGTAACATGCTCATCCAAATCATTTAACTTACAGTTGTATTTTCATGAATTGATTCCTTAACTGCCTGGTTCATCACCCGTCAAATGAGCTGATTGGATTAATTTATTCCTAGGATTCTTTCTGATTCTAAACTTCCATGATTCCATGAAATGCTCTTCTGGTGTGTGTTCATCTCTGAGCCAGAGCTAGTTTCCTCATGTCATTGCTTGAGATTACCTAAATTCAAATTATTTCCCTCCGAAAAGATTTTTAAACAGGAAATACAGGCCACCTAGCATGAAATATCCAAATATGCTCCTACTACATATTTGTGTATGTATGTGTGTGTACATTTATATATATATATATATATATATATATATATATATATATATATATATATATATAAAACATACCGGCATACATACCTATTAAAACCTTCTAAAACCTTAAATACTTATTATCATATTACTGGACATTATTACTAGGCACTTTTCATATGTCATCCTATTTAATCCTAGAAACAGCCTAGTGTGGTTGGTATTGTTTCAGTTTTACGGATGAGAAAACTGAACCACAAGAACATTAAATAACGTTATTAAAATCATACAGTTAGCACATAAAGACACTTGTGTTTAAATCCAGATGTTTCCGATTCCAAAGGTCCTTGCTATTTTCCCTATGCCATACTACAACTGCTTGTTACAGTCCTTTATGTGCTTGAATTGATCATTTTATATTGAGTTCCTATTATGTTCCTCATGGTATTTCCTTTCCCAACTCACTGTCTTTGGTAATGCTTCACAGCAGCCCCAGAAAATAAAGATTACGGATCTAGAATTCTACTCTCCTTTCCCAGTAGCGGGTAGTTTGCATATAAATGAAAGAACAAGTGGATTTTACAAATGCAATGTGTTTAAAGCACACTTGTACATTGTACAAATACTAACAAACATCTAGAAATAATGTAAAAAATATAAGATGGAACTTTCTAAGTCACTTATCCAAAAGATGTTGGTTACAGAAAACATCAAACGACAGGGCTGAGGGACTTACTTTTCAGAGATGTAAAAACTAGTAGCTTTCAACCTTTTTCTTAGCTATCAGTATAGACTTTTTTTAAATGAAATTTTATATGGGACTCATATTTGCTTCTGGTGAGTGGGTGCAGGTACTGTTCCCCCAGGCATGCTATCGTGCTCTAATTCTTTGCTAACACTACAATTATTTCCCAACAATGTGAACATTTATCATATCATCTAATTCATTCAGTAAGGGGATAATAAATGTTTAACAATCAATTCTATGGGGGAAAAATCTGATTTGTAACATTGACTTATTTTTGGGTGTAAATACTCCCACCATGTTTAAGCTATAGTATATCACCAAACTGTAGTTGGGTACCGTTGCACATCGTCCACGTCATTATGAGCTAGCTCCAGCATCCACCTGAATTCACCCTGCTGAAAGGAAAGGGAACCTCGCATGCAACTTATGTTTTAACTTCTTCTCATTCTCTTAACTACATTAGAATATTTTTTGAATTAGCAGCAGTAAGAATACAACGAGTGAATGTGAAATGATAAATATTAAATAAACCAGAGAGTTTATTTCTACTTTATCTTATCATAGATTGTATTTTTTAGGTTTTCAATCATTTTACTTTACATCATTAGGATATTTCTTTAGGAAATAGGGATTTTGAGTTGGGGAATTGGTGTTGGAAGAGATTAAAATCTGTCATTTTGAACTGTAAGCCACTGTGGAAGGGGAGGTGAGGATGAGGAGATTGGGTGTAGGGATGAGTTTGGGTCACAGAGAGCATAAGAAAACAAAGTCCCAGAGAAGATACTGTAGCACTGATGGTCAAAGGGTAAGGTGGCTTGGAAAAGAAAATTCTACCTACTTGGCATCTTTTCCTAGAATTCAAGTTCAAATCCTCCTTAGTATGGGTTTCCTAGGTTCTTTGTCCCCAGCTCATTGGTTGCTAAGCCCTGTACTTAACACTATATGTTTAAAGGCACTTCATTTTTGAGGTAAGATAAGGTAACTAGATGTAAATGGAATAAAAAAAGCCTTTCAACCAGGCCAATTAGGTATTATGTTAGAGATATAATGATATCAAAACCATTAAACTCTATTTTTGTGCAGAAGTTTGAAGAAATGATATTCAATCTGTTTCCCTGCTATTTACTTAGTTAACTGCTATTGTTCTTTATTTAGCTAACTGAATTTTCTATGGCAGTCTCTGTATACGATGAGTGTTATCTTCTGTAAACAAAAGTGAGATCAGTATAAAATATTTTATAATAAACAAGGGAGGTGGTTGGGGGATGGGCTAGATGGGTGATGGGTGTTAAAGAGGACACTTGTGATGAGCACTGGGTGTTGTACCTAAGTGATGAATTACTGAATTCTACTCCAGAAACTAATATTGTACTATATGTTAACTAAAATTTAAATTAAAAGAGGAAGAAAGAGAAAGAAAGAAGGAAAGAAGAAAGAGAAGAAGAAAGAAAGAAAGAGAAAGAAAGAAAGAAAGAAAGAAAGAAAGAAAGAAAGAAAGAAAGAAAGAAAGAAGAAGAGAAGGAAGGAAGGAAAGAAATGAAAGAAAGAAGAAAAAGAAAGAAAGAAAAGAAATGAGCATCCTAGATGTTCCTGAAAGTCAAGGTATCCTTTCCTCTCCTTTTGACCAACAAAGCATCATTAAAAACCAGAAAACAAAACAGAATCCTAAATTTTGTTTGAGGGAGTTTGGAAGAAGAGCATATATCATTTAAATAAATTTTAACAATTTATTTACTCTAAACTTCCCTTCTTGTAAATTATAAATAGCACTAGGTGGCTTTATTCAGAATTCAGAAAGTCTCTTTGTAGTCACACAGACACAGATAAAAGGGACTTATGTACATTTTTCAAAATTCTCCAAGGCAGCTAGAAAAACTATTCTTGCTAGATAAATAAGTTATTTTCAGTGAGATCCTGAGATGATGATGATGATGATGATGATCACGATGATGATGATAATGGTTCTTTCCTTCAGCTGATTTCTTAAAACACTTTTTTCATATAAATCTTAAAATATAAAGTAATCTTTTTGTTTTGTCTTGTTTTTCCTATCTGAGCAACTATTTCCTTGTCTCTCCCTGTCTCTCACTTTCATAATCTTTTCTGTTGGATATTCGTCCCTAAGCTATCTTATAATACAAAAGACCGCATCAAGGTTGGGGAATATTGTCTAATTACCCTCTCACTGAAGGTGGCTGGAAATATGTAGATTTTGGTTGTCTTTTGTTATTTACATATTGAATTTTTCAGCCAGAAAAACATTGCCATAGTTATGTAACTAGTAACCTATCCCCTCTGGGTTATTCATAATACAGTATATTTGCCAGACATCTTGAAAGATGCTTATAATGTCATAAGTAAAGATTGACTTTTTAAAAGTATTTTTTAAGTGTCTATGAATTTTCTAGAGGATAAAATATCAGACTGAATTCAACCTGTCCTTATTTAAACAGTAATGTAATTTATCTCAGAATCATTATTTCTAATTAATAAAACTTTGTCCCACTTTGTGCTTTATGCACGTTTATGACAAAATGACATTATCCTTTACCCATCTAACCTCCATTATCTGAAACTATCTTTTTTTTATTTTTGTGAAGTTCAGTTGCTTTGGTCTATAATGGCATTTCTTCGCATGTCCTACTTTTCCTGTGTGTGTGTGTGTGTTATGTGTGTGACATGAAGTCCTAAATGATATTCAGCTCCATTACTGAAATATCAAGCACTCATTAAAGAGAGAGAGAGAGAGAGAGAAGGATGAAAAGGAAGAATTACAATGTTTTAGACACTGATCATATGGGGATTGTGCAAAGCTCACCATTGTGAAATAGAGAGTAAAATTACTAAAAACAAACATAACATATGTTCCTGAACACTGAGCATATGGTCAACAAAGAATGTGTGATTGAGGTAATGTAATTGCACTGTCAGCTTTTCACAGAAGGCTTTTTTTCCCCCATTTCAATTCAGATCAACAAATTTTACTGTACATTTACTCTATGTAAGGCACCATGTTAGAAAAGCTTTTCTGAAGGGAACTGGGACACGTTTCCTCCAAGAGAGGATGCACATGGGGACAGATGTAGGAACAAGTAGATTTGGGGCAGTCAGTGGTTTCTCCCAAACAATGGCAAAACCAGAGATGGTTAAATCTGGAAGAAATGTAGAGATCATTTAGTTCACTTCTTCATTCATTTATTTATAGATTCAACAAATATTTATTAGGCACTCTTTATGTGCCAAGATTTATATGAGGCAGAGAATGGCATGGTAGCAAATGGTAGATATAGTCAGTCCCTGCTGCACAAACTAGGGGATTTATTTTATCCCCAGTAGTACGTTAGCACTCTTTTGCTGGTAGGTGCACAAAATATAAACATATTTCTTTTAAAGTAAGCAGTTCTATGACTTGAGATATCTTGAATAGAAGGTCAGGGAAAGGAGAGTTCATTTCTGGACTTTCTAAGAAGACTCAACATAAAAATAAGAAAGAATTCTATACCACTGTACTCTAAAATGCCCAAGGATCTTACTTTAGAATATGTGAACCCAATCTCCTTTATCACATTGAAAATTCCCTCAACTGCATGTTTTGAACATTGGATTGACATGCTGAATCTTTTCCTAATATAACCAGATTTGTTACCAGACCTATTATTGTGTTCTCAAGATTTTCCTAGTCTCTAAATCTATGAATTTTGTTTAGCATTATAATTTTGTGATTCACCTACTTTTGAAATATTTGTGTTGTTTGAAACATGTGGCATTTTATGAAGAATGAGTCATCCAGTAGACCAAAGAAAATATCCCATTATGCAAATGGAACTAACACGATAAGTTAAATACTAGATTTTCATATATCAAGTAATATTGGCATTAAGCTATTGAGAATTAGATTGTTACAATGAACAGCTCTTCAATTAATAATAAAATATCAATTAGGTATGATTACAAAGAAATGGATTCAATACTTTTAAATTATCTTCAGTGTTATTTTTCTGAGAGTATATTAGACACACATTTATGCTTTTAACATTTCATTAATTGATGTTCAAAAAAATCAGTCTAGGGTGCCTGGGTGGAATAGTTGCTTAACTGCTTCTCTCTCTCTCTCTCCCTCTGCTCTTCCCCACCATTTATTCTCTCTCTCTCTCTCTCTTAAATAAATAAATAAAATATTTTTAAAAAATCAGTCTCTTGAAAATTAGATACTAGGATCCCTAAATATATACTTACTTAGCACAGTTACTATGATAAAATCAATCTAATTAGTACTAGTTATTTTTAAAAATTGATCATATTTGTTGGTACTTAAAGGTTATTGTGCATAGTTTTACACATAAGAAATTATTCAAATTGCCAAGATAATGTATATTTATCTGTCTTATAGTGAGATAGATAAGATACACACACATAGTGAAAATAGAACTGAAGCAAATAACAAACATGCCTAATTTCATTTGCTAACTTTATCTCACCAAAGTGGAAATAATTACACATGCTGATGGTGAAAAGAACACTTCAAGATAAATATGGGCTAGACATTTAATATTTAGATAGTGATCATATTAAACCTATATATATGGTGTGCATACATATTTTTAAACCTGCTGTGCACAGGACAGATGGTAAAATTCACATTTCTTTACACTGTGAAATAGATATTTTATTGAAAAATTGTGCAAATGTGTTTGGATACTATTCTTAGCTTTATATTATACCACTAGATATGTGATCTTTAGCAAATTGCTTAATCTAATCTTTTTACCAATAGTATAACATATTCAAGCAAAAACAGTAACATTTCCATATAGAAAGGTGGTTTAAAAAATTATCTTCTTTGTTCTTCAAAAGTCTCTATCTAAGCATTCTAGAATTTAGCTTGACTTGCCGAGACAATAAGAACAAAAATTCTGGTATTTTTATACCAAACAACTGAATGTTAGATATTTGTAACTCTTTCTCCCTCTTCCTAAACTTGAAAAACAGGAATATGGAGATTATGTAACTCATTTTCTGTCCAGTCTCTTAAATAAAATATGGTAATTTATAATCTTTATATTAATTATATGGCACTCACATCCAAACGGCTATTGATATCACTTTTAGTAAGAGTCAATGTTTTCTTAATTCTAGCCAATTTCTCTTGTGGATATTGTACTACTTTTGATTTTCCTTAAGTCTTAGATGTGAGTTGGGGAAGGTATCCAGACAGTCAAGTTACTGATGGGTGGATAGATATGGTAGTGTTTACTCCCCTGGAGATCAGATAGATCAGGAGTTTCCTGACATAGAAGACTTCCAGTGCTCACCCATTTCTGATTTCCTTTTCCCTCCTGGGTTTACAGAAAACAACTCTTTTTAGCCCCTTTGATTTTGGGAAAAGACATAGGACTAGTCTCACAAATGACAAACATAGCTTCTGGCTGAAACTCTTAAAAGCCAGTGTACCATTTCCATGTTTCCTTTTCCCCTACAATGATGACCTTGGAAGCCATTTGTTAAGAGGGCAATGTCACCAAAAGGAGTCACCAGATGGCAAAATACACTCTCTGAGAGTCATCAGACTTTGTGTCACCAAGAAATAACTAAGCCATTGAGTTACAGGGTTTATCTGTTGCAGCAACTAGTTAAGTACTCTGGCCTAACACACCTGTGACCATCTGTGGGGAATGTGCAATACCATAGGGGAAAAAGCCAGATCTAAATACATCTATGCATCACAGTATTGGCTCCGGAAAAAGAAACTATAAAGATGATTCCTTCCTTGTGGCAAAATGTGGTTCAGAACTACAACTCCCTAAGAGAAACATAGAGGAACTAAACAAGCCAATAAGATGAAGGTCATTTTATTCCAGCAATGGCAGGAGTAAGGAATAATTCCAAGTAGGCTGACTTCTCCACTGTGTAGCGATTATGTTTTATTTATGTGAAAGAAGAAAACAAAGTAGTTTGAATAAGGAACACTTTTTTATACTTTTATTTTATCTTTAAAAAATTTTATTTAGTTATTCATGAGAAACACAGAGAGAGAGAGAGAGAGAAGCAGAGACACAGGCAGAGGGAGAAGCAGGCTCCATGCAGGGAGCCGGATGTAGGACTTGATCCTGGGACTCCAGGATCATGCCCTGGGCCAAAGGCAGGTACCAAACCGCTGAGTCACCCAGGGATCCCCCTTTTTATACTTAAAAAAAAAAAGATTTGTATGTATTTAGTTGAGAGATAGCATGAGCAGGAGGGAGGGGCAAAGGAAAAGGGAGAAGCAGACTCCTACTGAGCAACGAGCCTGATGCAGGGCTCAATCCCAGAACTCCGGGATCATGACCTGAGTCAAAGGCAGACGCTTAACCAACTGAGCCACCCAGATGCTCCTGAATAAGGAATACTTATAAGGGCAACATTTAATTCAACATAAATGTTTCCTTTCTTCTAAAATAAACAGAGAAAATAGAAGGCTTCAGTATCAGTTATGGAATTATAATTGACTTAGAGAAGTACTCTCAACTGCGTCTGTATGCTTGTGCTATGGGGATGGATCGTAGAGAGATAAAAGATTAGAAACCGAAGGACCAGATTTATTCCTTAGTTGATTGTTCCAATAGAGAAATCTAGTGTGTTCTAGAGAAATCTAGTGTGTTTTTTTTAAATTGAGGGTCAAAATCAATGTGAATATGGAAATGTGGTTAATATTTGTATATTGACCTTGTATCTTGCAACCTTGCTAAACTCACAAGTTCTACTAGCTTTTTAAATAATTTCTTTGTGAATGGATAAAGACGCTGTGGTCTATGTATACAATGGAATGTTACTCAGCCATTAGAAACGACAAATACCCACCATTTGCTTCAACGTGGATGGAACTGGAGGGTATTATGCTGAGTGAAATAAGTCAATCGGAGAAGGACAAACATTATATGGTCTCATTCATTTGGGGAATATAAAAAATAGTGAAAGGGAATAAAGGGGAAAGGAGAAAAAATGAGTGGGAAATATCATAAAGGGAGACAGAACATGAGAGATACCTAACTCTGGGAAATGAACAAGGAGCATGAGAGATTCCTAACTCTGGGAAACAAACAAGGGGTGGTGGAAAGGGAGGTGGGTGGGGGGTGGGGGTGACTGGGTGACAGGCACTGAGGGGGGCACTTGATGAGATGAGCACTGGGTGTTATGTTATATGTTGGCAAATTGAACTCCAATAAAAAATAAATAATTTTAAAAAATAAATAAATAATTTCTTTGGTGATTTTCTACTCAGACTATCATGTTGTCTGAAAATGAGATAGCTTTGTTTCTATTTTTCCAACCTGTCTACCTTTGATTTTGTTTTCTTGCCTAATTGGACTGTCTAGGACCTCTAATAGAATGTTGAATTTTAGTGGAGAGGGCATACATCCTTGTCTTGTTCGTGGAAAAATATTCAATTTTTTACCCTTAAGAATGATGTTAGCTATAGGATTTTGTGAAATGTCTTTTATCATGTTGAAGAATTTCACTTTAATCCCTAGATTTATGAGAGTTTTGTAGTTGTTGTTATAAATACATACTGGTTTTTGTCAAATACCTTTTCTACATTAATTTAAATGATAACATAGTTTTCTTTGATAATAGTTTCCTTCTTTAGTCTTTTGATATAGTAGACTATGTTGATTGATTCTGAATATTGAAACTTTATATTCCAGTATCACCATCAACTGGTCATGATGTATTACCATTTTTATTACTATTGGAATCAATTTGTTAATATTTTGTTGATGATTTCATTACATCTTTTTTTTATGAGTGACATTGTCAAGTACTGATGAGGATACATAGCAATTGGAATACTCATACATTTATAGTAAGAATATAAAATAATACAGTTACTTCGAAAAACAGTTTGGCTGCTTTATACATTTGCTTTGTATAACTCAGAAATCTCACCCCTAGAAATCTTGCCAAGAGAAAGGCAAGCTTCTGTTAAGACAAAATTCGTTCATGAAATTCTAGAATAGCTTTATTCATAATCCCCCAAATGAGAACAACCCACTGTCTTCCAATTGGAGAATGGATAAACAAACTATGATAAATCCATGCAGTGGGATGCACAAAAAGAATGAACAACTGATTCATACAACATAGATCAATCTCAAATGTATTATGTTGTATGAAAGAAGTAAGACATGAAAGGCTGCATACTATATGATTCACTTAAATTTCATCCTGGAAAAGGCAAAATAAGAGGCATAAAAGACAAACCAGTCTCAGGGGTCAAGAATAGGGGAAAGGGTTGGCTGTAAATGGGAAAAGGGAACTCTGAAGTGATGAAAATTTTCTGTCTTGAATGAATTGGTTTTCAATAATGATGTTCATTTGTCAAAACTCATAGAACTGTATACTAAAAATTATGAGTTTTACTGTACATAAGTTATACCTCAAAAAACAACTAAAAAACAAACTCCTGTACTTTCAAATGATGGAAATTACTATTCCTGGCTCATAATCTGAAAAGGTTATTCACAATTAAACTACTGAATACTAATAAAAATGTAGTAGTTTTTCCTATTAAAATATTTTTCTCCATTCAACCTCTTTTTTTTTTTTTTGCCTAATAGTAAGATTGCTTAAGGCTACTGTCCTAGTCACTCCCATGATCATATTTTGAAGAAACAGTTTTGAACATCTACAAACAGAACTCTCCTAAATTTGAGCTATTGAAGCCCTATCTTTGCTTAGTTTTTCATAAGTGGTTAGGAAGTACCTGAGCTCTGAAACAGAAATAAGCTTTCCTCTTCCCTATCCCACACTCCTCAATTTAGCACATTTGCTTCTACAAGATTCACAAGACTGGTCCACAGTTGTAACTCTTCAAAAAAGGATAAAACTAGTATTTCATTGTTGTTGTTCATAACAAGCCCAGGATTTGAGCTATATACCATCCAAACCATTTTACATAAACTTTCAAATTGCTGAAGTCTAATTGGCAACTCCCTTAACACTGATGTGATGATTTTTAACCTGGGAATATTTTATGAGCTACTCTTACATATTCCTGCTTGAATCTCATAACAGATATTTTTAAAAGCAGGAATTATAGTAATATTGCTGTCATCTTATATTCATCATCTATTAACAATTAAATGAGGTAATTAGAAACCATGTAAAACTATTAAAGTAGTACCTGGAACTTATCACTCACTAAATGATGACTCCTAATTGTATTAGTATTTTTAGAAAGAATTAATATATAACTTCTAGGTAAAGATTAATGAAAAAATTAAAGTTTTTTTCATGAGGGTTGGTGAGAATTCTACTACTTTAATCGGACTCTCCTAACACCTAAGAACATTGCTAGATAAATTCAGTTGTATACTTAGTATACTAGCTGCACATGGTAAGCACTTAATAAATTTTAGCAATTTAAAATAATATTTTATTATTATAAGGTAATAAGAACAACAGCAAGAATGGCCCACATATTGTTTATCAAGAAGGCTAAGAGCAGTAGTTTGGTGGTAATTTTAAGGCCAGTGATTACAAGCCTGAGGTGCAGGCTTAAGAGAAATAAAGATAAACTGATAAAATCATCCCTTGGATTACTAAGAAATGCGCCAGCTTTATTCTATTTTCTTTTGAGTCGGTACCGAATAGAAATCTTTTATAGGGATCTCTGAGTGTTTTGGCTCAAGAGAGCTGCTTGTATTTTCCATTTTCATGAAGTGGGAAGAGGAGAAAGCAGTAAGAATAGCTCATAAGGTGGTACTGGTAACGTGAGCAAGGCCAAGGAAATGTGTGCCAATTTCGCAATTAGGTGGCTTAATAATTTTTGAAATAATATTTTCAAGGCTGCCTGATTTGCTTCAAATAGGAACATTCTACTTGGAGGAGACAAAAAGGACTCCAAATGCCCTTCACTTTTTCCTTTTATTGATGCCTTAACCGGTGTTGATATGCTATATTATAGCTTCAAGTACACTGTAGTCCTTGAAGTTGAATGGCTAAAATCCATTAAAGAATTCAAGTTATGAATAAAGAAATAGTTTAAGCCTACCAGTTTTCCACATTAACAATATCCTCCTACTGCCTCTTTAGATTCATTTTTCAGGTGTTAATAGCTTGGACACACACAGGTTGAATCATTACCTCATTGTTACTGATGCATAGTTTGTCTCTGGAGATAAACCTTGCATTTATCTTCATGTATGTTTTATCATGAAAAATTACCAGGGAAAGACTCCAGTAGGGATCCAGTCATTTAATTAAAATAAATGTATTCTGTTAATGAATAGAATTAAGCCTACAATACACATTCTTTGATTTTATTTGTATTTAAGGTTTTTTTTTTTCAATTCCCCAAAGAATTAATTATCCTATGTATAATTCTTCTGATCTTAGATACACTTTATAGCAGTTGTTTCAAGCTGTGTTTTACTGTGCCCTGAGAATTCTGGAAAAGCTTTCCAGGGGCTATTGTGGGACGGAATGCACGTAGGTGGCAAGTGATCAGGACCCTCATTTCCACCCAGCTTGAACAGTAATCAAGATTCTATCTAATTTATATAATGGGAATAGCCATTAAAAAGTGAAAAATGTTTCTCAACTGAAAAAGCAAACATTCTGGAAGCTGAGTCTCCAGCCATGTTGCATCCTCTTTTAATAATGAAAAACTATTTTCAAACCATGATAATGAGATCTTAGGAAAGAAATATATTCTATATTTTATTCATTGTATTTAAAAATGGTTAAAAAATCTAAAGATACTAATTTTATATGCAATATAATGAGGTATTAAAGAAGCATAGAGAAATTGATATGATAGAAAACTTGAAATCTATCAGTAAGTTTTCTAAGACCTTGTCATTTTATAAATGACATTTTATAAATTTATTTTATAAATTTTATAAATCATTTATAAAATAATTATAAATTACTAACAATTTATAAAATTGTTAAGTAAGTGAAGTCTGTTTTCTAAAGTAATATTTCAGTTATTTTTAATATGTTACCTCTATCAAGGCTATAATTTTCACTAAAGTGATTCTGAAGAGTTTGGGTTAAACAATTCCAAATATTACAAGCAATGAAATGTATTCAACAAAAAACTTCCAACAAAAATAACAAAATGAAGGAATTACATCTCCAAAGACATTTAGAAGATTATGAAAATATGCTAAATCATATATATGTAGATGAGTACAGTATTTGTTCTCCTTAACATACAGGCTAATAAAAATAAACTTAGCAAATACTCAAATTTCAGTTTTTCTGACTTCATTAGAATTCTATTTATTGAAGATATATATATATGCATATATATATGCATAAAACCTGGAAACCTATTTAAAAATAACACATAAATGCTTTCAAACTTTTTCTAAGCACTTTATCCATGATAAACATTATGAAAAAGCAAATTTCAAAATAAACATATTTAAAATTTTTACTATATTGTTCCACTGTCAACCAAACAATTACATGCCAAACTTTAGTGATGTTTAATGTGTGCAAATTTTTCCACTAGCTCTACTTTAATTTGGTGAATTGTCAGGGGAAAAAAAAATCCAAGTTAACACTAAGGTCGCAACATCTTTCTCCACTGTATGAGTGATTTTCAGATTGATTAACACACATGAAGACATGGCAAACAATGAGAAAGGCTATACAGAATGGATGCAGGCTCTGACAAACTCCAATAACCATAGCATGCTAGCCAGAAAGCAGTTCTGCCCTCTTCTGTTGAGTTTTCAAGTTTTAATAGTTTATTAATGAATTACATTAAGTTCCAGGAAAGTTAACTCCACAAAAAATCATCCAGCTAGTCAATGAATCATGACTAAAGCATTAAATTCCTGCTTTCTAGTCTTTCCTGCTGAATTTCATAGATTTGCATGAATGAAAATAACCACTTAATTCAATAATTTGATATATTTGGCTATTGCTTTTGACTTTTCCATGGTAATTACTTTAATGTTCAATTTACTTTGTATGTTTTCCTCCGGTATCAATGACACATCCCAAGACTTAAAAAAAAAAAAAAAAAATCAAGCTCTGCACAACTTTTTTTTTGTCATTAGTATTCACTTTGCCTATATTGTAAAGTCTTAGAAATCATAACTGCAACAAAGGAAATGCCCTTGTCAAGAACTAGACAATGAAATAAGAACACAAAATCAGAAGAATAAGTTAAGAATAATAAAAAATAGAAATTAGTACTGGGTCAGAGCTGTTGATTTCAAATCCACATTTATAACACAGAGACTTCATATTCTTTCCAGTGGTTATTGAAATAATAATTTATGAATCCTTATTTCCATTTCCTCATAAAGAAAGTGCAGATGGTCAGTGATATAAGGGAAGAACTACTGCTTTATCTTCATATATGTTTTATCATGAAAAATTACCAGTGAAAGACTCCACTTGAGAGTCAATTACTTAATCTAAATGAACCATTAATTGTGTAGCATGGTGTTGAGTGTGACTACAGATACACATACTGTGCTGTGGCTATATTTTGGTATTTTGCTTAGTATTAGTAGACAGAGTTAGCTCCCTTTGCTAATCTCTAACAAGTTCCTGAACCTTCTGTCAAGATTATGCTCTAAAAGATTAAAAAAATAGCACTCATTCCTAGTTACTGTTAAAGTGGATATTTCCCTTCTATTTCTATGAAGCCTATTCAATGACACGCGAATTGGGAATGGGGCAAGTCTCACACCACAGGAAACAAATGATGTAGTGAAACTCCACTTAATCAAATTTAGACCTGGTTATGTTACTATATCAAAGTAGAGAGGAAAGGAAAGAGTTCAGGAGAAATATATCATTAATTTTTCTGAAGTTTGAGAAAAATCCTTTAAAAGGAAAAGAACATCTTTATGACATGCCTCTGTGATAGAGATCCATTGATAATTTTGAATGATTTTAAATAGTTTAAAATGAGTTTAAATAGTTTAAAAGGACAGTTTACTTGCCTTTCATTTTAGATGCATTATCAGCTGCCTTGTTAAAAAAGCTAAATTCCACGTGGGTTGTCTCGCCTGCTGGTTATAGCAAGTTATCTCTTTCTTTCATGGTTATACTATACACATTGTCAATAACTGATTCTTCACTGTTCACAGTCAGGTATCTTTTTTTTGCTGATTAAAATAGCTTCCTATTGTACGCTTCATGAAATCTCTAAATGTTTTAAATCACAATTTTGCTTTTTAAAAAGAGTTATATGCTCATCTTTCTAAAAGACCATCTGCTTTCAAAGGACAATGGTTTTCATGAGTAATTCTAAGGAGAAACACAGTTATTACAACTTAACACATTTTTTTTTGTTAGAATAAAGGGTAACATTCAACTACTACTTAAATACATTGAAGACTTTTTGAATAGTACTTAAAGGCCAAACTGTCATTACTATAATAAGTGTTTCTATAACAAATTCCTCTGGTCCCAGGTTCTAAGGTTAAGTGACATAATCACCACACTAAGGGGAAAAAAAGTCAAAAATATTATAATTTAAAAATCATTCATACTTATCAGTTTTATTTTCATACAAAATTAATGCTACTAAATTTCAAAATTGCTACTTTCATTTACTTTTACATTATAGAGAATAGCAAATGAAACTCTACAATATATAATTACTATTTTTATATGAATCATTTATTAAAATATATATATACATTTTAGTCTATTTTGCTTTGTACTATTACAGCTATTTAGAGTCATTCACTTTTTAAGACTTTAACACTTCAACTTATACTTAATATAAATTAAATATAGTGGCTCAATTATGTTAGAGTTTGAGGCAGCTCTTTGGGATTTAGACTTATTTCCTATCTATCTATCTATCTATCTACCTATCATCTATCATCTATCGACATCTGTTCAGAGATAGAGAAGGATTTTTATTCCTGCTGGTTCTAATTAACTTGGAATATTACTGAAACTGAACTAGTAGTTGACTAAGTAGCCATGGTTTCTTTGTTATATGCAATAGAAATTGTTGAGGGAGGTAAAAGTTAAGACATATAATAAATGAAAAATAATTTTTAAAAATGCATTGCAATTAAGCATGTGATAAATAGTATCAAATCAAGAAATAAAAGTAAGAAAAAGAAGAAACAGGGCAGGGAGGGGAGAGAAAGAAGGCAATAGAGAAAAAAGATTTAACACTTCAGTAGCATACTAACTAAAAACGAAACATTAAGTCTGGAATCATGTGTAGCACAAGGACCATCAGAATGAATAGCCAAGATGAAAATGGTATGAATAAAAATAAAAAGACAGAGAAAATGAAAGAGTTGAGAAAAGTAAGATATGAAAAATAATAACATGCCAATGATGACACACTGGATATTTGCAAACAATACAAAAGTCATTTGCTGAAAAATTTCTATAGAGCTCTTTATGTCTAATTTTTAGATCTAATTTTTAGATCACCTACTCATTATCTTTTACTCCCATTCTTGGAACAGATATTTTAGACTGAAAGAAAGTAACTGTCTCTCCATATCTTGAAAGTTGGTGTGGCACCCATGAATGTGTTTTGACCTGACTAATGTAAAATTCCATGAAAGTTCATGGCCAAGTCAGAGTTGCTAATGGAAATATGTTCCCTTTGCATCTCTGAATCTCTTGAAGTAAGGAAAATGGGAGATTACTGATTCCAATTGACAATGGGAGAGGTTTACTATCATATCAAGACAAATGCTTTATGTTTCGTAAAACCTAAACTCCTATAAATCATCTGATTACAAATCTCAAATTAAATGAAACACCAGGTGAAGCTCTTTTGCTGTCAAACCTGATTAAAATCTGTTCAGATTGGAAGGCTGCAATCGTTGCCAAAATCTACTCTAATCAGCTTTTCAAGTGTAAATTTATCTGAATGAACAAACTTATTTTTTTAAATCAGCATATTACTTCTTTATAATTGCAGATTAATTAGTTTGTTAACTGCTAAAGATTTATAATGTAGAATACATCATATATTTAGGGTATGTGAGTAATAAGATGTTTAAGAAATATCCTATATTTTTTTAAGAAGGGTATAACAGAGTCTTTGACATACTTTTCCTGGAGCTCCAACTATATTTTAAGAAAGGATATAATTTGTATCTTATTGTACCAGAGTACTAGCAAAATTAAGTCCTGTGACCAATCAAAAGAATAATACTTAAGGCACTCTCCAGGGACTGACTGCTACATCAAAAATTTAAAGTTAGCATTTTTTAATATGTAAGGAACATTCTATTTTGGGGAAAGTACACATAACTATATTTGGCAGTATTATTTTTATCAGAAACTGGAAATATTTTCTTAAAAGCCCATCAGTATTTCTATCACACGCTTGTTGATTGGTGAAATAAGTAGAGCTGTAAAAATACTGCTTTGAGCAAAAATCTCACAATGGTACCTCGGGTTCAATGTAATTAAATATTTAAAGACTTTCCATGAGATTGATATGGTTACTTTTAGGTTACTAAAAATTATTTTGAAAAAAATCTCATTGATCTACAGAGTTTTCTGCAGTGTTGAATGTAAGTTAAAAACAGTTTGAAAAAATACTTGGCAGGGATAATGGAACCCTGGTTGCTTTTGCACAGATATTCATTCCTTATATTACAAGGTTGTAGTGGAAGTTAAGCAAAAAGAATTTATATTAATATTTATTTTATATTTAATTAATTTATTTATACTTACATTATTTTATCTTTCATATTTATTTTCCCCTGCTGACCATACTCTTCCATTTCCCATGCTATCTTAGAGAAAAGGACTCAAACTTATATCAAATAAACAGATCACTTGCCTTTTACAGAAAAATATCACACTGTGTGTGTGCACACATGACGGTGCAGGGACACCTGTGCACAAACACACCAGATTTTGAAGTGTAGATGCAATTGTCAAAGTTAGTGTGAGGATAAACCTCTCAATTCAGCAATTTGGAGTTATTATTTCAGATCGTTCTTTTTATTTTGTTGTTGTTGTTTTGGTAAACAATGAGATATAATTAATACAGAAGGGGTTTAAAGCTATACTAGTAGGAGGCACACATGCAAATTGTAAAGGACAGAAAGAGAAGATGCACCTCAAGGGGATCTAAGTCCCAGTCAGTCATGAGATTTATTAACTATGTATCCTTAGGCCAGCTGCTTTACTTCACTAAACTAGAGATTTTGGGTTTTCTGTTGTTGTTGTTTTTGTTTTTTCATCTGGAAATTACATTAGTTCAAAATTTTTCAGTTCCTACTCAGTACCTAAATGTTACTATTAGGAATCAAAGAATGGAAGTCGAGAGCAAAAATATCTCTTGATGCAAAACTTAATAAGAACCTGGCAGTCTGAATCCTCATCACATGTGTTTTGTGGCTCATGGTGGGTCATTCAGGTACAATTTATCCTTGAGTTAAATCTTAAACAGAACCCAATCTCCTACATTTAAGGGTATATCCTAGATAGCCGATAAGATCATTGTGATTCCTTAAGCTTTGAATTTACCTATATCTGATTTGTTAAATCAGTTTTATTTTTAAGGAATAACAAATTCTCCCATTCTGTCAAATATTAGTCAAGCCCAGAAAGTTTAAAACGAAACAAACTTACCCACGTTTATATTCCTATCAATGGAAGAAATACTATCGGAAGAAAGACTATCAGAAAAATAGCTGAGTGGTAATGTAATCCCAATTATTTGATTCCAATCAGAATGCAGCAATTCCACATTCCTATCTGTGAAAATCTACTCACCTCAGGGTCAAAGGTTTCCAAATACATGCCTCTCACTAGTATAAAGTATCATTATTATCTTGTTAAATTTAGAAACTGCCTCCTGCTTTAGCATTGTCAGTAGGTATCTAGCCTGTTTTGCCTTAATTTGGATGCTGTTGTAGTCAGGTTTTTTCATTACTAGGATTGGTGTGGATATTTCTTTTCTTTTCTTTTCTTTTCTTTTCTTTTCTTTTCTTTTCTTTTCTTTTCTTTTTTTTCTTTTTAAGTTTAATTTCTTTCTTTCTTCAGTTTCAACCCGAACATACAGATATTATTTTGTTTCATTTTGTTTGATTTATTTATTTATTTATTTATTTATTTATTTACTTATTTACTTTGGATGACATATGAAAAGAGTCCAGTGGGAATGTAGAGCCATCACTACTCCATTTGGCCCAAATTCTGACAGTAATTAAACATAATAAAGATGGCTATATGTTAATTTCCTTGTATTGGAATCATTTTCTCTTACATTTGCAATTGTAAAACAGATTCATACACTTCCTGTCACTAACCAAAAAGTAGTGCCTTACATGATGACCAACCTCCATAGGAATTTTTTTAAAAATTTTAAATGATAATATATTCTTTAGAGCTGCTTTCCCTTTTGAAATGCTATAGTTGGGGTCCTTGCCTTCTGAATAAAGCAGGACCCACCCAAAAAAAAGAAAAAAAAAATGAAATGCTATAGTCAATCATTCCATTGGTGAACCAATTAGATGAACATGTAAAAACTTGTTGACAGTACTAAAAGAAAGATGGGAAGAAAAAAATCTAAGTGGTAGACTGTGTCCCTGCCTCAAGGAGCTTTTTCCTTATTTATGTGAAGAAAGCAGGTTAATAAAGCAATTGTATAAATCTCTTAACGTATTATGTATGTATGTATGTGTATATATATATATATATATATATATATATATATATATATATATCATTCTGTGATTTGTGAATTCTATAAAGCCAGTACCTATTCAATAAACTGCCAACTAAAATTTGACTTTGTAAATAATCCTATGTATAGTTATATTATATATTATATATACCATATATTCACAGAGTTCTTATAAATGGATGAGACTATTCTCAAGAGCCTTGTGTCATATCTTAAACTCCCTTACTACATATTCATCTTTCAAACCTCAGACAAAATATGTACTTGCTGTTCACTGTGTGCAGAACAATGTATGAATATATAAAAACAGAAGAAAAAAAAAGAGCCCTGTCCTTAAGGATCCTAACAACATAATGAGGGATTTACTCTATTTGTCACTTAAACAACATTACAATAATTCTATGTTACATTTATAGTTAGCTACACATAGAACAAAGTGAAAAACCAAAATTAGATTCTTTTTAAGTGGCAATTGATACAAGAGATACAAAGTTCAAGCTTGATAACCTCACTCTTCAGTTGATTTATAGTTTCAGGTTCAAATAACATAAGGATATGTCATGATTTTAAGGTTTTAATTTTAGTCTTTTTCTCTTTCTTCCTAATGGAATAGTTAAGACTATAAAAGACTCCTCCATCTTTAATTTCTTAGCTGTATAGTTCAAAGGTGTACCTATGTTCTGAAAAACACTTTGTTATAATTCAGTTTTGGTAACTCAGCATCAAGCTATCATCTATCTGATTTACTTCTTGATTTAGCACAATGTGACAGATGTATCATAAGCTATAAGACATTCTCAGCAAAATATTTACTTTGTGTCTAGTCCTAATCAAGTAAACAAACAAATTCAGGGTATATGACATTCTTTTTTTTTTATTTTTTATTTTTTTTATGATAGTCACAGAGAGAGAGAGAGAGAGAGAGAGAGGCAGAGACATAGGCAGAGGGAGGAGCAGGCTCCATGCACCAGGAGCCCGATGTTGGATTCAATCCCGGGTCTCCAGGATCGTGCCCTGGGCCAAAGGCAGGCGCCAAACCGCTGCGCCACCCAGGGATCCCGGTATATGACATTCAATGGAAAAAAATCAATGCTATGATGGACAAAAGAAAAGTTTAGAAATATTCTAGATGAAAGATTAAAGAGCCATAATAACCATATGCAATGCATTATGGTGGTTTGAATCCTGGACTGGGAAAAGAAAATAACTACAAAGGTATTTTGGGTACCACTGGACAAATTTAATTATGGACTGGATATAATATCAATGTTAAATTTCATGGGTGTGATGATAGTATTGTGCTTGTGTAAGATATGCTTTGTTCTTAGAATCACTAAGGGTGAAGTGCTGGGTGGCACAGGCAGTTAAGCATATGACCCTCTGCTCAGATCATGATCTCCGGTTTGTGATATCAGGGTCATGGAATCAATCTCTGCATCAAGCCCTGCATCAGGCTCCACGCTCAGTGCATAGTCTGCTTAACAATTTCTCTCATTCTCCTGCCCTTCTCCCTCCTCTCTAAAATAAATAAATCCTTAAAAAAAAAGAATAAGTTAGGGATAAAACATCATGTTGTCTGCAAAAAAACATATACATGAACACACATATGTATGTATGTAAATACTACATATATAATTACATAATTCAGGAAGAGAGGAAGAAGAAGCAAATGTCACAGAATATTAATGGCTGATAAATTCAGGGTATACAGGTGTTTACCTGTATAGGTAAACAGGTCTGTCAGCTTGAAATTCTTCACAACACAAAAACAGGGGAAGAATTCAACTTTTTAGACAATAATTTACATTTATTAGATAAGCTAGTGAATAATGATGTCTTAAGATCTCAAAAAAAGAAAACCAAAATAATTCTGTATGTTATGGGCTGAATTGTGTGCCTTCAAAATTTATATGTCGAAGTCCTAACTGCCAGTGTCTCAGAATGTGTCTGTTTGGAGACAGTCTTAAAAGAAGTAATTAAGGTAAAATGAGATCAAATGGGTGGGCCCTAATCCAAAAGAAGAGATTAGGACACAAACAAACACAGGTGAAGATACCAGAAGAAGACAGCCAACTACAAGCCAAGGAAAGACGCTTCAGAGTCTAACCAACCCTGACAATACCTTGGTCTTAGACTTCTAGCCTCTCGAACTGTGAGAAAATAAATTTCTGTCGGTTGGTTGAACTACTCGGTGTGGTTTGTTTGTTTTATGGCAGTACTAGCAAACTAACAATACTGTGTCAGAATTCTAAGACCAATTCCCAATGACCTTCACCTTTGTATAACCCTTTTCTTCTGAATATGGATGAATATGTGAGTATGATGACTTATCACTCCTGGCTTACATTATATTCTAAGGCAAAGGGAGAAATTATCCAAGTGTTCCTCATCGAATGACACAAGGTCTCTAACAGCAGATTTCTTTCCATCATGTAGTTAAAAGGACGTCAGAGATTTGAAGCATAAAGCATGAGGGAATTTTGACATACTATTGCTGGCTTTGAAAATGGAGGGGATCACCTTCCAAGGAATGTAGGTGGCTTTTAGTTGTTAAGAGTGGTGGAGGCTGCCAGCTATTTAAAAAAAAAATAAATAAAAAAAAAAAAAAAAAAAAAAAAAAAAGTGGCCCCAATCCTACAAGACACTACATTCATCCATCCAACAACTGAAATGTGCCTGGAAGTAAATTATTCCTTAGACCCTCCAGCTAAGTGCCCAGCCTGAGGAACACCTTGATCTCAATCTTGTGAAACTTTAAGCAGAGAATTCATTTGATCCTGCCTAGACTTCTGACCTACAGAACTGTAAAATAAAAAATGCGTGCTGTTTTAACAGGCACAACTCATGGTAGTTTGTTCCACAGCAATAGAAAACTGATAAGAATCTCCTCATAATCTATATAGTTATGCTCAACATGTGTTTTCAAAAGAGTGGTGTGTGTGTGTGTGTGGTTTGCATGTATGAGCAAAAAAAGTTTAAGGGAATACTAATTACTTTTCTAGATTCAATCTGCTCATATGAACACACATAAAATTCATATACGTGCATATATAAATGTTAGCGACTTTTATACCTCCTTATGATTAACTTTTTATAATGATTAACCTTTTATAGCGATTAACACAGTAACATATAGACATTTATAAACAAAAACTTTTTAGTTGGAAAAATAATCAAAATCTTCCCTCCAGTTATTAGTATACCTATCTTTCATGTTTAGTGTATTGATCTTATTCTCAACATCTGATACGGAATCTGTCACATAGTAGTCATTCAATTAAAATTTGTGTGTAAATTGAATAGCCAAACAATCGGAGTGTGTGCAGGAGGTAGAGTGGTATAATGGAGAGCATGCTGACTTTAATGTGAGATGAGCTTGCATGAAAATCCTGCCTCCACTAAGAATCTTAGAGGAATCTATTTAACTTCTCTGAGCTTCATTTTCCTATCTAGAAGGCTGTATAGCAGGGTACAGTGTTCAATTGTAGTTCTGTCATTTTATTGCTTTAAGGTCTCCAGCAAATAACTTCCCTCATGATTTATTTTTGTTATCTATAAAAAAAAAAGACCTGAGTTAGTAGCATAGGCAGGGCCACCTTAGCTCATAAAGTGCCTTCCTATAAATTAGAAAATGTTGCCCCTTTCAACATAACTTACTTCCATTTGTGAGAAAATATGTACACCCACGTTGATTGTGGTATTTATGTCACCTGGTACCCCCTGTCAACTGTATCTGACGTCCTGTTCAGGGTTGTTGTTAGAATCAAAAGAGGTAATTCATATATGGCTCATGGCACAGAATGTGACTTATACTGATTATCCATTTTGTGTCAGTAATCATCATCATCATCATATTTATCATCAACATCATCTATATCAACATATACATAGTAGCATTTAACCAGGATAGAGGACTATATTAGCATAGATTAAAACCATGGTACATGGAAGGGTGGGGCATAAATGTTTGAAGGACCATTCCTGGTAAGTACCTTGAACACAGTAGTTCCTCAATAAATACCTACTGATTAATTGGACAGTTTTAGTTTTCTTAAAGAAAATCACTCTCAAAAAAAAAAAAAAAGGAAAAAAAAGAAAACCACGCTCTATTATAAGAAATCTAGTTCAGTGACAAAATTTTCTTCACTATTTAAGTGAAAACAGCATGCCATTCATTTAAAAAAACTGAATTGTCTAGGGGCACCTGGGTGGCTCAGTTGGTTAAGTGTCCCACTTGGGATTTTGGCTCAGGTCATAGTGTCATTGGGCAGAAAACAGAGCCCCACATACGGCTCCTTGCTCGAGGGAAGTCTGCTTGGGATTCTCTCTCTTCTTTTCCCTCTGCCCCCTCCCCACGTGCACATGCACATGTGCTCTCTCTCTCAAGTAAGCAAATAAATCTTTTTTAAAAAACTGAATTAATATGTCCAAATTTGGAAGTAAAATGTAAAAAATTCCCCAAAGGTCTATATGGAGAAAGAAGCATTTATTTTTACTGTCAAATGTTGAAGCAACTCATCATTTATAAACATTTGAAAAAATCTGTAGTAATCATATGTTGTCTTTTTTCAAATTTTTTTTTCATATGCCTAAGAGTAGCATTATAGAATTCAATTAGGTGTTCTTACGTTCTTATAACCACTACTGTAGGAATTGGATTTCACTTCATACCTCTTTAAACAAGCTTAGAATGTCTGTAAATTTAGTACTCTAATATATATATTTAAAGAAGACAAGGCATTTTTAAATTGCTACATTGGTATAAAAATAGATAGAATTTTACCAGATGTTTAATAGGCTGCAGTAACAGTCTGCTAGAGCTTCCTTAATAAAACACCATAGATTAGGTGGCTTAAACAACAGAAATTTATTTCTCCACTGTTCTGGAGGCCAGAAGCCTAAGATCAAGATGTCAGGACTGTTTCCTGGGAAGCTTTCTTTGGGTTGCAGATACCCACTGTCCTTCTGCTTCTCCGCATGGTCTTCCATCTGTGCATGTTCACCCCTCCTGTTCCTTAGTGTATCCAAATATCCTTTTCTTATAAGACCACCACTAAGCTCAGACCCACACTAATGGCTCATTTTAAGTTGATTACCTCTTTTAAGGTCCTATTTCCAAGTGCATACCAAGTTCTCAGGTACTGGGCTTTAACATATGAGTTCAACATAAAAGTTTGGGGCTTCAGTATATGAGTTTTGAGGGTACACAATTCAACTCACAAGAGACACTATAGTAGGAAGCTGGAAATAGAATTTTTGGATTCTTTTTCTAGCTTTGTTACCCATTATATTCTTGACTAGGCAATATGTCTGTGCCTTGACTCAGATTTCTTTCTTTTCTTTTTTATTTCTTTATGGCCACTAAACCTACATTATCTTTCTAAAACAAAACAAAACAAAAGAAAGGGGGCAGCCCAGGTGGCTCAGCAGTTTAGCGCCACCTTCAGCCCAAGGGCCAGATCCTAGAGACCCTGGATCGAGTCCCATGTCGGGTTCCCTGCATGGAGCCTGCTTCTCCCTCTGCCTGTGTCTCTGTCTCTCTGTCTTTCTCTCTCTCTGTCTCTCATGAATAAATAAATAAAATCTTAAAAAAAAGAAGTTGTAGCCAAAAGATGTTAAGTGATTCTAATGTACATATCCTTTAAAAATCACCAACACACTATACAACTTATTTCTACACTTCCTATTTATTAAAGATGAGATAGCTTGTCTTATGACTGTATGCTGAATCCTAAGACAAGTAATTTATATTAGGGATTCCTTTTCTCCTGGCAACTCAACCAGGGTTTTTGGGAAGTATTTGTTTTCTTTCTTGCTGTTGAGTCCCAAGAAAGATTTGTGCCATTTGAAGGATCCTCCCCTCTTGTATCTGATCCTTCAAGGTTAACCAGTGAATAATAGGGCAAACTCTTCCCTTCCAAAGCATTTTTTTTTTCCAGTAAACAAACAAACAACAAACCCTGCCTGCAACCTGAGCGCATGTTGCTGGCCACATTAACTAAATAGGTATACTCTCACCTAAGACTTATTTAGTCTACCCATCTTCCATGAACTTTACTCCTTTGTGAGCAATTTCTCCCATCCTGAAAATCCTATTGTTACAAAGATTTTATTTAAAAAAAAAAATCAGGGATCCCTGGGTGGCGCAGTGGTTTAGCGCCTGCCTTTGGCCCAGGGCGCGATCCTGGCAGACCCGGGATCGAATCCCACATCGGGCTCTCAGTGCATGGAGCCTGCTTCTCCCTCTGCCTATGTCTCTGCCTCTCTCTCTCTCTCTGTGTGTGACTATCCTAAATAAAAAAAAAATTTAAAAAAAAATCAATGCAAAGTTAGTCATCCTGCCTGAACCTAAACAGGGCCAATATAGCAATTAGTAGAATGATGATACTCTCGGTCCTACTGAAAATCCCCTAAGCCTATTACAGTTGGGTTTCATATCTTGCTTCCATGATGGAAGATGTGGGAGAAGGGACAGAAAAAGAAAGGCATCGCCATTAAAATAATTTCTTAGAACACAACATCCTTGAGTGCTTCATTTAACAAAATATGTCATTTTAGAAGCACTTCTGAGTGAAAGTCAAATGTAAATTTTATATACTGACTATAAAGAATAAAACGTCCTCCGGGAAGAAATTTGCTCACCCATGAAAGTTAGAAAGCCTTCATCTACAACCCCAAATGCTAGATTAGTTGCAGATAAATGATGGATTGAATAGTTTCTAAGAAGACTCCTTGTTCAGCCTTCAGCTCTGTCCCTATAGAGCCTTGCAAGAGCATTTGTTTACAGTACATCATCCCTTAAGCCAAAGAGATTTTATCAGAGTTGTCTGTGGAATTTATCTATTTTGCTTTACCCCCTTTATTTTACAACATTTCAAAGTTTGCATTCCCTATAGTTTCCAATCCAGGCTGAGGGACATGAGTCCCTTTTATCCTGTGACCTGTGATCTTAGATCAGAAAACCAACAAGCAGTGACTCCTTGAGTCAAAAAGTGAGGCTTTTTTTAAAAAATGCTGCTCTTGCTCTGCCTGTGTGAACTGTAAGTACTCGGTTTTATCACCTATGCCTCCAATCAAGCTTTCTTAAAATTGCAGAGGCAGACTTTCAGAGACCCATTAGTACATTGTGGGGCAGAATGAAGAGAAATGTCACCCTCCACCCATCCCCACTGTGCTAGGAAAAGGAACCAACATTAGACAGATTCTTTCAATTCATAATTACACTTTTCCCCACCTTTCTGTCACCCTTCCATATCAATGCTTAACTAGGAGTCTTTTTATTATTAAAGAAAGGTCAATGTTTTGGCCTCTCCATTGCTAAAGAGAGGAGTCTCAGAATAAAATGAAGAGCAAAACAAAAAGAATTGAAAGAGACATAAACTGTCCTCATGGGCCTCATATGCTTTCCCTTTAATCTGTAAGATCATTTGAACTTCTCTACCTGAAGAAAAGCTTAGCTGTGTGGCTCTCATATATTAGCTCATTGCAAAGTGACCTCTAAATCACTATTACTTAGAAACAAGCGCCATACTCCCATTCATTTCATTGTCCTGTAGTCTAGTTTCACTGCTCTATTCTACTATATATTTTTAAAGGGCAGGATCTGTTTGCTAATAACCTCCCACTTGAATTTCATTTTCTTTCTCTGACCTCTGTCAAAGAAAGAAAATTTAGAAAAAAAATTATAAAAGGATTTCTACCTTATATCCTAGGGGAAAGATCACTGTATAAATATAAGAAGTTCATTAATATCTTCCTATCTAAATAAAGTTTGAAATCCCACACACTAGAAACACAATAGAAGAAGAGGTCAACTCATGCAGGGGAACATCCACTCTAATAACTCAGTTACTTTCATTTTTCATTAATGCTTCTATTCCTATTACCCAGGAGACTTGTTATTTTTACTGCATTATTCAATTAGAAGTGATCACTCCCCATGTCAGTGTGATATAACCCTTTTGGGATAGCGTTTTGTGGTTTTCAGATGACATCATATTTTTAAATTAGGTGGCCTAAGAGGTCCTCTGAGGAGTTCCATCCTTCTTTACCTCAGCATTTCACAAAAAAAGGAAAGCAAGTTCAAAGAAATGTAAACTGTCTTCACCAATAACAGCCAATGTATAGGAGGACAGAGGACACTAAACTCAGTTTTTTCATTTCTTCAAATGAGATCACTTCTAATTTCAGGACTGCGGCGTTGGTTAAATATGATTATTCACTAATGTTTTGAAGCCATGTATTTTAACTTTAGTCAATTGGTTAACATGATGTTTTTGGAAGAGTTCCTAGAAAAAAGCCACCTGTCCCAAAATAGTCTTGATACCATATTTGTCCTAATGTTTGAATATAACATACCTAATTATTAAAAACTGTTAACAACTTAAATCAAATGACTGTATGTGGTAGATTAATCCTATTCCTAGTGACATCCTTAGAGAATAAAGCCAATTTTCAGTAAGAATGAGAGAGAGGGCTGTTAGGACGTTCTATCAAAAAAAAATATAAAAAAAAAAAAGATTCTCAGGTTAAGGTGTGTGGTGGAGAAAGTCTTTACTATGCAACACACACATTTTTTTTTCCTTTTTTTTTTCTTTTATATATAGAGAGGAAGGGCACAAACAGGGGAGGGGCAGAGAGAGAGGGAAAGACAGAGAATCTTAGGCAAGTCTAGAGCCCAACAAGGGCTCAGTCTCATGACTGAAATCATAACCTCAGCTGAAATTAAGGGTCTGACGCTTAACCAACTGAGCCATCCAGAGTCCCCACAACAGATACTATCTTATAAGCATTTTACTGTGAGGTGGGTACAGATGTCTTTTGTACAGATGAGGAAATGGATGCTTGGAAAGGTTAAGTCAATTGCCTAAGGGTGAAAATATTCACAGAGGAACTGGGTTTGGAGCCAAGCAGGTGCGATTCAGAAGCTCTGATGGCACACTGTGCCTGCCTCCTCCCATGCAGTAGGTGGAAAGAAGGAAGGGGACTGAAAGGACATTGTGGCACATGCTGCTTAGTATCTCTGCCTACCCAATAGCTATTCTCCCCCTTGTTCTTTAATAGCAGATCCACTAATTCTATTTTGGAAAGCAATGGGCCCTGGCAAAAATACTCATCGCATCACACCTCATATGTTCAGTTCTGGCCAAGGATATTTAAGCAGAAATCCACTGAGCTTGATATTTTGTCAAACAGAGAGACTGGTACTTGCCTTTTCCATTTTCCCCTTCCCTTCTTTCTGCCTGAAATGAACTTATCTACTTGTATGGGTGAAGTCGTCATGCTCTGACTATAAGACTGACAGCTCCATGCTAAGAATGGGCAAAGAAGCATTTTTTTTTTTTTTTTTTTTTTAATGAGAACAACAAATCCCTACCTGGTAAGTCACTGTTTCTGCTGTGTCCAATGCAATCCTAACCAATAAGGTGATATGCAAAAATAGAAGAAAGGCCCACGTTTTTATAGATGCCACCATATTGCCTGAGTTTGGCCCCATATGGTAGTGGATACACACACAGCTCTGTGCCATATATTTCTACTGTGAGGGGCTATGCTGCTTCCTGTGGCAGCAGTACCTGGGCACAGACCCAACTCCATACTGGACAGTTCAGTGCCGACACCACAACACAGGTTGGCAAACTACAGCCCACTGGCCAAATCCCACCTGTGGCCTGTTTTGTATAGACAGTAAGCTGAGAAAGTTTTTGTTTTTTGTTTTTTGTTTTTTTGGTTTCCCATTTTAAAGGGTTTTACAAATAAACACAAAATAAGAATACACAATGGAAATCATATGGGATCCAAAACCTGAAATATTTACTATCTGGTGCTTCATGGAAAATGTTAGCTGACCTCTCAGAAGGACAGGAGAGAGGAGAGTCAATGTACCAATTATCACAACGATCCTATTGCAAATCATACCCTCCTTTCAGGCCATTTTTACTCTCCTTTGTTAGCCAGTGAGTCATTATATCCAAAGTATGATATGTAATCCAATGGCACCCTAAATGATTTTCTAAAAGGGTGCAGTGTAGGGCATTCGGGAAGGAAAAGAAACAGCAGAACTAATACCTTCCTGACTTAAAAAGAAAAAAATCCAGTTTTAAGTATATTAACATCAGATTGGCAGAAAACATCATACGTCAGCTGAAGCAGATTGTTAGAAAGGAAGTATCATTAAGCACTGAACAGAAAATCCTAGAAGGAATTAAATTTTGAATACTTCAGAATAAAAGTGCCTTTCAAGAAGACTTCTCTGCCACAGGTGGTGCGAAGCTTTCATTCCACAAATAAACATTATCGCCATTCACTTTAATTCTTGTCACACACAACGATGCTAGGCTAACAACTAGACTGAAAGCTCTGAGTAGGAAGATGGTGATTTTCCTGATTTTCTATTCTCATCGCCTTGTAGAACCTAAAGATGATTAGCCATTTAGATGCTTGAAAAATTACTTTAAATAATATGGAGAAATAAGGGGTTTTATTTTTAATAGAAGGCTAAAGAATCATTTCTCACATCCAATGTAAGAATATAAATTAATAAATTTCTCCAATTGCATATTTGAAAAAATTCATCCCAACATGCAGTCAGCTTAGTAGTAAACCAACCTCCCACGAAAGTTTGGGGGTTTTGGGTTTTGTTTCATTTTGTTTATGGCTTTTTTTTTTTTTTTTACTAGAGTCTGGGCCTAAGCAGAAGAGGAATATATGTGCATATTAACCTATCAAATTCCCAAATACATAAATTTCATTTAAGTTCAAAATTTCTTGTTTTTCTGCATGCGTGTTTATCTTCGAAAGCATTTCAATCATTGACATTTCACAAGTAAAGCTTTTTTTCCCTCAAAAATACTCATTTTTTTCCTCCTATTAGAATGTTGTCATTGCAGAGCTTTCCCACATCATAATAAATTTGATGATATATTGCTCTTCTTATTTTAAAGGTTAAGAGGATTTAGGAAAAATAAATGTATTGCATCAGCTGTTTTCATCTAATATTTTGTAGGTACAACACACTTTGTCTTCAAATGAAAGATGATAACACACTCTCGTTCATACACTGAGCACAAAATTATCCTTCCTAAGAATCAGTCTCCAAGGTTTTCGATTTCTAGTATTTATCTTCACATTGAATGTATACATCTATATAATTATAAAATTATGCAATTATTTTATGTAGATCAGTGATGACTGCATATGAATATCATAAAACAACATATTACAAAGTACTATGATTAGAGAAAATGGTAATTGTGAACATCTGGATTGAGAAATTTAAATTTGAAAAACTCTGATATTTTTCATAAAGCTTTTTTCTATGCTTGTCCATATTTCAATGGGTACCGACTGAAACCATTTATTTCGAGCAGGCTAATTTAAATAGATCCAAATACATAGCACAGATCAAGCACTCAGGTAGAGAAATAGTCATCTCTCTGTTTTGTTATGTAACGACACTGATATAAGAATAGTTTTAACATTTCCTTTAAGGATATTCAGCAATTTTGTTGTTAAAAGATAGAGTAAGAACTGCCAAAATGAAGAAATATTTTTAAATAGAATTCATCAAATTTTATTGGAGAGGAAAATAACTACTTAAAAACTGCCAAAAAATATCTTGAGCAGGTATGAATTTTCATTTTAAAAATATTTTAAGAAAGCAGAAAAATCTATCTGTATCTTTAATGGACCCATATGCAATTTCTAATTTAAGGTCTCAGGCTGCTAAAGCCCCTAATCTCTGTGAATGAAGGATCTACCTTTTCTAAAACCCAAGGTACTATCTACTTTCCAGGCAGGGTGGACATTCAAATACTTAACAACACTGTGGTGAATACTCCAACTATTCACTGGAAATGCCAGTCAGGGTGGATGCTGGCTGGCACACACAGGTCTAGTCCATTGGTGTGGTCCTGATGGGTGTCCGCCCTTTTGAAAGGTGTGAATGGGCATGAGTGGGGGAGGGAGATACTTGTCATCCATCCACTTTAGCATTCACTGCAAGGTCTCTTTCCTCTCTGGGCTTGAGTTGTGATGACACAGGTCCTTGCTACTCCTCTTTATTACAAGCCTCTCCAGGCTGAGTCTCCTACTGAACTCCCTCTTCGGCACAAAAGTAACATCATTATTTTCTACTCTCCACCAGAATAAAGGAAAGTCCTGGCTCTCTAGCCATGTCTTCTCAATTGTTTTTGCTTGGTTCCAAGTATATAGTTCCATAGAATTTTTCCCTTTAACATGGCCTTCCTGCCCATGCACTCCACAAAGGTCTCTCATGTCTCTGTCATTTTTCCCATTAGCAATTTTGTGGAAGGATCAGAGCAGAAACACAAGATTCTAGTCCCAAAACTCAAAAATGTAACTTTTTATTCTGATTGTGCCATGGCAACCCTCCCTTACAACTAACAAGGAGAAAACTCCTAGATGGTACTTAAATAGGGGAGAGTCCCACTACTTCTATATTTCATGCCCAGTGTATTTATTATTGTTGTCTTTTCTCATTACTATGCCATCTGTACACATGGCCATACTACTGAGATGTTTCTCCATCTTTTTCATGTTTAAAAACTTTATTATTATATAATTCACATACCATACACTTCACCCATTTTATTATGTATGAGCCAATGTTTTTAAATGTATTAACAATGTCGTGCAACCATCATTGCAATCTAATTTTAGAACATTTTCACCTTCAAAAGAGATGCCATACTCATTAGCAGTCAATCCTCATTTCCTCCAACCCCACCTGGCCCTAAGAACCACTCTACTTCTGTAGATTTGCCTATTTGAAATCTTTCATATGAATTAATTCATAAAATACATGGACTTTTGTGACTTGCTTCTTTTCCGTAGCAAAATGTCTTCAAGGTTTATCCATGTAGCTTGTACAAGTATGTCATTCTTTTTTATTGCCAATGATATTCTTTTGTATGGATTTACTACATTTTATTTATCCATTGGAGTTTTTTCCCCATTAACCTATTTTTTTTTCTTTTATCACGCTGAGAAACTTTTCTATGCTATAGGGAGTCTAGCATAGACTAGCATAGCAAAGGTTTTCTGAATCAAACTGGTGAAAATTACAAATGTGGTAAGCAACTACAACCTATTTCTATAGAAGAAGTGATCTGTTCAAAGGAAGGAGCAATTAATGCAAATATTCAAAAACCCATATGCTGTGAAACTTAAAAAAAATGCTAGCAAACATAAAGAAAATGAATAATCATTGCTGCTGCTTTCTAATGGCAAGATTTTCATCAAAACTTATATTGGCCCTGCCTGCAAGACTTGTAAACAAGTAAATAGAAATGGAAAATAGAATCAGTAATTGTTATTTCTCACAATATCAAGCATGAGGGATGATGGATTTTTTTTTTCCCCACTTTGACCCAACAGCACTATGTGATTACTTTGAGAATACTGATAAACTGGCACACTTGGTTGCTGGGGGTGCACAGACTAAACCTGAAGTGCTAGAAATACCAATACCAAAATTTAGGAGATTGTTCATACTCCATATGACAGTGGAAATTTAAAAAAAAAGTGTAACAGATTTAGCTGTGGCCCTATTATTTATAGTTTTGCTTTAGTGGCATTTTTCATGTATGCAAAACCCTTAACGGACTCCAAGTTAGATGAAGTGGTACTCTTACAGTTGGGATCCACATATGCCAAGGGCTTCTGAATGTAATATTATAAAGTCAAAGAACCTCCCTGTATGGATGAATAAATGTAATTTCTGTCTTGCTGTTTCAAAAGAAAACATGTTCAGTAATTTGTATGGTGCCTGAAGACATTAACAGAAATAATATGGGAGCTCAACTTGATTACTTTACTATTCCTTCTATATGCTCTTCTGTCTCAAAATGGGTGAAATAAATTATTGGAGAGGGTCTTATTCCTTTTTAGTGTTATGTTGTAAAGGATTTTTTTTCCTCTTCAAGTTATTTTTTTTTCTTGCAGTAACACAATCATATTGAAATAATTAACCTTGCATTTTCTTCCGTTCAAAAATTAATCCACACCTACAAAACTGCATTTTATGTTCTCATTCACATAGTCATTTTAAAGAAAACACAAGCAAAAGGTTTCAAGTTTCTTAGGATATTTGGGGAAAAAAAGAAAGAAAAGAAAAGAAGCAACTAGAACAGCATCATCTGTGAAAACAACTGACATTTAGTTTCACATGTAAGGTAAATCTGAATGGCATGAGAACCTTTCTACTCACAGATATCTAAAGACTCGTCTGAATCATCAGGGCAGTCAGGGTCCCCATCACACAGCCAGCTCTGGGAGACACAAGTCACATGATCGTGGCAAAGAAATTCACCAGGATCACACAACTGCTGATCTGAAAATGAAAATGTTTCGAAATAAAATATGAATGATCTGAACATGAACACAAGAGCAGTACAAAGATGAAATGTGGGAAAGCAATACATAAAAGGTACATGAGTGTGATCCACATTTTTTGTTCAGTAGCGAAACTAAACCAATTATTTATCTTAATTTTAACCACCCAGCTCAACCACATAATTTTGATAGAATTGACTATGTTGTGGTCTCACACAATCTGTTCAGAAAATAGTTAAGAATTCTGTTTGTGTTTATGACTAGAAGTTTGGTCATATTGGATAAGGCATATGGTTATCACAGCCAGTGGGTTTTATAGAAGATGTTGATCCAAAGCAGACATTCTCGAGTATAGAAATTTTAGTTTCCTCCTCTGCTCCAAGAGAAAGAAAATTCAGAAATAAAAATTAAATATTGTGCTTAAACTCCATCTCTGAGAATGCAGTTCCTAACTACCCATCCTGATACTGGGGCTTCATGTCTCTCTACATCAATTAGATACCCATTAACATATTTTCTTTCTTTCTTTCTTTCTTTCTTTCTTTCTTTCTTTCTTTCTTTCTTTCTTCTTTCTTTCTTTCTTTCTTTCTTTCTTTCTTTCTTTCTTTTTCTTTCTTCCTTCCTTCCTTCCTTCCTTCCTTCCTTCCTTCCTTCCTTCCTTCTTTCTTTCTTTCTTTCTTTCTTTCTTTCTTTCTTTCTTTCTTCTTTCTTTTTTCTTTTTTTTTTTTTTCTACAACTTCCCAGATTACAGCTTCTACTGGACAGCAAAAGTGATGGCAAACTTTCATAAAGCTTTGCTCTAACTTAGGTTTCTATAATTGGTTGTATCTAAAAATCACATTATTGTCCTCCTATGGCTTCAGAATATTTAGGATCTGTAGTCTTTCCTCAAGTTCTAGTAAACTCATCATATATCTTGTTTGTTTTGTTTTTGCAATATACTCACTTATACACTGTGAATCCATTCAATAATATATTTACTTTTTTAATATTTTAAATGTCTGAAATAGGTATGATTTTTTTACAATTGATGATCTCTGAATGTGAAGAAGTGTTAGGAACATCTTAGCCAGTTGATATCACTTATACTTTTGTTATGTATATACAGGAATGATTCAAGATAAAAATCTATCAGTAAATAGTTTTTTCAATATGTATCAAAAATTCTAAGTGATATGAAAGCATTAGATCATAACTTAATTGACCCTCCCTCCCCCAGTAATATTCAGAGTTAACGATGCACTTTCCACAGAATGGGATAAAATATAGTCTATCTTTCCTTTCTCTCCTTCAAGCTCTTCTCTCTTGACCCCAACAAAATTTTCAGTAATATGCATTACAAATACTCACAAACATACATACGGCTTGTGGATATATAACTATTTTTTCCACTTTCAAACTATAGATGTTACCTGAAAGTTCCTATTATTTTATCTTATTATATTTTCCATTAAATTCATCATCAATGCCACCACACTTATTACCAATGATATCATAGCTGAGATTTTTTTGTTTTTGTTTTATATTAAGTTGATTGAGCATATTCTGTATTTGGCTCTAAAATAGGTGCTACAAAAATGTAGAAGTTACCATCTTTGTCTTTAAGGATCCAGCCAGCAGACTGCTTGTGCCAACATATACAGGAGGAAAAAAGTACTTCTATACAACAAGTTGCCAAATAAATGATAAATAAAATAACTGCTAAAGAAAGAAACCACAGAGAGAAATGAAGACAAAAACAAAGAATAGTTTGAGTATGTAAGCATTACTTTAAAAATGGGTAGGATTTGGATGAGTGGAGAATAAAGATAGGGCATCTAGACAAGGAGTAGAGTGACAATATAACTAAGAAACTAGTTATTAAAATGTATTTAAAACAAAAAATTTCTAAAATCAAAATGACATTTAGGTTATAAAACCTTGATTTTTTTTTCCCCACAAACAGTCTGTGTGATACTTATAAGTATGTTTCACTGCTAGGGGAGGAGGGCTTAAATTTTGCTTTAGATCGTCACATAACTTTTGTGGTTAATGTAGATAAAATTCAAACTGTTTTGCTTATAGACAAGGAGACCTAGAATTTTAAAGATGAAGGAAAGTTTATTAATAATTCTACTGGAAAACAAGCATAAACCAAATTTATTCCAGAAAAATCAGAATGGATGTTCATTCTACCCATAGCTACTCTGCATTTGATTTATGATCTTGGGATGCTAGATTGTTTTCTTCCTTCTTACCTCCCAAACTATAACAAATTGCTATGAGGATAAGGGAAAAGAGATGGTGCTTTGCTAAGTACCATTGTATCATGCCTGACTCAGTAAACAATCAATAAGTACTTATTGAAAGTGTAAAAAAAATAAAAGAGGACCATAAAGAACTGTTTATGGTGTTGGAAAATAGCAACTCAAAAACATAACTCAAGAGTCAAGGAATGAAGGACCTTGATTACCGTAGGAAATGTTTTGTGGATAATTTGAAGTCATACAAAAGTACTTAAGAAAGATTACTTATGATAAACTATTGTGCAAAGTCATCTCTCAGGAGGTTGTTGCAATTGTCTAAAGAGAAGCTCCTAATATTTGAACTAAAGTAATGGGGACTATGATGGAGACTCTGCTCCAAGCAATATAAGAGTTAAGAATTGGTGACCAAATGGCTAAAAGGCTCAAATATATCTCTAAGTAAATAGCCCCAGGAATTCACTGTATAGCATCCCCAAACCAAGATAAAACATAGGGATATTAAAAAAAAAAAAAAAAAGTAATGTGCATGTGAGCCTGGTCATGGGGGCAGTGGATTAATAACAGTATTTATAATAGGGGGAATAATTAGTGTTTTATACTGTTGTTTTTTTTTTAACCTCAAAAGCATTCCTACTTCCACCATCCCTATCTTAATGTGTTCATGCATTTACTTATTCAACAATCATAAATGAGTTTCCACTATGTTCTAGGCACTGGGGATACATTTTTTAAAAAATGCATAAATCCTTGTCATCACAAAACTTAAATTTTAGTGGCAAAATAGAAACAAAAATAAAATAAATGGGTTAAATGTATAGAATATTAGAAGATAAGAACCTATGGAGAAAAGTAAAACAGAGATGGAGATTAAGAATTGGAGGCTGTAGATATAATTTTAAACAAAGTCAGAGAATATGTCACAGAATATCTAACAATTGAAATAAAGACTTATGGAAGGGAAGGGTGGCATCTATTTGGATAAAAGATCATGTGGTGGGATCCCTGGGTGGCTCAGGGGTTTAGCACCTTACTTTAGCCCAGGGCGTGACCCTGGGGTCCTGGGATCAAATCCCACATTGGGTCCCTGCATGGAGCCTGCTTCTCCCTCTGCCTGTGTCTCTGCTTCTGTCCCTCTCGCTGTGTCTTCATGAATAAACAAATAAAATATTTTTTTAAAAAAAGATCACGTGGTAAAGGTCATATACTAAGACGATGAGGCAGGAGGGTACCCAGCAAATTTAAAGGAACACTAAGGAGATCATAATAGCTGGAGAAAAAGAAGTAGAAAGAGTTGAGGTCAAGAAATCAGTAAATATAGGGCTTAAGGCAGCAGATAAAGGCTTGAGTTTTACTAAAAGTCAAATGGGAAACTGCTGAAAGGTTCTGAGGAAAGAGACAATCTTACTCTTTTAAAGGATAAAGGATTTCGGTGAAGGATTTTAAAGGATAAAGGATTTCAGTGAAGTGAAGGCAGAAACAAGGAGATCAATTAGAATGTTATCGCAATTATGTATATGAGAAAGAATTGGTTGGTAGATAAATACATTGGTGAAATGGAGTTTTAAGACAGTGTTTGATGAGGAAACTTAAGTCAAATATTCTGCTCGCCATCTCATTAAATGTCAGAATCTTAAATTCAGATCTTTGACCCTCAGTGTATGACTTTTCAACTGTTGGGGGAATATAATGAGTATGAGATGCTTGAGAATAAATATGCATCAGGCAGTGATGCATTTAAGTCTGAAATTCAGGAGAATAATCAAAGCTAGAAACATGGAACAGACCTGGAACTGTGAGAAGACAGTGAAAAACCATTAGAATAGAAGTAGATGAAATTAAAGTGAGGTGGGGAAAAGGAGATGAGGGCAAAGATCTAAGAGTAGGTCAGGCAGGAGACAGAGTGGACAGAAAGTATAGCCAGAGATACAGTAGAAGAAGGGCAAGGGAAAGGGAGCTCTACTAAAAACATGTGAAATATCAAGACTTGGAATGAGGAAGGGGGTCATTTTGACAGCACTCCAGTATGGTGAGTTCTGAAAAGATGAGTAAGCTTATGGGCTGAGGAAAAGGTGCCAATGAAAGAAGAGGAACTGCAGCCCAAGGATATGAAAGTGGAACAGTTTCCCAAGGAAAACTCATGGGACTGGAATGAGGACTGAAACACTAGTAGGAGTATCTGCCCTCAGGAAGAAACGATAGAAATATGAAATAGATAAACCATTAGCTGGTAGGGAAGCTGGTATTCTTGCCTGACCTTGTTTTTTCAAAGGACTGAAAAGCAAGGTTATTTTTTGAAATTTGGGAAAAGGTAGAACTGGAAAGAGAGGTGAAGGTTTAGAGTAACTGCTATGGGGAATTGGAAAAGGAATCAACTAGGAATTTGTGAAAAGATTTCTTTCGAAGACTGATGAAAATCCAGGTAAAACTGAAAAGTGTAATTTAACAATTAAGTATTTTGTTCATTTTGTATTAATGTACACCTACATTGAACCACAGATACAGAATAATCCCTAGGGGGAAAATCTCAGAAGAAAATCCCTTGGGAAAATATGCAAACCACCCTCAATACATATTCACATGTATAGATGTGTATGCAAATCCATCCTAATTCAAATATTTATATATGGGTGTGTGTATATATGTATTAGGAATAAGATAGACTTAAGAGGATTTACTTAACGAACCTATGTTATCAGCTTGCTAAGCAAGCTCCAACCTTTAAAGACAATTTGCACTGCTGTGATTTTGGGGACAGTTTCATATTATCCCTCCAGGAAACATCAGTTAAGAATAGCTTGCTATGACTCACCTATTTATTTTTCAACCACATATTCCACTTCAAGGTCGGTTTTTAAAAGCATTGATTATATGATTCAAATGAATGAATTTTCAGTATTTCAAGGTGATTATTTTAGAAGATATCCACTAGATTGAGCTCCTTGAATCAAAAGCTAAATATGTTGTGTGCGTATGTATTTTCCATTTATCCTATTTAATGCTTCATGCCGCACTTCTGAGATAGTCAAACTAATCTTATTTAAAATATCTTCCTATTGTATGAAACGTAATGTTATACACTGTAATTAAAACAAGAAGCTTACGAGAATGTGCAGGCAGTTTCACTTATATCCCTAAGGAAGAAGATCAAAGCTAGTACCATGTCTATCTCTTTATAATAATAGACACTTGCAATCAAAAGACATGAAAAAGATTAGGACAACCATAGCCTATAGAGTTTACTAATTTTGGATTCACCCTGGCTTAGTATATTCTTGCTATATTTATATGAAAACATCTAATTGTCCATTTTAATAAAAAAGTATAGTAATATTTTTGAAATTTGGATACAGATAGTCTTTTTTTTAAATAGATGGTCTTAAATGAAAGATTTTAGATACATGAGTTGCTATAGACTATCTAATTTTTATTTTCTCTGGATGGCTCAGTGGTTGAGCATCTGCCTTCAGTTCAAGTTGTGATCCCAGGGTCCTGGGATCGAGTCCCACATAGGGCTACTTGTGGGGAGCCTGCTTCTCTCTCTGCCTATGTCTGCCTCTCTCTGTGTGTCTCTCATGAATAAACAGATACAATCTTAAAAAAACATAATAATCATTTTATTTTCTCATTTTAATGTCACAGTGAACCACTACTTTTTATCTTTTCAAAAAACAGGAAGAATCAAAGTCAAATACTAAAACTAATATTCATCAAGAGGGGTCTATTGAATAGCTATGGAGACTGTAGCTCCTTAAGCATTTTGCCATGATCAATTTATAATAATGTTATTCATTTCCCTTAGAAGTCAACTTGCTATTTAAATACTAACGAGAATGTTAATTTACAAAAAAATAAAATAAAATAAAATAAAATAAAATAAAATAAAATAAAATAATAAAATAAAATAAAATAAAATAAAATAAAATAAAATAACTGCCTACTACAAGCATAACAGGACACTATGGACACATTGAAAGGAAGTATAAATGATGAAGTCTGGTAATCATTACAAATTAAAGGTAAAAGAAGGGTAGTACCCACTCAACAGCTAAATTCCTGAGGAGTGCCATATTGATCCTAAGTTAAAGAATTGCTACAACCTCCTGCAGAAGCTAAGTATCAGGAAAGGCTGGGACTTAGGTTTTCAGATTTCAGTTAACATCAAAAATATTTATTTAGTATATATACATCTCATTGCTAACAGATATTTGATGGTTAATAATACACCACTCATAATTGCTAAAAGAGAAATACAGCTATATTTCCTTTCTTCTCACATAAGAGGCAATGATTTCATTACTGGAAGGACACAATGTTTGTAGAGGTCTACAGAAAGTATTACTAATTCAACTTCAAATTTCAATTAAGCTCAGGTAAAATTAAATGAGTTGTGTTAGTTATTGGGTATTAGGAAGTAGCTTACATCTTTCCCCTTTATATTCATGTACTCCAGAAAAATGTGCATATGTAAATGAAGAAAAAATACCTCAGAATTCCATATGAATTGCTTTTCATAATATGGTTAAAGGATTTCTTCTTCAGCGCTTTCCTCTACTATCCTTTCATGGTTCAACATACAGTTGTAGTTCTCGATGCTGTTCTATTCACTTTCCCCAAATATATAATTTTATATGCTTTTACTGCTTTGTTGCTTTGCTTCAAATGCCCTTTCCCATACAACAAAATTCTAATCTTTCTGTAAATTCCAAGGACATTTTAACTCTTTTAATCAACACTTTTCAACAAACGTTTTCTTCCTGGTCACCAGTTCCATAGCACTCTACCCAGTATCGCTTGGCAGCACATATACTAAAAGTGGAACACTCCACCCAAACTACCAAAAAGCTTTCACAGTATTTTACTCTGTGAATGGTAGCCACTGGTGATGAGCTCCTGGGAAGCAGAAGCTTCTGTCTTAAGACTTCATATTTTTGCCCTAGCAGAGTGATTTCAATGGAAAAAAAAATCAAATTTTCCAATAAAGAATTATGCATTATTTTTTATTGGGGGGAGGGAGAAAAACCAAAGCAATATCAGTGTTTTATATTTTATTATCAGAAAGATAAATAGCTTTATTTAGTTAATCGCCAAAAATAAAACTAAGTTCTCCCATGGTTAAAATAAAATAACCTGAATACTAAAGATTACACCATATAAAATTAAAGCATCCATGAAAACTAAAAATCAAACTTGAGAGAGATTCAAAGTTATCCTCCAGAGTCTCTTAAAGATTATACTGAAAATTACACTTTTACAATAGCTGGTTATGCAATGCTAACTTAGCCAAATATGTTAATGATAATGGTTTTTCTTTTTTTTTTTTTAACATCGTTCCTTTAGAAATATCATCATTGTAAGTGTAAGATAAAATGTAACTCACCATTTTAAGTCTATATTTAATGGAAATAGGAAAATATATTGGGATTATATTAAGAAGGTTGGTGAGAGGAAAGGTAGGTCAAAATGGTCAAACCTGGCAGCTTCATTTTATCAAGGAATTAGTTCTCCTCTGCAAAATGCCTGGTTGGGTAAAAATAAACCATATTATATATTATAAGACTATAATTCATAGTATCATTTATCTTTGTTAAATCCACCCTTAAAAATCTGCTCAAGCTTGTATTAGAGGGGCAATTAGTAGTGAAGAATTTTAAAATCAAACACAGAGAGGAGCCTTGAAAATTTCCTAAACAGACAGGCTGTTTTAGTCCTCCAAGCAAAGCCTAATTTGGCTTATTTTGCAAGACAAACGAGGCTAACTTGACCTGCGTCACTTCTTGGTTATGCCTCTGAAAATTCAAGTGACACTTAAATTGTTCCCCAAAATGGATATAAGCTAGCCACTAACCAATTCTCTTACATTTAAGAAAATTCTAATATTGTAACCAATCACTGTGACAAATAGTCACTGCTTCCACACTACACAAGCTGCTTTATAACAATATACCCCTAAGCCTTATTCCATGTATTGGTTTGAGTACTCTCGGTTTGCAAACTATCTTTTTGGTGTGTGTACAATAAACTTTTGTTAATCACCACTTCAGTGATTCATTGGTTTTTTACTTTTGTTTTCCCTGAGCTTTTGACAAGAGTATCCACATTTCAGTAATAACATGATATTTAATTAACAACTTCCATTGTCCTGCTGAGTCATTACTGATCATTTAGAAACTTACTCTAACAACAGACATATATGCACATACCTCATACAATATGTACATATACTGTTGTATTTCAAAATAGCATACCACTCCACCAGAACTCTATTATCCTCAAAACTAAGACTGATTAAGAGAGATTAACCAAGTGCTTGAATCAGCGTCCTTTGATGGGCTGAATCATGGTACCCCAAAAAATATCCATATCCTAATTCCCAGGCCTGAGAATATGGCACTTTATATAGTAAAAGGGACTGGCCAGATGTGATTAAGGTAAGGATCCCAGATGATCCAGGTGAGCCCAATGTAATCAGAAGAGTTCTTAGGGAAATCAGAGAGGAGAGAAGATGTGAAAACAGAAGCAGAGGTTGGAGCCATCTGATACAGGGGCCAAGAGCCAAGCAATGTAGGCAGCCTCTAGAAGCTGAGAAAGGCAAGAAAATGGATTCTCACCTCAAGCCCCCAAAAGAACTCAGTCCTATTGACCCTATTTAGGCTTCTGACCTCCAGAACTGAAAGATAACAAAATTGTGTTGCTTTAGCCCAGTAAGTTTGTGATAATTTGCTGCAACAGCAATAGGAAACTAATACCCGACCCTGGTTACATTGCTTTTTTGTTACTTTCAGTGCTGCCTGCTTAAGTAAAATATCTCTTCTTCTCCTTGATGTCAAATGACAGTTAAAATACATCTGCACAGAACTAAGGCCAGCAATAATAACTAGAAGCACATGACAGGATTTCATGAAGAATACATAATAAATGCTCAAATGAGTGATATTTCTGGGAAATAAATGACTTGGGAGATGAGCGCATGTGTGTGTGTGTGTGTGTGTGTGTGTGTCTGTGTGTACATGTTTGTATTCTCATGAGATGAGTAAGTGCGAAAATGTGATATATTTCGATCATGAGAAAATTACTAGTTGTATATATTTATGCTTTCTACCGGCTACCAAATTTGCAGTCACCCTATGCCTTATTAAGCACCAAGTAGTTTTGGTGCTGCAAATGGCAATTTGTACTTACAAAACACCTTATATAAAACCCAGACAAAATTGAAAATTTTAAAAAGTACATTATCTCCAGGAAGTAGCTTTTCTCATTTATCATTTCTATCATAATGAACAAATGAAAAGTATCTCTGTAAACATTTCAAATCCAATTTGACATTTAATTTTCAGGGAGAAAGTTGTGTTTTATTTTCCTTGATCATTTAAACATTGTTAGCCTACTTGTTGGTTGGTTCATTGCTTTTTTTTTTTTTTCCTCAGGCAGTGATATGGAAAATTGTAACACACTCAGCATAGACCTGTTTGGAACTTTTTCTTTACCAAGAAAAAAAAAGAAAAACAAAAAAGTACCAAAGTAAAAACCCTGTCTTTTATTTAGCAAGAGACAAAAGATGTATTTTTCAGTGGAATAATACTGATAAATTCAACATGGTTGACTCCGGTTTTTATTATCATTGGACTAAATAAAGCTTTGCAGTTCTGTGTCCTTTTCTGAAATTTCAGTGGAAATGTTCTATTTCTTTTTACCTGTCCTTTCTCAAAAGCCCTCTGAAATGAATCTGCAGAGTTATTTCATATACTGCCTTGTTAAGGAAGGGGGAAATTTTGACAGGTCTCCTTCGTAAATGTAAAAGAAAAAGCCTAAATTATTGACATTTCCTTGCAAGTTCTATTCTCTAAATCCTCTATGATCCTCTTCCAATCTCCCAAGGGGAACCAAAACTCACATATTTTTTCTCATCTCTAGGCTTAGTGAGATATGAAGCAGATGGTAGGGTTTTGGCTCTTTCAGGGATGATGCAATATCTCCTCTCTGTTATGCTGTGTTTTAACCACTAAGGACTCTTCAAAGACTAAAATTTTACTTATCTCAAGTTCCAATTTTGATTTTAAAAGATATTTCTCAATCAGAATTTCTTATTTTCTATTTTAAAAGACTTTAAACTTACTCCTTTAGTTAGTACTCATTTATGGCAAACCAAAATAGGCACAGATGAAGACAAACAGGATTTCTACCCATAAGTTGCTGAGGTGTAGGCAAAAAAAGAGAAATATTTACAATAATGTGAAGTAGGTGTTAACATAGGTGTGTCTGGGTATCAGAAGAGCGTAGCAAATGGAGAACCCTGGGCTATGGACAGCTGAGGGTTAGGGACAGCTGAGGTGCAGAGAGGGCATGCAGAAAACAGTTTTCATTACCTACCCGACAGCTATTTTGCCACTGTTGAAAACCCCCACATCTCACTGTAGAGGCAGGGAAGGCCATTCGCTTGCTTTCGAGATGGTGTTTTTTGCAGCCGGGTATGCACATGTGTCCCAGTGTTAATCAATGACAACTGAAGTAGAGAGTCTGCTAAGACTCTCCCCGGGGGAAACAATTTTCTTTCTATTAAAAACAGACTTGAGAGGAGGAGCTTTCCTGCACTGCTTTATGTTGTATTATTATTATTTTGAAATCCCGAGCAGCCTCAGCCATAATCAGAGCATGAGGATGAATAAGCCTGAGGACAAACCCAACACAGTGAGGAGAGCAAGTGGAAAGACATTCATCATTGGGTTTAAAAGATACTGTTGGGCTATCTTAGGGTAATCTCTGTACACGTTTTGTTATGTTAAACAACAAATATCCTCATTACTTGGCCATGGTACGTTGAGTAATTTCACTGCAAATCAGAAGAAACTGATACATGAACCAGGGAAGCTTCCCCCAAAAAAGTATTATTTTAAATATTTTCATATAAAAGCGTGAGATTGTCAAACTGATTTGTGGGGGATGATATTTGAACAAAAGGAAGATCAAATAGGGAAAACGTGGCATATTACTGGAACACCAAGTGATACCCGTGGCTGAAGTTTAGTTTATGTGTCAAAGATAGGCTGGAAAATAAGGTGAATATTCACATTGTTTGGCTTGAATACAGTCAATATTTTAATATGCTCCTCATGCAGTAAAACTTACTTTTTGTTATTTTAAGTTGCTACATTTTTAGAAGATTTTCTGTGTGGGAGATAATAAAATGATACAATAAATAGTAATAGTTATTGAATGTAACTAAATGCTACATGCTTAATTAAACAATGTGTATTTCATTTACTACTCACAAAAATCTGTTATTTGTATTTGAAAAATCATATATGTGACTGTTTAGAAAGTTGACTTTCTTAATATCATCAATCTAGGAAGTGGGGTGATGAGGATGCGAATAATCATATGACTGACACAAAGCTGCTTTCATAACCACCAGAGGAGTTTTTCTCAATTTGGAGATTACAGGCATTTTGAGAGCAACAATTTTTGCTTTGATGATATAGTTAACACCACTGATTTCTAGAGATTACATCAGTGCCTTTGGTGTCCATAACATACCAAAATATCCCCCACACATAGGTGCTGGTACTACAGATGCTGCACTGAAACCTATCTGGAAATCATATAAACAGTATTCAATCTCTTTTAAACTACTGAGACTTTGTGGTGCGCTTGGGAGCAAATTCCCAAAAATAGGCCCCCGATGCTTCCTTCTTCTCAAATCATTCCCAAGTTCTGGCTGATGGCTAAAATTCCATGTATTTAAGTCTCAGATCGATAAAGGCAGCAACTATCTCTAGAAGGAATGAAACTTTATCATTTATTTACAGCCTTGTGAATAAAAAATAAAAAGAAGGCATTATGGAGATGGAGGCAATCATGAAGATATAATACAGATTAAAAGATCGAATATTAAGAACAAAGAAGGTTGGAAGCACCATAGGCACATACCCTTGATGATATTGTCAAGAATTTCCTTCTCTAGTATTCTCCAAAATCAAAGTTATGGAATAAATGAACTTTCCAGTTCCTTCTACTTTATCTCCATGATCAAACAAATACTTAAAATGCGTGACAGTCCTCTAGGGGGGAAATTAAAAAATGGTGAGATAGTGGTTTTCATAGAATGGTTACCCTTTGGAGACATATGTCTAAGCCCCAAACTATCAAATGAGAAGAGCATCTTTATTAGTTAATGTGATAGAGGACAGAGGTCCCAGCTAGACAGGCTTATGTTATTTGGATAATTGTGAAATATGAATAAAAGTTCAATGGGTTTCCTAAACATAACTATAAGTAACAGAGATAATTAAGTACTTCTCTGCAGAAGACACATGTCATGAGAATTTAAATGAATCCTCGTGAAAGTAATTATTACTCTATCAAAAGAAAAGGTCTAATGTAACATTTTAATGTTAATAGGAAATTAGAAAAGGTAGCCATGGGGGCCTAAAGGAATGTAAATTAAGCCTCATAATGTTTTCAGGGAGAGATATAAATGCACACATTTTCTCACATTATGCCAATGATTTTACTTTTTTTTCCCACAATTAAGAAATCATTGAGACACTATACTTTAACAAAACACATATTAAGTCATATTATGTGACTATGTATTAGACTGTTATTATTTTCTGTTCAAGTTTTTATGATGTTATAATTGCACAGTTGTATTAAATATAAGAAAATGATAATCAAAACGGAGAAGAATCAAAACTTCTGAAGTTCCCCACTCATAGACAGTAACTGCTACTACATTTTTGAATATTCCTGTAAACTTTTCTATCTAGAAAAAAAATACATATAAATCATTGTAATTTTTTAAACTATTCGCTATATTGCTCTGTACATTGCTTTTTTGTTTTTACTCAAAAATATTTTGTGATAAATGTTCATATTGGTAAATCTAATTCTATATAATTAACTTAGTAAGGTGATGAGAGACAATTTACTACAAGAATTTTCCATAAAGTTTTAAAAATCAGGAACGACCTTAAGGTCCAAAAAATAGGTAATACATTAAAGTAAAAGTTGCAATAAACAATTCTGTAGGTAATTTCTGGTTATTTGTCTTACTTAAAAGAAAAAGGAGGAGGAAGAGGAAAGAGAGAAGGAGGAAAGAAACTTAATGCATAAAAGTGGAATTTCACAAAAGAATTGATGTTTAGAACTTTTGATGCACTTAGGCAAATTGTCCTCCAAATATATTATCAAACTTTCACCCCAACCTTAATTTTGTCCCACACCCCACTTATACTTGTTATTGTTTTTAGTGACAGTACAGATTGTATCATTGTAATATTTCTATTTCTTTGACCTCAAATATTTTCTTCATATTTTCTGACTATTTTCAGAAGCTTGTTAATTTTTATTAGAATAATGATAACAGAACTTGGACAAATTCCATGAAGCTTGGATATCCTGGTGCCTGCCATATAAATGATCTTTTGTTTTTCAGGAAATTTGAGTTTTAAGTGAGTTGTGACCTCATTCATGACCTGTATTCTTAAGATGCAGTATCCTTCCCAGAAAGATAGCTCCAGGGCTGCCATGAGGGAAAATGAACTATCTATGCAGTCCTGTAGTTTAAACTTCCTTCATTGAATAATCACTTTGCTGAATAATATTCTTCATTTGCCATTTTGATGTTCGGTTGGCCAGTTTTAAGGAAAAAGTGTGTCACTTTACTTTCCAAGGAAAATATCAATTGGGTTCTTCAAAAAACTTTAAATACGAATTTTACAAACATGCTCTGTCCTATAAAATGTTTTTTAAGTAGGTAGGGGGACTCAAAATACTTCCTCAGTTTTGGGCAAGCTCAGCCCTAGCTCTGCTTGGCCAGGCAAGCCTAGTTCATAAGTCCAATGCAAAGCATTAAGGAATATTTTTACTCTCATGTGCCTATAGTCACATAGGAGAAATGATACCTGGGAATTCCAAGAGGGTTGATGATGAAAACAATCACCTTCAATGGAAGATGGAAGATTATAGAGCCAATATTCAGATTTTGGTTGGGCATCAACTTTGATAGGGAATTAAAAAGTATTTCTTTCATTTGATACCTTCAAATTTCTACTGCACAATAATTAATATATTTAAGGTGCAATCTAATTCAGAGAAAGAACAGCAAATCTTGGCATATCCTAAAGCTAGAATTCATTTTAACATTAAAAATATTTTCTTTAGAAATATAGACACATACAGAATAGGTACTGGCCAAAAACATATTTTACATATGAACTTTATCTATGTCCCTATGTGTCCAAGAAATCTAGCTACTTCAATCTTTTAATTAATAGGACCTCAATCCACAATCTTCTGATTCACCTATTTACAGCTATTTTCCTTCAGGCCTTGGTAAATCATGAATATCATTCCTAAAATCATTTTACTGTTGTAAAGAACAATTGAAGCTATATCTTGTTTTATTGCACTCTGCTTTATCATGCTTCACAGATATTGTGCTTTTTACAAATTGAAGATCTGTGACTATTCTGTGTCAAGCAGAACTATTAACGCCAATTTTCAAACACTTGCTCACTATGTGTCTCTGTATCACATCTTTGTAATTCTCATATTTCAAACTTTTTCATTATTATTACATTTGTTATGTTGATCAGTGATCAGTGATAGCCACACCCACATAAGACAGTGAACTTAATAGATAAATATTGTGTGTGTTCTAACTACCAGCCAGCCATTCCCCTATACCTCTCCTTCTCTTTGGGCCTCCTTATTCCCTGAGAGAAAACAATATTAAAATTAATATTTTTAATATTAGTTAATAACCCTGTAAGGCTTCTCAGTGTTCAGGTAAAAGGAAGAGTTGCATGTCTTTCACTTTAAATCAAAAGCTAGAAAGAGTAAGCTTAGTGAGGAAGGCATGTTGAAAGCCTAGAGAAACCAAAATCTAGGCCTCTTGCATCAGTTAATCAAGTTGTGAATGCAAAGGAAAAGTTCTTGAAAGAAATTAAAAATGCTACTCTAGAGAACACACAGTGACTAACAAAAAAAAAAAAAAAAAAGCAAAAGCCTTCATTCTGATATGGAAAAGATTTTTGTGGTCTGGAGAGAAGATCCAACCAGTCACAACATTCCTTTAAAGCCCAAACCTAATCCAGAGCAAGGCTCAAAGGCTGAGAGAGGTGAGGAAGCTGAAGAAAAGTTTGAAGCTAGCAGAGGTTGGTTCATGAGGGTTGAGGGAAAAAAGCCATCTTTATAACATCAAAGTGCAAGGTGAAATAGCAAGTGCTAAAGTAGAAGCTATTGGGACGCCTGAGTGGCTCAGCAGTTAAGCATCTGCCTTCGGCTCAGACTCAGGGCATGATCCTGGAATCCCGGGATCGAGTACCACATCGGGCTCCCTGCATGGAGCCTGCTTCTCCCTCTGCCTGTGTCTCTGCTTCTCTCTCTCTCTCTCTGTCATGAATAAATAAATAAAATCTTAAAAAAAAAATAGAAGCCATAGATCTTCTATAGAAGATCTAGCTAAGATGATTAATGAAAGAGGCTACACTAAACAACAGATATCTTGTGTAGACAAAACAACCCTTTTATTGCAAGAAGATGCTATCTAGGATTTTTGTAGCTAGAAAGGAGAAGTAAATGACTGGCGTCAATGCTTCAAAAGACAAGCTGACTGTCTTGTAATGGGCTGATAGATGATGACTTGAAGTTCAAGACTGTTCATCTAGCATTCCAAAAATCCTCAGGCCTTTAAAAATTATGATAAATCTACTCTGTGTTCACAAATAGAACAACAAAGCCTAGATGACAATACATCTGTTTACAGTATGGTTTATTGTATATTTTAAGTCCACTGTTGACACCTATCACTCAGGAAAAAAGAAAAAGATTCCTTTCAAAATATTACTGCTCATTGACAACATACCCAGTCATCCAAAAGCTCGGATGATGTACAATGAGATTAATATTTTGTACTTGCTAATGCAACACCCATTCTGCAGCCCATAGATCAAGGAGTAACTGTGGCTTTCAAGTCTTATTCTTTAAGAAATACATTCCAAAAAGCTTTAGCTGCTGTACATAGTAATTATTCTGATGGATCTGGGCAAAATCAATCAAAATTCTTCTGGAAAGGATTCACCACTCTAGATGACATTATAACATTTGTGATTCATAGGAAAAATTCAATATATAACATTAACAGGAGTTTGGAAGAAGTTGATTCCAACCCTTATGGATGACTTGGAGGGGTTTAAGACCTCCGTGGAGGAAGTAACGGCGGATGTGATGGAAATGGCAAGAGATTTGGAATTAGAAGTGGAGTATGGAGATGTGGCTGAATTGGGGCAATCTCATGATGATATTTTAGTGGATGAGGATTTTCTTTTTATGAATAAGTGACAAAAATGGTTTCTTGAAAGGAAATATACTCCTGGTGAAGATGCTGTGAAGACTTTTTAAGTAACAAAAAAGTATTTAGAATATTACTACACTTAGTTGATAAAGCAGCAGTAGCAGGTCGTTGCGAGGATTGATTTTAATTGTAAAAGAAGTTCTACTGTAATAAAATGTTATCAAGTAGTATCACCTGCTACTGTGGATAGAATGTTATCAAATAGAATCTCATGATTCATGAAAGAAAGAGTTGATGGAGGCAGCAAACTTAAAGGTTGCCTTATTTTACAAAATGGCCACAGCCATAAAGCAAGCACTTCCCTGATCAGTTAGCAGGCATCAACCTTGAGGCAAGACCCTCCACAGAAAAAGATTATAACTCACTGAAATCTCAGATGATGGTTAGTTAGCATTTTGTAGCCATGAGATATTATTTAAGGTATGTACACTGTTTCTTCAGACATGTGCTACTGCACACTTAACAGCCTACAATGTAATGTAAACATAACATTTATATGCACTGGGAAACAAAAAAAATATTTGACTTGTTTTGTTACAATATTTGCTTTATTGTGGTGGTCTGAAACCAAACCCACAATATATCTGTGGTATGCCTGTAATGTTTTTTTTTTCCCCCATGGAAAAAAAAGATAAATCTGTAGATTACTCAGGCATTGGATGTTTTCCTTGGATAAGTATATTTTAAAAGTCTATTGACTTGTGGTCAAAGATCAATCTAGATGAATAACAAATATCTGTATTCTAGGACAACAAATGCTATGGATATATGCTCATGAAACAAAATCTTAATGTGCAATATCAATAATATATATCTTTTGAGAGATTATTAGCAGATGATTGGGCAGGTTAAAGTGTAAGCCAACATGAGGAAAAAGCAAATTTTAAGGATTCTGATCTTTGATACTACTAATGAATAAACACCAACTGCTGTATAATTAAAGTTGAGATCTTTCTTCCACTATGATTAAATAACCTCTCTAAAGTACTTAAATGTTTAAACTACTTTAAAATGTATTTTAAAAAACTAATTAGACTTAAGAACAAGTTAACATTTGGATAATGTATATAAGAACCTGCTATCTTCTATTTGTTAATTTTTTTAGCTTCCCTAACTATGTTCTTTATTCAAAGAAGACTAAATGGATTTCAACTATTACAATTTAAAAGTAGGTATATCAACACAATATCTCATTATGTTTTTGTCTATTAATTAGTTATTATTCATTATATACATTCATTCTCTTGTTTCCCAAGGATATTTATTCTTTGATTTGAACTATGAATGTAATTATGTAAATATCATTATGTGTCTTAGACATTCTTCAATGAGTGTTTTAATTAATTATAGTAAAAAAATTATTAAAACATCTGAGGAAAAATACAGGAAAGAAACATTTCTTTATCACTATTTAAGTGGTAGCAGTGCTGTAATCATGTTAAAAATTTAAAAACTAAAAAAAACATTAAAGAAAAGAATGTTCAATTCCTTCACGAGCAGTTAGAATATACGAAATATCATAGATAATAATACAAAAGGATGCTACCAACAATGGTAGCAAAGTATTGCAGTAAATGGCAGCAAAAAAGACTGGAAGTCAAAAATCTGAACTGAAATCCACATTTTACTTCACTCAAATCTCATTTATTTAAAATCATATCATATGTTTAATTTACATAATAAACTGTAAGTGCTCCTTTGCTCATGAAAATTGTGCAACCTTGGAAATTTCTCCATATCCAACCTGAGTGCTCAGAGAAGAAAATAAAATAAAAATACTGATTTCAGTAACAGGAGTCAAGTCTAATGGACTGGAAGCCTTGATTCTTTTCCTTGCTATTTTTTTTTTTTTTTCAATTTCTAACCGCGCTACTTCCCATTTTTCTTATTTGAGAAATTTAAAAGTTAATTCAATCTATTAGATAATATCTCTACCCTGGAATAGACAAAGTATCATTCCTTCTCTCAGCATATCACCCAATCAGACCACATGCTAAGATTCTTATAGATACAAACAGTATATAAAGTATTTTATCTTCCCTTTAAAAATATTTGCCTATTTATGCTACTTTTCATGCCACATAATGCTACATGCATTTCTTTTACCTTTTACTCCTACCCAGTGTCTGACATGTGCCTTTGGTTGGACAATCTATAATTTAAGTGTATATAACACCTGCACAAATTATTCATTAGTTCAAATAGGGATTAAAAATGTGAGTTCAGTGAATTCTCACACTGATATAAATTTAAAAATCAAGAGTTTAATAGAGTTTAATACAGGTTGGTATAATTGAAAGCAATATAAAAAGCTGTACAGGTTAGAAGTCCCAATACTGGATTCCAGATGCATCTTAATGCTCTCTCCTGGGTGAATGACTCCAGGGCCTTGGGCCTGAAATTCTCATCTAGAAAACAAGTTTCAGCTAAGAGAAACTTTAAAATCCTCCTGGAGCTCTTGTATCTAAAAAATGGGCTCTGTAGACATTAACATGGATTAATCTTAAAGGTTTGACTCTCTTTTAAAATTCCCTTTAAAAATTTATTAGATTTGCCTCATTTAAATACACTAATTTTATGACATACTATCCTTGTTTTGTTTTTAAGCCACTGACTTCCACCTACTTTATCTCTCAATGTTACTCTACATTATTTTTTTCACTTCTAAAAGTAATTTGCACATTCAAAGATCAAAACTAGGCACTATTTTTTATAGTCAGAATAATCTAACTACAAAAATTATGCCTCAGTAGATTTAAAAATAATATGTCAAAACCTCTTACCTCAATTTTAAGATATTTGTTACCAATATAGTCTCAAAAATTAATTCTGCAAATAAGAAGGTGTGTGGTGGGTGATTTCTTCAAAGAATACAAAATACATCTAATAAATGTATTAAATCATTGAGATTGGATGGTGATTTGTATGTGATTTGATTTTTTTTCCTTTTTTAGCACCATAACTAATTTCTGATGCTTCTTAAAAAAAAAAAAAAGATTTTATTTATTTATTCATGAGAGCCACACAGAGAGAGGCAGAGACATAGGCAGAGCGAGAAGCAGGCTCCCTGTAGGGAACCTGATGTGGGACTCAATCCCAGGACTCGGGAGATCACGACCCGAGCTGAAGACAGATGCTCAATCACTGACCACTCAGGTGCCCCAATTTCTGAAGCTTCTTAAGCCAGAGCCATTCATCTTGGCATTAACAAATCCACTTATTTATGCATAGATAACCCCATTACTATTACTATTATTATTATTATTATTATTATTTATTCCTTATTACAATATTCTATTTTTGGGATTTTTTTTTTCCTTTTTTTCAGGACATTTCTTGATTAGCAATCTAAATCTATGTCAGTCACTCAAAAGTGTAGTGAGGTTGGGGTGATTTTAAGAAGATACCCCAAACCACCTGCAATTAGGAAACCCATACTGCCTAAAGATCAATAGTCAACAAAGTTGTTTGGAGGATGTCTGCCTTAAAGTCAACTGGTGCAGCCACTCTGACAAATTATATGGAGGCTCCTCAAAAAGGACCTCTTAAAAATAGAACTACCCTATGACCCAGGAATTGCACTACTATGGATTTATCCAAGGAAATAAAAAAAAGTGATTTGAAGGGCATATGCACCCCAATGTTTATAGCAGCAAGCCTACAATAGCCAAAATAGGAAAAGAGCCCAGATGTCCATGACAGATGATGGATAAAGAAGAGGTGTTTACACCTCTTTATATCATTAAAGGTCGGGGATCCCTGGGTGGCGCAGCGGTTTGGCGCCTGCTTTTGGCCCAGGGCGCGATCCTGGAGACCCGGGATCGAGTCCCACATCGGGCTCCCAGTGCATGGAGCCTGCTTTTCCCTCTGCCTATGTCTCTGCCTCTCTCTCTCTCTCTGTGACTATCATAAATAAATAAAAATTTAAAAAAAAATTTAAAAAAAAAGATAGAATGAAATATTACTGAGCCATCAAAAAGAATGAGATCTTGCCATTTGTAATGCCATGGTTGCAACTACAATGTATTATGCTAAGTGAAATAAGTCAGAGAAAGACAAATACGATATTATTTCACTCATATGTAGAATTTGAGAAACAAAGCAGAGGAACACGAGGGAAAAAAGAATAATAAATTAAGATAAAAACAGAAAGGGAGGTAAACCCTAAGGGATCTTAACTATAGGAAAGAAGCTGAGGATTCCAGGAGGGGCGAGAGTGGGAGGATGGGGTAAATAGGTGAAGGGTATTAAGGAGGGCACTTGATGTAATTAGCACTGGGTGTTCTATGCAAGTAATGAATCTCCGAATTCTATCCCTGAAACTAATAATATACTATATGTTAACTAAACTGAATTTAAATCAAACAAAGAAGTCACCTGGGGTGTGAATTAAACAAAAACAATTCCAAATTCCTGGTTAGAAAATCTAGAGGTAGAGTCCAAAATTCAGAATTCTATAAAGTTCTTTATGTATTCTTTAGGCACATTGAAGTTTGAGAACCTCTAACCCGGTGTCTATGCTTCCTTCTTAATATTGAATCATATACTTATGTGAGACCTAAACTAGGAGGATTTCTTTTCTTCATCATAATCTAAGCAAATCAACACATATTTTACAGTGAGTACTATATCCTCACTTTGGAATAACTGGATCTCTTGCTAATGTGGTCTCATATGCCCGGTTGTGCTGTTAAGGAAATACTAGACTCTCGCCTTTGACTCTATTTACACTTATTCCTTTACAGATGGCATTTTGTCGTCAGCTCCCCTCAGAGGCAAACCTAAATGATGTGGGCTCTAGGTTATTAATGTTTGGTGGACATTAAGGAGAAGAATATGAAATTACAAATGCAAAATTAAATATGAAAATAGATACTTTAAATGTGAAATTATATGACATAATTTTTAAATGTACATCTATATAAAACCATCAATTAATTTAAAAACTGACAATGTTTTTATTAATTAACTAACATAGCTCTATAATGCCTTTTCCTTTTATTTTTTTAGCCAGATACTTTAATCATCTTTATAATCATATTTTCTACAGGGAGAATAAAATGTTAAGCCTATTTTCTTGAGTGTTTGATACAAATTTTAAATCATCATTAGCTTAGAAAATTTTCTTTAAATTTCATGACCTGTTATTGAAAGTGCCATAGGAGGTGAGTCTTGTCAAATATGGGGGGTCTCCTCTCTATGTTTCTTTTTCATATGAGCTGTAAGATTTGGAATAATTTTCCGTTGACTAGGTTCTTGTTTTTTCACCACCTATATACTTTAAATGTCACTAAACATACTTATACTGTGACACGACTCTTAGCCCTGTACTTATATATCATGAGGTTGGGTATATCAGCATAATGAATAGAAACCAAACATACACTACAGTGGTTACAAGTAACTATCCATAGTAGTGACTATGAATCACACAAATTATCTCACTAAAAACAAATTAACTATAATATGTACTTGATTCTCTGAAATCAGACACCAAAAATGTCCATAGTCACTCCAATACCTGACTCATTCCATCTCTATTCCTATCTCAATACTAAGTACCACAATTCACCCTTTGCTCAAATTTTGTTTTCCCAATTTTAATGATAGATGATGATGATAGATAGATAGATGATAGATAGATAGATAGATAGATAGATAGATAGATAGATAGATAGATGATAGATAGATACAGATATAGATGATATAGATATAGATATAGATAGATATAGATAGATAGATAAATAGATAGATCCACTTGTTTTGGTATTATGGCAACAGAGCAAGAAACATATTCTTAAAATTTAACCTACAGTCTATTATTATTTATAGCCAGAGACATGAGGCTATTTCTAAAGGTCTGTTTCTCAATCAACTTGCACATCAGATGACTCATGAAATTATGGTAATTTTATTTCCTATGTCTCTTATACTACTAGAATACCATCTCTTCTTCCATTTTGATTGGAATTTCCAGTGCAAGCCCTGAGCATTTCTTCCTTGGTGGCCCACAGGCAGCCTTCTTCTGCATTAAGTTTTGTTTTTCTCCAATTCATTTTACAGAGTGTGATCCACTTTTAGAATATACATCTAGGGATCCCTGGGTGGCGCAGCGGTCTGGCGCCTGCCTTTGGCCCAGGGCGTGGTCCTGGAGACCCGGGATCGAGTCCCATGTTGGGCTCCCGGTGCATGGAGCCTGCTTCTCCCTCTGCCTGTGTCTCTGCCTCTCTCTCTGTGTGTGACTATCATAAATAAATAAAAAAATTAAAAAAAATAGAATATACATCTAATACTTTTAAATTATTGTTTCTTCAAAAACAGAATTACCGCAGAATGTCCAATCTCAGAAAACATAGTATATACAAAGGATCACCAGGATTGAACACTTGTTCATGATTCACACCCTTCCTCTGCAAACTCAGGGATCCAGCCCAAACTGACTTATTTTCGGTCTTTCATTACAACATGTATTTCCTTGCCTCCATTCCTTGACAGATTCTGAACCTCCTGCTTAGATCACTTTTCTCTCCTCACCCATTTCTTATATCAGATCTATCCTGTATTTCAATTTAAAGGTCAGATCTTCCAGGACAGCTGATGACTGCATTTTGCAATGTCTCTCTGTATTTCTACTCTGATGATGCTAATTAATTTATTCTCACACTTTGTTCAGTTCTCTTTCTTCCTAGACCATAAGGCTATGTGAAGGTAAGAACTATCCCTTATTCATAATTCTCTTAGAAATACATAAACTCAGTAAGTATTATTTTAATAAAGAAACTGAAATAATATAAAATATTTGGGATCAGACATCTTAGGGATTTTTTATGGCTTCAGTAAAGTTATTTAAGTTTTCCATAAATCAGTTCTCACATGTATATAACATGGAATAATACTACACATTTCAGGGTTGCATTGTGAAAATTATATAATATTATATATTAATCATTAACATAGTATGTGTCATGCATATTGGCAGCACTCAAAAAAATGAAAGTTATTGTTATTATTTATTATAAAAGAAAAAATTTAGATTTTATTTCTACATTCCTTTAAAGAATATCAACTCGGTTAGCTGAAAACAGTATCAATGATTTCATTTGTCAAAACACTAAAAGGAATCCTAACTCTTCTCATTTTTTCCCACTTGGTTCAATGACGTTCTACACTGGAAATATTTGCCCAGTGGGCACTATGTTGGGACTGGCATCTTGACCAGTGGTAAAGCCCCATTCTATACTTACACTCTGATATTCTTTTCTCATTCTCAAATGTTCTTCTGTTCTTGACCAGGATTTGCTTGTCCATATTATTTTTACAAGGAATTATAGCCTCTGTTGAGAGTGCTACTAGAATGGCTATCACAAAAAATTAAAAAAAAAAAATCCTTTTTCTCTGATTTATTATCTTCCTTAAGAACAAATCCATTTTCACAATTACAGTTTTCTTTCAAATCAAATTCTGACAGCTGAAATTGCCACAAAAATTGCCACACTTGGTGGGCAATGATTATTCATACACACACGCAGGCACATAATTTGTTAATTGAACAAAACAAATGATTTTTAAAAGAGTAATGAATAGGCAAATGAAAACTGTACTATTTAAATCAAGATAAGTGGATGCAATATAGTATTTCATAAAAATACCTACTCTCTTTGGTCTAAATTGTCTTTCTTCAAGCTTGGAAAGTTTGTGCTATTCTGTTAAATTGGAATTATTGTGTTGACTATTTTGACAATGCAATCAAACAGTTCAATCATTCTGTGACCACTAGAATCCCTGACAGAATGATAGTCACAGAGACATTCAAATGCAGAAAAAAAGAAAAAAAGAATCCTCAATGTAATTTTCAAAAAACATACTGGCTCTAAATAATAATAACGATATGTTATAGTTCAGCTACCAAGACTTGTTTTCTTGTCCTAGCTTCATGAAATCAAATAAAATGTACATAGTTAAGATTGGGAAACAAAGTTTCCATCATTCATTCAAATTAAAAGCTTTTTTCTAGTTGTCTTACAAAATGGTTTAAACCAAGTATTTAAAAAATTACCTTTCATTTCACAACTGTGTAAAAAAAAAAAAAAAAAAAAAAAATACTGTGGGCAGCCTGGGTGGCTCAGCGGTTTAGCGCCGCCTTCAGCCCAAGGTGTGATCCTGGAGACCCGGGATAGAGTCCCACGTCGGGTTCCCTGCATGGAGCCTGCCTCTCCCTCTGCCTCTCTCTCTCTCTCTCTCTCTCTCTCTCTCTATCTCTGTATCTCTCATTAATAAATAAAATAAAATAAATAAAATCTTAAGAAAATATTTCATATTTTTCATTATTTCAACATTCTCCCACAAATACTTTATATTTAATTTTACTACAAATATTATTTTGAATTTCAATCATGTCTTCTAATATGGACAATGATTTTCTCCCTAAGAAGAAAATGGAGTGTTTTGAAGAAAAAGCAAGATTCACATACTAAGTTACCTAAAACTAAAGGATCAAGACTAAGGTTTCTTGGGATGACTGAGTGGCTCAGTGGTTGAGCGTCTGCCTTCAGCTCAAGTGGAGATCCTGGGGTCCTGGGATTGGGTCCCACATCAGGCTCCCTGGGGGGTGCCTGCTTCTCCCTCTGCCTATGCCTCTGCCTCTCTCTCTGTATCTCTCATGAGTAAATAAATAAAATCTTAAAAAAAAAGAATAAGGTTTCTTGATTATTATTATTCTTTATGTTGTTCCAGTTAAATCAAATAAAGTAGTTCCACTAAGTAAATTAAATAATAATAATTTAATATATATGCAATTTCTTCCTCGATATTTAATCCTGCAACATTAAGTATATAAATATCTTTCCTCTCTAAAAGAATTTAAGTTTTGGTGAATTATAAAAAATAGCAGGTTAGACATTGTCCCTGGAACTAAAACTTCGGAGGAAAAAAAAAGTTTGTCTGGCTTACAGTATGTTACTAGCTTTAAGTTTGTTCTTAGTCACAATGCAGGGAATGGCGGGACTATGAATATATACTGGAACCTCATGAAGACATAAGTTCAAGGCAATATGAATATTTTAGGAAAAGTCTCATCAAAAATATTTCACAGTAAAACAGTGACAGACTGAAAGGAATACTATATTCACTAATTGATAACAATTTGTCTTTTTTGGAGTCAAGTCCTTCCTTACATTCATACAAACCTGATGAACCTCAAGACAATAACAATTTAGCCAAAAGATTAAGCATAAATTAAAAATGACAATGCAAGTTTCTGATAGCAAATCACTAGACTAGAAATGACATTGTCAGGTGCCTGGGTGGCTCAGTAGGTTAAGCGTCTGCCTTTAGCTCAGGTCTCACGTTTGTCCTGCAATCACATTTTTAACTGATTTTGGACACTGTTCCCCAAGTCTCACATTATTCCTTTCAACTATGTTTGCTTCAAGCATAATTCGTTATCTTTCCCACTGAACTTTCCCCCCCTATCTACCTAATTTTATGTGTATCTGCTCAGGAAAGCATTTGTGCCAGATACACCTCAATTTCCTGCAGTGTTTTCACACTGATCCATCTGGTGCCATCCATTTTGCCTCAGAAATGGCCACTTTGTTTCTTTCTCTCCTTTCTGTTCATTGTCTGAATTTAGACTCTTCGTTATATGGCTGAGAAGATATTATAGATACTTTCTTAATTAGTTTCCCTATACAAGATTTTCTATCTCTGAGTCATTATCTAAACTGCTGACTGAGGTCTCCTTCTGCAGCATAATGAGATGCTGCTTCTTTAAAATATTGTTTGAAACCTTCTCTAAAATATTGTGTCTTCGCCCTATTGATGAAATAGAGTTCAGAACATCTGAGCACATTAACCATGGCTTTTCAAGGTATAATGGCACAATCACTGTCCAACCACATTTTTAAAGGCCCTACCAGGCACCCTTTAATCAAATAGCTCTGGACTACTTGGTGGACAGATTATGCAGTTTTTATTCATGTGCCTTTTACTTAAATTATTTATTCTTCTTCTTGTTCTTTATTCCCTTTATTTTCATAATCCTCTCCAAGTGGTAAATGCTACTTCTTCCACCTTTCTCTTCTTTGCCTGGGAAATCTCTATCTACCCTTCAAGCCCAACTCAAAGATTTTCTCTTTTGTATCCCATTCTGCTTTTTTACTATCCTTGAAGAAAGAGAAGGGTACCCTCCTCTGTAACTTCTTAGCCCCTTACACATATTTCTCTTAAAATAACCATTTATTTTTCAAGTAACATTTATTGAACAAGTGTTGTGTGCTAAGAGCTAGCATATCTGGGAGATACGGCAGGGTCAATTTTTTTGAGATTTCATTTAACTATTCATGAGGGAGAGAGAGAGATGCAATAACAGAGGGAGAAACAGGCTTCTTTGAGTTACTGTGGGACTTGATCCTGGGACCCCAGGATCATGACCTGAGCCAAAGGCAGACACTTAACCTACTGAGCCACCCAGGCACTTGACAATGTCATTTTTATTATCTAATGTGATGGGTCTAAGCAGTGTATACATTAAACGGGGGCAGGAAATATTATGAACTTTGGAACGATATACATACACTGAACTAGCAAGACACAAAGTTACTAATTTATAAGTTAGATAAGTTAGATACTAATTTCAAATTTACTAAGTTAGATAGTCCTTATTGATCTAAGTCAATTATCATTTTCTAAGTCATTGATAGGAACACTTGTGTGAGAGTCAGCCATGGAGTAAACATAGAACTGGCTTATTATTGGTGAATCAATAGAGTCTAAAGCAGTTAAACTATCTGTCTCCAAATTCTAATCTAGAAAAAAGACTTTATCAAATATCCATCCATAAAATTCCTGTAGATTTTAACAGAAATCTTTCACTCAAATGAAAGATACTTCACCATATGAAAGACTTTCCAAAGGCGAGTGAGGATGGCACTTACTATGTAATTTTAAAAATTTGCCTATAAAACAAGAAGAAGACATAAGTAAAGTCCTTGGATAAGTGAAGGAGTATAACAGAAGACTTATGGGGATTAAAGTGTCTGCCATTCTATATCTATTTATTTCTTCTTTTGCTGACATATTTTATTTAAAGAACTTGATTTTTTTTAAAATAATCTGAGAGTCTCAAGTGACTCAGTCCATTAAATATACGACTCTTAATTTTGGCTCAGGTCATGATCTCAGAGTCTTGAGACTGAGCCCCCTGTCAAGCTCCATGTTGGGCATGGACCCTGCTTAAGATTCTCTCTCTCCCTCTCCCTTTGTTAATCTATCTCCTTTTCCTCTCTAAAAAGAAAAAAAATTAAAATAAATATAAATAAAAAGTTATTTTAGCGCAGTATTAAAGGGATATTAAGATCCAGTTATTCAAAAACAAAATGTAGGGCAGCCCGGGTGGCTCAGCGGTTTAGCATCACCTCCAGCCCAGGGTGTGATCCTGGAGACCTGGGATCGAATCCCCTGTCAGGCTTCCTGCATGGAACCTGCTTCTCCCCCTGCTTGTGCCTCTGCCTCTCTCTCTCTGTGTCTCTCATGAATAAATAAATAAAATCTTTAAAAAAAATGTATTATATGACTACAAATTATTGAGTATTTTTATGTGTGTATAAATAGTGCATGTTTAAAGCATATTTGACCAAAACTACATACACGCACGTACATACATATGTACCCACAAACACCTATATATGTATATACACATACACATATATATGAACATGTTATCATTTAATAGTTGATAAATTATTATCTAAATCATTCCAATTAAAGTAAGAAATTATAAATATATTTTAGTAAGAGATGTAATTGTTCATTATGTAATAGAGAATCAACAAGAATTGGTAATTTGTTCAACATGGTATTCTTCAAAATACATATAGTAAAAGGGAACAAATCCTACACATATGCTAAGGCATTTACCTAACAAATGTTGTGTGTTTTGGAAAAGAATCCTTTATATTAATCTACCTTTTGGGAGAATAGAGTATCTTAAGCATGAAAGCATCTTGAATTGAAATGATTATAGAAAGATTGTCAAAATATTAGAGCTATTAATCTAAAAATTATATTGATTAAATTTACCATTTATCAGGTGATTGAATATGACATTAAAAGTTCATGTTTAAAACTATTTGGAAATGTTTATAAGGATACATTATTAATTTTTATAATTACAAGTATTTAGTTTTTCAATCATAAGCAGAATGAGAAAATGTGAAACGGAAATGATATATATGGTAAATAAATTTTGACAAACAAAAATTTACATACTCTGTCATACTTTTTTCTTTTCTCTTCCAAATACTTCATGGTTTTATTTTTTGAAATCCTTCCTCTAAGCATAAAGAATCAAGCATCTGCTACAGATAAAATGAGCATCAACTGGCAGATATTAAAACTGTCACCTGATGGAAGCTAGGGATCACCATTAGGCCTTCAAGCAATAACCTGCAGTATAATTTTGCAACTCATATATCAATTAATTTTATATTACTGTCACACATGACACTAACAGCTAACAATATTTCTTCATGCTGCTATCTTAATTGCTGTGTATGTGCGCTGAACATGAATATCTGAAGATCAAAATATGTCCTATAAGAAAAATATCTAAGCTGTTTGGTGAAATTTATTAGAAATCTATAAATCTAATAGTAGAAAGTTTTTTATTTGTAAATAATCTTCAGAATTTATAATGCAGATATGCTATTCATTTGTATTATGTAACAAAGTAATTTTGTCTGATTTGAACATTTAGGAATATATTTGTGCTTAGTGATTTTCCATAAAATCTTACTATATTTATGTAAATTAAATGCCCAAAAAAGGCAATAAATAGTGCTTGGGTTTTTAACTACTAATTCATAATTTTAGGTCAAGAAATTGAATTTTACCTGAGGTTAACATCATTCAGAACAGTAGTGATACAGGGTTGACAAACACAACCAAGTTTAGAATGACGGGAACTTTGGAGAACATCATAAGGAAATACACTGCAAAATTTATACAGGTGATGTTTATTCTGAGTAAAGAAAAATAGGAGGAAGAGAATCTTTAAAGGTGCTTGGGTTTAGAATGGATAGAAATCACTGTGAAAGAGGAAAGCATTGAAATTAACAGTGATGGACTAAGAAAAAATACTTTTTCTTTTTAAAGATTTTATTTTTTCATGAGAGACAGAGAGAGAGAGAGAGAGACAGAGAGAGAGAGAGAGAGGCAGAGACACAGGCAGAGGGAGAAGCAGGGTCCATGCAGGGAGCCCGATGTGGGACTCGATCCTGGGACTCCAGGATCCCTGAGCCAAAGGCAGACAGTTAACCTTTGAGCCACCCAGGGGTCCAAGAAATACCTTTTCTTTTCTGATTGTATTTTTTAAAAATCTTTAGGATATATAGTTTTAGACTCAAATAGAGGATTTTTCTTAATCTTAAACCCATGGGTAGACTTTGTTTTTTCTGTAAACCCTCTGAAACAAAACACAGTTTTTTTTTGTATGTATAATATGCTATTATGATGAGAAAACCTTTAGCTTTCATCATAATCTTAAAGGCATCTTTGACATTAGAAAGGCTAGAAGCACTGGTTTATTATCTTTACATTTCAACCATATGTTCTATAATAATGTGGCTTTTGCAAACACAGATCAAATGAGCCTACTGCTCTGAAAATTCTTCAGAGAAACATTTTGGTTTTCATCTGTGTAGCTGTGATTTTAGTACCATGTTTTGTACATAGTAGGTGGAAGTCAGTGACTGCTGTTTGAGTAAGTAAATGAATAAGTAAAGGCCTAGATGGATGGACCAAAAATGTTTCTTTTTTTGTAGTATCAGACTCTTCAACCTCAGTAACACATTAAACCTGAATGTTCTTCAATCAAAATGCAACTAAGAAATTAATTATCATACATCAAATGTCTACAATGTTTACATAATTGATATGATTAAAAATTCATGGCTTGTAGTCAAAGATAACTGAAGCTTAGAGCACAGAGTAGGGGTATAGTTAGGAGTTAATGTTATCCAAGTAGGTCCTCATGGGTTTAGGAAAACAGAATGTGACTTATTAATATCTCATTGCTTTTTTTTACTAAGCACATCTATTGGGCACCCGTGATGTAGTAGATCCTAGGCTAGAAGTGGAGGATACAGAAACACAAAGTTATAATAATCTATAACCTAAGCTACATCATAACAATTAACAAATCAAATTCCTACCTTTGGAAATAGGTATAAAGTGCAGTGCCAACAAAATGTACCAAAAAGACAACAAATGACCCCAGGTCTATAGAGCAATGCATTTAACTTGAATACTTTTGTCTCTTTCCATTTTTAAGAAATATTTGACATATATCACTATATATGTTTAAATATCTTTAAAGCATACAGCATGATGGTTTGATTTAATCATGTGTAATGATGGTCATAATAAATTCAGCTAATATCTAACTTCTCATATAATAAGGGAAAAATGAAAAAAAAAAACAATTCTTATGATGGGAACATTTAGGATTTACCCCCTTTTAAAAAAGATTTTTTTACTTATTTTAGAGAGAGAGAGAGAGAAAGTGGGGTTGAGGAGGAGAAGGAGGAAAAAGAATCCCAAGCAGAGGGCCCACTGAGTACATCAGGGCTCATCTCACAAGCCTGAGATCATGACTCTGAGGTCATGACCTGAACCAAAATCAAGAGTTGGAGGTTCAACAGACTGAGTCACAAAGTTGCTCCATAGGATTAACTCTCTTAACAGGTCTCCTATATATCAGACATCAGTGTTGGCTGAGTGATCATGTTGTACAAGGACATAACTTAGAGAATTGATAGAAGTTGTGGTTGATGCTATTTGCCAAATGTTCCCTGTCCTATTTTGTTCATCTCTCAGCTATTAATTTGGTGATTATTGGTTTCCTCCCTCCCATCACTCTGCTGAACTATGATAGCCTGCCCTGCTTTTGGCATTCGGGAAAACAAAACTAGGGAATAAATGATAAGCACATTATTAAATATGTCTCCCCTTCATAGTCAACATATTTGGACATTTGACTTTCCATGTACATACTCAATGATCCTTGTGTAGAGGACATTTCTCTGTATTTTGGCTGAATGCTGCAGTATGCCTCAATGCCTTGATAATTGAGCACTGATACACAAATTGTAACCTTTCAGGATGAATTTCACTTATTTGCTCTCTCAGTGGAGAAGACATTTTTTAAGGCAGACTGAATTTATTCAGGCCTGAAATCCATTCGCTTCCTAGGACACTAAATGTTTTATATTTGAGCTGGATCACAAACACTTCCACAGAATATAGGACATGATTTTTAATTGGAATCTATTTTTTTTTAATTTTATAGACCAGGAAAAAAAATAAAAAATAAATTTATAGACCAGGGAAAATTGATTGTGAAACTTGAAATTAAAATTAACATTTGTGCCTTCCATTCTCTTTTAGGGATATTTTTGATTCAGCTTCAGAAGCTGAGTAAGTTGACCAGCAGTGTACTTGAGGGGAGGTATTGAGCCAAAAGTGCTGGGATTCCCAAATTTAAATAAAGGAAGAACACTGACTGTTGTTTTGTTTTATTTCTAAGGTGCCTTATTGGTAGGTACAGAATGAATTATGCTGCCACAAAGATGTTTTAAGTCTTGAAGAGGGCTTCATGCTGTTCTTACTGGATTTAAGAGAGGCCCAAATTGTATGTCCTGAGTCTCTGAACTATTTAATTAAATGGGAGAAAAGGCTATAAGAGAAACAAATGGTGAGGTATTACTGCTGCCCATGTACCATTTCATTATGGGAATGCTAGTCAGATAGAAACAATAGATTATTGCCTGTATATTTCTTACATCAAGCCAGAATTACAAGTTTCCAAGTAACTTAATTTTCACATGTATACACCCATACATGCATCATTAAGTGTGCTTAAATATTCTAAATGCAGTCCAAATGCTGAGACAAGAGGGAGTTATGTCAGAGGTCATTCCAAATTAATTTAGATTGTAAAACAAAAGACAAATTTAGATGATCACGGGAATTGTCTTTTGTGGCTGGCCATCACAAATAAATGAGGCCTGTACACCCACCCATCCTGTGATTCACAATAAATGAGGCCTGTACACCCACCCACCCTGTTATTCTGTAGCAGCCCTATGTGATTTTTTTTCTTGACTATTTTTAGACCCTGGAGGTCCAAAGATTGTATTTCAACTTTCATTAGACTTGTGAAAGCAAAGAAAATATATCTTACATGCTGCTGAAAGGGAAGTGAACCTGAATGAAACCCTATAGATAACTAGCTAATGAAAAATAATTACTCTGTTTAATTCTACTTGCTAATTAGCCTAATTCACTAAAAAAGAAGTCACAATAGATTTACTCTAATATAAAGCACAGATCAATTGTTTACTTGTAACCCTCAGCTAATGAAAGGCATCTAAATGAACGTTAATAATTAAGAATTACAACAATCCTCACATATATGCCTTTCCAGCATTGGCTAAAGAAAAATTTTTAAAAATCCCAGAATGAGTTTTTATGCCCTGTAGGAGAAAGTCTTCATTCTCGGATAAATGGATGGATGGATGGATGGATGGATGAAAACAATCTGAGAGAATAACAGTTATTAAAGTTCATATATTTTACCAAGAAACATTGCCCATTTAGTTCAATACATATCTTATTTTAGAGATCTACCAAATACATTTAGGGAAGTCTGGGTGCCAACTAATTCTAATCAATGATATTGATCACATTTTGCTAGAGGGTTACTATTTAAATACTGCAAGTAAAATCTCAGAAATATTTCATATCAAATGCAAATCACTTAAAGACGAAAACCATGGATTAATAGCAATAGTTATTTAATATGCTTATATAGCAAAATCTATTAAAATATTTATCCATGATTAAAATAAGAGGAACAATTAGTCCCACAACTCTTCTAATGTTTTGGATCTACTTGAATATATAGCAAGAAATTTCATTTAAAAACTTTAAGCAGTAGGTTTTTTCTGTTCTTTTTCTGTTTGTTTAATGAATATTTTACACATACTATTTTGGCTATTTTTAGAAATCTAAGTCGAAATATCTTTGATACTGACCTTTGTGGCAAAGATTTAGCAGTAATATTCATACACTACAATTCTCCAAAATGAAGCAAGCATTTAATACATTAGTAAAATAGGAGTTGGTTTTATATGATCCATCAGTGTTACAGAATGATGCTGTTCCAAGTTTCATTCATTTAAAGAGGTCACTCTGTAATTCCAGTGGAGCTTTTAGAAATTGTTAACCAGATTGTATACAAGATAATACCAAGGCTAATGTCTGTATTTTAATTAAATGCATGGTCACAAACTAAGTTGTGCCCTGAGTGAGAATATAATATACCTCATGAGGACACAGCTCATCTACGTTCACTTGATGGCAAAACTTTTGTTTGAATGATTAAAAATAACCTACAGATAAACACCTAGGCCAGTCTCAAAACACAATTGGCAAAATACGTTTTCTATAGATTACTATCCTTTCAATAATTTTAAATTCGAATGCATTTCCGAGATAATATAGAAACAGCCTGAACCAGATATTATTCTGCAATATAATAGTTTAACAAGAAGGCCAGGTATATTCCATCATGCTGCAAGTTACTGCACTGAGCCTTCTCAGGGTCGGAAGCAGCAAATTTCCATATCCTTTTAATCACTGGCTTCCATGCTGAGGCCTTCAGTATGGGTAGAGAGGCCACAGGCAATGGTGTATGCTCTTCACCTCATTTACTCAGCAAATGCTTTACCCAGGGAACAATAACATCAGCCAGCAGGGATGACAATTTAAATCTACCAATACAAATGGGGATCCTAAGGCTTTCATTCACTCCTTCATTGCAGATTGCCTTAGATCTATTTAATCACATCCTCCCTTCCCAGGCACTGATGAGCAATGAAAAACTGAAACAAGAAAGAAAAGCTAATAGCCTCCATTAGATCTGACCTCACTCTAAGAATCAGTTAGGAGTAGGGATAAAGACAGTCAGGAGACAAAATCTGTCCCCACCCCAGCTTCTCCCCTACCCTAACTCCTGGCTATATCCCACTCATCTTTCAGGTCCAAGTTTAAATTTTACTCTTTCATGCAAGCATCCCTGCTCACTCAGAGTTAGTTAATCTCTCCCCACCTCTACTCCTATATGCTTTTATAGGACTCTAAACCTTTCCACTTTTGCTACAATCAAAACTGAAATTAAATAATGCTGGGTATAATTAACTGTTGAATGACTCTCTCTCTTACTAACTTATAAGTCCCATGACAGCAGTGAGTTTCTCTCATTGCAATTACAATAAGCCAGAACTTACAACAGTGTCTGATATATGCATGGTGGATGTGCAATAAACATTTTTCAGACAAATAAGAGAATGAACACATTTATGTCTGATTTAAAAAGTCTTAATCTTGCCTACCAAGTTACAATGGATATGATAAAAAGATAAAAGACTCACATTCCCTGAAACCTATGTCTTAGAACATTTTATGTCCAACTCTATCAGTTAAGCTGTCATTGGAGAATATTCTCATTATGTTAAACTGCTATAAAGTTATATAATTAAGAAATAATTTAATATAAATTGGAAACCCCACGATTAAGTTGCTAAATGATGATCAGATCGTAATGATTTGCTTGTTAGATACCTTTAATCATACACCAAAGATACCTTAATCTAAAAACATTTAGATTCTGTGATGATATAGAAGAATGGATGCTTATTTCAACTATTTGGAATTTCTAGAATTTCTTCATATTTGCCTTATGACTATTTGGCACTATCTCAACATCTTGAATTTTTCTCTTGTCAAGAAATTAACCTCTCTTATTCCATTTAAATATTTTGTCTTTCATCAGTTTCACAATTAGGTAACCTTAACTAATTTATGGCAAAATTTTCCTGTAAATAATTCAGCACTGGTACAGTCATCATTTCCAGAAAAAGTGATAAAACCCACTAATGGATATTTTAGTAATCTTTCATCTTCAGAGTTCTTTTTTAGATAAAAAGACATAAGCGAATTTATCAGTGTAATATCATATTCTCTTTTTCCTTATAAGATCCCGTCAGTAATTTATAATAAACCAATTACATAGCTTAAAAACTAAAAGCAAAGAGGATTAAAGTTAAATAAGAATGCAAAACTCTATGAAGGCATTGAGGAGATTAAGAAAATATATGATCTTTGGAAATGTCAAAGAAGCTTCCAGTTTGTTTAAACAAATGCATTTCATTGTATACTTTTTCTTTCTTTCTTTCTTTTTCTTTCTTTCTTTCTTTCTTTCTTTCTTTCTTTCTTTCTTTCCTTCTTTCTTTCTTTCTTTTTCTTTTTCTTTCTTTCTAGATTTTTTTTTAAATTATTCATTTGTGAGAGAGAGCATGTGAGTGAGGAGGAGGGAGAGCAAGAGGAAGGAGTAGGGTCAGAGGGAGAAGGAGAAGCGGACTCCCCACTGAGCAGGGATCCAGACATGGAGCCAGATCCCACCCAGGACCCCTGAATCGTGAACTGAGCTGAAGCCAGATGCTTATTCAACTGAGCCACCCAGGTCTCCTTCATTGTATACTTTTCTATAAGATGATAGTTCTGCTTATCTTCAGGTAGGAAAAATTTATGAAAATACTACTGTAAAACTGTAGAGCCAATAGGGAGAGAGTGATGGAAAGTGACTGAGGACAGAAGGTCATACTTGAGGCCTTTTCCCTTAGGCCACATTCCTCCCCCAAGCCATGTGGAGAAGATAAAATAAAAAAGACACTAGTCTTTTCTGCTTTCTTGAAGGTAGATATTTCTAGCCAAAGCTGAGACTTCACAAGAAAAAAGTAGGACATATCAGAGGAATGCAAACACTAAGTGAAAGACAGTGAATATAACTTACACCAGAAAGAGAGCTAAGGCAGCAAAAATAGCAAGAATATAAAACAAACATTATAAATATCCTCAGAAAGACATAGGAGGGTTGAAACATATAAAACCAGTGTGAAAAGTTATTTTTTAAACATAGAGAGGGTAAAATTATAAATGTAACCAATGAAATAAAAAATTCAATATATAGGTTGAACAGCAGGAAAGAATACACTGAAGAAAAAAAAAATAATGAGCTGATATATCAGGTCAGGGATATTTCCAAGAAGATAATAAAAAGAAGAATGGGGCGCCTAGGTGGCTCAGTCAGTTAAGCCTGAGCCTCCTGACTTTGACTCAAGACATAATCTCAGGGTTGGGAGATTGAGCTTCTTGCTCACTTAAATGCATGCTCTCTTGTTCTCTGGAAAAATAAATAAATAAAAGATAAAAATAAAACAAAAAAGAGATTATAGTTAATGATATAAAGAATAGAAAATACTAGTAAGAGTAAAAATTAATAAAATAAACAGCAACATTTAATAGAAATAATGAATAAAACCTAAGCTTGCCCAAGAGAAATTCCTGCCAAAACTGAAAACAAACAAACAAACAAAAAAGAGATAAGTAGGCCAAAAAAAAAAAAAAAAAAAATAGCTGTAAATGTTGCAGAAAACTTATTTTATGAAAGAATAAAACAAAGTATTTATGAAAGTAGAAAGCTAACTATGGATCACATTTAAAAACCGAACTAAAATCGATAACTTTCTAGGAAAATTGTGATAAATTACATAAGAAGAAAGAGACAATGCAAATAAACTATAAATCACAAAATAATTTGAAATGTCAATCAAGGCGCTATCCCAGATTTCTAACAAAATTTCCACAGTCTTATAGATATATTTCCAGCATTTTGGAACAAGTTATCCCTAAATTAAATAAACTAAAAAGAAAAGAGGGACGCTATCTTTTCTTGAATCAAACTAGGTAAAGAGAGTACAAGATAAGTGAATTATATGTATGTTTCACTTATGAAAAGAGCTATAAAGATCCTCAATGTAATAATAATTAAACTAATCCAGCAGTGTATTAAAAATAATAGATGATTAAGTAGAATTTACTTCGAGTTATTTCATGTCAGAAAATCTATTAACGCATTTATGTTAATGAACTAAAGGATAACACAGTTACATTATCACCTAGAGTGACATAACAAGTAGTCAATAATGCACAATAACTTTTAACAACAGAATTTAAAACTCTTTGAAATCTGAAAAGAGCATTTCTCTTAACTAGAAAATGTTACTTATGAAATTTTATCACAAATGCTATACTTGAAGAGTAAAATTTTGATATATTTCTTGAAGGATACTATGAGGATGCTTCCAATCACTATTAATGTCTATGTGCTATCCAAGGTTCTAGCTAATGAGACACAGAAAGAAAGGGTATAAACATGAAACAGAAAGAAGTATGACAGTTTGTGGTTAGTGTTTTGTTTTATTTTTGCAAATTATATGATCACTTCCATAAAAAACCTAAGGGAATACATTTTTAAAAACTATTAGAATTAATAAGACAACTCAGCAATTTTTTGAGAAAGAAAAATCACAGCTGAAGCCAATTAAAAACAGTTAATAGAAACTAAGATTCCATTTATCATAACAACAAAATATATGCTACCTAGGAATTAACCTAACAATAAAAGCACAAGACCATCATAAATAAACTTTCAAATAATGATGAGTAAGTAGGACGATAAACCTTTTATGAGTAATAAACACATTGAAATACTATGAAAAAGTATATACTATGAAAAAGTAAATTCTCATCAAAGCAATTTATAAATCCAATTCAAGTCTATTCAAAATCTGAGCAATTTTTTTGAAACTTGACAATTGATTTAACAAAAACAAACAAACAACAAAAATTATGGAAGCAAACAGGTCTAAAGATAGCTAAAACTACTTTTGAAAATAACAGAAATGATCAGTCTTTGCCTACCAGATACTATATCACTAAGTCACTGTATTTAAGAGTGTAGGACAAATGCAGAAAATCAAATAGTAGAATGGAAAAGAATTAGAAAGCCCTGAAACAACTTGATGAGAGATGCTATTAAAAACCAGAATGGATTATTATGTAAATATTAAAATAGTAAAAGATGTTGGGTAAAAAATGAATCACTACGTGGAGAAAATTCTCTAAAACCCTGTACAAAAAGAAGCTCCAAATCTTCACTTAAATATGAAGTTACTACAGCTTAAAACATGAGAACGCTTTTGTGTCAATAAAAGGAAGTAATTGATATATCCAAGTGCAATTAAGGATTTTAGTATGAAGACTCCAGGAAGAAACTGAGAAAGCTATTTTTGTAACATTTTAAATCTAAAAAGGGAATGGTTTATATCTATAATATACACAAAACCTTTCAAATTAGCAAAATACAGACTATGTCAATATGAAATGAGCACAATATATGAATAACCATTTCATAATAGGACAAGCTAAAATGAGTAAAGAAAAATAGAGAGAGATGATATAACTCACTGGTAAGACAAAACAAATTGCAACTTATAATTCCAAAGCAATTACTTCTGACTATCAAAAGTAAGTGACAAATAAATAGCAATTATTTATGAGGATTGGGAAAACAGACACCCAGGATAAACTGGATGGAATATCAACTGGTTATTCTAAAGAGTAATATTTTTTACATATATTCCATTTTAAGCAATTTTAACACTGAGTACACCATCCCAGACAGCTATCTTGGAGAAGAACATTGGAGGAAAATAAAGAGAGGAGATTAAATATTATGCTGGGACATGGGCATGAACCACAAATGTCTCAGGTGAACCTAACAGACAGCCTGGTCATGCTATATATAAAGTTATTAATAATTCATGATAACAAACATTTATTTCAGAATGTATTGGATCCAACTTAGGTGTTCATCACTAAAGAAATCTATAAATTATAGGTGGTATATGCTTAGGCATAAAATGGAATATTATCCAGGAGAAAGAGCCAAAAGATAGATCTTAAAAATAAAATGCAGACTAAAAAATTTCCATTTTTAAAACAATTAAGTTTAGAACTATTAAGTTTTAAAACTATTAAGTTTTTCTCTGAGAAACCATTTGGGTACATTAAAAAATAAATGCATCCACGTGAACACTATATAGTTTTAATAATATACATACAAATATATTAACAATTCATGGTATATGAGGAGAATATATAGTGTAGAAATTAGAATGGATATCCTTGCAGGAAGGGCAATGTGATTGGGATACCACAAAAAAGGAAACAATAAAACAAAATTTAATACCAAAGGGTTTTGGATCAGTAGATGATGAAATCTACAAGGACATGGTCTTTTGCCAATTTATTTTACTGATGCTTTCTAGATGCCTAGGGGAGTACCTGGCACATAGTAAGTGCTCAGTAAATATGATTGACTAGGGACTATAATAAAAGAAGTTCTGCATGCCAAAGATCCTACAAAAGAGTAATTAAAATAAATACTTTGGTTTTCTTCATCTTATCTTTATTAATTTTTAATGCACAATAATAAAAAAATTAGCATACCAAAACATGATTGTGGGATCTAATCTACTGATCTAACTGTCCCTCTTTGTTCTAATATCATCTGTTTTAATTACTCAGGCTTACAACATCTTGTATTTAACACAACTAAATTTTCTTATTAATTCTAGAAGTTTTTCAGCAAATTATCTTGGGTTATCTCAGTATATAATCACATTGTCTACAAATAATGAAAATTATGTCTCTTAATCATTCCATATCTTGTTGCTTTGCCATATTACCTGTGATAGTTTTTCTTTCATTGATCATAATCAAATTATTATTTTTTTTTACATCTTAATTATAGTTTTAGCTTTGGTTTAACAAATCTTAAACATGCCAAAGCAGTATACTATTCCCAAATTCTGAGGGCTTTTTTTTTTTTTTTTTTAATTTGAAATTAGTTTCAGGGGTCCTTGATTGGCTTAGCTGATTGAGCATGCAACTCTTGATCTCAGGGTTGTAAATTTGAGCCCCATGTTGGGTGTAGATTACTTAAAAATAAAATCTTAAGGGGTGCCTGGGTAGCTCAGACAGTTAAACATCTGACTCTTGGTTTCAGCTCCAGTTATCATTTCAGAGTTCTGGAATCCAGCCTGTGTCAGGCTCCATGCTCAGTGGTACATCTGCTTGAGAATTTTCTCTCTCTCCCTCTCCCACTGCCCCTCACCCTATGAATGCTCTCTCTCTCTCTCTCTCTGAAATAAATAATCTTTTTTAAAAATCTTAAAAATAAAAAGAAACTGGTGCTAGTTGCTTTTTTGGGTTTTTTTTTTTTCTTCTTCTTCTTTTTTTTTTTTTTTTACATTTCATCCCTACTGCCTCATAATACCTTTCTGAGGAAATACATGTTCATAATTTAAAACATTTCACAATAATCACTATAAAACAAGTTATCAAATGACAGAAAAGGAAATGGGATTTTACCCGGAAAAATAAAGTTGCTGGGCCAAAGTTATGGCTTTGCTAAATAGGGCCTTAAGCAATTAAAACAAAATACATAAAAGATTCCAAATAGAACTAGAATTATTTGACACTGTATACAGGTCATTTTCACACTTCTTTTCATGGTTCTGGATAAAAAGAATAAGAAAGGAAGGCTACTTAGCAAAACAAACTTATTAAAGCCTGGTTGATTTAAAGTCATTCAGGGTGAGAAACATATTCCAAGGTTCTTCTTTGGTTTTCTGCTTTGTGACATGGAAAGATTTTATTTTTAATAGAAAAACTATAGAAACATCCATCATCCATAACCTTAAACATTTTAGATTTGAACAGTGTTTTTCTTTTTAGCACTATCTTGTCAATTTGTTTTTTAACTAAAATGCTCATTTCACTTTTAAATCATAATCAATTTTCAGATAATATCCTATACTATTACATATATATAATATACATACATGAATATGTATGTGTGTTGTTTTGCCCTACAATAAATTATGTATGTGAATGTGTACAAAAGTAATCCTCAAAATCCTCATTTCAGGAACAGTTTAATCGGCAGAGGAAAAATAGATTAGCCAGCAAAGCACTAAGAGATATCCATTGCCTTTCTGTCTCTCTGGTCCCCAAGCATTCACCCAGAGTAATAAGAATTTCCTGAAGCATGCATAGTTATTCTTACTTGACGAGTTTGGAATTCTTTATTTTTTTTTCCTCCTTAAAAATCAAAGGAATCCTACCGATGCTGACATTAAACATACTGATGGGAATTATGATCATATGTCAGAAAAATATATAGCTCCTTTGGGCTCTGTGAGAAGCTGACAGCATTCCCATAAAATATTAACTACTTACAATAAAATCCCTTCACAAGGAGTGAGAGGTTAGTAGAAAGGATCTGGAAGCCCTCAACAATGAATTTTGATTAACAGGTTGACTTGAATTCCCTTGTTCTAAGTTGTTTTCAGGCTTCATATAGGTGGATTAAAAAAAAAAACATGAAAGTCACTAGCATATATTCATTTTGCAAATGCTTAAGAGATTAAAAAAATGAAAGTTCTGCTCCCAAAGGAATATATGAGTAATAAATTGGCGATATTGCATTGGATGGGAATGAGGTTGGTCACCTTGGTGCTATCATCTCCTCTAGGTGTGTACAACACATTTCCTCCTTTTCTCAAATATAGTTTGCAGGTCTTTCACAAATGCTATTTTCTATTCTACTGCATACTTAAATTAGGTGTGTTCAAGAATATTCATATTAGGCTTTATTCTATAGCTATTACTCTAAATTTAAAAAAATATAGCTGTGTGAAAATTTGCTAGTTTGAGAAATGAAATGTAATGCGTAAGCGATGTGTGAAAAAAATTAGATTTCCCAGGAAAACCGCATACCAAATAAAGCAATGAGAAAATCAAATGGGCATTTGAGTACCTTACTTTAAAGGTAGTGTAACAGTACCAAATTGGAGAGTAGCCTGTGATTGTTTTGGTTTTCCCATGAAGTTCCAAAGAATAGTAATAAGGAATTTGTATTTACCTACTTTTTATCACATGAGCAGGGTCAGTCCAGCTATTGCCAGATAGACATACCTATATGGAAAGTCACATGTTCCTGTAAATGGATTCTCAGATATGCTAGAGTTTCCTGATTAGCAATTCCCCTTAAGAGAGTATGCATTGGTACCTTGGGTAGATTTGTCTGAATTTGATACAGCATACAAAGCTCACTTTTAAAACAAATGGCCTTAAAATCCCAACACACTTGCAGGATTAGCCACAATGCTATCAAGTGTGAATGCTCTTAAAATTCTCATTTTCACCTCTCCTGAACTAGACAAAAATTGATAAATTGACCTTTTAAATTTGGGTCCCAGAAAAGGTAATTATGATAAATAAAGAGGCAGTGTGCCAATATGCATTGATTTGCATTGAATTCAGCTTCAAAATCTAATAAAACCATGATCTTTTATTAGATGGATTATTATAATTTTATAAAAAGTTAATCTTTTGTTAATTATAAAATACCTATGCTTACATCACTAGGCCTGAGAAGTTATTGACTTGTCATCCTTGAAATGAATATTCTTCAAATATATATTCAGAATTTATTTGATAGGGAGATTTTAAAACTGATTTTAATGTAAAAATTATATACATATAGTAATTTCAAAACATGTATATTGACATAGGTCAGGCAAATAGGTAAGAACATTTAAGATCATTTTGCAATAAAAATAGAAATGTAGTACCTGACAATATGATAAGAATTATTAATATATAAGATACAATAATTTTCAAAAATAGTAAAATATAATAAATAATTTTAGCAATGAAGAGAAAGGCAAATCAGTCAGTGGATAGAGAAGATGCTGAAATACATATATGGAAATTTAGTATATAATAAATTAAGTATTTTAGGTCATTTGGAAAATAAAAATTATTCCATAGAGAATGTTGGATTCTACTACCTAGCTAATTTGTTAATTAAAAAATAAATAAAGCTGAACTACACAAAAATAAATTATAAATGGGTCATATTTTTAATATGAAGATTAAAAATACTAAAAGAAAACTGGAAGATACTATTTTTTATTTTTTATAGAAAAGAAAGCCATTGTAGATGTAATTTTAAAAAATACTTGAAGACACAAAAATGATGAATATATCATTGTCATATGTGAGGAATATACATTTAATAACTGGATGGACTTATTTTAATGTCAGTTTAAGTATTATAGAGATGTTCTATTACAGAATGTATAACTAATGAAAATAATAAAAAATAAAGAAAAACAATAATTGTATGCTGCTTCCCGTGGAAAGAATATGCATTAAAAGTATACGCTTTTTTATTATATCAATATCAATATTTCTGATGGTTGTGAGCTACCTATCTAAAGAATAATTAATGTAAAAATAGGGCAGCCCAGGTGGCTCAGTGGTTTAGCCCCGCCTTCAGCCCAGGGCCTGATCCTGGAGTCCCGGGATCGAGTCCCACGTGGGGCTCCCTGCATGGAGCCTGCTTCTCCCAATGCCTGTGTCTCTGCCTCTCTCTCTCTCTCTCTCTCTCTCTGTCTCTCATGAATAAATAAATAAAATCTTAAATAAAAATATTTTTAAAAAAGTAAAAATAAACTCATACATACATTCTATCAAGCTGTTTCATTTCTTCAAATCCTAGTATTAAGGACTGTAAATGTTGAGGAAGGACCATGTCTTGCAATACCTGGGATGCCTGGATGTAAATACTTTGCAGACAGTATGTTTTTGAAAATCTGATCGTCATCACCACTTATCAAGACATGACAATTATGAAGGATCATGCCATATAAAAGATAATGAAACATTTTAATTGCCAATGCTGAATTCCAGTTTTGCCCATTCTGCTTAGGTGAGTGTTTTGACAAGCTGTACAGATAAATGTTATATATATTTTCAAGTACTTCACAAAGAAAAGTATTACTATCTTTGGTATTAATCAAAAATTTAACATTTATATGCACATTGCAAAATCTCAGTATAGGTACCAAGGCTAAAAAGAAAAAAAAAACCCTACTCAAGGCTAATTATCAATACAAACTATACAGTATGAACTCATCACAGTTAAGAATGTCAATGGGCTTCATATTTAGGCTGAAGTTTTTGCCTTATTTAAAAAAAAATCAATTGGAGTTATGCCCTTGTCAAATGAACTGGTAAAAATTAATGAGGAAGCTAATATAAAATGACATCTCTAGTCATGTAATATACAAGTTTACTAGAGAACACAGTAGAAAAGAATGTTTCTGGGAAAACATTTTGAATAGATATATAAATATAGATACAGATATAGATATATACACACGTAAATATATATTTCACATATATACATTATATATATTTGTACATACACTTATGTATATGTATACCTACATCTTATATATATTTACAAATATATATATTTATATATGTATACATTACATCATACCTGGTCTGCCTTGAGATAGGTATATATTCCAATTTTTAAATGCATGGAACGGTACATGTTTGCAAGAGTTAAGACAGCTAGTTCAATAATCCTAATTTAAAAATTTCCAGGTTATTTATAGGATAATTCAAGAAATGAAATTCATTATCCTGCAAAGTATGCAACAAACCATTAAACATAGCAATAAAATCAATTGGCACAAAAAGAAATGCAATTATGTTACATTCATGTAAATCCTTCCATGAACTAATTTCTAAATATCAATCATGACTGATATTCATCATATAAACATCAAGGAAGCTCTTGTATTTTTTAAATGCATCAACAAGTTCCTGCTCTCTCACAAACAGGAGGAAAATGTTAAATCAGAACATCATTATAATTGTGGCTGATAATCTCTAATCATCCAAATCTCAGAGCTCAATTTTATAACAAAAGAGAAAAAAAAAAAGCAATTGCCATTTCATCAGAAAAGGGTATTTTATCATCTCTTTAAAATGTAATGATTTATTCTTAATTAACAACTGATTAGGTGGCATTTCAAAATTTTTCTAACATCACACATGACTAACTCATAAGCAATCAAGGCATTAGATGAAAATTAAAAGCAGGCGTATCATAAAGTGTTGATGATCTACACCTGCATTACACATCTGTTGAAGTTCAATTTGCAGGAAAGACTAATCCATTGTCCATCATTTGAAATGTTAACTAAAACATTTTCTTTATCCTTAGTTTCTAACAATATGGATGCCACAATATTGTAAGTAGGAAGTTGAAAACAGAGAGATCTAACAGTGAAAAAACCTGGAGAAAAAAAAACAAACAAACTAGAAATGAATTGTATGTAAATAAAATGAATTGTTAACGATGTTAATGAGGACTGATTTTCCTCTTAATAACTATACCTGTTTTTATCTTTGTTGAAATATACCTCATATTTTTTGACTCAAAAAATTGGGCTTAAATTGTTAATTTTTAGGGAAGACAGACCTCCTCAAGAAGGACATGCATAAATTTACATAAGCGTGCAATGTAATAAATAACATAGCAAATGAAGTATAAATTCCAATTCTGCAGAGGAAAAAAAAATGACCTAAGTTTTTGCTTTCTTAACTGCAAAGATAATAGTGGGTGGAGGTATCAGAGAGAGAGTAGGGGGTGACCAAATCCTCTATTTGACAGCTTTATGTAAACATAGAGAATCACTACTAAATATGAGGCAGCACTCAAGCACAGTATTCATTAAGAATTCAGATTTTGATAGCAACGGTTTTCATAGATTTTCTTTCTTACTGTAGTTGATAAACAAAATTGCCTTCTAAGAATAGTAAATCTTTTCCATCAAGTGCCTGAATGAGGTAAGATTTCCAAATTTGAAAAATGACCTGCTTGGTGTAACAGTATTAGAAGGGCTGGCATCCTTGAGTATAATCCTGGAATGTGATTCCAGCAGAGACCAGTGGGAAGAAAGCCAAGGGCAAAGGCACGGTGATCTCCCAAATTTCCAACAAAATTTGCTAAAGTCATGAACTCTTGGTATAAATATTTTTCAGTAGTAAAAATTTTTTTTTTTTAAATCTTCTTTTTTTTTTTTTTTTTATTTATGATAGTTAGAGAGAGAGAGAGGCAGAGACACAGGCAGAGGGAGAAGCAGGCTCCATGCACCGGGAGCCCGATGTGGGATTCGATCCCGGGTCTCCAGGATCGCGCCCTGGGCCAAAGGCAGGCGCTAAACCGCTGCGCCACCCAGGGGTCCCCAGTAGTAAAAATTTTTATACCATTTCTTTTCTTTTTAAAGATTTTATTTATTCATTCATGAGAGACACACAGAGAGAGAGGCAGAGAGAGATGCAGGCTCCCTACAAGGAGCCTGATGTGGGACTCCATCCCAGGACCCTGGGATCATGACCTGAGCCAAAGGCAGACGCTTAACCACTGAGCCACTCAGGCATCCCAGTAGTGAAAAATTTTAAAGGAGATTGCCTTTATCAGATATTTTTTGATTTGGAACTAAAGGAATGTTCCAGGAACAAACTCCTATCCTCTTCTTGGGACTGACAGACATTGTTAGAAGTTGAGGATTTACCTTCACCAAAGTATTGAGTAGGTTAAGGCAAAAATCACAGGGATATCAAGAAGCAGGTGATTTCCCCCTCCTCCCGCACCCATATAACTGATATCTGGGTTTAAAAATACATTCACCTGTAATATCAGTTCTTGGCATAGAATAACTCCTCCATAAGTACTCGTTGAGTTGATAACTAAAGAAAATACGGAAAGAATTTTCACTCATGATAATTGGCGAGATAAAGGATCTTCCTGTGTTAAACGATCTTGGAAGCAAATGTACTAACAATCATACTTTATAACATGAATTAAAATCAGTTGAAACAAAACAAGACGTCAATAGCAATAGCATGAAATACCCAGGTGTCTGAACTAAGGTGCTATATAGATACAATAACAATTACCTTAAGTGCTTTCCTTTCTTGTCCAAAAGTGAATTTGCTTAAACTATGTAGAAGCAAACACCATATATAAAAAATGTCTTCTAGTGATAAATGTTTTTCATTTTACACAACCATCTTGAATTACATTTGGTGTGTTTACAAATATATACCAAAGCGTCTTAGATATTGGCAAAAGAAAAGGATAGCCTATCCAAAAATTTTCCATTTATATAAAGTGCACAAATTGCTGCTCAGAAATGAAATAATTGTATTCTAGCATTTCCATAGTCTGAGTTTCAAAGTATTGCTGGAAGGATCTCAAAGGTATCATCTGATCCAGCATTAAGGCAAGAGTTTGTTAAACTATTCTGGACAGTAGGAAGCCCATTTATTCTTTTGTGTTTGCGCTTCCGCAGACATGGAGAACCACCATTATACATGTTTCACCCAGCGACCACCGAAGTTTTTGAAAGCAGTAAACAGATCACTCTTTATCTGCTGCTTCTCATAGCTGAGCACAAATTCCTTAGCCCTTTCCTCAGTGAACAAAGTATTCAGTCTTTATTTTTGTCACTATTCTCTGAAAATTGAAATTTCTTTTATCATAATTTTTTTCCCATAATTTTTAAACGTGAAAAACCCAGAGTGTATAAAACATTGCAAAAAGAGGCAAGATGGTGCAAATTAGAATAATTCATACTAAATAATTATTACTAAATGGATTTGACTTCTTTCACAATATCACCCATAATGCAGACTTGGGCATACCTTGAGGTTCATGCTAAAGATCAGATCTTGCTCCTCTTTTCATGATCTCCAGTTAGTTCTTGCAAAACCTGTCATTTGTTGCTGTTGTTTGTTTGATTGTTTCTTTGTTTTTAATCAATGCTGTTTAAATTTGCTTAGTGGCTTGGGTATGAATCCCTGTTGGTTGTATATAAATCACCTACCACAGGGTTATGTCCATCAACTACGGCATTTTCTCTGGCTTCTTCTTGCAATTGACAAAAGCCAACCTTCATTATTTCTTCTTTCTCAGCTTCCATATCCAGTTATTTTTTCCCCTTCCACCCCACAATATTATCTCAAGTCTTCATTTGTTAGCCAATTGAAATATTTCAATTTCTAACTAGTTTTCTTTCCTCTATGCTCTTCTCCCCCCACATTTTAGAAAATGCAAATAAATTCCAGACTTTAAAAACAAAATACAACACAACAATCTTGCTATTAAGTCTCCTTTCTTACCAAGTGAATCAAGCCACTTGACATTATGCGAGGCCTTCACAAACTAACAAGCCTCTCTGCCTATACTTTTCTTCACCCTTTCACAGGAGAGTACTCTATACCTGCTACCGTGTACATGTAAAGCCTACCTCGAGTGTCACTCTAACCCTTTTCCCTGCCTCAGAGGAAAATAAACCATTTCCCATTTTATACCATTGTAGTATACCATAATATACATATATTTACAGTATATAATATAATTATAATAATATTCATATATTATTAAATGTAAATTGTCATACATAGATTTCATACTACATTTGAGGCTTCTGAATAAAAATACAGATTACTTTTCTGTATTTGTATATCCACAATATCTAGCCCAAATAAATACAATAAAATATTCGTTGAATTTTGGGGCAAGGCTTTATTTTGACATCTAATTGTGAAATATATTTAGAAATGATCCAAAGAAGAAACTTAATTCAAACCCTTCCACTAATTTTGGCACCCTTTCATAATTTCATATTATCTTGTATTTAGGATAAGCAGGAAAAATATGCATCATATTTTTATTGCCCATGTTTTAGTTACTCAGATACTTAGGGTAGCTTTTCCTAATTGCCACTTACTTTTTACTCTCATGTAAAATTGACAATTGTTTGTTGGTTTTGTCCACACACTGTATGGACTATGGATATTTATCTTACAAACTTCCATAATTTATAGCATCTACTTATTTATAGATCTATTTCTTCTTCCTATACTGTAAATACCTTAAGGTTACAAACCACTTCTCATTTGCACTTCAGTGATTAATACACTGTCTGACAAAGTGTCTTAATAAATGCTAACTGAATGAATGAATTCATGCTGATACCAATTCAGTTATATAGAGATCGATCCAAATACAGATAATAAAGTCAAATACAATAGTGAAGCAGATACAGCCCAAGACAGAAACTCAAGGATAAATTATGCATCTCCTTTTCTTCCTCAGGGAATTTACTCATAGGGAGTATTGCTATTCAATTTAATTTGCATGTTGGCTTGGTGCACAGTGCAGCAATAATAATAGCAACGTTAATAATTTCCCAATACAGAATACATCATGTACCAGTAAATATATCAGGCACTGTACTGTGTGCTTTGCATATTGATAATAACAAGTCCATGCTATAGTTTATGATCTACCTTTATGAATGAGAAATCTGATGCTATAATAGATTAAGAAATTTTCTCAGGATGATATAACTATAAGAAATAAAGACACTAATTACTAGTAAAATAATAAGGCAGAAGGGTGATGAAAAACAACCAAAGACTGGTGGGTCAGAGTCAGACTAGAGAGTAGACAGATTAAGGGGAGGTAGAGGAAGAGAGAACATCAGAAAAAGCCCCTGGAATGATTTCTAATGGATCAACCAGTTATTCAAGATTATCTTATTTTTCCTCTCTAGGATTAATACATTTGCTTGCATTTACATTTTTCTCCTTTACTTTACAAACTCTTTTATAACCTTGAGCTTAGTATAAAAATTAAAACACACACAAACACAAATGAAATCTCCTGAAATAAATGTATTTTTCCCCCTCAGATATTTGTTTTCTTTTTAAATATTCCTAATACCTATAGTGTTGCTGTCTTGCATTTTATTATTGTTAACAGTAATTATTTGGAATTAGATTGCACTACTTCCTGGAGTCAGATAAGAACTAGCAACCTCAACATCACTCTTTTCCTCCTCATATCTCAACCTCCTGAAAATATTTTGGGAGGTAACTGATGACATTGTGCCATAGCCTTATCATCCCAGGGCCACAAATAAGTCAATATATTCATATTTAATATAAAGATCACAGGAAATAGAATTATCTTTTGGTTTTCTCTTAAACATGAGAAATATTAACAACAGAAATGGAAATGCAAAATGCTGTCCTCAAATAATTGCCAAGTTAGTTTATAAATTGTGTAGAGTGTTGGGGGTGTGTGTGTGGAACTCCTAGTGGAAGATTTACAAGATATATTTCAGTACAAATAGTACTTCTAAAACATGATGTGGAAAGGGGAAGTTGGCAGGTGTTCGGGTGAGATTTTTTTTTTGTACATTTCTCTCACTTGCAGTGTGAGAACTTAACCATCCTTTTCACTTTAGCATAAGAACATAATGCTTCACAATGTTAGAATTTATAGCCAAATGCCAAGTAGGCTTGTGTTTCTTATTTATATGTTTGTTTTCTAAAAAAACAAACAGTTTTATTCCTATATCACACACGTCTTAAAAATCGTATTCTGATTCTATAATAATGCTGTATTCCTATATTTTAGTTCGTTACTCAATTTATCTTTTGCATTGATGCTCTCTGAGAATTTTAGTGACAAATCTACATGTCACTTTTGGGGTGGGAGTAGAAAACTGTAAAACCTAAAAAGAAATTTAGAAGATCTTCTAAAAATAAGATACATGTTCTTATAATTGTGCACCAATTTTTACCACTGTCCCAAAAGTTAGCTATTTTTCCAGTAAGGCTATATTCACTGTACTCTTATATTTATATTCAGTACATGGCAAATTCTTACATAATCCTGCCATATTGATGGGATTATTCATTTTGACTGTAAAAATTCAAACTAATTAAGTTATTTTGTTCTTTAAGCTTTCTAGAAAGTACGAATTAGATCTTTAAAGATGGCAAAGAAGCAATTTACCTTTACAGTTTGTCCTCCTACCACTTGCAAATCATCTATATCTCAAACCTAAGCCACTTTTCTAGTTAATGAAGTTAATGGCTTCATCATGCTGTGTAATTCACATTGTGCAATCTATATAATAAAAACAGATGATATAGAATATTCCTAATGTTCATGAATATTAAATGTTGAAAAATAGATGGTAAAAATAGAAATATAAATAAATATAATGAAACACTAAAAAAATGTTTGCATGGCAATACATTACTTTTAAAAAGCTTACCTAGAGAAAATCTTAACAAATGTCTCTACAGTAATAATGCTTTTCCAGAGTATTTTGTATTTTGATATGTATCATCACACTTGATCTTCATAGCAACCTGATAAGATTGATACTTTTTACACTCTACAGAAAAAGAAAAAAAAAAAAAAAAAGAACTCCAAGGAAAGCAAAGGCTGACACAGGACCAGTGTATATGGTAAATATGTCCTTTCTATGTTCTCTGTTTCTCTTTCTTTTATTACATTATTTCCCCATTTCAAATGCCATTTCCCATACAGTAAAATTCTTCTCCCTGATTTCTTCTAGGTAAACAGGTTTGATTTCATACTTAAAAGAATAAAATTATACATAGTAAATTTTAAAAATGACATTTAAAAAGATTCCTAGAGTGGATAAAAATCGTGAATAAGAAAGTCTGGTAATCTGATCTTTTTTTCCTAATTTATACTCCTAAATGCAATTTTCATAAAAGCTCTGCCCTTGGCCCTCTTTGACAAGTTTATCTATTGTCATGACCTCAACTGCCCTCTCTTTGCAAATGCCCCCTACACCCTCTCTTCTTAAAACCTAATTCCTGTCTTTTGAATCTGAGACCTATAAAATTCCATCCTGAAATCTAGTAGGGTCTCACATTCAGATGCATCAAGCAAAATTAGTTTAATTCCTCCAATATGGCATTTCCATATGTAGGCAGATGACCTGATCATTCTCACAGTATCTTGAACTGGAAACCACTCCAGGCCAAGCAACCAAGACTTCTCTGATGTCTGATTAACTCTTTTCACCATTCCTTTTCCAACCGCCACTAACAGAGTTTCCACCATTGACATGTAGATATTCAAAAATTGTTGCAGAAGAAAGCAAGGAAGGACAAAATTAGAGTTGCCTACAGTTACTTCTCAACTGTTATGAATGTATACAACCTTTTAATGTAAAAACAAAATTATAGACACCTGAGGTTGACCTAAATTATGTTCCACATTGTAATTTAACCATAACTTAAGTATATCTAAACCTAGATAAATAAATATGAATATGAATATAAAATATCCCTGTGGATAACTATGCGATCATAAACCAAAAGAAATTTGCAAATGAATAGAAACTAAAGTGCAAAATAAACATCTTTAACTGATATTTATATAGTACACGAGATTATAACACTGCTGAAAACAAACATATTCTCATCTTGAGATGAAAATATGAATTAGCTGCCATAAAGAATTATGTAAAATTTGTAAGCCCACTCCACCTTGCATTTCCCTTATTAATTTCTCTATAGAAACTTATCAGAAATTTCATTTTGTTAATAAGCATTATTTATGCATTAGCACCACTGTTGTAGTTTACTCATTCATCTACAACATTAAGTTACTAGAGCTGGATGCCTATATTACCATAAATGGAAATAAATTTCTGCCACTGAAATCATGTAAAAATACTTGTGTTATACCATAGCCAAATTGATAGCTTGGAATAGACATGTTAATTTTGAGATTATAATAGAAATGAAAACGTACTTTGAAGCATTCTCTTAGATACCCCCTGATGTGGGACACCTGGGTGGCTCAGCGATTAGGCATCTGCCTTCGGCTCAGGGCATGATCCTGGAGTCCAAGGATTCAGTCCCATGTCAGGCTCCCTGCATGGAGCCTGCTTCTCCTCTGCCTATGTCTCTGCCTCTCTCTCTCTCTCTCTCTCTCTCTCTCATGAATAAATAAATAAAACCTTTAGGAAAAAAAAAAAAGATACCCCCTGATAGACTGCAGAGTGATGTTGGAGAAACACAAGCCTATACTCCTGTAATAGCACCTTGATATCTTTCACAATCACCACAATTAATTGTAGTAGATGGTTCTGTGATGGCTGAATAAATCTTCTTAACCCTGTTATCTCTCCTGTGTTGTAAGCTCTGTTAATTTTCAAGCCTTAACTGTAGTGGTGAGTTATACATACATTATTTTCTTTATATTTTATTGGTTTCACTTATCCTATCCTGCCAATTGTTTTAGAAGCTACTTTTAGCTCCAGTTTAAATAGTTGCATATTTAGTTTAAAGATTCATATTTAAATTCTGGTTACACCAAACATCTAACATATCAGTTAGATATTTAGCTATGAATTCATTCATTCAACATTTATTGATCCTATACAATATACCCAGGAGCAGATGGCACTGAGCACAGTGGTGGACAAATTATATAATCTTTGCCCTCAAGAAGTTGATATTATTTTTTAAAGATTTATTTATTTATTTTAGAGAGAGAGAGCATGAGCAGGGGGAGGGGCACAGGGAAAAAAGAATCCCCAAGCAGACTCCCTGCTGAGCATGAAGCCCCATGTAGGGCTCAATCTCAGGATCCCATGATCATGACCTGAGCCAAAACCAAGAGTCAGATGCTTAACCAACTGAGCCCAGGTGCCCAAAGGAGTTTATATTCTCCTGGGGAAACAATTATAAAGCATGTGAGACATAATTCTCCATGGTTATAGGTGATAAGACAGGGATGTCTGGGTGGCTCAGTGGTTGAGAGTTGGCCTTCGACTCAGGGTGCGATCCTGGATGTGCCACGGATCAAGTCCCACATCTGGTTCCCTGCAGGGAGCCTGCTTCTCTCTCTGTCTGTGTCTCTGCCTCTTTTTCTCTTTGTCTCTCATGAATAAATAAATAAAATCTTTAAAAAAATAAGTGATAAGACAAAAATGAAGACTGGTAAAGAGAAAAGGGGGCTACACTAGTTAGGATAGTTAGGATACTCAGGGAAGGTCTCAGTGGGAAGATTTCACATGAGCTGAGAATAGTAGAATTGAGCTTCGGCTTTAATACCCTTTTGTCAGTTATGTTTTCCAAGAGCCTAGAACCTCTTATAGCGCAGATAAACTGTTCTGCTTATTTTTGTGATAGGAAATCAATTAATTTGTTTTGGAGTCTATTATACCATCAAATCATCATATAAACAGTGTGACTGGGCACTTTCCCCCATTTAATGGATGACAAAACTGAGTCTTAGAGAAGCATCCAAAGCAGTTTCCAGAAGTATTAACAAGTGGCACTCCTTGTTGAGCTATCAATTAAACATAAACCTATCAGACTTCAGATTTCATTTTCTTCTGCTCACACCACACTACACAAGTGTTGTCATAATGGTACCCTTGGTACTTCATAACAACTAATGAACTTATAATAGAAGAAGACCACAGCTACCAAAAGAATCCAACACAATATATTGCCTTAATGTAAAGTGGCAAAGTAGTTGATCTAATGGAATGTAAACATATAATCATAGCCTAGGAAACTTTCAAAATTTTCACATAAAAACAGTTGCCAAAAAGAGAGAACTTCAGTGCCAGTATTAAGCAAGAGACTATAAGTTATGGAATTTGGATGTTCTGGATAAGCAGCAACTACAACAATAACAAAACTAAGTTTGGGGTAAACAATCAAGTATAAGAAAAATTTGACCAGTCCCAAGCATGAATGATGAGTCATGTAATTGTTGTAAATGATTAAAGAGGTGAGCAAGACTGTGCTGAGGAATCAAATTTCATTTTAATTCATTTAAACCGGGCTTTTGAGATTAAAACTAATAATTAAATCCTCAAGTTCATGGAACAATAGAACTACTTTTAATTTCCTAAGATTAGAAATGTGTATCTTGTTTATTATAAAATATGTCGGCTTTGATAAAACATGTTCATAATTATCACAACACCAAATTTACACTGCTGTCTCATTTAATTCCTTAGAGATTTGTGACAAGGCCCTGAACAAGCTAGAAAGGAGTCTGCAATATGCACTCAACAACACTGCTCAGACATTATTAAAACAGAGATGCATTCTTCCTTCTCCCCAAACTCATTTGTTTTGTGTTAAAATCATTCTGTATAATATGTAATATATATATATATAGTATATCCTCTCATGATTATATATATATAACATATATTTTATAGCCCCTCAGATATATTATATAATATATACATATATATTATATATATTATATATATTATATATATATTAGGGTTGCCTGGCTGACTCAGTGGTTGAGTGTCTGCCTTTGGCTCAGGGCATGATCCTGGGGTCCTGGGATCAAGTCCCTCATCAGGCTCCCTGCAGGGGACTACCTCTGCCTTTGTCTCTGCCTCTTTCTCTGTGTCTTTCATGAATAAATAAATAAAATCTTTAAAAAATATATATGTATATATATTTTATATCCCCTCACATGTTTTATATATATTTTTTTTTTTTTAAAGAGGAGGAATGTGATGATGTACCATTAATATAGCTGATGGTGAAACACAGTTACGTAGTTTCTTTATTTCTCTATATTGACAGTGAATTTATTTATAGGACATCTTTGTTTTGCTAATGAAAACCTGGATCATTAAAATAATGCATACATCTCCATTTCATCTATGAAACACTACTTTTCCCTCAGACTGACAAAGCCCTAGGAAAAGAGGTACTATCTTTCCTGTGCTGGAGATCTTCTTGACCTTTTTTTTCTGATTACGTGTGTTTCCTTCGGCATTATGATTATGTTTCTCCTCCTTGGTCACTCTATTTTGTGATTAATTATACCAGAACTATGCCTTCCAAGGGAGTTATGAAAGGACTCATTAGGGTTTATCATCGAGGTAGACGCTTAGTCCAAAAAGGAGAGGGAAAGAGAGCATTGAGGGAACTACCTTATTTAATACCCAGTAAGTGCTATGTTAAGAATTGTATATATAAACTCTCCCATTTAATCCTGGAAGAAAGACTTATCCTGGGAGAAAGACCTGATTTTCTTTTCTCAGATGATGATCTGACACTCAAAGAGGTTAAATGACTTTTCCCAAGGTCATACTGATGGAAAAAGGTGGAGCTTGGATGTGAATTCAGAATCCAGTTTTCCTCTAAACTAAGCTGTCTTCAAAAAAATGTATTGTGTTCTTCTAGACTTGACCAAACTCAAGTCTTCTGGCAGAGTGGATATAAATTTAAAGTTTTCTCATTTTGGCTCTAGTATTCCTTTTTTGTGTTTGTTTGTTTTGTTTATTTATTAATGAGGGACACAGAGAGAGAGGCAGAGACATAGGCAGAGGGAGAGCAGGTTCCCTGCAGGGAGCCCAATGCAGGACTCGATCCCAGGACCCCAGGATCACACCTTGAGCCAAAGGCAGACAGACGCTCAACCATGAGCCACTTGGGCGTCCCTGGCTCCAGGATTTCTAAGAATGAAGAATGACTCTTTATTCCACTCCACTGAGCAGGATTGGAGAAGAGAGACAGGTGTGAAGGTGTGTCCCTAAGGGTTGTAGTGACAACCTGGGAAGTGGGCCATAAGCCATGTTTTTATCCAGAGACAGCTCTGTCAAAAACTTCAAAATATTTACTTTGATGCATGAGTAAAAGTTCCTTTTCTCAGCAATTGCATAGAACTTTGTGTTCTGTTCCCTAAGTCTGTGCAGATAAAAATGCCAATATGAGGAAAGAAGAAAAAAAATATTTTCCCTGCTTCTGCATCGCTAATGGCTCTCTAGAATTTATGACTTCTTGATTATTTTCTAGTTAACATGGTTAAATATACAAAAATGATATTGAAACTATTCACGAACAATCAAATAGAGAAATAAAAATAACTACCAAATTTTCTATATTCTAAGATGTATCAGTCAATAACAATGGGAATAGGTCATAGCCTTCATATTCATTTACATGTAATAAGACTGATATTCAGAAAAAAAGATATCACTTGTTCAAGAAAGTTAGAAAATAACAGGACAATAATTTTAATGTCTGAGCTTTAAAATGGAAACAACCTAAGTGGCCACCAATGGATGAATGGGTAAAGAAGATGTGCATATTTACACAATGGAGTGTTATTCAGCCATGAGGGAGAAGGAAATGCCATTTGTGACAATATGGATGAGCCTTGAGGGCATTTTGCTCAGTGAAATAAACTAGACAGGGAAAGACAAACACTGCCTGGTATAGAAACAAAGAGAAGAAAATTAATCATGAGCAGGGACTAGGAGGTGGTGGATGGGCAATAGCAAGAGGCTGGTAAACAGTACAAAATTTCAGCTATAAGAAGAACAAGAGCTGAGGATGTAATGTAAAGCATGGTAGTTATGGTTGATAATACTGTTTTGTATGCCTAAAATTTCTTTTCTTTAAAGATTTATTTATTTATTTGAGAGAGAAAGCCTGAGTGGGGGAAGGGGTAGAAGGAGAGAATCTTCAAGCAGATTCCCTACTGAGTGCGCAGCCCCACGTGGAGCTTGATCTCATGAGATCACGACTTGAGCCAAAACCAAGAATTGGATGCTTAACTGATTAAACCACCCAAGTGTCCCTTTATAGTCAAAATTTCATAAGAGAGTAGAACTTAAATGTTTTCACACACACACACACACACACACACACACAAGTGAGGTGATGGATGTGCTAATTAATTAGAGGGGCAAATTCTTTCACAATGTGTACTCGTATCGAATCGTCATGATGTATATTCTGAATATTTTACAAAGTTATATGTCAATTATACCTCAGTAAAGCTGAAGCAAATAAAAAATATAGTGAATAAATGATGAATAAAATAATAGAAAGAAGAAAGAAGAAAGAAAGAAAGAAAGAAAGAAAGAAAGAAAGAAAGAAAGAAAGAAAAAAGAAAGAAAGAAGAAAGAAAGAAAAAGAAAGAAAGAAAGAAAGAAAGAAAGAAAGAAAGAAAGAAAGAAAGAAAAAAGAAAGAAGAAAGAAAGAAAGAAAGAAAGAAAGAAAGAAAGAAGAAAGAGAAAGAAAGAAAGAAAGAAAGAAAGAAAGAAAGAAAGAAAGAAAGAAAGGAAGGAAGGAAGGAAGGAAGGAAGAAAGAAAGAAAGAAGAAAGAAAGAAAGAAAGAAAGAAAGAAAGAAAGAAAGAGAAAGAAAGAAAGAAAGAAAGAAAGAAAGAAAGAAAGAAAGAAAAAAAGAAAGAAAGAAAGAAAGAAAAAAGAAAGAAAGGAAAGAAAGAAAAGAAAGAAAGGAAAGAAGAAAGAAAGAAAGAAAGAAAGAAAGAAAGAAAGAAAGAAAGAAAGAAAGAAAGAAAGAATTTGAAACATAGAAAGGACTCATTAGGGTTTATCATCGAGGTAGACGTTTGTACTATCAAATAGTACAAATATTAGTACTATTTGATCCACAGCTGTTTTGCCAGCGGAACTTCTAGGAGACTGTTAATTTATAGGAACAGAGGATATGTCTTGATTTCCTCATATTTTAGGACCTAACACAATGCTGGTTGGTATTTAATATCTGGGAAAGAGGTAAAAGAGAGGGAAAGGAAAGAAAGAGAGGAAGTTAAAAAGACATGAAAAGAGAGGAGAGAGGTGGGGAGAGGAGGAAAGAAGGGAGGTATGACCACTCAGATTTTGCTATGGGGTATTTTTGGACTAGATGGGTGTGACAGGAAATAGGTTTTCTGTGGATCCCATCTTCCATTAGTTCCCTTAGATCAATAAAAGTAGGCCTCACATGTTTATTAGTCAACGAAGAGAAATGTTACATAAAACTTAAGGAAATGAAAGGTTCCTCCAGGAAATAATTTTAAAATGTTTCAAAAATAGAAGAAATTAAGTCTAATGAAAAGCATCTGGCAACCACAAAGCTTTGAGACCCAGTCCTAGAAATACTCATCTCCTATTTCATTAATATATTGTCCAATTTACTCAACTTCTTCGAATTTTGATTTTATGTTCTGAAATGATGAGTACATACAGGATGCTCTCAAGAGTTACTTTCAGTTTTAAAACTCTTTTACTATGCTAGAACAAAATTAATTTTGCAAATCATATATTCTCAGATGGAAAAGAAGAAAGCATCTACATAAATAACTATTTCCACTACCTTGTATGTTTTCAAACAAAGCCATGAACTTATTTAAAAATGTTTAAAAGTCCTGAATCTGTCAGTGTCACTCACTTTTCAACTTACAAACCAGAGGAGTGAAACTCTGGTTTCACTTACAAACCAGAGGAGACTAGAGGGAAATAAGATTATCCTGTCATTTACCATTCAGTTGTAAAGTGTCAGCATTTACATTTTTATCAGCATTATACTTCCGATGAGATTTAGGACACATGCCCTCAAAGTCATCTTGTCATATGACTGATATAAAAATACCATGATAGAAAACTTAGCCTTTTTCTAGGTACAATATTCTCACTTTTCAGACGGGCGTGAGCGGCAGCATGGTATATTCCACTTATGTCAGTTCCAGAACTTAACTTGGCTCCATCTGCAGGTGTCAATTTATTAAATGATTTAAAGAGAAGATTAAGTCTCACAAATTGAGGTTTAATTCTCTGTGTGGAGGGTAAGAAAGCAAGACTTATTTGAACACCCCAGAGCTTGCCAGTGAAATAAATAGCAGCTCCTTTTGGAAATAGTTGTAACATTAACCCACAGAGGTTTCCTTACCATCATCTCCGAGTAGGCTTTCACTTAATACAATCCCCCCCCAGTCTGGTAAATCATTATCGGCCAACATCTTTTCTGCCGGGCAAATCCTTGAGGAGTACTATTAGAAGAAATGTCTTCATCCAAATACTACAATTTAAATATCTCATTTCCTTCTTTATTTTATGGCTAGAGGAAAAAGTTTGGGTAACTATGGCATAATACTTGCTTGGGAAATCTCTGAACGTTATTAAATAACCCAGTTTCTAGTGGTACTCACTCAGGAACCTGCAACAGAGCTGCTCATGTGAGAAGTGGTCTAGTTGCCAATCCCCCTCCCCCCCTTTTTTTTTCCAATTTCAATCATCTGTACTTGTGACTTTTGATATACATTTCTAATTTGAAACTGATATTTGTTTTCTTCTTCAAAGCACCAAAATTCATATGGCATGCCTCTCCAAAATTAGTATTCATTGTGCCTCTTGTACCTCAGTTCTAGCTGTTCCAAATTTGGTAAAATGTACCCGGTCATTTCTGCACAATGAAATACCAGATAACAGAAACTTAATGAGTTGTTCACAATGTTAGGGGGGTAAGGATGAGGCTGCTGGATATTGTTGTTGACCAGACTAGTGGTGGGGAAAAGGTACTGACCTGATCTCTGTTATTTAATGGAAGACAGGAAACATGATTTTGCTAAATTAAAACTGAATTTGTCAAGTCAAGCAAAATAAGGATTTATACCATGTACTTTTTTCACCTTTCCTAAAGTAATTAATAAGGATTATGGTAATGCTCAAATGCTAAATCTCTGTAAGTTGATGAATTTAGCAGCCACCTTTAGGCGTATATAAGGAGCAAAATGTCAACACAGGTAACATCCTTTACTGACTGGAGAGCTTGAGGCCTGTTTTCAAAGTCATCACCCATGGACAGAAATTTTTTTTTTAGAGATGATTGAAATTTACTAAAAGCTTTGAATGAGAAGCCTATATATTAAACACGCAGACCTTAATTGATACAAAATCCATCAACTGGATCTTGTACTCATCTTGAAGGAGGCAAGAAATAAAAAATATATATATTAGGTTTTGTTGAAGAGTTAGTCAAATATAGATGAAACAAAAATCATTCAGTATTTGGACCATACCTGGTATTTATGGGGTTATCTATACCAGCACTGCTCAATAAAACTTTTGTGATTATGTAAATGATCTGTATTTGCACTCTTATTTACTAGCCACTAGGCTCATATAGTATTGATCAACTGAAATTTGGCTAATGCAAATGAGAAACCAAATAGTTTCTCAGCTTTATTAAGGATTAATTGACAAATAAAATTGAAATATATTTAACGTATGCAATATTAATATTTGATTTATGTACACAGTATAAAACAAATACCACAATCAGGCTAATTAACACATCTATCACCTCATATAGCTAGTTTTTCTGTGTTGTGCATTGTGAGAACATTTTAGATCTAATCACTTAGCAAATTTCAAATATACAATACAGGATTATTAACTCGAGTCATCATGCTGTGCATTGAATCTAAAGAACATATTTACCTTAAAACTTAAAATCTGTACCATTTGACCAATAGCTCTCCATTTCCCATGCATTCTACTCCTTGGCAACCACTTTTCTATCCCCTGTTCTAGAAGTTTAGCTTTGTGTGTGGTATTTTATTTTATTTTTTTATTTTTTTTAACTCAAGTGTAGTTTTGACACACAAAGGTACATTAGTATCAGGTAGACAATATAGTGATTTGGCATCTTTATATATTATGCAATGCTCACCACAACTTATCTATCATTTCTCCCCATACAACACTATTATAATATCACTGAATATTTTCCTTATGCTGTACCTTTTATTCCCATGATTTCTCCATTCCATTACTAGAAGATTGTATCTCCCATTCCCCTAACCCATTTTGCCCATTGCCCCATCCCTCTCCCTTTGGCAAACGTCAGTTTGTTCTCAGTATTTATAGGCCTGATTCTGCTTCTTATTTATGTATGAATTTGTTTTGTTTTTCAGATTCTACATGAACGAAATCATATGGTATTTCTCTTTCTCAGTCTCACTTATTTCATTTAGCATAATACCTTCTAGATCTATCCATGTTGTCACAAATGGCAAGATCTCATCCTTTTTATGGCTGAGTAGTATTTCGTTGTATAAATACCATTTCCTTATCCATTCATCTATTAATGGGCACTTAGGTTGCTTCCTTATCTTGGCTATTGTCAGTAATGCTGCAATAAACACAGAGGTGCATATGTCTTCTCAAATTAGTGCTTTTATTTTCTTTGGGTAAATAATCAGTAGTGAAATGACTGGATCATATCATATTTCTATTTTTAATTTTTTGAGGAACCTCCATACTGTTTTCCACTTGTTGCTGTTATTCTTGTTGTTGACATTCCACATATAAGTAATACCATACAGTATTTACCTTTATCTGTCTGATTTATTTTCTTTAGCTAATGCATTCAAGGTCCATCCATGTAGTCACAAATGGCAGGATGTCCTTTTTTTTTAATGCCTGAATAATATCCCATTTGTATATCCCACATTTTCTTTATCCATTTTTCTGGCAATGGACACTCAGGTTGTTTTCATGTCTTTGCTATTGTGAATAATGCTGCAGTGAGCATGGGAGTGCAGATTATCTCTTCAAGATAGTGTTTTAATTTACTTAGAATATATACCTAGAAGTAGAACTGCAGTAGAACTGCATGAGAGTTAGTTCTATTTTTAATTTTTTGAGGAACCTCCATATTGTTTTCATAATGGCTATACCAACAGTGTACAAGTGTTCCCTTTATTTCCACATCCCAACCAAAAATTGCTATCTCTTATGTTTTTGATAATAGATAGCTTAACAGGTGTGAGGTAATACTTCATTGTGGCTTTGATTTGTATTTCTTTCACGATTAGTGATCCAAAGTATCATTCATATATCCATTCATCATTTGTACAACTTCTTTCGAAAAATGTCTGTTAAGATCCTTGCCCATTTTTTTTATCGAGTTATTTAGTTCCATGCTATTGTGCTGTAAGAGTTTTTCATATATTTTGGATTTTAACCTTTGACCAGGCATTTGGTGGGCAAACATTTCCTCCCATTCAGTAGATTGCCTTTTCATTTTGATTATTGTTTTCATTGCTGTGCAGAATTTTTAGTTTGATATATCTTTTATTTTTTGATATATCATTTATTTATATGTGCCATTTACTTTTTGTTTGGTTTGGTTTTGGTTTTGGATTTAGGGGATTTTTTTTGTTTGTTTTTTTTCTGCTTGTCCTTTTGGTGTCATATCCAAAAATGCAATGCCAAGGAATTTTCTTACCTATCTTCTCCCCTGTGAGTTCCAAGGTTTTAACAATATTAATATTAATTCTTCCAATTCACAAAGATGGGATATATTTCTATTTATTAGTATGTTCTTCAATTTCTTTCAGTAATATTTTACAGTTTTTGTAGTACAGGACTTTCACCTCCTTGATTAAATTAATTCCCAAGTATTATTTTGATGCTATTATGAATGAGCATGTTTTCCTAATTTCTATTTTAAATAGTTGTAATATAGAAATGTAACTGAGCTTTGTATGTTCATTTTATATTCTTTAAATTCAATTTGTTTATTAATTATAACAGTTTTTTAAATATTCAATTTGTTTATTAATTAGAACAGTTTTTTAAATAGAGACTTTAAAGTTTTCTATATTAGGATTGTATCATCTGCAAAGAGAGACAATTTTACAACTTTAACAAAATTTTTACAGACTTTATGAAATTTTATCATTTTCTTCCTTTCTGTTTGGGTGCCTTTACTTCTTTTACTTGCCTAATTTGTCAGGCTAGGACTTCTGATGTTATGTTGAACAGAAGTAATGAGAGTGGGCATCCTTGTTTAACCTGATATTAGAGAAAATGGCTTTCAGCTTTTTACCATTGAATGTTGTAAAGGCTGATATCTAAGACATACTGTTTATGTTTTCTTTTAGGATTTTTATCTTTTCAGGTCTCACATTTAGATCTTTAATTCATTTTGAATTTATTTTTGTACATAGTGAAAGAAAGTGGTACAGTTTCTTTTGCATGTCCAGTTTCCCCAGCACCATTTATTGAAAAGACTATCTTTGCCCCATTGTATATTCTCGCCAACTTTTCTATTGATTAATCAACCATATAAATATGGGTGTATTCTATGCTCTCCACTCTTTTTTACTGAACTGTGTGTTTATTTTTATGCCAATACCATACTGTATTTTTTTTAAGATTTTATTTATTTGGGGGGGGGGGCACGAGCAAGACTAGGTTGCAGAAGGAGAAGCAGACTCCCTACTGAGCAAGGAGCCTGATGCAGAGGCTCAATTCCAGGCCCCTAGGACCATGACCTGAGCTGAAGGCAGAAGCTTAACCAATTGAGCCACGCAGGCACCCCAGTACCGTACTGTTTTAATTACTAAAGTTTTGTGGTATATCTTTACATCTAAGGTTGTCACACCTCCAGTTTCTTCTTCTTTCTAAAGATTGCTTTGGCTATTTGAGGTCTTTTGTGATTCCATACTAATTTTAGGATTATTTGTTTTAGTTCTAAGAAAAATACTACTGGTACTTTGATAGGGATTATATTGACTTATATTATTATTATTATATTGATTGCTTTGAGTTGTATGGAAATTTTAACAATATGAATTATTCCAATCTGTGAGCAAGACATATCTTTGCATTTGTTTGTATTGTCTTCAGTTCCTTTCATCAATGTTTTATAGTTTTCAGAGCATAGATCTTTCATCTCCTTGGTTAAATTTATTCCTAGTATTTTATTATTTTTGATGCAATACTAATAGGATTATTTTCTTTATTTCTCTTTCTGCTACTCAGTTACTAGCATATAGAAACAGCATATTTCTGTTACAGTAATTTTGTATCCTGCAAACTTACCAAATTCATTCATTAATTTTAATAATTTTTAGTGAGGTCGTTAGATTTTCTAAATAGGGTATCATGTTATCTGCATATACTGACAGTTTTACTTCTTCCTTATCAATTTAGATGCCTTTATTTTTTACTGTCTGATTGCTGCATCTAGGACTTCCAGTACTATGATGAATAAAAGTGACATAAGTAGACATCTTTGTTCTGATCTCAGAAGAAACACTTTTAGTTTTTAACCATTGAATATGATATTAGCTGTGAGTTTTTTCATTTATGGCCTTTATCACATTGAAGTATGTTTCGTCTAAACCCACTTTGTTAAGTTACCTTAAATAGATACTGTATTTTGTCAATCTTTTTCCTGCATCTATTGATATAATCATATGGTTTTCATCTAGATGGTCACATGATTTTTGTCTTCAATTTGTTAGTGGGATGTATCACATTTTGTTGTATAGTGAACAATCCTTGCTTTGCAGGAATAATTCTCACTGGATCATGGTGTTTGACATTTTTAAGGTTCTTTCAAATTACTGATATTTTGTTGAGGATTTTTGCATCTAGATTCATTAGGGATATTGGCCTATATTTTTCTGGTTCTTATTTTTTTTCTTCTACTGTCTATATCTCGCTTTGGTATCAGGGAAATAAGTAAACTCACAAAATAAGTTTGATAGTATTCCCTCCTTTTCAACTTTTTGGAAGAGTTTGTGAAGAACTGGTATTAATTCTTCCTTAAATGTTTGGTAGAACTTAAATTCTTCTTCAAATATTTGGTAAAGCCATATGGTCTTGGATTTTTCTTTGGGGGGAGGATTGTAGATTACTGATTTAGTCTTCTTACTAATTGGTCTGTTCAGATTGTCTACTTTTTCATGATTCAATCTTGTAAGCTTGTACATTTCTAGTCTATTTTGTCTGGAATAAGTATAGCTACCCCTGCTCCCTTTTGGTTTTCATTTTCACAAATATCTTTTTCCATCCCTTCACTTTTAGTCCATATATGTTCTTAACCTGAAATGAATATCCTATAAAGGGCATCTCTCTGCTGCCCCCTTCTCCTTTTTCTCCCCCACTCTTTTCTCTCCTCCTTCTCTCTGTCTTTTATCTATGTAGCCACTCTATGTCTTTTGATTGGAGAATTTAGTGCACCTACATTTAAAGTTAGCATTTGTAAGCAAAGCTTCCTGTTGTCATTGTGTACATTGTTTTCTGGGTGTTTGGTAGATCCTTTGTTACTTTCCTTTGTCCTCTTTTGTGATTTCTGCTTTATTTCCTTTCTTTATTTCTTTTGAGTATCTTCTATAAGTTTTTGCTTTGTAGTTACCTGAGGCTTACATAAAACATTTTATAGCTGCAGCAGTCATTTTAAGCTGATAACAACTGGTCACATACAAAAGCTCTACACTTTTATTCCATTGCCTACATTTTATGATTTGATGTCACGTTTACATATTTTTACATTGTGTACTCATCAACAAATTATTGTAGTTAGAGTAACTTCTAATATTTTTGTCTTTTACCTTTATAATAGAGTTACAAGTGATTTACACACCACTATTAAAATATTAGGGTAATCTGAATTTGATTGTATATTTACCATTACCAGTACTTTCTTCAATGTTTCATTCTTTTTTTCTCCTTTTGTTTCTTCCACTGGATGATTTCCACTGACCTGTCTTTGAGTTTGCTGTTCCTTTCTTCTGCCTGACCTGGTCTGATGTTGACCCCTCCACTGAATTTTTCAATTCAGCTATTGTATTCTTCGGTTCTATGATTTCTGTTTGATGATTTAAAAATATTTTCTATTATTGGATGATATGTTGCTCTCCTGACTTCAGGGGGTATCTTTATGAACATTATTTTGAATTCTCTATTGGGTAAATCACTTAATCACAATTCATCAGTGTTGGCTTCTTGTTAAGCTTTATTGTGTTGTTTTGTTTGAAACGTATTCCTCTAGTTCTTCATTTTCCTTGAGTCCTCTGTTGATTTCTGTAAGTTTGATAAAGCAACCACCTCTCCTAGTCCTAACATAGCCTTTTGTAGGAGATGAGCCTTGCTAATCAGCCCGGCCTGAGATTCTGAATGCCACTCAAGTTTTTGTTTTCTTTTTCCTTTTGCAAACAGCTAGGGTTTTATTGATGTTGTTTTGTTTTGTTTTGTTTTCTTAGTGGCTCCCAGGAAACTCAGGTGTGCCAAGTCTCATCAAGCCCTAAAGTTGGGGGAAATGCCCACATGCATATTCAAGTTCCCAAAGGACTACTAGTTCCCTGCCTTTTCAGCTCCTGTGTAAGGCTAATTGAAACCCAACTTTTGGGAAGCTGAGAAAGTTGATATGTGATAGGCAGTCTAGCCTTTATCAAGTAGCAGCTGGGAGGTGGGTGTTTTTGCCTACATATTCTGCACTGAGCCGGAATGAGTAGACACTGGGAGTGCTTGTGATGAACCCTATCAGTTCTTAAAGCTAAGTGATTTAGAATCCAATCCAGCAAATGGCAGCCATAGAAGCTGAGACAGTAGATATATGAACAAACTGTCTTCAGGGAGAAGCTAGAGACTTGCTTTATCACTGGGTTAAGCTAGAGGGAGAAGGCACAGAAGTTCCCACATGCCCATTCAGGCCCCTAGAAGATTTTAAAAACTATGTGTCCTAAAAGCTCCCAGACATAGGCTAATTAAAAACCTGACCCTTTGGCAGCAAAATACAGTCAAACCTTGCAGGAAGAAACCTGGTGCCTTAATTTTTTTGCCTGATCCCTCTATGCTGAGATTAGGGGGATAGCCATGGGAAATGTTCATATGCCCATGTAAAAACCAATTATTGTTTAATGTGTTCTGCTAGACTGATAAGTTTTGAGCCTTGTCAGCTCTCTGAGCTCAGTGATTTGGAAGCCCATCCCTGAGGTGGGAGCCATAAATGCAGGGTGCTGCATATGTGGATAAGCTCCTTCCAGAGAGAAGCTGGAGATTTTATTTTAATGTTGGAGCAAGCTATAGGAAGAAAACCAGGGAAGTGCCCACAGCTTTTTTGGTCTCCTGGAAGGATCCAGCCAACTCCCACATGTAGGTTGAGCAAAACTCTAATCCCAAAGCAGTAGCTGAAAAAGTATGTGATCAAACTCCTTCCAGGGAGAAACTAGAAGCCTTGAGGTTTTCCCTTTCCCTTTGTGCCAAGCCTGAAGGATGAGAAGGATACTCCTGAGTGGTGCTCATGTACCTGTTAAAAAACTGCCTCTTTGTTTAATTTGATCTGGGGGACTCATGAATGCTAAGCCCTACTGACACTCTGAGCTAGATAATTTAGGAGCCAGTCATTTGTGTGCAAGTCATAACAGTTCAGGTGGTATGGTCCAAACCATTTGCTCCCCAGCAAGAAATCGGGAGTTTGGGATTCCCTCCCAATTGTAAGACACTATGCTGAAAAGTGGAAATTTGTGGCCCAAGTGCTGTCTGCTTTTTCTACCCATTTCTGGGTGAATGTTTTCTATAACTTACTGTGTAGGAATCATTCAACTAGTTTCTGGATTTCTCTTAGAGGGAACTGATCCACACATGTATTTTGTGTGTTTATGGTTGGAGGAAAGCCAGGAGGCTCTGATTCAGCCACCTTGTTCCTGGTATCCGAATTTTTAATTTTAGCTGTTTTAAATTTAAGTAACCACATGTAGCCAGTGGCTACCACATTGGACAGTGCAGTTCTATACTGATTTATTGTTCTGTATGATAATATTCAAGTTCATAATAAGGAGTCTAACATATTCTCAAATTTCAAAGAACAAATATATTTTGGGGGCACCTGGCTACCTCAGTTGATAGAGCAATGTGATTTTTAATCTTGGGGTCATGAGATCAAGCCCCATGTTAGGTGTAGAGCATACTTAAAAAAAAAGAAAAAGTGGGCAGCTCAGGTGGCTCAGCGGTTTAGCGCTGCACTCAGCCTAGGGCGTGATCCTGGAGACCCAGGATTGAGTCCCACATCAGGTTCTCTGAATGGAGCCTGCTTCTTCCTCTGCCTGTGTCTCTGCCCGTCTCTCTCTCTCTCTCTCTCTCTCTCTCTCATGAATAAATAAATAAAATCTTTAAAAAAGAGAGAGAGAGAAAAGAAAAAGTATCTTTACCTAAAATTATATTATTAACTGAAAAGAAACCAAGACTAACACATTTTTTAAAGATTTTCAAATGCATATAATCAAATAAGGAAAGCTGCCTAGATGACTTATGGTATGTGCCTTCAGCAAGCTACCCATTATTCTAAGGCTCATTTTTCATTACCTATGAGAGGTTGAAATAATTCGAACATTACAACAATGTTATAATGACTAAATGAGATAATGTGTATATATGATGCATTGGACAGAATTCCGGGCACAAAATAGGTATGAGATAAATTTCTCTATTCTCAAATACCCAAAGTATATTAGTTATACAAGTTTCATCACATAAAAAGTTCCTCTTTTCATTTAAATGCATTTTAATCAAAGAGAGAAGTTTGGCACAATATCATTTTTTCTTTTATTACCTGTAACTGTAGAAATTATAGTTAATAACAACTGTAAGTTTTTAAATGAGAGACCATGGATTTATCCTGCTTTGTTAATCATCAAATTCTTGTGTTTAGAACAGTTACTGTTCTACATTAGCCATTCAGTGACAATTGCTGAATAAAGAAGGCATACACGAATGCGTAATCATACCCCTTTAAGTTCTTTAGATTTCAGAGTTGCAAAGTCACAGTGATGGTTTAAAGTTCAGAATACAGCTATAGTTATTCTCCCTCCTTGTTCATAGCTAGTCTCTCTTAATTATGTCACTTTTTCTTTCAAAATGTCTTTCATTTTCATTTTTTCCTCTCAACTAATAATGCCATTTCTGTATCCTGATGACTCATCCAAATAAATGCATTAACTTCTAGCTGCTAGCCTCGATCTTGGAATCTCACCATTGACACCATCCTCTATGCCAACAATCCATCTTTGGCTGGGTGGCAAAGAGTTCACTGGTATAGGGTCAGTAGTAATTATTACTTGTAAAGAGGGACCAATGTTTGTGAATATTTTAGATACAAATATATAAAAATATATACTTATTAAAGGTATTCATATTTGAAGGCAAGTAGGGGAACAGTGCCTTTGCTCTGTTTTATATATAAATAAACTTAGAGTTTTATAAATATACAAATATAAAATAGAGGCATCACTCTCACTTGCTAACATTTGCATTATCTCTCAAGAAAAGAAAAAGAAACCAAGTTGCTACCCCAGCACAGGAATAAGTTCAAATCCAAACTCTTCTCATCTCTGCTTCAGAAGACCTAGGTGGGGGATGTACCTCTTTTGAAAAACTTTCATGTCAGATTTCACAGTGGAAAACATTAAAGAGTCCTGATATAAAGTGCCTTCATGTCTGGGCACCTGGGTGGCTCAGTCAATTAAGTGACTAACTCTTGGTTTCAGCTCAAGTTGTGATCTCTGGGCCATGCTATTGAGCCCCATGTCAGCTCCATGGAGTGTGCTTGTCCCTTTTCCTCTGCTCCTCCCCTACTTACTAGTGTGCATGCTCTCTTTCTCTCTTTCTTTCTCTCTCATTCTCAAATAAATAAATAAATAAATAAATAAATAAATAAAATCTTTAAAATGCTTTCATTTCTTCTTTCATCATAGTATTCTTCAGATTAAGATCCATTTTTTTTTATTTCTCACTGTATTAATTTTATTTCATTTTCACTTTGAAGGTTGTCAGTATGTGAGCACGCCCCCCCTGACCTTTATGGCCTTACTTTCTAACATCCTTACAAAACTCATCATTCATAGTAGGCAAACCCATCCCTCATTAACTAATACATAGACATTGATCATTCTGGATTTTAAAAATTGAGTAAAATATTTCTAGTCAGCTTTATCCCTCTAACAATTTAAAATCTGTCAACAAAGTCCATCTAATCCCAGTCAGTTCCATATGCAGCCCTCCCACTACTTGACCTCTTCTGAGGTTTACTGAACACTGTTAGAATCTTGCACTGTTTACTGCTGTTCCATGTGTTTCAGTTGGTCATCCTTATTAAGGTGGAGGATGTTTGGCTTCCAGAGGTTGAAATCACATGTTCTCTGAACTGTTTCCTTTTTCTAAGTTTCCACACTTGCTTAGTTTACAATTGGGATTATTTTTTAATCCAAATTCTAAACATGTTTTCCTTTGTTATGTGAACATTACTCAGCTCCTTTTTTTCTTAAATCAAATAGGCAAAGACTGTTTTCCTAATAGTGGTTATTGTGGGAATGAATAAAATTATTTCAAAGCACTTTATGAATATACAAATGGTTTACAACAAATGAAAATAATAACCTTTAAGCCTTGATTCTAAGCTAAAGAATTATACCCATGAAAAGGCTTTAAAGATTCCAGTTAAGTGAAACAGTTCATGTGTTTGTCACATAACAGGTTCTTAGTACACGATCATTGAATGTTAAATCATGCAAGACTATACATAATACAAAACAGCATGCATATAAAAACATCAAAGCTGAAAATAGATGAATCTCTCATTTTAATCTTAAGAAATGTTTCATCTATGTAGGATAATAGAGGCCATGTAAATCTGAATATTTGCACTCCTACTCCAAAAGTTGTATAGATCAGAAAAGAAGAGGAAAGAAAACTCCCTTCACCTGTAGTCACATATAAGCGGGAGATTAAAAATATCAAATACTTCAAATGATGTTCAAACAGGGGAAAAATAAGAATAGTCAGCTCGTGTATATACTTAAACAGAGTATGTGAGGAAAAAAGAGAGAACAAACCTAATAGTTGAAACACAGACTCATTCTGACAAGATTCTCAGAATTTATAAGACCATGTCAGAAATTTGATGGATGACAGCTCTAGCTTATTCTGGAACTGAAAGACAGGCTTTAAAGGACAGGACCAGAGGTGGTCTGAGACTGTCAGTCTTATAAACATCACTTCTAGGAGAAATAGAAGTAACTTGAGAAATAAAGTCTAAACATCTGGAAAATAAAGAATATTCACATAGGTAGGCATGTACTTTTTTTACCTTCAATATTAAATCCAAAATATCAGCACTAAACCAGATTTTAAAAAGGAAGTCATGGGGCATCGGGGTGGCTCAGTCACTTGAGCCTCCAACTCTTGATTTCATCTCAGCTCATGATGTCAGGGTCTGAGATTGAGCCCAGCATGGAGTCTACTTGAGATTCTCTCTCTCTCTCCCTCTGCCCCTCACCCTATCCTTGCTTGCATTCTTCCTCTCTCTCTCTCTCTAAGAAAAAAAAAAAAAAAAAAGTCATGATATGAGTTGACTGAATTTAGGTAGGAAAGTGAAAAAAATCTCAGAAATGAAGACTAAATCCAAGGTTCCCAAAAAAGGTATATTTGATTTAAACTATAATAAAGAGTACTTGTTAACCTAATGGAGACAGCTAAGAAAACAAAACTACATCAAAAGGGCTGAGAATGATTAGAGAGAACATAATACATATAAATGATTTAAATGCATTGGTAAATGTATAATTGGTTTCCTTGAAAAAAAAAAAAGAAAACAAAAAACAGATATCTAATATTTAAAATCATAACCTAAGAATTTTTCTTCTGGAAATACAAAAAGCTCTAATTTAATATTCCATGTATTAACTCTGAGACATAATCTAATGGAATAATTAGATTGTAAAAATAAAGAAAAAAATCTGGGCTATTCAGTAAAACAAGCAAGTCACTTGTAAAGAGATGAAAATCATGAAGCATTATCTCTCTAGAGCAACATAAAAAGTAGCACTGGGTTAATGTATTTTAAAAATATTAGGGAAAGAACAAGCTCAAGGCCCTATTATCCAGCCAATGTCTCCTTCGAGTTTCATGGCTACCCAAACACAGGTTTAAACATTCAAGAATTCAGGGAATGCTGGAGTCAAGTCCTTCCTAGGGATCTACTAGAAAACTTATTTCAGATTCAAAAATAATTGGGAAGAATTTGGCAAATGACTAACAGTGAGCATTTATTGTGCTTATTTCAGATTTATGATCAAAATATAGGTGGGGACAAAGTGAAATAATAATATATAATTATTACATGTCCTGATAAAATAGAAATGCTTCCATTAAAATAACAACAAAGAGAAAGGAAAAGATAAATTGGAATGACCTCACTGATCATACCAATTGCCTTGAGCTTCGAACTTTCCTTTGTAGGTTTATTTTTGGTAGTTGTATTAGCAGAATAATTCTAATATTATTGTGTCTGTATTGTAGGAAAGGCTACATAAGAAAATAACATTAATACTTTTGGAAATCAGATTTATAACTCTAGGAAAAGGAAGTACAAATCATAGGAAAGTAGAGAAAAACCCTAGAGTAGAATTTGAATTAGAGGTACGGGTTTGACCTCATAATTAGGAAAAAATCCCACAAATGTGGTACATGTGTATGTGTGAGTGTTAGCTCTCTCAAACCGTGAAGGAATCTAAGAGTAATGACACTCCACTAGCAATTAACATACTTAGTGCCCAGTTCTCAGTTTCTAAAAGGAATCAGGACTCTAGAGAAATGATGATTTTAAGTCTAGGGAGTGAAAGCACAAACTGAAAATGGAAATATGCTAGGGCCAGTAAATCAAAGAACTTCTGAATGACTAGTGGGAACATGTCAGAATATCAAAAGAGCTAGCCTTGCCCAATTGAGCAAATTTGGGTCATTTTTTTTTTTCTAACTTTATATTGATGTATGACATATAAACAGAAAAATACCAACTTAAAAATAAGGCATTATTTGGTGAATTTTCATTGTAAGAACACAATTTTTTCCAGACCCAGATCAAGAAATAGAACATTATAAAAACATTAGAAGCCACATTCATACATCATCAAAAGCCACCACTCTCCTGACTTCTAACAGCATAGATATTTTTTGTCTATTTTGTAACTTATAGACTCATACAGAATATACTCTTGTGTCAAATTTATTTTAATTAGTGTAACTACTATGAGATTCACCCATATTGTCCTGTATTGAAAATTATTCATTCTGACTACTGTATTCTACTATGATTACATATAACAATTTAAACTTTGGATGAATTGACTATAAAAAAATATAAGACACATTTTTTAAATCCCTACGTCTCTAGTGAAACTCAAAAAGTGTAGATGGGAAAAAGAGCTATCGTTCACATAATTATACAAGCAAATAAATGTAAAAAGAATGATATAATGAGAAAATAACCATACTATGAATGATCATCTATTCAAACAAGGATCATCAATGAATCTAAAATCATTGGCTCAAATGCTAATGGAGAAAGTTATTCACCTAGTTTCAAAGTATTAGCCTGTGTATCACGTAGTAATAGCAAAGGAAAAGAAGCCACCTTATAATGTAGAGATCGTGCAAGCATCAAACCTCAAATTATAAATAACATGTTTCATGATTCCATGCAATATCACATATATAGTGTTCTTGCCAAAGATGTTTAACTGATATCTAAGTATGATGAATCAATCAGAAAAATCCAGATTGTGGGGCATTATATAAGATAGCTGGCCTAGATATTTAAAAATTATCAACGTCATGAAAGAAAAGAAAAATGTAGGTTTGGGTTGCTATTCTAGATTTAAAAATATATAACAACTAAGTGCAACTCTGTGATCCTTCATTGGATCTTACAACAAAAGCAACAAAAAATTCTAGGACAACTGGGAATATAGGGAGGTTTAAATATGGAGTATTTAATAGATAAGATTATTTTGTCAATGTTGAACTTCCTGGATAGGATAGTGGTATTACATTCATGTAGGAGAATGTCGTAGTTTTAAGAAAATATTGACAGAAGGAGTTTCAGAATCTGCAACTTCCAATTTTTTTTTAATGAAATATAGAAGAAAAGAAAGAAAAAAATGTGACTGTTGAGAATTGGTGAATTCAGATAAAGGTATTTAGTATTCATTTTTACTATTGTTTTAATTTTTCTGTAGATTTGAAGATGAGACCAAAAGGAATATATAAAATACATTTATCTTAAAATTTTCAAAGATTCAAGATTGTTTTTAAAATTCAATAGGGTAGGGGCAGCCCAGGTGGCTGAGCGATTTAGTGCCACCTTCAGCCCAGGGCCTGATCCTGGAGCCGGGATCGAGTCCCACATCGGGCTCCCTGCAGGGAGCCGGCTTCTCCCTCTGCCTGTGTCTCTGCCTGTCTCTCTCTCTCTCTCTCTCTCTCTCTCTGTGTGTCTGTCTCTCCTGAATAAATAAAATAAAAATCTTTAAAAAAATAAAAAAATAAAATTCAATATGGTAAAAAATAAAATGAACTACTAATTAACATTTTCTTTTCATAGTTTAAGCATATAAATCCAAAACATCTATTTATCCAATCTCTGAATTTCAATTCTAATTTTAATTGGCTTACCAGTTAGCATATATTCATTGTAGAATAGATATCTCATGAGTTTTACAGTATTTAAAATAACCTTAGATTTTTATTTTACATTGATCATATTTTTCTCCTTATGTATCACAAATTGATAAGCCACTATCATTCATGGAAAATATAGTTCTGGGGAGATAGTGCTTTCAAAAAACAATTTTTTTATAAGTTTGGCCAAATGGTAAAACAAATCAAATAAGACTCCATGACAACTTTAAACTTGTATTTCATCAGCTCTACTCAAATACTACCATGATATTAGCCACTGTTTGAAAAATAAATAAATAAAAGTGTATTTTATAAAACCAATCCCTCCTTCTGCCTCTGCCAAGAAAAATCCACTAATATTCATTTTAAAAAAGGCAAACAAATCTTTTAAGAATCACTAATTGAATCATTGTTTTAGCAAACTTTGTTAAACAAAAAGCCGAAAAGCATGTTAGAAGCATTCTGTAACTTTAAATGATATAAACTACAAATCACAGTCCTCATGTGACTAACAATACACTATGTATAACTTAAAAACAACAAAGAAAAAAATGTAATATTTGATTCCTATTGATAATTTCCTAGGGGATTAAAAAGGCACTTTTATTTGACATTGAGGAGCCTCATATTCCATGGGTTATTTGAAAGTTAGTATAGGGACACTAATAATTTTTTAAACTTGCCTGTATATTCTTTCTTTTAAAAGCAAATGAGGGGCATCTGGGTGGCTCAGTCGGTTAAGTGCCTGCCTGTGGCTCAGGTCATGATCCTGGGATCTCTGGGATTGAGCACCTTGTCCAACTCTCTGCTCAGCAGGGAACCTGCTTCTCCCCCTCCCTTTGCCTGACGCTTCCCCTGCTCGTGCTCTCTCTATGTTAAATAAATATATAACATATTTTTAAAAAGGAAAATGAAACATAGAAATTGTTATATAGATGTCATAATAATAGATATTACATATTTACATCCTAGTGAAGATGACATTAATGTTAAATAAATATATAACATATTTTTAAAAAGGAAAATGAAACATAGAAATTGTTATATAGATGTCATAATAATAGATATTACATATTTACATCCTAGTGAAGATGACATTATTGCAAATTTAAACATCAAAAGTATGAAAAATACCATCTGAAGAACATGCCACTCTACAATATACCACTTTGGCATGAGGATTATTTTGAGCTGCTGACACTTAAAAAACAGCAGGTATGAGAAGGGCATTCTGACCTGCTCTTTTCTTTCTAAAAGCAGAATATAAAACTATGTCAAGGATGCCCTTCCTATACCAGAATGGAAGAAACATTCTTATCACCAGAGACAGAGAGTCCAAGCCAAAAAAATTCTATACAAACAGACCTAGTTAAATTAGTTATTATTTTCCTTTAGTCTTCTCATATATTTTGCTTACTTTTCCACAACTGCCTCTGTTTTTTCACCTAGTGTAAAAGCATTTTGGTAGTCATTTTCTTATTTGAGCTTCTGAGTCATGTAAAATTTATATTAGATAAATCTATATGCTTTTCTCCTATTAATCTGTTTTATGTCAATTTACTTTAATTCTCAAGCTCTAGTTGAAGACCCTAAGAGGGTAGAGGCAAAGTGCTATCGCTCCTCTATACATTTTTAGCACACACAATAGAAAAATATTCAAAGCTTAATATCTGTCACATATTTTTTTGACAAAATTTATCCTTCCATGTCACATGTAGACTTGTCAATGTTAACACATATGCCCAGACAATTTTCTGCTTTTCTTGTTAAATGTATATTTGAGAATATAAATAAAATTGATACTACATATTTGTTTTCTATTATTATAAATTTATCCTATATGAGATACATCTCTAGTATCTCTAAAAGTTAGGGGCAGAGAAGATCCTTCGAAGGTCTTAACCAATACTTCTGCTATATCAGTAAATAAATTTTCAAAATTACCCTATTTGATAAAATTATGATTAAATCCTACCCATTAGCATTTCCCCTCAGAGAATGAAAAACAATTCCTTATTAGCATAGAGAGAATAACCTAACAAGGGTGGTCTTTGTTTGAGTCTTTACAGAGACCTGGGCTACTTACTTTATTCATGGAAATTAGAAAGTATATATTTATTTAACTACTTTTGGAAGAACATGTGAATATTATAAGGTCATAAAAGCTTTCTATTTTTATCAGCCAGGAATAACTTATTTTTAGAGAATTTAATATGATAATTTCCTGAAAGCTCCTATTCTTTAAACTCTGACATAGCTAGAAATGTTGGTCTCTGAATAGAAAAATTTGCCTTTATTTTACACTATTTCCAAATATCCATATTATTTCCTTGACTTTAAAATTAATTATTTACATTTTTTTTTGGCCTTGGTACCACCAGGCAATTATCTTTAGACTAGCAGTGATATTAGAATAAGGCAATAAATGAGACCAGTTAATTAGTTTAAGACTGGAAAAAGAGTGAACTCAAAGTAGTCACTGCTCAAATAAGAGAAAATATTTAGTAATTAGGAGATACATGAAATGTCCTCTACAAAAATTTATTTTTTTTCTATTACAAAAAGAATATATAACAGGTTATGTAGTTAATCTCTACCTCCCCGAACATTCACTTCATAGGGGCTAGTGCTATTTCTATTAGTTCTAAGCACTCCATTAATTTCTAGTCTTCCTAATCTGGAGTATTACTATTCCTTTTTTTTTTTTTTTCTCTTTTTGGAGAGAGATAGAGATAGAGATAGAGAGAGCTAATGAGAGAGAAGGAAAGGGAGAAATAGACTCCCAGCTGAGCAGGAAGCCCAACAAGGGTCTCAATCCCAGAACTCTGAGATCGTGACCTGAGCTGAAGGCCGATGCTTAACTGCTGAGCCACCCAGTTGGTCTTTTTTTTTTTTTTTTTTTAAATTCACAGTAGTTGGCACTATGATTTAATTAGAGCACACTGAGTGTTCAAATACTGTGATAAATAAAAAATAAGGTTGTTCATATGGCATATAAGTAACTGTTTCCTATTCTGCTTTATATCCACATTTGTTATTATGGGAAGGTAATTAGAAGCTGTGATGAGTCTCCTCTCCTCCAATTACAAATGTCTATGTCACAAAACTTGACTTTAAAATTCAATTACAGTCAATCATAATTACTTTATCAAATCCAGTTCTATCATAGATACTAGTATTGGATCAAGCTAAAACTACCTGTATTCTAATAGAAAGTAAACTTGTTGTTTAAAAAGTTATGCAATTTGTAAATTAAAATAAGAATAAATAGGCAAGGAATATTTTCATCTTTTTTCTTTTTAAAGATTTTATTTATGAGAGAGAGAGAGAGAGAGAAAGGCAGAGACACAGGCAGAGGGAGAAGCAGGCTCCATTCTATGTAGGGAGCCTGATGTGGGACTCGATCCCAGGTCTCCAGGACCACAACTGGGCTGAAGGTGGCGCAAAACCACTGAGCCACCCGGGCTGCCCGATTTTCATCTTTTAATGAAGACTTTTAAAATAAATTTAAAATTTTTTAGTATAATTCAAAGTTGCACTATTAAAGTTTTATACTATGTCTTAAAGATTGCTATCTACCATACAATCAAAGCAAACATAAATTAATATGAATCTTTCTTTAATATGTTGTAGAGAGTGAAAAGCTATTTTTTCAACTATGAAAAATTTCATAAACTTTGGTGATAAAGAGATAAAGTATATGTGCTTTTGTTCTGGGATAGGAAAGATAATTAATTGTCCACTGTTTCTGTTCCCAGCCATAGAGTGGAAGTGTTCCTGAAAAGCCACAGTACAGAAAAGGGATTTAATTTCCAAATGATAACTGCATTTAAGTAGGGTCATTTGACTTGTTTTTGCAATGGAATATGAATGGAAGTGATACGAATCATTCATTTGTAATTCAAATTAATTAAAAAGATAATGTGCCTTTTCCATTGTTCTCTCATATTCAGGCTAAAAACAAGGAGCTTTGATACTCGAAGAAAGTCAAAACTATAAGAATGAAAGTATATAGAGTCCCTGAATCTCTTTGTAGAGGCCAAAGTTCAACTTGCCAAAAACATCCACATTGGATTGTCACAAACCTAATTTGTAAATCCCCTAAAAATGAGGGTTATAATCTTTGTAGCAGTGGATGATACTCAGACTGATATATATGGTGTTCATCAGGGTAGGGGGGGTGGGGTATTCAATTTTAAGTCTTTCCTGATTTCTGGGGAAACTTGGTATTTCCAGTGAAAAATGCATTTGGAACTCTCCTTAGAAGGTGCCAGCTGGGGATCCCTGGGTGGCTCAGCGGTTTAGTGCCTGCCTTTGGCCCAGAGCATGATCCTGGAGTCCTGGGATCGAGTCCCACATCGGGCTTCCGGCATGGAGCCTGCTTCTCCCTCTGCCTGTGTCTCTGCCTCTCTCTCTCACTCTGTGTCTCTCATGAATAAATAAATAAAATCTTAAAAAAAGGTGCCAGTTAAGGCAATAGAAATATAGAAAATGCAATTAACCAGTTACCTCTAAAATGGATATTTAAAACTGGAGTCATGTACCTGGGTTTATAATGCAATTTATTTAGGCATATTTTTAACTAAAAAAAAAGAGAGAAGAATCCCATACTCCTTGGCATATGTCAAAATTGTTTTGACTTTTATTCATTCAAATGTTTGCATTCTCAAAAATAAATTCTCTAGCAAACACTTGGGTCTGGAAGACAGGTGAAGACTAAAATAAAATAAAATAATATAAAATAAATTGCCCTCCTCAAAATCTTGACAAATCTACTTCTTAAAAAGTCAAATAGTGAGTTTTTTTTATTTTTATTTTTTTCTCACACATTCATTAGAATGTTCCTCTAGGCAAGAGCTATAGAGCACAATATGGCTACCAGCCAGACTCCTCACCACAGCCGTTGAGTGGGTTAAGAAGATACCTAAGAGCTGAGATATAAAGGAATTCAAACAACAGGCTATTTCTGGGTAAACAAAACTGTAAAGGGCTCCCCTTTTCTCAAACACTGAACAGATTCTAAGGTATTAGAAAAGAAGCCCTAGAGCAACTGATGAAATTTGTAAAGAAAGAAAAAGTAAATAGGGATAACTTTTAACATAAACACAATAAATTAGATAGATAGATAGATAGATAGATAGATAGATAGATAGATAGAATGAAGGATAGAAGAAACATAGAAAGAAGGAGAAAAAAACAAAGAGCTTCACCTGTTTGACATATTTCAAAAGAAAGAAATATTTCCTGTTTTGAGGTTTTGATAAAACTATATATTAAGAGGAAATAAATTAATTATTTTAATAAATTTTATAGTTTATGAAAATAGTAGTCATAAATGAATAATTTAAATAAAAATGGAACAAATGCTTATAAATTCTACATTTTAAGTATTGAGAAGTCAAATTGCATTTAAATGTGTGTATTATTCTATCTTAAAATCATTTTGGAACTTTTCTTTAAGGTTTATGGCACAGAAGGAGAGCTATCACTCCCTTCCTCCAATTCTCCCCAAAGAAATAGTCTTTTTTTTTTAATTTATTTATTCATTCAGAGAGAGCGAGAGAGAGGCAGAGACACAGGCAGAGGGAGAAGCAGGCTCCACGCAGGAAGCCCGACGTGGGACTCGACCCCGGGTCTCCAGGATCACACCCCGGGCTGCAGGCGGCGCTAAACCGCTGGGCCACCGGGGCTGCCCAAAAGAAATAGTCTTAATGTGTTTTAAAGTATATGAAATAAAACTCTACAAGGCCACCATCATCACTACCACCTCTTTTTGAAAACCTTATTTTGGGAAGGGGAGTATGTATATCATGCTTATAACTCACATATTTCTTTGTTTCTGAATTACTTCAAAAGTGAATTCTAAAATGAGATTTCTAAAAATACATTCTGCTCTTTTAATATTATATCATTATCATAAATCAATATATCATATTACCAAAATATCAAAGGATTATATTTATTTATATGTCTAACTTTAGGAATACTTATTTTCAGCTAAGATATGTCATTACTTTGTAAAGCACAGACCCCATATTTTACAAAAAAATTCATTAAAAGTTGATTTTTTTTGGTTTAGCTCAAAACAGATATGATTCTAAAAAAATGAAAATGTATATGTATCAATAACCAATTTCATTGTCCTAACATAGACTTTTAAATAAATCCGTTTTTTACAACTTCAAATAAAAAGGAATATTTTTGTTTGAAACTCTCCATAAAGCATGTAAAATTTAAGTAATTTCTATTCTTCTACAAGATCTTTATCACAGAAAGTTTCAATAGATGTATCATTATTTCAGAAGAAAAATTCATTTAGAATGACTACGGTCTTTTATCCTTATACACATTAAGGATGTGATTACCACATGTAGTAATTTAGCTTTCTTTTAAATAGTTTTCCAAAATAAATAAATAAGGGGAGAGAGAGTAAGAAAGAGAGAGAGAAACCTGTGATAAAACAAACAAAAACTCCCACCTACCTTGTCAACTGTCTTGGTTAATAGACCAACTGTTTCATAATTATGATCACAAAGATAAAATAAGCAACTTAAAAGTAGTATTTAAAAAATTATTTTATAACTATAAAACCTTATCTGATGATTCTTAAACCATAACACATCTTAAATTGGCTAAAACAAATTTTTAAAAATAATATTGTTTTATTATTTTTTCCTTGTTATAAAGACAATATATGAATAATGGTTATTGTATTTAAAAATCAAATCTGGGATCCCTGGGTGGCGCAGCGGTTTAGCGCCTGCCTTTGGCCCAGGGCGCGATCCTGGAGACCCGGGATCGAATCCCACATCGGGCTCCCGATGCATGGAGCCTGCTTCTCCCTCTGCCTGTGTCTCTGCCTCTCTCTCTCTCTCTCTCTCTCTCTCTCTCTGTGACTAATATAAATAAATAAATAAATAAAATTAAAAAAAATAAAATTCAAATCTAAAATTATAGATTAAAAAGAATGGTCTCAGTCTATGCACCATTCTGCCTTCTAATTCCTACAGTATTACCTTTTTAAAAAAGGTTTATTTATTTATTTTAGAGAGAGAGAGCATGAATGGGAACAGGGGAGGAGCAGAGGGAGAGAATCCTAAAGCAGACTCACTGCTGAGCAGGGAGCCTCATGAGGGCTTGATCTCAGGACCCCTGAGATCATGAGCTGAAACCAAGAGTCAGACACTCAACCAACTGAGCCAGCCAGATGCCCCCCAGTATTACTTTCAATAGCTTGGTAATATGCATTATACATTTTTCTGTGTTGATATCTCTCTCACTCTCTCTCTGTCTCTCCATTTATTAGCTTCTGTTTCCTTAAAAATCCTATACAGTCCCCTCCTTCAGTTGATAACTTCATTTTATGCTTCTTTAAAAAAACAAGATTAGACTAGAAATTCTCTCAAATTTAGGGATGCCTGGGTGGCTCAGCAGTTGAGCGTTGGCCTTCAGCTCAGGGTGTGATCCTGGGGCCCCGGAATCGAGTCCTACATCAGGCTCCCTGCTTGGAGCCTGCTTCTCCCTCTGCCTGCATCTCTGTCTCTCTCTTTCTCTGTGTTTCTCATGAATAAATAAATAAAATCTTTAAAAAAAAGAAAGAAAAAGAAATAATTTCCTCAGATTTCAACTATGAAAACTACCCATATTCTCCACTTCAACTTTGGTGCACTGAGGAAAGTCTCTATGTTCTAATCAAGGGTCAAGTCTTCCTCTGAGCTCTGTCTGGATTCTCACCTCAGATTCTGTCAACTTTGTATCATCAGTGCCTCACAGCTCTAGGCAGAGAAAATATACCCAATAATGTTTGAAAATATAAATTTGTGAAATATAGTGAACTAGCAAGCGAATAAAAACTATATATAAGTATGATTATGCTGCATATTACCCTATAACAAATAAATATGTAAGCAGCAAAGGATTAATGATAATGTGAAAATATCCTCAATCTTAATAAAAAACAGAAAAATTAGAATTAAAGCAAACAGTGAAGTTTTTCTGTTGGGTGGGGCACCCAAAATAGAAAAATTAAAAAGTTTAACAGGTTTCAAAATTGGTGAGGCTTTGAAGAAATACTTATTCTCATACACTGCTGGTTGAAGCATAAATTGTTACAGCACTTTTGGCTAAAATTTGGTAAATTCCTCCCCTTACCACTTGCATGCATATACTCTCTATCTCTTAAAAAAAAAATAAAAAGTTAAAAATAGAACTATCCTATGATTCAGTAATCACATGACTAGGTATTTACCCAAAGAAAACAAAAACATTTGAATTTGTTTTGAAGAAAAAAAAATTATATATATATATATATATATATATATATATATATATAAACACCCCTATGTTTATAGCAGCATTATTTACAATAGCTGAGACATGGAAGTAGCCCACATACCCATTGACAGATGAACAGATAAAGAAGATGTGGTATGTATATAAAATGGAATACTACTGAGCCATAAAAAAAGAATGAAATCTTGCCATTTGCAATGACATGGATGGAACTAGAGCATCATGCAGAGGGAAATAAGCCAGTCAGAGAAAGACAAATACCATAGGATTTCATTTATATATGGAATTTAAGAAACAAAACAAATGAGCAATGGGGGAAAAAAGAGAGGGGCAAACCAAGAACTAGATTTTTAACTACAGAGAACAAACTGATGGTTATCAGAGGGTAGGTAGATGGGCAGGATGAGTGAAAGAGGTGATGGGATTAAGTAGTGTACCTATCATGATAAGCACCTGGTGATCAAAATAAAAACTTTTTTAAAAGTTTTAAGGTGACTTATGGAAGAAATAATAATTTTACTATCAAAACCTTGTGAGGGACACATGGGTGGCTCAGCAATTGGGTGTCTGTCTTTGGCTCAGGGTGTGATCCTGGGGTCTAGGAATGGAATCCCACATCAGGCTCTCTGGGAGAAGCCTTCTACTCTCTCTGCCTGTATTTCTGTCTCTCTCTCTTTCTCATGAATGAATAAATTTTAAAAATCTTAAAAAATAAAATAAAATAAAATGAAAAAACAAAACCTTGTGAGGATGAGAAAAGGGAAGAAGTGGACTAAGAGGGCCACTGCTTCATGTTTTAGACAGGGATTCATCCTAGAGGCAAGGTGAATTAGACCTTTTTTGTGGTTATGATATTAACTACCAGGAAAATTAGAATAAGAAGTGACTGTGTTTGCCGCTGGGAAGTGGGCAGGGTGGTTATGAAAAAAACTGTTGTTCTTCATGTTAAATCTAAGCTATTCATTTTTTTAACATGTGCAGATATTCTTTGATTAAAAACAAAGAATGAGGAAGACTTAATACTTGATGGCATGTAAAAATTTTAAAGCATACCCTTAAGTGAAAAAAATTAACTACCTTTGTATCTCTCATCTAATCTTTCTTGTTGGTCCTACTAAAAAGATACTTTAAATATATAATTAATTACAAATAGTTATTAAAAAGTCATATTTTGTAGGAATGAGCCTACCAACTAAGACAAAGTTAATATCATACAAGGTTAATTTATTAAAGAATAGAATATATATACACAGAGAACTCTAGGAAAATATTACACATGGTTATTTCAGCAGATTTTTTTTTAAATTGTTCAAGCTACATTACAAAAATCAAGCAACATAAATCACAAATATTGTGGGCTATGCAAATTATAGAACCAATGCAAAATAAAAGATGCAGGAACCTGGCCTGGGGCAGGGAAGTCAATTTCCTCTCAATACCATCCTACCCCATTCTATGCAGACAGATGACCCCTAAGGGATTGCAACCTCTGTGCTAGGACATGCTTGGTAGAGCATGAGTAAGAAGTCCTCACTTAGTCATCCACCATCTGTGCCACTTTGCTTCCAGCATGGGGCAGGGATGCCTACTGCTTTGCCTTGCCCCTAGATTTTGCAGGATGGGCATTCTAACCCTCTCTGTATCTTCACCAAAGCCTGTACCCATGACTGCACCCACTGGATGGAGGGTGATTGCAGAATGGATCACTGGATAAAAGTAGAGAGGGGAACTCCAGATGATCCAGGATGCCAGAGAGTGGAGAACAGGCACTCTAGGAGGTGCTATTGCATGAGACCAGAGGTACATATTCTATAATCTTTCTGCAGTTCACTTCAAAACACAAAATCATAGATAAAATCATGATATGTTTCATAACATGTATGAATGGGGTCCTTCTAAACACAAGGTCTTGTATGCCTGAATTGTTCACACGTCTATAAAGCCTTCTAGACTAGATTGTTTGTAGCTCAAAGACGACAAGACGTGTACCAAGAAAATAGCTATTCTAGCTTTGGAGGACGAGAATCTCAGCATAAAGATCACAATCACAGAAAAAGATTATAATCTTAGTTTTATAATACCAAAATAATTTATGGTAGTATCAAATACACAATAAGCATCAAATCTCTTTGAGTGCCAGAGAATAAGTGAGTTCAATAAAACACTTGTGAACGTGGACCCTAACCTGACTTTGAAGTAGTTTTTGTTAATAAGTAATACCTCTGAGTAGGTTTAATTACTGGAAGTAGCATAGGTACTTTTTGTCTTAGAGTCAGTCAGAAGATGAGGCATTTTAATGAGAATTAAAAGTATGAGTAACAAAGGTTGGAAATGCTCATTTTTGGCAATTTAGTAAGTTTGACCAAAGGCATCTTGGCTAAAGTACAAAAACTAGGAAAACTCAGCTTAGTTATGGTTAAATTAGTTGGACAAAAGGTGACGTACTTCCAAGATTAGTAATGGCCATTTCCTCATCTGTGGGTGAAATTGATAGTAAATACATGTTTGGTAGAATTCACCAGTGAAACTGTGTGGCCTTGGGCTTTTCTGTGCTGGGCAATTTTTGATTCCTAATTTAATTTTCATTCTTGTTATTGGTATAAGATTTCCTATTTCTTGAATTCAAGATTAATGAGACGGTCATGATAACTTGTGTGTTTTTAGGAATTATCTGGGTTTTTTCCTAAGTTATCTGATTTGTTAGCATATAATTGTTTATAGTAATCTGTTATCACACACTATGTATTTCTGTGGTTATCTGTTGCATTGTTCTTTTTTTTCCATTTCTCATTTTGGCTTTTGAGTCTTCTCTCTCTCTCTTCTTTTTTTTTTTTTTTTTTATAGTCAATGTAGTTAAAGCATTGAAATTTTGTGGTTTTTTTGTTTTTTGTTTTGTTTTGTTTTTTTCTTTAAACTGTTCAATGTTATATGATTTTTTATTCTGGTCTCAATTTTATTTATTTCTGATTTTCCTTTGTTATTTCCTTCTTCTACTGAATTTCAGCTAAATTTCTTCTTTTTCTAGCTCCTATGGTATAATGTTGTTTATTTGAACTTCTTTTTCTTGATACAAGCATTTATAGCATAAATTTTATTCCAACATCTGCTTTTGCTGCATCCCATGGGTTTTGGAATCTTACATTTTCTTTCTCTTTTGTTTTGAAACATATTTTGATTTGCCATTTGATTTCTTATTTGGCCCATTGCTTGTGTAGTAGTGTGTTGTTTAATATTTACATATTAAATATTTAACATTTACATTGTTGATTTTGCAGTTTTGTACCACTTCAGTTTTGTTTGTTTTTTGTTTTTGTTTTTGTTTTGTTTTGTTTTGTTTTACTAAACTTAAGTTGAAATGTTGTCTTGTCTACCTGAACACATAACAGGAAGAAAACTGGCCACTTGCAATTTCCAACAACCAAATTGCTTTCCACTTTCAAATTTTAGGTCTAATTGTTTATGTTTAGCATTTGGAATAAGAAGAGTCCTCTCTGAACTTTACTTCTTAAAAAAATGTACAATAATATGGCCAAAGGGCAAGTAAATTTACTTCATGACGAGGGAACTAGACTTTATTTTTTTACTTTTTTTTATTTTTTGGAACTAGACTTTAAAAAACGTTAAAAATCTAAAGAATGTATGACAAGACATATTAGAAAATTATATTCCAAACAAATTATTTGCTTCAGTAATATTGGAATTGTCTTTCTACACTGTTTATTTCCTTTCCTTTTATCCTTTCTTACCAACTTACTGTACATTATTTTAGACGACAGACTTTCCCTAAACTTCATAGACTTGTTATCAGACTAATCGTTTAAACCAATTCATGCAGAAATGGCAGCAGCCAATAATGTCTAAATATATTTATTATCTGTCTGAGATGTTATAACCTGAAGATACTATTAGTGGGAGAATGTGGAATATGGGTAATTTTTCCCAAATTTCTTCGACTCTGTGAAGATTATGGCCCCTAAACCCAATCCGAGCTCCATGATCCATAAAGTATTTTAATTTACAAGAGAAAGTACATCATCTTTGAGGTCACACCAACTTGGTGAATAGGATTTCAGTTGAAACATGATTCATCAGAAAAAAAAATTACTTGAAAATGTATCTGGATTGATTGATTGGCTCAGAGGAAGCAGTTGATAAATTTTACAAGGTCAATGTGTTATGCAGCAGTAGGTAACTCATTATCATCTCAGGTTAATATGAAGTTTTCATATTAAATATTCAAATTGTTTTATGCTTATGAATTGATATTAAAGTTTCATATTAGATATTCAAATTGTTATGTGCTTATGAAATATAATTTTATGAAGTATATCAGAATATTGCTTTTTAATTGACAATAATAGCATACTGGTTCATTTTTTTTATTATTGGAATTTCTTATACAGTATGAACAGACAAGAGATAACAGAAAATTACAATACAGAATCATAAAGAATGATGGCAGGCTCATTCTCTTACCAGAGATGGGTTACCAATGTGGGAAACACTATTGGAATTGGGTACGGCTAACAGAGAGTGTGGAGCTGAAATTAAGAACTGTTTAAATAGAGAGAGGAACACATACTTGATACAGAGCATGTACAGACAGAAGAAATAATGTAAGCTCCTTGTTCTCATTCTGTAAGCTACTGATGGTATCTTCTTTCAAAGAAAATTCTATGAATGGAGCAGATGACATAGAAGTGTTAGTATTTTGGTGTTGCAGTTTCGGTAAAACAGCTACTACCAATGAATGATAACCAGTATCTAAAGGAAAATCCTGTGTTGTGGATAACCAGGCATGACTAGAGCCAAGTGGCAGGTATATGACAGTTGAGGACATATAGGCACAGTGAGTTATCTTTAATTTGCTATTGAATCTGATGACCCAAGGACGGGAGAAAATTATCTTCATCTCTTCTATTTTCTCAAACTGTAGATATCTTTGTCCGGATGAAAGACTTGAACAATCTAAATCAAGGTAAGAATTGGAAGCTTATGGGGGTGACTGGGTGGCTCAATAGTTGAGCATCTACCTTCAGCTCAGGGTGTGAGCCCAGGGTCCTGGGACCAGGCTCCTCGCAGGGAGCCTGCTTCTCCCTCTGCCTATGTCTCTGCCTCTCTCTCTGTGTTTCTCATGAATAAAGAAATAAAATCTTGGGAAAAAAAAGAATTGAAAGCTTATGGTAAAACAAAGTAAGGATATGACCATATATTCTATGGTGTCTAGTAAAGAAAAGTACGTAATGCAAGAAACCATTGTTGATGAATATATGTGATCTAGGTTAATGGGTTTCTGTCACCAGCACCACATTTCTGAAGTCAAGAAATAAGGGATAAGTTAATATATCGGAAGAAGAGAAATAGACTGAGGGCTTTGTTTCTAAAAATATAAAGAAAATTTCTACATTCTCTCTGAATAATTTATTTAGGGACATCAAGCCATATCTTTAGAAGGTCACTGGGATATGTATGTAGTCGGTAATCACAATTGGCTAAACATAGGATATTGTGTAAACGTTTCTATTGTGGCTAATAAGGTAGGCTATATCTTTACTAAAAATAATATTAGTATTTTTCCTCTTGGAAAGGACATTTACCTTCTATTTTTCTCTAGACAAAAAGCAAACAAATAAACAAATTAATGGCATGTAAAATAAATTTACGTATTTTAAGAATTACACTCGTGACATGATGTTCTGAGATCTCCCACTGCAAATGAATGAGTTAAGTTGCTTTTGACCTGAATAAAGGGGATCAGTTTCTTTTAATAATGTGCAATAGGTAACAGTGATTTTCTTAGACTTTTCATCTTCATAAATAACTCAGATCTAATAAGGCCTCACTCCATGCACTTTGTAGGCTGAGTGCATTAATGTAACACTACTTTGTAACAAAAATCTCCTGTAATTCAAATATGTTGTCCTTGGAATTCAAGCCCAGAACCAATAACTTCCAATATGTATAATACACATATGTATCTGACCACAGTGAAAGAATAACATTTAAAATAAGTCAAATTCGAAAAATAAATAAATAAATAAGTCAAATTCGGTAACCAACCAATTCAGTTGGTTAAGCATCTGCCTTCGGCTCAGATCATGATCTCAGGGTTCTGGGATTGAGCTCCGAGGTAGGCTCTCTGCTCTGCTGGGAGCCTGCTGCTCCTTCTCCCTCTGCCCCTCCCCTCTGCTCATTCTCTCTCTTCCCCTCTCTCTCTCAAATAAATAATTCTTAAAGACTAAGTCAAATTATTATTAAAGTTTCTTCATTTAATAACCATAGCTAAAAATACATACTCTAATGGGTTTTCCTTCTAAATTCTTTTTTTAAAGATTTATTTATTTATTTGAGAGAAAGAGAGGGCATGAGAGAGCATGAGGAATAGGGAAAGGAAGAGAATCTCAAGCAGGCTCCCCACTGAGCCATCCAGGCTCCCCCAGAGAGTCTTAAGCAGACTCTGTGCTGAGCGTAGAGTCCTGTGTGGGGCTCAGTCTTGCGACCCAGAGATCATGACCTGAGCCAAAACCAAGAGTCAGAAACTTACCTGACTGTTCCACCCAGGCACACCTCCCTCTAACTTCTATCTAATTTTTATGTATGTCACACTTTTGCCTCTATCACTTTCCATACATTCTGCCTTCAGCTTCAAATTGTTCTATTTATTAGTACCAATAGTCACAGCATAATCTATGCTAATTTGCCTTTTTTCTTGAAGAAGATGATTGATATTGCTGAATCACTATTATTTATTGAGGGCCAGGGGGAAAGGATAGTCTCCTGTCTGTGTAAAATTGTACCTCTGTTTTGAAGAAAAAGGAAAAGTTGTTCATACCTGGGAATGCCATAATCTGCACAACTCCCTTTGCTTAGCAGGTACAACTCCTATGTCTTGGGACTTTGCCAGGGCTATCGTATTGTCTCCATCCTTAGAAATTTAATTTACTCTGAAATGAGTGTTTTTTTTTAAACTTTCAATATCCTTCTTCCATTGGGGGTGAGGTGAATTCCCCTAGAAATTGTGTGGACTCTGCCTAATAACTGGTCAAAATTTTTATCCGATTAACTCTCTTAAAGTTCACAGGTACAGTTTCCTCAGGAAGAACAGACTATGGTTTACATTAAGTTAAAAAAAATAACAATATTGTCATTTCAAAATTATACACGGTGCTTTCCTTTACATATTCCTTCCAAACCCCGTGCCAGCTTCTGATTCAGTATGGTGATCTGAGAAACCAATCTCCTACTTCATCCCTGAGCAAAGGCTAAAGAGGCAGCCATAAGTTGGTAGAAAATACCGAGGTCCCGCAGTCTGGAAGAAGCCTGAGGCCCAGTTAAGCAGCATATCTGTACAAAGACTATGCAGTAATTTTTAGGCTATTTTCCTTTCTGGGGCAGACTGAATCAAAATTTTTACCAAGGCTAAATCCACTTTCTGTAGCTCTGTTTCTGAGATGATCTGATATTTAAATTAGAATTCAGGAGGTGCAAGATGTTTATAAAAAGGAGGCAGGCAGGTGAAAGACAGGAATATTTCACAAAATTCTGGAAGAGAGAAAGGACATTGAAGACCATCAAGAGAGGAAGCAGAGTGGAGAGTTGAGATCAAAGGCTCTGCAGAGGGACTAGAAGGGTGCTTGCTGAGACAAAACAATGTCAGGAATTAGGAAACAGGAAGTTGGATGGAGAACAAGAATGAAAAATGAAGCAGAAAAAAGAGTAATGCTTTAAAGGTTGGGTATTTCATCCCCAACTCTACTTGTGTCTATTGTATATATACAAAGCCCTGTGCTGCCGGAGATATTTTCTTCAGGAAAAAAAAAAAAAGTAAAACATTTAACCTAAAATAAAATTAAGAAATTTTAAATAACTGCATAATCTGGAAAGAACAAGAGAAACCAGTGGATTGGGGGTATCCCAGAATAGAGCCTCTGTCAATATACTATTTCCAGACTATTGCAAAATGCTCAATTTCCTGTCAAAGCATCGTAACTCCCATGCAATTTTTGTCCCTCTATTCATAATTATGTAGAAGCAAGGGTTACCAAACGTGTGAAGAAAACCTATAGCATAAAAGAGAGAGAGATAAACAAATAGTAAATTTACCTCAGGCAAATATTATCCTCAGACATATCTAGGAAGCCATTGTAGTAATAAGAATGCTATTTTTAAAATGCAATTCTATAATTATGTCAGTGAATATCATCTCTCAAACTACCTGTCAGTTTCTCATGTTTCTCCTTCTGACTTTATACGTTTTTCTACAGAACAATCATAAAAGAATGGCAAAGTTTTGAAGAGGTAAACACGACACTCTGAAGTTAGAACTAGGATATAGCTTCTCTACATAGGTATACCTACAACATTATGTTTGCAAATAGTTTCTGAGTAGTAAAGAATAGGGCTAATTAGACCTCTGTATATTATATAGGCTACAAGTTACTGAGGAGCACAAATCATGTCTAATATCTTCATATCATCAGGGTGTAGCTCAGTGACATCACACTTTACATCATCACTATGATTCCTGTGAACATTAATTATTTGTCATTGTGGTAGAGGGAAGGCAAGCCAAACTTAAAATATTCTAGTCTAAAAATTAGAGGGTAAACAATCTGTAAATAAAAGAACAAAGAAGCAGAACACTATGTTAATCCCTGAAAAAGTAAAGAAATGTAAAATAGGACTCCAAAAATCAGCCTTTAGTCAGAAATCTGCCCATTTGTGTAGTATACTTTGTTTTACCTCACTAACCTGACAGGCAGTCTTTAGTTAGTGACACATCTCCATCACCAAATAAGACAAGACACATCACTTCTCTGTTGTGTAAGGATGCATTATTGCTCCTTCCTACTGATATTTGCACAAGTTGCCTCTACTGGCACAGTACCCTTGCCAGTCCTCCATTCCCACTCATCTGTCTCTAGGCATCTTCATCTCCTTAGCCTGGCTGACTAACCAGAAGTCACCATTTATATCTAACTTTAGATGAGAGTTCCCTTTGAAAACTTTCTATAGTTTAGGTGCTTACATGGATTTCAGAGCACTTACAACACTCTTTCAATAGCTTTTTCCTCATATAATTATAAAACTGCTCTTTGAGGTCAGTGGCCATGTCCCCATTGTTTATACTGCACTCTGAACACTTAGCACAGTGATTGTCATAAAGTAGGTGCTCAATAATAAATCAAATATTTTCATTGAATCCTACTAACAAAAATTTTCCTATCAACTAATTACATGTTTCCATTTATGAGTGCATGTCAGAGCCAATAGAAGTTGACATATAATAGAGGGTATGATGTTTTTGCCCAGCGGCTTATCTCATGGGTCATGAACTGGCAAATCAACTGTAAATCTTCATGAATATGTACAAATGAATACCATAGAACAGATGATCAATCATTTCTGTGGTTCTATGAACCATAGATTGCTGATGCTAAAGACATTATGTAGTAACAAACATTGATAAATAAAATAAATATTATACCAACCATACCAGTATCTAATCCTACTATACTCTTACATGTTACCTGTATTTTATAGGATATTTATGAAACTTATGAGAATCCATCCATGCAAAACTGCACTAAGTTTTTCTTGAACCTACTCATGATTTATTTACCAATGAAAATCACTGTTTACACCCTTTACAAAATGATGGCTGTATGAATTCCACTGCAAGTAGCCATATAATCCTGTACCCATTCTTAAATCAAGCTTAAAAAGCCAGGGACTAAGCAGCCATTTTAAAGGGATAAAGACTTTTTTTTTCTTTTTCTTTTCCTTTTTTTTTTTTTTTTTCTCCCTCTGCCTGTGTCTCTGCCTCTCTCTCTCTCTCTCTCTCTCTCTCTCTGACTATCATAAAAAAAAAAAAAAGATTTTATTTATTTATTCATGAGAGACAGAGAGAGGGGTGGGGGAGGGAGGGAGAAGCAGGCTCCATGCAGGGAGCCCAACATGGGACTCAATCCCGGGTCTCCAGGATCCTACCCTGGGCCAAAGGTGGCGCTAAACCACTGAGCCCCCGGGGCTGCTCCAGTTTCAGTATTTTCAATGTGACCTTGGGCTCAGTGTAAGTGTTTTGCAAAAGTTTGGATCTTTAAAAAAATTCACACATCTCCACCAAGTACATCAATCTGAAAAAAATGGTAACATTCACTAAAAAGTATTGATCTGGGGAAGCTTTTTGCTAAGCTATTTAGGAAAGGTCATGAAACTAAACAGTTACTAGAACTGGCTAAGATCTCTATCAAATGTAGTTCATATACATACATTATTCCGTAACTAAATATAACAATGAACAAAGGATCAGAATATAAAATATGATGGGAAAAGCCAAGAAAAAATATGTATACACTGAAAAAGGTTTTTATAATAAAGCTAAATATATTAAAAATTATACTAGATGTATGTTTAGGTTCCAACATTTTATCCAAGAAATCAGTGTGATTCAACTTGATCAATTATAAAAGTGAAATAAGACAACAATAAAAATATATGAATAAGGACTTCCTTATCCATGTTAAGTGAAAGTTTAAAAAAATAAACAATATAAACAATAGGTCTCTGATATTTAATATGTAGAAATTAGATCTATATTAAGAAAGTTATTATATGTGATATAGTCACATCATATAGTGATATGCACTTTGATCTCTTACTCACATAAAAACAAAATATTGCATTGAGGCTCCATGCCTAGTCTCAATAGAGAAGTTAACTATTAACATGGGAATTCAATAATAGTATTTTCTACATGTTTATACTTTCACAATTTGCAATTCCATCCTTATACTCATTAACTCATTCAATATTCATATTAACCCTGGAGGGAAGCTACTATGATGCCTATTTACAGATGAATAAACAGTTTGCAAGATAAAAAAATGAGGATTAGAGAGCTGAAAATAATGAGCAGCCTTTCTCTTGATTTCATGTTTAGCATTCTCTTGTTCCCAGTTACTAAAAAGCTTAATGACATTGAGAATTTTACAGTTATATAAGCATTATGTGAAGTTACATATACATGAAATTTACACACAAGCCTGGGAATTTTCCTCCATTTTGGCAAAACAGTCTGAGCTTCCTCTTCATCTGATAAATCTGAACTATCATTTTTGGTTCATTTGCTTAGGAATTGGAGGAGACATTTTAATCTTAACCTATATAGTTGACATAATTTCATTTTTGAAAATACTCCTCTGGATTGAAATCTCATATAGACCTTTGATTTCATTTGCTAACTAAGTTTATTTAAAGCTGCTGATTCATTTTTAGTAATTCTTAAATCAGAAAATACAAAATATTTTTAAAAATATGTAAGTCAAAACTGTATTATTTCTAAAGTGTTAGTTTGGATGAGTGGTTTTGATATGCATCCTCATTTTCTAATTTGCAAACCAAACTTCTTATAAACATGTCACACTTTTGAGAAAATAAAAAGCCTATGCTAAGAAATCACTCTTAGTAGTTATTGCAAAGTGGATAAAGTGATAAAAGCCAAGAAACACCTCAGCCATGAAATATTTGCTTGTAGATTTTCCACTGGAAGAAAATCCTTCTGACATAGTTGGCTGTATAACTATTCTGTTTACCATGTATGTGGATTTCAAAATAAATGCAATCATTTAAAATCTATTTGTTATTCTCTATTTAGAATGAATCAAGAAGTAGCAATGAAAATAAATAATGACTTATATGCCAAGAGCCAAAATAGCTTGGTCATCTATATAATAAAGGGAAAACAGAAAACATGGCTTCTTACTCCTTTTTTTTTTTTCCATAGAACTCTCTTCTCAAGAAGTAACACTCAGTGTGTGGGATGCTTGGGTTCTCTCTATCCCTTCAGCAAGTGTAATTAGATCTTTAAGAAAACTTTTGCATTGGAATCTGAGTCACTCACTGTCTTTGCAAATGATGCCAAAATAACTCAGAAGTAAATTGTCTCATGATTAAGAAGCCATGTGATTTAATAAAAAGGCCACATTCATGAAAACAATTTATTAACAGATATTAGGGTTGAACTTGTATTTCCCAAATCATTACATTAAAATATGTATAAAAACTTTCTCTGGGTCTTAAAGTACTTCCTAAATTATGAAAAATTGAGTTCATTTGTTTGTTCATTTCTCTCTTCCTCTCTCTCTCTCCCTTCCTTCTTTCTTTCTTTCCATCCTTCCTTCCTCACTCCCTCTCTTCTTACCTTTTTTTTTTTTTTCTTTTCTTTTCTTCCTGAGAAGTCAGTTAGCAATTCTTGACAAAGCTGCTACTGGGACATATAACCAATATCAATGAATTACTTTCAATTAGCACATGTTTGCACATTACTTGGTAATAAAAACATTCTGGTTGGATAGGAGCTGGAATTAGTGTGAAGAGTGGGCAAAGGCTAAGTCTGTAATGTAGCTGGCTTCCATGACCTAGCTGTCAGGCAGCAAATACCCTATTAATGGTCATGAGATTATAGCCATGGACACAAAAATCTATCCGTCACTGAAAATGCATGATCAACTTGGGAAAGAAAGACAATAAACCTACAAACCAATATATTTGGCAAATGTTATGATTTTTTCATTTGGTTTGTTAGTTTATTTTTAGTATATGGAGAAAATTATCGTGAGTCCCACAGTCAGTGGGGGCCAGAAGAGAAGACAATGTTAGCAAGGATTGAAGGAAAAAAAGAGCTAATGTCAATGACTCCTCCATTATATTCCAGTAAAGTACTATTTACTATCTGTCCAAGCAAGTTAGATTTTATTTTTTATTTATTTTTATTTTTATTTTTTTAGCAAGTTAGATTTTATATCATGATTCAGTTTATGCATCTAATCCAGGAAGCCACTTTTGTTTCGTTTTTGTTTTTGTTTTCTCTCTGCCTTGTCAAGAGCCTGCCGTCTCCTACTTGGGCTTTTTGAATAGGGAGTTTGTTTTCTCTTTTTTTCTTTCTTTGTTCTTCTTTCTTTTTACTTATTTGTTTTTTATTAGAGTGTTTTGCTGAGACTAACCACTCCTCTTTTTTTTTTAATTTTTAATTTTGTTAAGTTTTTCAAATTGGATAATGCCAAACATAAATGTATACTGTGTTTCCACTGGGGTCAGCATGAAAGTTTAAACATTATTTTCCAGCAGAAAAGTGTTCCAAATGGTGTTTAGAGCCTAAGTACAGCTCTCAATTAACTATTGATGCTGAAAATATTTAGAGTATTTTACTCTGAATATCATTTGGAATAATATTTCTAAAACATGAGAAATATACTAAAAGTTTCAAAGAAAAGATAACTTGGGGCAGCCCTGGTGGCGCAGCGGTTTAGTGCCGCCTGCAGCCCAGGGCGTGATCCTGGAGACCCTGGATCGAGTCCCAGGTCAGGCTCTTTGCATGGAGCCTGCTTCTCCCTCTGCCTGTGTCTCTGCCTCTCTCTCTTTCTGCATCTCTATGAATAAATAAATAAAATATTAAAAAAAAAAGAAAGGAAAAGATAACTTGTTCAAACTCCTAGGAGTGACCTCAAAAATTTCTTAATCACTTTGCACTTAACCATATATAAATTTAAAACTAGGTATAATCTCAAAATAGTATAGTTCTTCTAAAATTTAAAATTAAAATGAAACAATAACAGCAAAATTCAAATTAAAGTGGCAACTGATATTGTTTATCTGAAATTGTACTGTCCCTCTCACATGCAGATTGTATTATATGTCATAATACTATACTACATGTGTACATGTGTATATAAACAGCAATATTCCTACCATCTTATCTTTCCAAACATTTTAAACCTTTACTGATATAGAATATATTCTGAAATGATCTGGCCTTCTTTAGATGTGAGATTTAAGATATAATATATGGTACTGAAATAATAAAAATGCAAACAGAAATGCAAGCACTAGAAATGAGTGACCATGTTTCACTATAATATTTTAGATTATTATTGACATAAGAGCAAAAAATAAAAATTACCATAGTAAATTGTTGAACTCCCAATTTCTGGGCCAGTTTTTAAAACCTTAATCTAAAATATTATTTGTGTGGGAAAATGCATTTCAAATCTAAAACTAGATCACTACATTTGATTTGTTGCATAGTTGGTGTCTCAGGAATGGACTTGTGCATAATCAAAATGCTAGACTCTGCCCCTTAATAACTTGCTATATCTGTCGAACCCAAGAGTCCTTTCTAATCAACCTTTCCTAATTGAAACCATTATAAGTTAAAGGCAGGCTCCAGACACATGCTACTTCACTGCCTGATTTCCTATGAAATCAGCCCATAAATTACATGCTATTAGGTTGCACACTCCCTATTCTAAAATCAAATAATCATAAAGATTTAAAGAAAGGATAGATCTTAAAATAGAATCTCTATCCTCTGGCTTTAGGTTGGTAAAAATCCATACCATTCAGTATACGTAGTGGTCTAGTGTTATCAAAGACAAACTCAAATGGTCATTCAGGAAAAACATGTACCATAAAGCAAAAGAAATATTAAAAAAAAAAAGTTTTAAAGGGAGAATGAGACAAAATAAAATGAACAGGTAGCCAAGGCTAGCACTCAATTGTTAGGATGTCTAGGCTTGTAAATTGATTACTCTTGTAAAAATCAGCATGAATGATATGACTTGCAGCTGATATCACATCATCAAGTAAGACCAAGTCAGGAATATCTAATTTTTGCACTAAATATCTAGAATAAAATGTGAGAATATTTTTCAAATGTTGAAAAGGATTTCAACTGCTTCTTCTAGTGCTACCTCTACACTAACACAGAAAGGACTCATATATGACACATATACATATATATGTGTGTGTATATGTGTATATATATATATATATATATATATATATATATATCCAAATTTAATTTTTTCTGTGCCACATCAGAAATTACACACATGCTGAAGACCCATCGGGGAATCTAACTGATGTTTTCTGAGGTGGAAAACTGTGCAATATAGAGAAACTCACTATTTGCTTAAAATGTCCAGACTTATTTGACAAATATGATGCTTTAGATTAGCTTGTCTAACATTCATAAAGATATTCAGAACAGACCAGCACATTTCAAAAACATCCCAAACTAGGTTTTTGTTTTTTTTCCTTTAGTTGTATGAACTGAAAAAGATCACAGGTGCACGTGCACACATTCACATACTTATATATGTACATGAATGAATCTAACTATAACCACAGTGACAAGCTGGAATTTCATAGATGACTTCTGATTCAAATGGCCATGTTATTGGACCCAAATATCTCACAATTTTCCAATTTCAAATTAACAGAATAAACACATTCATTCGATACAGGCATTTGGGGTTAAACTTTTAGCTTGATCTGTTTGATTTTTCTCTTTCCTTTCCATATGACACAAGTCAGATTCCTTCCTACCTGAGATTTTCTGATCAAAGCTCAGCTTTTACTTGGTTCAAACAAATCCTTGATATGCTGTCTCTACCCTGCATCGCCTCGGGCATTTCTCTGTGTCTCCCTCAAAGATTGCTGGGAAGTGAGGAAATCTGGTCTTAGACAGAGACTCCTCCTCTGGAAGGATACCCAGAGCTATAAAGTGCTCCCACGGGTGGTAAAAACAGAGCACAAAGTCACTTTAATACCATGGGAATATTTCTGTGGTCTCTGAGTTCGGCTAAAACTCATTGAAGTCAAGTCTTTGACTCTTGGGCTAGAATATCGTATTTAATGTTGTTTTAAGGTGGTAAATTCTCGTGCTTAAAAGTCAATGATCAATCTGACACATTCTTAATTGCAGAAGATTAATTATACCAGGAAGAAGAAAATGAGAATGAAACCAATTAAAGTCCACATATGATAGATGATGCATTCTTCACATTAAAAGTGCTTCACAGGATATGTTATCTTCGTCCACCTGTCAGACCATGTATGAAAGCCTCCTGCATCTAAGGGCAATGAGCAAAACGGCAGGCAAGATCACATAAAAAATGCCAGCAGGAAGTACATTTGTTGTGGCAGCAAGTGTTACATCCTTATTATCAGGAGATATTACCTGAATGTCATCACTATAAAGCCCTTTCCATTTGCCATAATTTGTTAGAATAAAGGGGTTTGTGATAACAACAACCAGGTGAGGCACAGCGTGGAAGATGTGCAACCCTGTCATTTCAAAATGAAAATAATTTATTGCCTTAGTGCAGTCTATTCAAATAATGGTTGAAGCCCACTGTCCAACTACATTATTATCAGGCCACAGCCCTCAGCACAGAAGCACGTTAGCCAAATTGTCCTCCATCAGGAAAATGTGCGTGCTCATGATTTATGAGAGCTGAATGAATTACTCAAAAGGAATCACCTTCTCAAAAATACTGATGCTAAGTTGAAACTGAAATTATTTAATGCTAATATATAGAGGGTGGTGGTGGAGAGACACTACTTCTTTGAAATCTGAAGAGACAAGCCAATAAAACACTTTCATCTAGCTTTAATTGAGACAGCTCGTACACTGAGGAAACCTGCTAGTTAAATCACAGATTTAATGAAGATTTAGTTCCCGAGATCTATCTTTCCCTAAAACATAACAATTTCTAAGGCATCCAAAGTGTCCCGTCATGTGGCATATGCCGTGGTAAGTATCTTTTATTACATTGAACAGAAAAGTAAATAGACCATTTAAATAAACTCCAGGCAATCGGAATCATACACCTGCCTCTTCGCCTACTTTTCTGTTAGAAGAAATTGCCAAGTTTATAAATGAGAGCCGAGCTGCAGCACTCTATATAAACACTCTGTGCCTCTGGGATTCAGGTGAGAGCTAGTGTTTGAAACATTTCCAATTACAACACTCCTTTACTGGTATAAATTGGACTTGTCTCTGTACTTCTGAAAAATACAGGCAAATAATCGACTCCGTAGACATAGGGTTCATTACATTTATTTTCCTCCCCTTTGTTTGTTTTCTAGTTCTTTTGTTTTTGTTTTTGGAAAATCAGAGGCAAAACAGAAGGGGAGAGCTCCTTTTTGATAATAAAAATAGAGAATAATATCCAAATATGACACCACACCTCAGACATGGATTTCATTTCCAAGAACACTTCAGCTTTGCCCTGATACACCGTCAGTATCTGGCCACCCCCTGAGTTTCCATTGACAACTCCCTGCATTTTAAGTGAAATCCCTACCCCCTGCCTGGGCAGCATTGTACTGCCTGTATAGTCGAAGTGTCTTACTGGGCTGAGAGGTACAAAGTACATCCTAGGATGTCTCCGTGATAATACTTGAGCAGATGAGCACGCTCCCCAGAATCACATGGGGCAATTTGTGTGACATCTAGTTTGCTGTCTCCCAGAATATTTTTTTGTGACTTACATTGGTGATTGACTGATTTAGTTCAACTCCAATTGATTTGGAGAATCATATGCATTAATAAACCCGTGCTTCAAATTCTTGTCAAGAAAAAGAAGTCACTATATTGCATGTACTATTCACAAGTCAGCAAATAAAATTAAGGGGGGACAAAGGATATAATTATTCAACCAAGATAATGAAAATATTCCTTGAGAAAGTATTATTAGTTATCCCAGCATAACCTGACTTCTAAAAATGTTTGACTCATTTTTTTGTAGATGAAAATTAGCAATCTTGTTATCCTTTTCATTACACAATGTATGTTCCTCAAAAGTTGTGTGTTCACTAATATTTTTAAATTAAGTCCTTACCTTTAAAATAGTAGTTATGATATACCACGTTATCATCCTCATCTTCAATATAAATTTTTATAGTTTCAAAGCAATTTCATAATGGATTACTTTATTTTCTCATCATGCCAAACTTGGAAAGTTCAGAAATGACCATGTCCATTTCTTTAAAGGGAACTCTGCTAAATCATTTCTTAAAATCAAAATCATTTTGCAAGTTAAAGACTACTGATTTTATGTGTTCTAAATATAAACATATTTAAAATATAAGCTATGATATTTCTAGCTTAAATATAACAAAAATTCATTTTAATTATATTAAAATTTTGCATTTTAAAATAATCCCTTTGTCAGTTATCCCTTTGTAAATAATATTTTCAAATTATCTGAATTTGAGTATTCCATGCGTTTCTTGCTGGGAACCTCTCAAATCCAGAAACTTATTTTTCCTTAAGGTACACAGGGATGGGGAAGAAGAAGTGAATAAAATTGTGGAGGCGTACTTTTGGCCCAGTCTTCTTTGGCTTTAGGTATTCATTCTAGATTGTACCTTGAGAAGGTGCTATGATGTTCAGGAAAGCAGTGAGCAAGGCAACTAATGCAATTGATCTATGAATATATTTTTTAGGCTATATGCATCCATCCAGTACACAGATATTCACTAAGTATACAGATATTCATCCATCCAGTATACAGATATTCTATATAATTTACTCATAGTGTAAATGCACCAGACTTCCTTTATCCTTTCTTTCCTTCCTTTTTTTAAAAAAAGATTTTATTTATTTGAGACAGAGAGTGAGAGAAAGAGCCCAAGAGGGGGAAGGATGAAGAGAAACGAGAAGCAGGCTTCCAGCCAAGCAGGGAGCTCAGACAGATTTGGGGCTCAATCCAAGAACCCTGGAGTCATGATGTGAACCAAAGGCAGGTGCTTAACCAATCGAACCACCCCAGTGCCTCCTTCCTCCCTCTCTCTCTTCCTTCCTTTCCTTCTTTCTCTCCTTCCTTCCTTTCTTCTCTCACGTGCAGAAGAATGCATAATAGACCTTCCCAACACATTGATACAAGCAAAAATAAAGCATTAGAGAGCTAACTCAATCTCCCCTGTGATGGGCAGGGATGGAGAAGACTAACCATTTGAAAGAAGAGATTATGTACTTGTTTTTTTCCTTATAAGAATAGGAATGGGAAAAGGAAAATCAAGTTTGATAGTATTTTGCAAAATCAGATGGTGTCACCTAATCAAGAAAATAGATAACAATGTCCATTGACAGATAATTTTAATGATGGTATTGGAAAGTGTGTTAATTTATCATGGATAATTTCTAATATCTAAGATATTTGTTTATATTATTTTTATTATTTGTTTTTGTTTATAATATGTATTCTAAGATGACAATTTGATCAGCACTTCTTTATACATATTTATACCATACTTACAGGTCTGGCACATTTCAGAACCTAAAAATAACCAGATTGGACCAAGACACATGATATAAACACGTCAAAAGATTCGCCAGCATTATAAATAAGGGGAAGTTACTTAGATATAAGAAATCAATGGCATCGTTTTTTGGATATCTGAAACCAGTATTTATTTAGTTTATAAGACAAAGGAAAAAGGGAACTAGCCCCCAGTTTTACTTATATGTGATTATTCTAAACACAGTACAAGTGTAAGTTATTGATCAATAATAATGATTTGAAAGATTTCATCTTTTTCTCTAGATTTGAAAACTAAAAACTGGTGATTAGCAAGACGACAAATGTATACGGGAGAAGAGAGACTGATATTAGCTAAAATATATAAATACATGTGTGTGTCTTTGTGTTAGTGGTACACCTAAAATATCAGACTTCTAAAGTGGATTATTTTTATATTCTTTCTCTATATATAAAATATTGTTGGCAATAATTATGAAATTAAATAAATAATGATGGTAAAAAGAGACATTGTAACAATGTTCTCTTATTGAATTTTTTATAAAATCAAATAACCATAACAATTAAAAATAAATATTATAATGCAGACAAGTAATATTTAACATATTTTAATTAGATTTACACACTTCCAACAGGGAATGAATATATATTGTTCTATTATAGTAATAATGGCTGTAGTTTCTCATTTCTAGTCTTAACTTCTGAAAAATCACCAATAGCTTTGCATATCTATGTTTAATAGCAAGTAATTAGAATTGTCAACCTACCTTTACTCATACATTTTTATTAATTTTAACTACTAAAAATTTATTTTACCTGAAGCAACACACAGAAAAAGTCCTAAACACGAACATAACTTTGGCAGACATTCGTGAAGATCCACTTTATGATAAATTCCAGAATTTGTAAATTGATGCTGTTTCTTCAAAATCTATTCTAGTTCTAGTTTTCAATTATCTTCATAATTGAACAATATTAAACAAACAAAAAACTCCAAGAGGTCACAGAGAAGAGCAGAATTGAAAAAACTCAAATTCTTTCACTTCATATTGACAATTTTGTGCTACCATTGCTTATTTCAAATCTATTGTTTAAATGCAAGAATGTGTAACCCCATGTAGCACATTCAAATTGCCCCTGATGAGAGCTAGATTGATTCTGAGCTGATAAACTTATAAAATGAATAGGTGTAGTGGTATCTCATTGCATAACTGGAAGTTCTCCACATAAACTTGGCTCAGTCAGCTAAGTATCTGCCTTCGGCTCAGGTCATGATCTCAGGGTCCTGGGATTGAGTCCAGCATCCAGCTCCCTGCTCAAGGTGGAAGCATGTTTCTCCCTCTCCTTCTCCTCCTGCCTCTGTCTCTACTCCTGCTCTCTCTCTCTCTCTCTCTCTCTCTCTCTCAAGTGTGCTCTCTCTCCCTCTCAAATAAATAGATAAAATCTTAAAAAGCAAGAAGTAAAACTTCAGTACTGTAGCAATTGATCAAAAACATTTTTCAGGGAAGAATATTCTATTACAGCCATTGTTCAGAATTGGTAGTACAAATTGATAATAAAAAAGGCTAACTTTTAGCCAACTTTATTCTATTTTTAATTCTCTATAGACCATGCCTTCCTTCACTGCCTGCACTTGGAGGTGACTGCTTCTACCTACCCATCCATGGTACACTGATGGTGCTTATTAGTCTTCAATATTGACATGTAAACTAGCAGCAAAAGATGGAAAAAAATTCTAAGTAATGTCCAAATTATTTTTTACTACTTTAATAACACATTTCAAAGTAAAGTCAAAGACTCTTACAGACACTCTTTAATTAATCCTCAAACATCCCTTTCTGTGAGGTCAGGAACTGGGTGATACTGAATCTATATTATAGATTAGAAGAGAAACAGTTACAGGAGGGTAAAGTAACTTCTCTCTACCATAAAACAAGCCATTGTTAAGTTCGTATTGGATTCTGGGCTTCCAGCTCTGAGATCTATATCTAACTATAGACTTGTTTCTTCCTTACAAAATTCTACTATTTTAAAACATCTAATTTTGTCACATACTGGTACTCCATGAATAAAATATTCACAAAAGCAAATTATTAGAGCCCTCTTCAGCATAAAGGAAATTAGAAAAGTACTGGCAAGAAAGGGCAATTAATATCTTATCATCTGGCAGATTGTGAGTAAAGGTGGAATTTTTAATAAAAAGAAATACTAGGATCTACTTCACTGCAGTCAGTCAAGCAATTAAATTTATTGAGCATTTACTATGGAAGTTAATATGAAGAACTCCTAGTAAATACTGAGCAGTTCTAGGCAGTGTACCACAAAGCAGCATTGAACAGAAATAGTGTTCTTGACTTCAAAGAGTTTATAGATTTTCTTTTTAGTGAAGGGCCAGAAAGACACAGAAAATATGATAAATAAATAATTTTGATTACTAAATGGTGTTATTGATGAAACAAGAAATTTGGTAGATGTAATTGGTGGAGTAGCTACTTGTTTGGAGGTGATCAGAAGGCAACATTTGAGTTTTGTCATGAAGAGGTAAAGGAACATCCATGCAAATACCTGGAGACTAAATATTCCGAGTAGAAAAAAGTCAGTGTCAGGAGCCTCAGGAATTAATAAATGCCAGAGGATAAAGAGGATAGTGGAAGGATATGTTATTGAAGGGAGAGGCAAAGACAAGTGCAACCTCACATCTCATTCTAAGTTAAATAAAATACAATGGGAAGATTTTAAGGAGATAAAATTATTTTATTTATATTTTAGAAAGATCAGTGAAAGCAGTATGATGATGGGCTGCAGGGAATCATGAGAGAAAATAGAGCTTGCAGGTATGCAATCCAGACAAGACCATGTGGCTTGGTCTATAATAGCAGTGGAAATGTTGAGAACTGGTAAGATCAGGAATGCATTTTAAATATACAGCCAACAGCACTTACTGATAGCAAGGCTGTAGAGAAAAGGGGAAAGAAAGAATCAAGGTTGTACCTTCAGACTTAACCTGCAGAGTTGGAGAAGAGTTGCCCTAACTCCTAAATTGAGAAGTGCTTGTGGAAGAGATAACATTTAGGGCTTCGGTATCTATATTCTTTTGAAGTCATGTTAGGCTTGGGAGCTTATTCTTCTTATGAGTAGAGACTTAAATGAGGCAATGGATATTTAATCTAACTCTACAGGATAAGGTCCAGCTTCAGTATATACATTTCAGATTCATCAATGTATGACATATAGAGCTGTGGAATAACTCTATCATTTGTAGAAAGAATAAAGCAAGAGAGATGGCTGGAGGCAGGGGGAGGCCTGGGTTACTTGAACAAATAGAAATATTGAAGTCATAGAAATCCAGCAAAAGTCAGAAAAACTAAAAAGAGTACTATGAAAGAGAGAAACACAAAATCAAGTTAGTGAGTGTCCCTTCATGGGGATTAGAAATGAAAAAGTTTCAAGAAAGAGGGAAATATCACTTGATTTAATGGCTCCTTACTTGTCTGCTAAGACAAAGGTAGAGACCTGACCACCAGCTTGGAGAAACTCTGGGTCATTTTCATTAAGACACTTTTCAGTTAAGTTGTGAAACCTAAAGCCCTAATAGAATGAATTAAGGAGATAATAGGAAATAAGGAAGAAAACCCATTGAGTATAGACTTTTTTAAAAAGAAGTACAACTAAGTAGGGGAGCAGAGAAATGAGAGTTATGACATAAAGGACTTATATTTCTTTATTATGGTTTATAGTAGATCTCTGTAGTGAAACAAAGAATCCCACAGAGCATTAGAAATTGAGGCTTAGAAAATAAAGAGTATAATTGCTGGAGTGCAACCTTTGAGAGTACAGACAAAATAAGAGAGAAAGAAAATAAGACCCAAGATACTAGAGTTGCCCACAAGGGCATATTCTTTAATGGTAATGATTGAGCAGGCTTAGTAGATGAGTGCAGATGATGTAGGAATGTAGAAAATACAAGACAGAGTTACCTTAAAAAGTGCAAAGGTAAATTTATTAAGAGAAGATTGTTGAGTGCCTGGCAATATTGAATATCCATTTGGTATCTATGGTCATAGATATAAAATGAGCCCATTCAACAAGGTTGTATACATTTTTTCAAGTAATAGCTGCTTGGTGCAAGCAAAATTTAAGACAACCCTCAGGTGAAGGTTATAACAGATGGCGAGATTGGAGACTCAAAGGTATTTGAATGTGAATACAGATAGTGATCAACAACCAAAAATCTAGGGATGGATAAGAAGGAAAATGGGATAGAGTGGGAAACAAGATCAGCATGAGTAAATAGAATGGTTTCATGTGAAATTCAAAGCATTCTCAATCATATAACCATCTGCAAAATAGGAAAAAGGATCTATTTGGGAGTGATATGTGTGTCTCTATGTACATATATCACTAAGAGGATCAGATAAGGAAGAAGGGAAAGAAAGTAAGAGATGGAAGCAGAGAGAAAAGTTAAAAGAAGAATGGATTTATTTGAAGGAGACATGTATTCAATTGATAAAATAAAAGAGCAGTAATTAAACATGCCAAGCTTCCAACTAAACTACTACTTAACGCAAATTTTTAGGTAAAAGATAAATAGTACATAATTACATCTCTGTATTGAAAAATCTATGCATTCAATAAAATCTAGTAGTAAATAGCCACCAGATAATCAAATAGATTTCTGTTTAGAAAATAAAACTATATCCAGTTTTCTCTTCTTTTCTAGTACCATAAAATGCTTTCCAAAATTCTTTTCTAAAAAAATAAAAATTAGATGTGTTATAAATGCTAATGATATGAATTTTCTGTTACATAAATATTGAAAAGTAGGGTGATACAATTATTATTTGTGAATACATGTTTGGATATGATTATATTGAATATATATGATTGTCATGAATATGAACTATGTTGAATAAAATAATATTAAATAAAGCATAGAGGCTTCCAGTTTTGAAAGTTGGGGGAATGCAGATAATCTCTTCTGTTTTCTCCTAAATCACTTATGGATGTGAGAAGATCCATATGCAATGATGGTAACTGAATCTCACTGCACAAATAAACAAATTAGGCACAGAGCTGGCTTTAGATCAGACAACCTGACTTTGAATTTCTACTCTCTTATATTCTAGCTGTGCTATTAGCTTGAAGGCTCAGTTTCCTCACTTGTTATGCCAGTATTATACTACTCCTCTGCTCATAGGATTGTGGGAGAGCTAAATGAGATGCTGCATATAGATGCTGCATATTTAAAACTCTTAACCACTAGAGCATCCTAAAAGGTGAATTAGAAATTTCAGCTACCCCCCTGCAGAGTCATGGCTTTAAAATTAATCAAAGTTTTTATTCTTTTGTCTTTTATTCCAAAAGAAAGACATCAAAAACATGAAATAAGAATAGGATATTTAGCTCTAGAAATTTTTGAGAAAAAAAAATAAACAAGTAAATAAGACAATAGCACTTAAAATTTATCAATTGAATTATTTTCAAATGACATTTTGCTACAAAGATATTCCAGTCAAGAGAGATTTTTCTTAATTTTTTTCCTTTAAGCAAGCTTTGAGCACTTTTCCACTATCTAAACTATTAATTAATAAGCAAATAAATAGTTATTCAATAAACACTAGTGGGTCAGTTGGTTACTTACAACATAAAAAAAAAAGTTAAATTAATGGTATAGAAAAATACATTATAAAATGATAGTTCCCATAATAGACATGTGTTCATGGAAACATTTAAAGAAGCTGCATCTATAATGATACATTTTTTATTGTATCAAACCAGGCAAAACTCATGTGGGCTGTTATATCAAGATAACAATTATTTTTTGTTGGGTCTTAGTGTTTTTTTTTTATATCATCTGGGTGTGTTCAAGTCATGATAGTGTACTTTTAGGTCTGTATTCTAAAAACAAAAGTTTATAAAAACAGTCTTCACAAATGAACTCTTAGAGAGTTTGTGATAAGTTCAGAAATCTAAGTTAAAAAAGGTTAGAGCTAATATTACAAAGAAATAATAACCTGCAATGATAAGAACCATGGACTGGAGTCAAATTGCCTGAAGGTAAATCCCAGATATTATCATCATGGCTATTATAGAATCAAAAGTCTTCTTAGTTTCAAGGTGGCAGCATAGGAAGACCCTGAACTCATCTCCTTCCATATACATATCAAATTTAAACCTATAGAAAGACTAATTTCTCTTAAATAACTGAAGGGTGATTAAACAGCTTCTGCACAACAAAATTAGAAAGACCATACAGAGAAAGGTAGAAGAGATGATGACACGGTAACAATGGAACTCCATCTCTGATGCAGTAGTGAGGGATATCACTGAGGGGCCAATAGTAGACTTGTTCACCCTGGGACACAGCAAAGAAATAGCGGCTTACAGAGCATCTAGACTCTAAGTAAGACAATAATCTTAGGGCATCCATCAAATGAAGATGGAACCATTGGAATTCTCACTAGAGTCAGAGGCACCAGCAAGCAGCATTTTTTTACATTCCACCTCTACCTTGATAACACAGAGGATAGCAGAGTACAGGCACTCTAGGGCTGCCTCAGTGTGTTCCAGACACCAGGACCACACCAACTCCAGCTGTCCTTGCAAGAAGGCCCAGTAGAATATTCTCTGGACCTTCCTGCCCATGCCTGCATCAACTCCAACCATTCTGAGAAGGCTGCCCCATCTATGGCCATGCCACCCTGAACATGCCCAATTTCATCTGAGAAGATTGCCCCAGTATGATGTGTTCTAAGAGCCCCCTAGCCGGTGTCCAACCCAGCCAACTCAGAAGGCATCCCAGGTGTAGTGTACTCCAGAACACGCTAATCTATATCTGTTACAGCTCCAGCTGTAACATGGCACAGCATGCTCCAGGAATCACTAAGCCTATTCCCATTCAAGATGACCTGCCAAAGCTGCCAGACACATGCAGTCTACACAGGGGATACTCCTACTCAAAGTCACTCCTTCAAGACCAAGAGAGGCAGCTGTTCCACCTAATTCACTGAAACAAATACAAGAGGTCATACAAAGTCAATAAATTGAAGAATATGTTCTAAATGAAAGAATCATATAAAATGCCAGAAAAAAACCTAATAAAATGGAAATAATAATCTAATCAATAAAGAGTTCAAAGTAATGATCATAAAGATATTCAGCAAATTTGGAAGAGGAATGCAGAAATATAGTGAGAACTTCAACAGTTAGAAAATTTGAAAAATAACCAATCAGAGCTGAAGAATATAATAACTGGAATGAAAAACACACTAGTAGGAATCAACACTAGCTTAGATGATACAGAAAAATGGATTAGTGATCTGGAAGACAGAATAGTGTATATCACCCAATTACCTAATCAGAACAGCAAAGGGGAAAAAAAGGATTTTAAAAATAAGGATAGCTTAAGGGACATTTGAGATATTAAGCCTGCTAACGTTCACAATATAAGGGTCCCAGCATGAAAAAAGACAGAAAAGGGCAGAAAACTTATTTAAAGAAATAATAACTAAAAACTTCCCTGACATAGGGAAGAGAACATGCAATGAGTTCCAGGAAGCACAAACAGTCTCAAACAAGATGAACACAAAGAGATCTACACCAAAACATATTATAGATAAAATGGCAAAAGTTAATGATAAGGAATCATAAAGGCAGCAAAAGAAAAATGAGGAGACATATACAAGGGAAATCCCAAATAACTACCAGCTATTTTCAGCAGAAACATTGCAGGCCTGAAGAAAGTGGCAGTATATATTTAAAGACCTGGAAATGGAAAACTTACAACCAAGAGTACTCTACTAGTAGGTACTACCATCTACTAGTAGATACCTAGTAGATATCACTCAGAAACGAAGTAGAGATAGAGATTCCCAGACAAGCAAAACTAAAGGAATTCATCACCATAGAACCAAACTGATAAGAAATATTAAAATGTCTTCTTTACATAAAAAATAAAAGGCCATAACTAGAAATAAGGAAATATATGAAAGATGATTAAATAAGTAGTGAAGGAATACACAAAATAAAAAGATGTAAAGTATGACATCAAAAACATAAAACCTGATGGGGAAGAAGAAAAATGACAGTGCTTTTAGAATGCACTCAAATTTAATTGACTATCAACTTAAAAACACATATACATACACACTCCTCATGGTAACTACAAACACCAAACCTACAATAGATCACAAAAAATAAGATAAAGTAATTGAAACATAACACTAAGGAAACAATCAAACCACAAAGGAAGAGACCAAGAGAAATAGGAAAAAAAAAAAGAGAACTATAAAAACGACCTTTTTACCAAACAAGCAATTAACAAAATGTCAAAAAGTACATATTTGTCAATAATTACTTTAAATATAAATTGACTAATGCTCTAATCAAAATAAATAGGGTGGGGACACCTGGGTGGCTCAGCAGTTAGGCATCTGCCTTCAGCTCAGGGTGTGATCCTGGAGTCCCAGGATCAAGTCCCATGCCGGGCTCCCTGCATGGAGCCTGCTTCTCCCTCTGCCTATGTCTCTGCCTCTCTCTGTGTGTTCTCTCATGAATAAATAAATAAAATCTTTAAAAAAAATAAATAAATAGGGTAGATGAAGAGACAAAAACAAAAACAAAAGACTGATTTATATGCTGTCTACAAGACTCACTTCAGATCTAAGGACACATAGAGTTGGAACGTAAAAGAAAAAGAAAAGATATTCTATACAAATAGAAATGAATAGAACGCTGGAGAAGCAATACTCCTATCAGACAAAACAAACTTTAAGACAAAGACTGTAACAAAAGTCAAAGAAAGACATCACATGGCAATAAAGGAGTCAATCCAACAAGAGGATACAATATTCGTAAATATTTATGCATCCAACATAGGAGTACCTAAATATATAAAGCAGAACTTGACATAAAGGAGGAAATTGACAGCAATACAATAATAGTAGGGGACTCTAATACTCTACTTACATCAATGGATAAATTATCAAGACAGAATATCAATAAAGAAACATTTGCCTTAAGTGACACACTAGATCTGATATTCTTAATTAGTAATATACAGAACAATTCATTCAAAACTGCAGAATACACATTCATTTCAAGTACACACGGAACATTCTCCAGGATAGATCATATGGTAGGCCACAAAAAGGTCTCAATAAACTTCAAAAGACTGAAATTATATCAAGTATCTTTTCTGAGCACAATGATAAACAACATGCAATCAGTTATAAGAAGAAAACTGGAAAAAAACTACATGTGGAAGTTGAACAATATATTACCAAACAATATATTACCAATGGGTCAATAAAGAAATCAAAGAGAAAATTAGAATTTAATAATACATAGAGACAAATGGAAATGTAAACAGAACTTTCCAAGATCTATGGAATGCAGCAAAAGTGGTTCTAAGAGGAAAGATCACACAATGTAGGCCTACCTCAAGAAACAACAACAAAAACAACAACAAAAAAAAAACAAATAAACCATCTAACTTTATACTTAAAGGAAGTAGAAAGAGGACAAACAAATATCAGAGTTAATGGATTATAATAATAAAGAGCAGAAATAAATGAAATAGAGACTGAAAAATAAAGATTAATAAAACTAAAAGCTCATTCTTCAAAAAAATAAACAAAACTGATAAACCTCTAGCCAGACTCACAGAAAAATAAAAGGACAGAGAACCCCAAGAGGAAAGTCGGAAGGAGCTTAAAAATGAAACTGCAGAAATACAAAGAATAAAAGACTATGATGAATAACTACATGTCAACCAGTTGGAAAGTCGAGGAAAAATGGATAAGTTGCTAAAACCATATGATCTTCCCAGATTAAATCGTAAAGAAATAGACAATCTGAATAAAAGGATTACAAGTAATGAAATTGAATAAGTAATTTAAAACTCCCCAAAACCAAAAGCCGAGGACCAGATGGATTCACAAGTAAATTCTATCAAACATTTAATGATGATTTAGAATGTATTCTTCTCAAATTATTCCAAAAAAAAAAATTGAAAAGGAAAGAATACTTTCAAATTCATTTTACAAGGTGAGGATTACCATGATAACCTAAACAGACAAAGATGCCACACACACATACACACAGTGAAAGAAAATTACAGCCTATTATCCCTGATAAACACACATGCAAAAATTAACAAAGCTATCAGCAAATTAAATTCAACAATGCATAATAAGGATCATACACCACGAACAGATGGGATTTATTCCAGGAATGCAAGGATGGTTCAAAATTTGCAAATCAATCAACATGATACATCACATAAACAAAATGAATAAAAATAATGATCAGCTCAAAAGATGAAGAAAAAGCATTTGAAAAAGAAAATCTAACAGCCACTTACTACAAAATCCAACATCTACTTATGATAAAGCGGATATAGAACTAAAGTACCTCAACATAATAAAGGGCTTATATGAAAAAGCTACAGCTAACATCATACTCAATGCTGAATCACTGAAAGCTTTTTTCTCCAAGAGCAAGAACAAGACGAGAATGTCCATTGTCACTTTTATTCAACATGTTTTTCGAAGACTTAGTAAAAGCAATTAGGCAAGAAAAATAAATAAAATGCATTCAAATTGGAAAGACTGTCACTCTTTGCAGCTGACTTGATTCTGTATATCAGGAAAACCCTAAAGACTAAACCATACATCTCTTAGAATTAAGAAATGAATTCAGTGAAGTTGCAGAATATAAAATTAACATACAGAAATTGGTTGCATTTCTATAAACCTAACAAATGATCAGAAAGAGAAATTGAGAAAACAATTCCATTTACAATTGCATAAAAAAGAATAAAACACCTATTAATAAATTTAACTAAGGAGGTAAAAGACCTGTATCCTTTCACTTGCAAGACAGTGATGAAAGAAACTGAGGATGACAGAAATAAATAAAAAGATACATTGTGCTTCTGGATTGAAAACATTAATAGTTAAAATGTCCATATTACCCAAAGCAATCTACAGAATCAATGCAATCCCCATCAAAATACAAGTGATATATGTCTCACAATTAGAACAAAGAATCCTAAAGTTTATAAGGAATCACAAAATACCCCAAATAGCCAAAGCAATCTTGAGAAAGAAGAACAAAGCTGGGGGTATGGTCCCTAATTTCATGCTATACTACAAAGCTATAGTAATCAAAACAGTATGGTACTGGCACAAAAATAGGCACAGAGATCAATATAATAGAATAGCCCAGAAGTAAACCAACACATATATGGGGTCAATTGATCCATGGCAAAGGAGGCAAGAATATACAATGGGGAAAATACAGTCTCTTCAGTAAGTTTTGTTTGGAAAAGTAGACACCTACATGCAAAAAAAAAAAAAAAAAAAAGAAGAAAAGAAAAGAAAGGAAAAAAGAAAAGAAAGAAAAGAAAAGAAAGAAAAGAAAAGAGAAGGAAGGAAAGAAGGAAGGAACGAAGGAAGGAAGGAAGGGAGAGAGGGGAGAGGGAGGAAGGGAGGGAGGGAGGGAGGGAGGGAAGAAAGAAAGAGAGAGAGAGAGAGAGAAAGAAAGAAAGAAAGAAAGAAAGAAAGAAAGAAAGAAAGAAAGAAAGAAAGAAAGAAAGAAAGGAAGGAAGGAAGGAAATGAAATTGGACCACTATCTTATACCTTATATAAAAATAAATCCAAAATGGATTAAACAGTTGAATGTAGGATCTAAACCCATAAAACTTCTAAAAGAAAGCATAGGCAGTAAGCTCCTGGATATTAATCTTAGCAGTAAGTTTTGGACCAGTCTCCTCAAGTAAGGGCAACAAAAGCTAAAATAAACAAATGAGATTAGATCAAACTAAAAACTATTGCAAAGCAAAGGAAACCTAGATTAAATAAAAAGGCAACCTACTGATTGGGAAAATATATTTGCAAATCATACATCCAATAAAAGATTAATATCCAAAATACATACAGAAGTTATACAATTTGATTAAAAAAATAATTAAAAAATGAGCAGAGAACTTGAATTTTTCCAAAGACATATAGAGGGCCAACAGGCATATGAAAAATTGCTTAATATCATTAACCATTGGGGAAATGCAAATCAAAAACGCAATGAGATATCACTTTACACCAATCAGATTAGCTATTATCAAAAAGATAAAAAATAAGTGTTGACAAGTATATGGAGAAAAGGGAACCCTAACATACTGTTAGTGGGAATCTAAATTGGTGCAGCCACCATAGAAAACAGTATGAAGGTTTCTCAAAAAGTTAAAAATAGAACTACCTTACAAAAAAGCAATTCCATTTCTGGGCATTTACCTGAAGAAGATGGAAACACCAATTTCAAAAAATACAGACATCTTTATGTTCATTGCAGTATTATTTACAATGGCCAAGATATACAAGTGACCTGTGTCCCTCAATAGATAAGTGGATAAAGAAGATGTAGTATATATAAACAATGGGATATTAGTCAACTATAGAAAAGAAAGAATCTTGCCATTTGTGACAACATGGACAGAACTAGAGGACTGTATGCTAAGTGAAATAAATGAGATACAGACAGATGCCATATTATTTCACTTGTATGTGGACTCTAAAAAGAAAAGAACAACACAAAATAGAAACAGACACATCTATACAAGAAACAGTTACTATTGGTTACTAAAGTGGAGAGATTTTGGGGGGCAGGCAAAATAGGAGAAGGGGACTAAGAATTAAAAATTTCCAGTTATAAAATAAATAAGTTAAGGAGATATAATATACAGCATGGGGAATGCACTAAAAAATATTGTAATAACTATGTATGGTGACAGATGGGAATTAGATTTATCATGGGGATCATTTCATAGCACAAATATATCAATCACTAAGAAGTATACTTGAAACCAGAAGAATAGTGTATGTATGTCAATTATACTTCAATTAAAAAAATGCACCTCATGTTCTTATTTAAAAACAAAAACCAAAAATATAAACACTGAGTCACACAACATCCCTGATGAAAATACATTTAATTCTTCCTCTTCATATATGCAACTCATTATATTGGGTTATTTATACAAGGAAACAAAATGCTTTTCTCATGTAAATGGTGGTTCAAACACTGACATTTTTTCAAAAAAAAATCTTATTAGTGTGTATAGAAATCTGAATCAGCGTGTAGTCAGACAAAAGTTTCTTATCTCAATTTTTATAAACTTCGAATCTGCAAATTTTAATATTTCTCAGTAAAAGACAAAGTGAATAAATAAAATCTTTTAGAAAGAAAAGAAAAAAAAGAAAAGAAAGGAAAGGAAAGGAAAGGAAAGGAAAGGAAAGGAAAGGAAAGGAAAGGAAAGGAAAGGATAGAAAAGAAAGAAAAGAAAGAAGAAAAGAAAAGAGAAGAAAGAAAAAAGAAAAGAAAGAAAAGAAAAGAAAGAAAAGAAAAAGAAAAGAAGAAAAGAAAGAAAAGAAAGAAAAGAAAAAAAGAAAAGAAAAGAAAAGAAAAGAAAAGAAAAGAAAAGAAAAGAAAAGAAAAGAAAAGAAAAGAAAAAGGCAGCCCAAGTGGCTCCGCGGTTTAGTGCCACTTCCAGCCCAGATGTGATCCTGGAGACCCAGGATCCAGTCCCATGTTGGGCACGGAGCCTGCTTCTCCCTCTGCCTGTGTCTCTGCCTTTCTCTCTCTCTCTCTCTCTCTCTCTCTCTCTCTGTCTCTCATGAATAAATAAATAAAATATTTTTTAAAAAAAAGGCAAAATGAGAATCATCTACCTGAGAAGATTCTGGTGTAAATTTTATATTATTCATACTCTTGTTAGTAGCATATTGATTTTGATATTACCATCACAGATATATAGCAATGTATTATGATTAATAATTTCTTCCTTAAGCTTCATATGCAATGCAGTTGACATAAAAGCTTCATTTTTTGTGTTTTTCATGTGTATATGTATGTGTTTGTATGTGGGTACGTATGTTTTAACTGGCTGCCTTTATGGCTCCAAAGTAGATGAAATTCCGAATACTTGTAATCTTGTAAAACTAGATAACAGCATTTTAAATGTTTATCGTTAGAACATGCCCAGTAGCAGATGGTGGCATGCCATTTTAAAGCCACCTAGAGGCACAAAAATTGTCCCATGTTTTTCATTTTGGCAGATGCACATGCCCCCTTGGCAAACTTTAGAAAATAACTAAAAGACTTACACCTTCAAAACAGATTGTATTTATAGAGAGATGCATGAAATTCAACAGAGGTGGTGCAAAAGACGAATTTCAGAATCAATAGAATTAAATATATAGTACAGTTCGCCCAAAACTTTGGCTATGAAATTAGCTCAGTTGCTTTACTGTATATCTATCCCACTTACAGCATTTTAATAAACCCAAAGTAATTATTTCCAGAGCAATATTAAAATGAAAATTAACAAATTTATGCATGCCAAATAACTTATTTTAAATATAAAGTTCAAATTTCTCACAAAACTCAATTCTCAGTGATGGCATTGCATTTCAAGCACTCATGTTTTAATTTGGCATTTTGATACTTAGAGACTCTAATAACCACTCAATTTTAAATTTGATTGTGAATATAACTTTTAAAAGTCACTAGTGTCATCAGATTTCCTCCAAACTTTCTAAATTTATACCTCACCCTGACACACTTTTAAAAGCAATGTATTCATACTACTCATCTACATCTTTTTTTCTAGTTCTCTTATTTTTCACTGGAGTAAGAAAATGTAAATATTTACCTGAAAGAAACCCTTTTAGTCCTTCAGATTTGGAATGATCTTAATCTTTAATGTCATATAAGGGGAGGAAAGGAAAACTGTATTTGGTTAAAAGTATTATCTAATATGATTTTTAAAAAGAAGAAGATTCCCTGGATAAAGGGAGTACAAACTTTTTCTGTAAAGGTCAGGTAATAAATATTTTGGGCTTCAGGGGGGCCATTCAGTCCTTGTGAACAATTTCAATACTGCTACCACTGTAGTGCAAAAGCAGCCACGGATAACACTTAAATAGATTGGCATCACTATCTCCTAATAAAACTTTATGTATGGAAACAGGAGGAGGAGATCCAAATTTGGCCTGTGGACCTCAGTTTGCAGACACTTGGCCTAAATTATGTCAGGAGTTTTGGTGGTTTGAGAGATGCATTGGGAAAAGTTAAATGTATTAGATGTGAACTAGGAGCCAGAGAAGAATCTTTTTTTCTTTCTATCACCCCCACCCCCTGCCCCCAGGGAGGCGATTATCTTAGTAAGAAAACAAATAGTTTGAGAAGCAAATTTCCAAAATGATAAAATGCAAGATGATGGGGAGGTATGGCAGGGAGAGTATTTGAAAAAATGTCCCTTTGCAACTGGCCAGTATATTTGAATACTTACTATTGGCAATCGGAAGCCTCTGAAAGTAAATGATAATCCCAAAGCAATGGAGGGGAGGTTTAAGACAGCCTAGTTTATATGTTAATCAGATCTAATTTCACAAAATGCATTTGCTTGGTTTGTCTAAGCGCCTATCTTTCCTCCTTTTTGCTACCATGCTATTCAGCATATATGCTTATATTCTCTTCCTCAGCCCAAACTGTGAGGTGTTCCTTTACCTGTCCCTCTCCCTACCAGACCCTGAGCTCTTAGGGCAGAGCTCTCCTCTTTATCTTGCTGTTCCTAGGGTTTATGACAGTGTCTTGCCCAGAGTCAGGGATCAATAAAAAATTGAATCATATAATGGACTTATATTGAATTATATACTGTCATGAGTTCAAATAACAGCCCTGGTGGGAGGAAATATATGTTGAGTTCCTCATTAGTTTCACTCACATCCTATTTCCAGTTTAGCACCTGGAAAGCCAGTGATTTCCTTTCGCTGCTGGCCTCCTAGAGCCATAAATGGCTTGGCTTCACTGAGGCCTCCCCCAAGCCTAGCCTTTCCAGGTAAGCTCTAGATTGTCCTGAATCCTAATTAAAACTCACTACTTTGACTTCTTCCTTTGAGGACTGTTAAATGCCTAATTGGCTAAAATGGAGAGTTTAATGAGAAAGGAATAGAAGGAAAACATAAAAATTGTAACTTGAATTTTAATCACTTTCTTTCTTTTGTAAAAGTAATAAAATGTACTGCAGCAAATCCAGACATTATGGGAACATGGAAAGGGGAAAATAAAAATCTTCAGGAGTAGCTATTAATATTTACAAACTATTTGAAAACAAAATTTCAACTTTGATACCACAGCACATGCTATTTATATCTTATTTCTTTACCTGTCATTGCAGGGCCTTCTCATGTTGTTAAATACTCATTTACAACCTCATTAAATATCTACATATTTGCGTCTTTACCAAATAAATGATGAAATCTACTGACTGTTATAAGATGTGATCTTTATTCTGGGCATTGAGGATATAGCAAGAAATGCCTAAGATCCCTTCTTTAACAGATCTTGTACTGTAATTAAAAAGACAGCAAAGAGAAAAACACATAAATAACTTGGCTTATAAAAGTGCTGCACTCATAGTAAAACTGGCTAATAGGTTTAATAAATTAATAAATTTAGGTTAATAATAGGTTAATAAATTTTAATACAGTGACTAAAAGAGGTGAAGGGTTATGCACTCTTTTGCCTTTACTCTCTTGTCACTTAAAAAAGTATTTATATAAAATGTTTAAACATTGAGTTACATAAATATATGTACAAATTTCAATTACATTCTCCAAATAAATTCCTTATAATGGAATGACGGGGTCAAAGCTATGTATATTTTTTAAGACAATAGCTATTCCTAAATATCAGCTCCAACACTTTTAACAATTTAGGCTTCCAACAACAGATTACAAGATTGTCATAATCTACCTGCCAAGAAACAACCTATGTGCTTTCAAATATGTACTGGGATAAAGTGAAAGAAGATATTATTAGCTAATGCACTGCCAAATTGACAGCCATTAAGATAATTCACCCTGCTATACAATGTTTATGTCAAATCCATGTGTAAGACTGAATCTTTTATAACCAAGATGAGAACTACTAAGATATGCAGTTTGTTGCTACTTGTATTCCCGAAATCTCAGCTACTTTTTTTGTAATGTGCTACAACATATTTTTCAGTATTAATAAAATTTCACAAACTTTGGTAAGGTCAGATACTGCTGGCTACTAATTACATTGCATTACAGTTGCCAAAAAAAATAACACTGGAATTGCCTTGCAATATGAATAATAAATGATATAAGTGAAAATACTTTATAAAAATTACATACTTTATATATTCATACACTTGTATATTGTATTTGGGGGCCACCAAGTGAGAAGTAAAACACTTGGGATTTTCTGTATAATTTTAATCGAAAATACACCTAGGGGAAAAAAAAAAAAAAAGAAAATACACCTAGGGAAGATAAGCTAATAGATCTATCTATCTTATCTTTTATATTATCTTTATAAGAAAAGTAGGAGACTCTAAGGGTCATTTTGTCAGGAACCATAACATATGGAAAATATGGAAAAGCACTATTAAATAAACATTATATGTTAAGGACTTTTGCTTTCATATCTTTACCAAACAAGGTGGATTTCAAACTTCAAAAAAGTACCAATAAATTTGGTCAAAATAGTTGAACATTAATAATTTGATAAAACTCACTGCACAAACACACACACACACACACACACACCAATATTTGCATAGAACTCGAATTGCTAAATTGTTTACTCAAAAGAGATTAATTGAATCTTTTAAAAAATATTTTTATTTATTTATTTGAGACAAAGAGTGAGCATGAGCAGGGTAGGGTAGCAGAGGCAGAGGGAGAAGCTGACTCCCCACTGAGCAGGGAGCCTGATATGGGGCTCGATACCAGGACATTGAGATCATACTTGAGTCGAAAGCAGATGCTTAACCTCTTGAGCCTCCCAGGTGCCCCTAAGTGGATCTTTCTGTGATAAAAATGTTTTAGTGATGAAATCATGTTTATGTTTCATAATTCATGAGGATAGCTGCTTGGTTTAGACACATATGCTACCACATGTGTTAAATATGGTCACAAGGGTGACCTGAGACAGAATTTTTTTTCCTGAAACAGATTTTATGCTACATTTAATCCAATATCTATTTCACCTACTCTATAATACCTCCAAAGCAGGTCATTCCATTTTGGAGAAACTCTAGTTGTAATTGTGGAGTGAAACTATTTTTCTTAAAACTAAACGAAACTCTCTAAGGAAAATAGCATTCTTTAACAATGTTATACATACCAGCCAAACATGGCTTTTGTATATTGGCCATCAGTTGTTTATTTCTTCCAAGTAGGCTGAGACTCTTTCTCTTCAAAGTCCATAGGTGCCAAACTTCTTTTTCTTTTCTCTTTTCTTTTTTCTTTTCTTTTTTTTCTTTTCTTTTCTTTTTTCTTTCTTCTCTTTTCTTTCCTCTTCTCTCTTCTCTTTTCTCCTCCTTCTTCCTTCTCCTCCTTCTCCTTTTTTTTTTCACAGAACCATATGTTTTAAAGCCAAAATAAGGAAATTTCTAGACATTTAGTCTGTCTGCTTTGCATGCCCTGTGAAACTACACGCAACATCTTGCCAGTCATAGATAAGATAAACCAGACACTATAAAGTCTCCAAGCTGTTGTTATTCTTTGGAGCTCTGTAACTCAGAAACTCCCCACTGTGCTGCTGAGTGACATCACCTGGACACATAAGCACCTTCTTTGATTCTGATCTCCTCTCTCTGGAAATTCTCTTATTCTCTTCCGAGGCAGATGATAACCATTATGTCCTAAGCCTCTGGACAGTCTTGTGCAGTCAGGGAAGCGCACAACTGTCAAAGATTGTATGTGCTACTGCCACCTCGTGGTCTTATCTTTCTCCTTGGTCAGGTGCCAAATGTCTCAAAGCCTGACAAGTGTGCACCATGTACATTGATTAAGCAATTATTAGCATTCTTATGGCTGCTACCCTTATACTGATTTACCCACTGAATGTCTTTCCTTCTTATGTGATGGGCCTTCATAAATTTCAGGACACAGCTATCCTCTATCCTATGAGTTTTATTTACACAGTAAACATGATAATTACTTCAACTCTTTCACATACGTTAAAGTTGTATGCATTTTATCATTCTGGTGGTCATCTCTGCATAATTTTTTCTTTGTTGAAATCCCTTTCAGAGTGATGTCAAAGACTGAACACTCACCTGCAGCGTTTGTTTTCTGTAGGGTGAAAGCTGGGACATCCATCATGCATTATGCCAACACTAAAGCAGGTACTAATACTATGAAATTAACTGCACTTAGCAAAGAAGCCATTTTGTACACTTGGTCAATATTATCTGTTAGTGTTTAGGAAATATGAAACTTGAGTTTATCAATAAAGATCAACATCATTGCAACAAAACAGGAGACCTTCCAGATAAAATAGCAATTAAAATAGGCTATGGGTTAATCTCCTAAGAATCTCCAAGCCTGAGGGAGAATGATGGATCTAAGATACTTCCATAAATACTAGAAGAAACTCACAGAAGGTTACCAGACCCTGGTTGAGTTTTGGAGAGACAGAAAATGACAGTTAAATACAGAAAAATCCTTCCATATGGAATAACAAAAATGAATATATATATATATATATATATTCTCTTTTCTGACTCTAAAAATCTATGTGGGTATCCTTGCCAGCCCCCTTAGAATATGAGTCTGAAAAATAGCCTGGTCAGGTCAGCACTGTCAGCTGACTAAAATTATGGAGACTGCAATACCCTCTGATAGAGGGAGTTAACAATTGATTCAGAGATTGGAAAAAAAGAAAAAAAAAGAAAAATTAAAAAAAAAAAAAAGAAATTGGCCCCTAGGGTTTCTCCCTACCCCACCCTAGCAGAAGCCAAACTTCATTAATTACAACCAAGGAAGACCCTACTTGCAAAGAAAAATGGCAGAGGTTGAGGTAAAGGGAGTTTCCAGTAATGGTAGGGGCTGCCCATTGTGAACTGAATGCTAACAGTGAGTGATTCTAAAGCCAAACAAACATATTGCTTAGAGCCAACAACACTTCCCTCCAAAACTTACCAATAAGATTGCAATCCTGGACTCCTATCCATCATCCCTAGGTCCACATTAAATTCCAAAGACTATAAGATCACAAAATATCCGAGTAGGGTAGTGCTTATAAGAGAAAGATAAAAGACTCGAACACCTATAACATGCCACTGAAATTAATGATTCAAAGATTTAAAAAATGCTAAGTAAGAATAGATGTTTAAAAAGATAAAGTAAGACATTGGCAACAAAAAGTTGTAATAAGCATTCATAAAGAAAAACTGATTAGAAATACTGGGTATGGAAAATACAACAGTTGAAAATCAAATGTGTTAAACAGGCTAACTCATACCATACACAGGCAAAGGATGAACTGCAGAGCTGCAGTGTCAAAAGACCATAGGAAAGGATACAGATGTAGAAAATTGAGATCTGTATATGAATAGAGTTCTATGTTTAGGTGAAAAAAAGTTGACATGCACATATTTATTATAAATAATGATTTGTATATTATACTAACATCTAATGCATACAATATAATGGTCATATCTAGCTTTATGATGATGAAGGATAAAGGAATTAACGAATGGAGTTGAAAGAGAAACATTAAAACTAAACAAGAGAGATTTTGAATTAAACAATGATGGTAACATGCCACAAACTAAAGAGCTGGATTAACTCAATTATGGGCACTAGAAGTCAAAATAGTTCAAAAGTGATGAAATTCAGTGGCTGAAGGCCAACACACATTCTCTTCTTTCTAAATCCAAGGAATACTCTTGGAAATCAGGAAATCTCCTGAAATAAAGATGTGGTGTATTGTCAGAGAACTACATGTACCTTTGCTTTTGCTTTATTTATATGCTTATTTCTTTATATTCATTTACATACTTATCATATGCACAGTGAGTCACTGTAAAGAAAATTTTATATTTTCCAATAAATTATTCAATGTAGCAAGAAAATAAGAAACAATATGTGCATCCATAGATGAATAACAGTAAAATAATGATTCTACCTAAGTGTTATAAATAATAAGTATTATATATTACGTATGAATTATCATGAAGGGATGTCCATGTCATTTGAACTAATGAAAAGGGTAAGGGAAAAAAATCAGATAGTGTATGATTCCATTATGATTACTTTTTTAAAAGTAGAAAGTGAACTGCACAGCCTTGAACTTAAGTACAAGACCAGAGTAAAAGATGTAGTAGGATATACAATAAAATATTATTGGCAACTCTGAGAGATAGAGGACAAATTATAATTATTTCCTTACACTTCTGCTTTACTTGAGACATTACAAGGAGCATGTTCTACTTAATAAAATTAAAAAGTATATTTATGACATAAAATATATGCATAGTTTTATGATATCTAAAAATATATTCAAACATATAACAATATTTTGCATTACTGAGAAGGAAAAGTATTCTCATCCTGATTTTTTTGTGTATGCATTCGTTCTTGAGTAATTTTTTTTTTTGGTTGTCTTGCAAGGCAGAGGCAAAGAAAAGATAGAAAAAGAGACAAGATAACCTTCAAGCAATTGGGAGCTGCTATGAGGACACACTCTAAAAAAATTCACTCTTTGTGGAGTTTAATAACATCCATTTCACAAACCACAGAGTTTTCCTATCTTACAAATCAATTTTATTCTATTACATTGGCGAATTATTTTCTTTTTGTGAATTGGTTGTTCCACTTTAACTGTTGGCCTTCTAATAAAAGGGAAAGGCACAAACTAGAAGTATAGAAAATAGTCAAGATAAAAGCCAAGTTATAATTGTTACTTATCACCTAACCTCTTCTTTTCAAATTTCCCCATGCCTCAGTGACTGCAAGTAGTCACCACGGAATTAGCTATGATAAACCTATCCACTGCCCCTGTTCTTTCACAAAGCATTTGTTAGGGGTATAATGATGAACAGTTCTATTGAGATTGTCATCCATTTCCCTGTAATCCCATGCAAAGACTTTGAAATCCAAACCAGGTATCTATCACCTTTCTTATATTTAAGACATAGAAGAAATTAATCTGATGACCATTAACAATTATTTCCCTTCTTTAAAAAATAATGAGCATTATGGAATTTTAAAAAGATAAGAAACCAAAAAGATAATAAATCATGAGGGAACTTTAGAAAGATAATAAATCAAAAGATAACAAAATAAAATAAATAAATCAAAAGATAATGAAATAATTGCCCTCAATGAATATTTGTGTATTTGTATAAGTAAAAGAGAAAAAAAAATCTATACTCATATCTTGGTGTAATCATATATATTAGTGCATGCATATTCAAGATAGATATATATATACACACATATAAATATATGTGTATATACATGCATGTATATATTTACACACACACAAAGAGAGAAATGCTTTGAAAACATAAAATTACTTAAAGAATTTAAATTCTTAAATTGGAATGCTATCTTTTTACATATACTTTGTGAGTTGAAATATATATATAATGTTTGGTGCCAAATAGATTTTCTGTTTTAGTTTTAATAATAATATATCATATGTATAATATATTCCATGTACTTTAACAACATTTGAAGCACTAAATCCATAAGTGGCTTTGGGTATTATAGACAATTTAACAATAATTCTTCTGTTCAAAAAACATAAGTGTCTTTCATTTATTTGTGTCTTCTTTAATTTCTTTCATTAATATCCTATAGTTTTTTTAATTTCTTTTTTTAAGATTTTATTTATTCATTCATGAGAGACACAGAGAGAGATGCAGAGACATAGGCAAAGAGAGAGCGGGACTCGATCCCAAGACTCTGGGACCACACCCTGAGCCAAAGGCAGATGCTCAACCACTGAGCCACCCAGGTGTCACTGATATCCTACAATTTTTAAGGCATAAATCTTTCATCTCCTTGATTAAATGTATGCCTAAATGCATCATTGTTTTCTATGCTATTGTAAATCAGATTATTTTCTCTATTTCTCTTTCACTTATTTCATTGTTAGAGTATAGAAAAGCAACTCATCTTTATATGTGGATTTGTCCCTGGAAACTTTACCGAATTTGTTCATAGTTCTAACAGTTTATGGTGGAGTATTTACAGTTTACTATCTATAAGATCATGCCGTCTTCAAACAGAAACAATTTCACTTTTTCTTTTCTAATTTGGATGCCTTTTAATTTCTTTTTTTTTAAAGATGTTATTTGTTTATTTATGAGAGACACACAGAGGGAGAAGCACGCTCCCTGTGGGGAGCCCAAAGTGGAAATCAATCCCAGAACCCCTGGATAACGAGCTGAGCCAAAGGCAGACGCTCAACCACTGAGCCACCCAGGTGTCCCTTAATTCCATTTTCTAGCCTAATTGTTCTGGCTAGGGCTTCCAGTACTATGCCAAATACGAGTGGGAAGAGTGGACAATCTTGTTCCTGATTTTGGAGGAATAGCTTTCAGTGTTTCACCATCCTGTATCTGTAGACTTGCCATATATGGCTTTAATTATATTGAAGTATATTTCTTTTCTACCCAACTTGTTATGGTCTTTTATATCATGCTAATATGTTGAATATTGTCAAAAGGTTCTCTAAATCTATTTAGAGGGTCACATGATTTTATCCTTCATTCTATTAACATGGTGTATTATGTTTATTGATTTGCAAATATTGAACCACTCTTTCATGGCTGAGATAAATCCCAGTTGATCATGTTTCATAATCCTTTTAATATGCTGTTGAATTCAGTTTACTTGGATTTTGTTGAGAATTTTTATCTATATTTTCCTTGTAGTGCCTATATTGATCTTGGTATCAGGGTAATGAGTAAACTTGTAAAATGAATTAGATAGTGTTCCTTTTGCTTCAGTTTTTTTTTTGGAAGAGTTTCAGAAGAATTGGTGTTAATTATTCTTTATACGTTTGGTAGAATTCATCACTGAAATCATCTGGCTCCGGGCATTTCTTTGTTGCAGAACATTGATTACTGCTTCAACCTTTTTAGTCATTATTGGTCTGTTCACATTATTTCTTCATGACTCAGTAAGTTGTATGTTTCTAGGAATATACCAATTTCTTTTAAGTTATCCAATTTATTGGTATATAACTATTCATAGTAGCCTCTTATGATCTTTTGTATCTCTTCAACATCAGCTCCTCTTCCATTATATTTTTGTTTGAGTTCTCTTTGTCTTCTTCTTAGTGTAGCTAAAGATTTGTCAGTTTTGCTCATCTTTTGATAAAACAACTCAGTTTTATTGTTTTTCCCCTATTTTCTTTCTAGTCTCTATTTCACTTATTTCTGCTTTAATCTTTATTATTTCCTTTCTCTGCTAACTTCTGGCTTAGTTTTCCTTCTCTTCCTAATTCTTTGAGGTGTGAAGTTAGATTGTTTAAATGAGATCTTTCTTTATTTTTAACATAGGCTTTTATAGATATAAACTTCTTTCTAGAACTGCTTTTGGTATATCCCATAAGTTTTGGTTATTGTGCATTTGTTTTTGAATAGCTAATATTTGAATACCATTTGACAGTTTATAAATGCTGTCGCTTCTAGATTATTTTACTGTTAGGACATGAAAGTACCCAGTGACATATTTATTCTATGTGAATTTTGTTTATGAAACACATCATATGAATATAACTATTTCATAAAATAAATTCAATAGAGAAATATGAAAAAGAGAGACCTAGAATACTCTACCTAATTTCACACTAATCTCTAATTGGCCTTTCAGCTTGTGTTTTATTTATTTGTTTGTTTGTTTGTTTGTTTTTCCAGCTTATGTTTTAAAGCAAGTGCTCTAGGAGCCTGAAATTTTCCTTCTGGAAAATACTCTTTGGTTCAAGGGTTTAGAATCTATTTTCTAACTACCTTTGCTTCTGCCAGTATTTTAGCGATTTTTTAGCATCAAGGCTAGGACCACATTTCAAGATATTGTTCATCTTTCGATTGGTTCTCCTCACTTTGTCTATTAAAACTCTCAATCAAAACCCTTTGTGCTGTGCAGTGCTGGAGCCAAACATTGCCAGAGTGGTGATCTCTTTCAAGTTCTCTCTCTATATCTCCCTCTTTTTAAGTCCTCTCATTTCAAACTTCCAAAACAGCCAAAGACAATGACAACAACAATGATATTGTTAAAGTCAGTAATTTGGCCATTTATTTATTTTTTTCTTTTTTTTTTAAAGATTTTATTTATTTATTTATTTGAGAGACAAAGAGAGCACAAGCAGGGGAGAGGCAGAGGGAGAAGCAGACTCCACGCTGAGCAGGAAGCCAGATGTAGGTCTCGATTCCAGACCCCGGGATCATGACCTGAGGCAAAGGCAGATGCCTAACCCACTGAGCTACCCAGGCACCCCAATTTGGCCATTTAATCACATATAACATGATAAAATGAAAACAATCTTGAAAGTTAGAGTCAGAATACAAGTTACAAACACTGACAGCAGCAATGAAAAAGGAGAGAGGGGATGAAAATTAGAAATAATGAGGATATAGTCTTGTTAGAACTTGTGGTGAACTCAGTGTGCCAAAAGGCTTGATATCACAATATTGAGATCACAACCTGAGGTGAAAGCTATAATTGAAAGCCCAGCAACTACACCACCCAGGCACCCCTATGTGGTATAATTCCTATAACCTTTTAGATTATAAACTATATATATATGTATAGTATTCTTGGAGCCTAAAGGACTATGTACACATCACAGATATTCCATAAATTTTGATTACATCAATTTATGAGTGCCAAATATGAACAGGGAACTTGGTCATTAATATAGTAGTACTTCTACAATTATAACAGTATGGATTCATGTTTTATAATGTATAGATTTAGAACAGTAATATAAATCTCCACTTGTCCTTTAAACATTTAGTATTTGTCATCTTCTTTTTTGCTGACACAATTTAACTCCTATTTGACATTATCAGAATTTATGAGTTGAGAATATCTGTGAGAATTTACATATGTTAACTGAGCCCTATAAGCATTTCTTCATCCAACTCCTGAAAGCAAAACTAAATATCCAAACTTCAATGTCTAGTGTATAACTGTAGAAAATATTATTTCAGAAAGCTATGTTATTTTAATAGCAAATTACTTTCCTTAGAGGCTGCACAATCACTTCCACATTTAATATGCCTTTAGAATTTTTCATCCTTGTAAGGTGGTCTTTCTTGTTGCAATGAAAGAACTCATTTTAATGGCATGTCTTATGCATATGAAATTTTTAAGTAAATCATACTTGCCTTGAATCTTTGTAAAAAATAAATGAAATTATATGCTTAAAAGAAAAGTATTTTCTTTCTGATAATGGCATCTGGGTAGTGCAGCTGCTTAAGCATCTAACTCTTGGTTTCAGTTCAAGTCATGATCTCAGGGTCCTGAGATCCAGCCCCACATCGGGCTCTGCATTCAGTGTGGAATCTGCTTAAAACTCTCTTCCCCTCCCTCTGTCCCCTCCCCTTCATCTTCTCTCTCAAATAAATGAAGAAACAAATCTTAAAAAAGTTTGCTGATAGAACTTAGATTGCAAATGTAGAATATAGTCTATGTAAATAAATATTTAAGAATCTGAAGATTCTGATTTTTTAAAATTATGTTTATATCAAAGGTTCATACATGTCTGTGAATAAAATGTAGGGCAGTGTGCCTCTGTGTGTATTCACATACTGAAAAATAATGTCTCTAAGGAATGATATCCTTTGCACCACTGTATTGATTTATATTTAATTGTTTTCTTCATTATATCTTAACATTGAAACTATATGTTTATCCTAGTATAGAGAATACCACTATGGCTTAGAAATTTACTTTGTATTTTTAAACTTATCCCTTTACTAAAACCTCTCACTAATTATAAACAAAATAATATTTTGATTTGCCAATTATAATAAATATTTCCTACTCCTAAAAATAATCTAATTCAACATCAAGTAAATATCCCATTCAAAAATCAGTGGAGAATCATGAGAAAGAAAAACCTTAGGTCAATTCCTAAACCTCATCATTACAGAAAATGTAAAAATCTAGAACTTGGGGATTTGAAATACTAAAATACATACATTCTTCTTAGATTCATTTCAGGATTTATAATGTAGTCTTAAAGACCATAAAACCTTCTAAAGAATTTCTAAGTCAGCTCACATCCAGAAGAGTGTCATAAGAATCCTTTGATTCACCCTTAAATCATGAAGAGAATTTCGGTATAAAAGAGGATACAGAGAAGTGTTCAGAAGCCAAATCTAGCAGACTATAAAGCCAGAACAAAGAGTTAAAGTCTCTGAAATTAGACGATATTGCCATGTAAAGGAAATATTGTTAATGAAAAAAAACTTTAGATCATAAAAAGTGTTAACTATATGTTGAAATAAATACAATGGACACAGAACACAGAACTCATCACCTGACCCCCACTTACCTGCCTAAGCCACATGACAAAAAATAAACTTTTCCCTACTCTCTACGTGCACCATTTACCCTAAGAATTTATGCCTTTGCACGTTCAGCTCCTTTTCATTAGCCACCTGGCAAAAACATACATAATTGTTTACTTTTCAGTTAAAATAACACCTATTTAATGTATGATTTACAGCAGTCTAATTATCTTTCTTAAACAATTAAAATCATATATTGTTCTATAAAAATATTTTCTGTTACTCATTTTCCTTCTTCAGACTGGTCTTTGCCTTTCCAGTGCCAGGTATCCATTCCTGTCTTTAATATGTCTATATGTAGATGACATTTAAACATTTGTCTGAATGTCATAAAATGACCATATATAACACTTGGGTAGCTCAGTTGGTTCAGTGTCTGCCTTGGGCTCAGGTCATGACATGATCCCAGGGTGCTGGGATTGAGTCCTGCATCTGGCCCCCTGCTCAGAGGGTGGTGATGGGGGTGGGGGTTGCTTATTCTTCTCCCTCTGCTCCTTCCACTCATGTTCACTCTCACTTTCTCTCTCTCTCTCTCTCTCTCACACATAAGTAAAACCTTTAAAATAAGATAAAATAACCATTTAGAAAATTAAAAACTTCTGTCTTTAAATCAACAGCTGTAGAAGCATTGATGGTCATTCATTAAAGTCAAGAAATTGACTCTAGAGTCACTCAGATTTAGCTGTGAAGTCTAGTGCTCTCATCTGTTTCGTTTCTTTATCTGCAAATTACAAATAATAAAAATAATGTCTGCACCTTTTCTAGTTGTGAAAACTAAAGGAGATGTTACATGTAAAGAACATAAAGCTCAGTATTTGTGAATCTCTAGTGATGTTAAAGAGCATTATTACTCCATCAAAGAGTATTATTTCTCTTTGCTTATTCATGTTATTTTATTTTTATTGTTTACGTAAGTGTGAGTTCTACACACTTTAGAAGTCAGGAAGCTAAGTCAGAAAAATAAAGACAGACGGGAATTGCTAAAACAGCTCTGAAAAAGTATTCAAGAGGGACAATGAATCACCATCTCTACTTTACTTCTATTCACCTTATTTTTATTTGTTATAAAATAGGTTTTTTAAAATGGAGGAAAAGGTCTCTAGAGACAAACTGGTAAATTGTCATAATGACAAATTACTTAAATGAATTTCTGGGAGAGTTACTGTTCACTGCCATTATATGTAAATATATATGTAAACAATATATACACATATACAGACATATAAATATATGCATATAAAATTTGTATTGTTTTATACCAAAGTAAAATTTTAGTTGTCCTCTATGGTAATTTAATCCTGAATTCATAGTGATTTAAGAGCACAAATTCCATAAAGAATAATTATATAGTATGTTAAATGATTTATATTCATGGGTTAAGATCTTTGTTAATAAAAGATAATAATTAAAAAGAAAAAACCCTGGAACTCCAGAACTAAATGCGGTTAATCATTTGTTCAAGGTGAGTAAAAAATATAGTTTAGGCATTTTGTTGTTTAAACAGCCATGTCTTTCCCTTGATATAATTTCTAGCATACATTAACTTAGGAAAAGAAGTGTTTCATCTGTAAAGTGTCAAGTGAAAGAAAGTAAATTTGAGCATTGCTCCCAAGTATCTTTCAGGTTGCAAAAAAGTTTGTGATTAGCTATTCACAGGAAAAGAATGCTTTGTGAGAATTCTATGACACCTTGTGTTAAGGAAGCTTCTTTTAATGGTAACAAGTGGAATCACAGGCTTTAATGTACAGTCCTATGAGATGGGTAGAAAGGAAGGAGGGGAATAGATAAATGACTCTGAAATGAGATTGATTTTTCTCTTTTTTCTTCAAAGAATGAGAGAATAGTTATATTAATTGGTTGGTGTCTATTTTATAGCCTTTAAAAATAGAGGATAATTCTTCTTGATTCCATAATTACCAGTTATACAAACAGCATATGACAAGTCTGACAAGCAGGCTTTTTCAACATGGAATAGATATTACAATGGTAAATGTGTTAGATTAATAAATCAAGGTTATACCATTTGATAAATTCTTTCCCTTCTTAATAGGCGGTATTATCTAAGTTCATATGCTAATTTGAAAATGTCTATATGGTGTGTGTTACTGAATATCAAATTCTTCACTAAACTTGACTGACTAATAGAAAATATTTTCCAAGACATTCTAAAAAGGATAACTGTTATTTTCTTCTGGATAAGAGTTGACTTGGTTCTTGGAGTAGATGATTTTTTCTTGATTATAAGATTATAAAATTATAAAATAAGAGGCTCGTAAGTCACATGAAGGTCATATTACTGCCACTCATTGCTCTTGACTAAGTATTGAGTTAAAAAGAATCCATCTGAATTCCATAAAATACTAACTAAGCTAACGGGAAAGGAATTCATAAACCCATATGTGTCATATACACAGATCAAACAAGATGGTTACAATCTTGCATCTGATTCTCAAGGTCTAGGCTAGGCAATGTCCTGGAAATGACCCCAGTTGAAACCAGCAGGAAACTATTATCTTTCTCCCATTTTACACTTTAGCCTGGGGTCTGAAAGATCTGAGCTGCCCGATATTTCTATTACATTAATGGCACAATTATCACATAGGGATCAACTTCATGCTGCTAATATAGACATGCTTCTGGAAGCAATTTCTGGCTCTGCTGGGCAAGGCAATCTATTAGGTCATTTGTAACCTCCACAAAACCTAGTGGCAAGAGTACAGACTTTGGACTTCTTGAGTATAAATTTTGGCCCTGTATTTATTTGTAGAGTAACCTTGGTAAATTACCTAACACCTTTGAGTCTCAATTGGAGGATAATAGCTTCTATCTGATAGGAAAATTGTGAAGATTTATGAAAAAACACAGGGAAACCAGTCATTGGAGTGTCTCATGAGTAGAAGGCATTTAAGTGGAAGTTGTTATCACCATATACAGTATTTTGTTCATTCCTTTTTAATGACTGGTGTCATCTTGGTATATAAAATAATCAACATTGAAATAATTTCTCGGTTGCACTGAATGCTATCTTGAAACACATACAGAAAACAAATGCATGAAGGGTGTTAATAAATATAAATTATTCTGAAAATTATCAAAAAAGTGCTGCCAATCCTGTGATTAGGAGGCTTAGGCAGCTATAGGCTCCATAGGATAGAAGCAAATGAAAAAGTTACTTTCACAAATGTCTCCACAGCTTTTAGTTTTGTGACTTGCTCAGTGCATATATTGGTTATTTTGTTCTGTTTCCTTGAGGGAGACAGTTTGACTTTTTCCTCTACTCTTGTATCCATGAGCACAATTCTTACAAACTACTCACCCAAGTGGAACTATTTTGCAAGATTCCAGACTTGCAAATTCTGAAGAAAACAAACCAAATAATAACAGAAAACCCAAACCAGCTTAATTTCTTAACAGTCAGTATTTTTTACACACACTCCCAAACTTCTACACATCTCATATAATCCTTAGGCCAGTGTCTTAAGGCTTGATTTGATAGCCCACACTGGAGTTCAGTTTTGAAGCAAAATTCATATACTGTTCTTTATTTAATAGAAAATTTGAAAATACATAAGTGGTGGCAAGGCCTACATTGGAATTAACATGCATTTCTGCTAAATATATAACTTCATTTTATTTCTTATGCTCTATCTTTCTAAGCACTGAGTTATATCATAAATAGTCTTGTTCAATACAAAGAATCTTCTGGGACACCTGGGTGGCTCAGTGGGTTGAGTGTGCAACTCTTGGTTTTGGCTGGGATCCTGATCTCAGGGATGTGTTATCAGAGTGGTGAGACTGAGCCCCACACCTGGCTCTGCAATCCATGCAGTCTGCTAGGGATTCTTTCCTTCTCCCTCTTCCTCTGCTCCTCCCCTTGCTTGTACAAGCTTGCACTCACTCTCTCTTTCTCTAAAATAAATAAATATTTTTTTAAAAAATCTTCTAAGTCCAAATAGTGACGGTCCTAGTAACATGAACTATTTTTTTCCCTCAAAATTCCTTACTGTAATGGTAATGAAATACATGTATACATGATGCAAAAATCAGGTCCAGAATAATAGTCGCAGTTTTTTTAAAAGATTTTTTTTTATTTATTTGAGAGAGAGACATAGAGAAAACAAGCAGGGGAGAGAGGCAGAGGGAGAAGGAGAAGGAGAGGCAGGCTCTCCACTGAACAAGGAACCCAACAAGGGGCTTGATCCCAGCACCTAAGCTGAAGGCAGATGCTTAACCAACGGAGCCACTGAGGCTCCCCATAATGGTCACATTTTTAACAGGACTCTATTTAAGAGAAGATTAATTTATTATTGGTCATACATTGTTATTTCCTAATTTTGAATTATAACTTTTTGCCTCTTTGACTAATTTATAAATCCCTTAGATGTAGGGGTTCTATACAGTACCTTAAGTACTGTGTAGTACATACTATGTATTCAATAAATAGATATCAATTCCTATAATCTTTAGATCATAATAAACTTGGGGGGAATATTATGATTTATTTCTATAATCTGAGTCATAAATCAGTTTGATAGAAAAATCTTTGTATATTCAGCCATAAAAAAGAATGAAATCTCGCCATTTGCGGAGATGGATGGAGCTAGAGAGTTTAGTGCTAGGCAAAGTAAGTCAGTTGAAGAAAGACAGATACCATATAATTTCACTCAAATGTGGAATTTAAGAAACAAAACAGACATCAAAGGAAAAAAAAGAGAGAGAGAGAGAAAAAAATGAACCAAGATTCTTAACTACAGAAAACAAACTGTTGGTTACTGGAGGGGAGGTGGACAGAAGCATAGGTGAGAAAGGTAATGGGATTAAGGAGTGCACTTGTGATGAGCACTGGGTGATATATGGAATTGTTGTATACCTGAAATTGATATAACACTGTATGTTGACTATAATGGAATTTAAAAAACAAAAAAACTGAAATAAAGAAAGAAAAAAAATTATTGTAAAAAGTCACCTACTACATGAACCATGGGAAAATCTCCTGAATTTTGAGAATAAGACTCTATTGGAACAATTATCTTCAGGACTATTTCCTCTATCCCATAGTCTCCATTTAAAAAGAGAAAAGTTTTGAATTTTAAAAACATAAACCATATGTTCACAAAGTTTTCTCTCCACAATTTTCTTCATTTTTTAAATGAGTGTTTGATTCTTTAGAGCAAAACTTCCAGATTTTGCTGTTCATCATACTTTTCTTATTGTGTGTTAGACATTCATCAATTATGCTACTGATGAGTAGTAAGTGTCTAGTAGAGATATCCTAATCAGTGATATGATTCTCTTGATTCCTTTTTAATCTGCTCTTCCAAACTTCCAGTCAGTTTTCATTAACTATCATTTCTGCAATTATTTCTCTGCCTTAATTAACTGGAGTGGTTTTCAGTGTTGCAACCAAGATCTCTGACTAATGCATATGGTGATCTGCTAATGCAATTGATGAGGCTTTTTTTTTACACTTGCCTGAAATGCCTGATGGGAAAATTGTAAATCTTTTTTGAGTTCTGCTTACTACCAATATTTGTGGCTTCTGCTTTTCCTCATCCTTTTTCCCAAGATATGGTCTTGATAATAGTCATTTAACTCCACTAGCCAAACTGAAATTCCAGCTTTATCGCATCTTTCAGGTACTTTCTTTGTCCTGCTCCTGTTCCCAGGAAGCCTAAATTCAGCTCACTATAGAGGAGACATATTGTCATCAGTTCTCCCTAAAGGGGATAGTGGAATAAATCTGTATTACAGGAAATAATTGCTTCCAATCCCCAAGACCAGACATGCTCTGACTTACCATAAGAGGACCTTGTCTCCATCATATCATTCAGGAAAAGAATAATATTTGAATGGTTTTTAAAGACCTTACCATTTTCAAAAATTTTCATATATACTTAAACTTAAACCTAATAAATTCCTTTTCCTTATTTAGAAATGACGTTTTCATACAGAAGTTCGTTTTTTAATTATGGAATCTTTGTATTTTAAGTGGTGTGAAGAGGGTATATGCATGTATTTTTAAATAATACTATGGCATTGAAACATATAAAGAAACACAACATTTGGAATATAATTTGGTCTAAAGATCCAGGTGATTCATCTGGTTAAACATCTTTATTTGGCTCAGGTTATGATCCCGAAGTCTTGGGATCAAGCCCTGCACTGGGCTTCCTGCTCAGGGGGAGCCTGCTTCTCCCTCTCCCTCTGCAGCTCCCCCTGTTTGTGCTCTCTTGCTCTCTCTCTCGCTCTCTCTCTCAAGTAAATAAACAAAATCTTCTTTAAAAAAAGAATAGGACTTGCTCTTATACGATGTAATGATAACCAATGAAAGTCTTTGGAACAACAATTGCTATTGGCTACAGAATGTGTATTTCACAGTTTTAAAATGCTTATATTGTTCTTTAATAGATAAATTTGAAAATAATTTATGGCCTAATGGATAGCTATCATGTTGTACATATTGTACTATCTAAGAGGATACATTTTAGTATACGATGACAGAATTTTATCATCCAGAGCGCATAACTACCCAGCATTTGAAATACAGATTTAGGAAGAGGGTTTGAGGTAAAGACAAATTCTTTTCTAACAGCTTATTCATATATCAACAAATAGTGTACAAGTTTAAGACTAAATTAGAGGTCACTTTCAATGTCAAAATCTATACAAACCTTGACTTTGGTGCAATATCTCTCCTGAGAAAATAACTATAATAATACAGACACAACATATGCATATAAAATCTCACCAAAGTATCTCATAGGTAATCATACTTTTCAAGGTTTATGTCATTAAATTTTATTTGATGTCACAGTGAAAAAATCAATCATGTATAATATACATATAAAGTGATTTCCTTTCAGAACAATTTAAATAATTTTTTTTAAAGACAGAATCAAGATCTCACAGGTATGCATTTTCCTAGTCATTCTCACATAGGGAACCCATATGTTTGCTGTCTCAGGGGAAAATAATAACCTTAATTTCTACAAACTTTTATAATTTAGAGTTTTAATTTGCAATTTTCACTTTCTTTCTTATAATGGAAACAAAATATAAAATAAAAATCCCTAAATCTTAGGTATACACTGGTCTCTTAATTTTTTAAAGATTTTATTTGTTTGTTTGTTTGTTTATTTATTTATCAGAGAGAGAGAAAGAGAGAGGGAGAGAGCCTACAAGCAGGGGTGCAGCAGGCAGAGGGAGAAGCAGGCCCCCCACTGGAACAGGGAGCTGGATGTGGAGCTTGATCCCAGGACCCTACAATGGTGACCAGAGCCGAAGGTGTACATTTAACCGACTGAGCTACCCAGGTGCCCCTACACTTATTTCTTTAAAATATTTTTCTTAGAACACAAATAAAGTAGGCATTTACAGTATATTACAAGCAAGTGGAAATGGTATTTATTTATTTCTCAAATACTGATTTTGCATGAACTACAATATTTGGGTTTCAGAGATTCATAAAATATAGTGTCTACCTTCTAGAAGCTCACAGTCAAGCCAGGGTGACCAAGAGATTAAAAAATAATAGTAAATACAACACAAACAGCCCAGAGAGGGATGGCTTTCAAAATATTGAGTACTCAAAACTCAGAGAAGTAGCTGACTGTAGAAAATGAAGACTTAATTGTTTTATCTATTCATTGCCTAAAAGAGCTTTCCAAAGTATCCACATCATTTCCAGAAACACATGGCACATTTTGGCACATTCAAGCCTCCACATCTTATATTTTAAGTTCTCTAGGAATGTAAAACACTGAAATTCTGGCTGATGCTAATGTCTTGGGACTTTTAAATATTAATGTAAGTAATAGTTACAAGCAGTTCCTCTATAAAAGATATTAATGATTTTAAGTACTTGAGCTGCATCATTATAATGACTATATTCCCCTTAGTTTAATTTTAACATTTTAAAAAACAAAACTTGACATTTTAAGTTAGCAAGGGAGACTCGTTGCAGCACAGAATACATCTATCTGTCCTAAATGCCATAATTATTGGACAAGACTCTGCCAAGTAAGTTACTCCTTGGGGACCTTGGAGGTACATCACCTTCTAAGACACACGGGGACTATTTAGTGAACTGCTTGACTGATTTATGCAGTAGAATGCTCAGTAATGATAGTCCAAATATCGGTCATTTGAGAAAATTAAGAGTCCTCCAAAATGCATACCAATCAGCATGGTGGGTCAGTAGGAGGGATAAGTGGTTAATTTGATCACAGATTAACACATCCTCTTGGTTTGGATTTAGATCAACTTGGCTACAATTTAGAAAAAGGTATTCCTTTCTTTTTATGTGATTAAGCTCATGACTTTTTTATTAAAAAGATGTATTTATTTATTTGAAAGAGAGCACATGAGCAGGGGGAGAAGCAGAGAGAGAGAGGGAGACAAGTAGGCTCCCAACTGAGCAGGAAGCCCAACCGGGGGGCCCAACCCTAGGACCCCGAGATCATGACTTGAGTCAAAACCAAGAGTCAGATGCTTAACCAACTGAGCCACCTGGATGCCCCCCAGTTCATGACATTTTAAAGTGGAAGAATTTGAGGATTTTTTTAAGGCAAATCCTCATTTTAAGAGAAAGAAAATGATGTATCAAATATTATCATATCATTAAGATCCCTAATTCACTTTCCTGTATATTTTTGTATTTTTACCAAATAGATTTTCAAGCTACTTCTTATTACATACAACTGCTTTTCATTAAAAGGAAAACTTCCTTTCAGCTGCCTAGAAGCCACTTGTTCTTACACACCTCTGAGTTGTTAAATATGCCGGCTTTTTCTCCCTCGAGCTGACATGACCAATACTCACAAATGCACCTGAACACATATGTTTTACTGTATATGAAAATAGCAAAATATATATGCACTCTTTTCCCCCAGGAGTCTAGAGAACTCTGATAATTGCTATAGTTAATTTTATACATATTTTCCTATGTACCAAGTAGAAATTATTATAGACTCTGTACAACAGGCACATTATAGAACTAGATACTTGGGAGGATATAAAGATGAGCAAGATACATCTTAGGAGCTCATGTGGGGAGAGGTAAAGGAATTAGACAATTACATGAATAATCATATTACAAAGAGCTAAGGAAAAAAATACCAGATGTTATTATTTCAAAAAGGAATGTATTTTGTGCTGAAACACCTTGATTTCAAATGAATGAAACTTTGAAAAACATCTCTGAGAAGATTAGTAGGGCAATGGCACAGGGTCTGTGATGGACCGTGATGTGAACAAAATAAAACAGCAAGAAGAACAACGAACTCTGGAGATACAGATTGTATCATTTTATAATCTAGAGCGTTTGTTTTTTTTTTTTTTTTTCCTATAAGCAATGGGAACTTAACAGGTATTTGAGAGGAAAAGTGATATCAGTTTTATCCTTCGGAAGGTAACTGCCAGCAAAGAGGAAGGAGGGGGACTGGTCTAGTTAGGGAAAGAGATAAAGTTAGGTTCATATAATCTATTTAAATCTGAAATTGAACAGAAATACAGCTTCAATTTCTATCTGAGTTAATTTTAATTTTGAAACTAAGATGTAGGTATTTCAGTAGTACTTTATATTTCATCACTTTATCAGAGCATCAACTCCCTAAATAAACCTGTTTCTTTTTAAGAAAGCCATAGCTGTTTTTTAAACATTAAAGGTATTAATTAAAGTATTTTAGTCTGAGAAAAAGGACATTTTAAGAAATGACAATATGCTGTTCATTACTTTGTAACTGTAAAGTACCATAATAGAAGCAAATGCTATCCTCTTATTAACATGAGAAGCAAAGTGATGACTTAGGGCCTCTGAACATTTGAGTCTCCTTCCTTAATCCATGTAAGCCCTCAATTTTACATTTTCTATCAGACCTATAAAATATATTCAGACTCATACATAAAAGATTTCTTAGCAAAGCCATGTAATGCTTATGTAAGTAGATTTCATAAAGAAAAAAAGAAATTTCAAATTATATTCTAAGTATTGGTTGTTACAAAGCATTAACTACAAAACTCAAAAATGATGTAAATTCAGATACACTTTGCTACAGACTTTCAATTCATGACCATCTTAGAATATTTATACGGCTCTAATACTTTAGTCATAAATGTTTAGCTGCTTAGGTCTATTTTCTTAAAGGAATTGTATTTTTAAAAAGAATAAACCAACCTTACCAAAACTAACAAATATGTGATTTAATTTCTGTTGGTTGACAAATCTATATAAAATGAAAGATAATTATCTCAAAAATGATTTTTTTTTGTTTCTGAATTATGGTCTTCAATCATTTATGATAATGCAATTCCTTTTGTTGTGACTTATAATGTATGGCTAGCAAACTTGACCTTTCATTTCCTTATTTATGTAACAGTTAATTCACTGTTATGTTTTCATCCTTCCAGTACAAGTAGAATTTAAAAATGACATGGAGTATAAAAAATGTTCTATCAGAATATTCAATAGGAATATAATTTTATTGGTGTATCTTTTCAAAATCAAAGTAGTCTGCTGGCTATTTCAGATATATTATTTATAACATATCTGTAGGGGCTTCACATGTAATTATTTCATTGTCTTTGTAACTAGGTCCAAACTCCTATATCTAAGATAAAGGTATACCTACATTAATATTTAAGAAAAAAAATTAAAAAGAAGTAAAATCATTAGATATATTTTTTTTTGGAAAAATATAACCACTTTTTCTTTCAATGTATGTCTTTGAAGTTTATTTATTTATTTAGTACTCTCTACACTCAACATGGGGCTTGAACTCAGGACCCTGAGATCAAGTTCTATATGTCTACCAACAGAACCACTCAGGTGCCCCCGCCCTTTTTTTTTGTTTGTTATGAGAAGTTCAGCATTTTGGCTTTGAAAAAAAAAATTTAAACTTACTTAAAAAAAAAATTGCAATTTTTCTGAAAATAGAGCTGGTAAGACTGCAATATGCTCTGAGATCAAAGACTGAGGAAATGCAGGAAAGTAGAGAATTAAAGGAAGTGTTAGTTCATGCACACTTAAAGTCAATATTTGGTGAATAAGGTGAAGCTAACTTTGTTTTAAAGGTATGCTGGATGGGCAGCCCTGGTGGCTCAGCAGTTTAGTGCCTCTTTCAGCCCAGGGCCTGATCCTGGTGACCCAGGATCAAGTCCCATGTTGGGCTCCCTTCATGGAGCCTGCTTCTCCCTTTGCCTGTGTTTATGCCTCTCTCTCTCTCTGTCTCTCTGTCTCATGAGTAAACAAATAAAATCATTTTAAAAAAATGGTATGCTGGAAATAAAAATCAAGAGATAACAGTAAGGGCCAATGGAAGGAGACCATTTTACTCCTGATAGATTGATTAAACCAAAGGGCTACATTATGAGTCTAAAAATTAACTTAAAATAAACCCCAGCTGCAAAGAGTTGGAGAAGAATATTGCTAGTGAAAATTCATAATGACTATCCTGCTCTAACATGGGTTTTCAGCTGTATATTTACTAACAGAGTGAAAGTAAAATAAAATAAATCAAACAACCCATCAAAAACTCAGGCTAAGAATCTAAGGTATTTCTAAGCTGTAATCGTCTTGAGGAAAAGGCTCTAAAAATCTCTGGTTTCATCTCTTCAGCCCTAACCTCAAAGAATTCCCAAAATAAATTTATGAGTAATATGATCTCATGTGTTAAAAAATCAATGACTAATCTCACAATAAAACAAACCACTGTAAAGAAAAACAGGTAGAAACAAGAAAGAGAAAAACTGGAGCAATAAAGATAGAATTTCGATAGTGAAATAATCTGATAAAAAATTTTTTAAAAATGTACATTCTGAAACAAATAAAAGGGAATAAAAATGATTAAAAAGAAAGCAACTGTAAAATAACAAAGCATATTTGAAAAAAAGATATAGACTTTTTGAAAGTGAAAAAATTTCATATTAATATGTCAAACCTAATTGCAGATTACTGTTGATGAGAGAATTAGTGAACTGGAAAATGTATCTATAGGAATTACATCAAATATAGCTAAGAAAGAGAAAGAGATGGTAAACACAAAAGGGTGTTAAGAGCAATAAAGTCTATAGTGATAATGAGAAAAGTTAATTGAATTATTAGGAGAACAGATAATATATCAGAAGCTTTCTTAGAAAAGATTATTACTGAGAAATTTCCATAACTGATAAAATATATCAATCCACAGAATCAGGAAGCCCAAACAAAGGAGGAAAATAAAGAACTTCACCCTCAGGTACAAGAGATCAAAACTGTATAACCAACGTAATCTAATCATCTGAAATGTTCTTTTTCTTTTTTTTCTTTTTTAAGATTTTATTTATTCATTCATGAGAGAGAGAGGCCAAGACACAGGCAGAGGGAGAAGCAGGCTCCATACGGGGAGCCCGATGTGGGTCTCGATCCCAGGATTCCAGGATCACACCCTGGGCCAAAGGCAGGCACTAAACCAGAGCCACCCAGGGATCCCTGAAATGTTCTTTAAAGAATTCAGAGGAAAAAAAAAAAGTCCAGATTTACTAGGTAGAAAGACCACAGAATTTACTCACAAAGCCCCCAAGTTTGGGAGTGAAAGAATATTAATTGCTACCTCAAAACAACTGGTATTGTCAAAGCTGTCACAGGAAAATGCCTCTTGTGATCCCACCTATAAAAAAATGACAAGACAGATTATATCTTTACAACAAAAATGAAAACCAAACAGAGTGGAGTTCTGTGTATGGGAAAATATAACTATCATTCTAAAAGATTTTATGAACAAAAAGAAAACAAAGACATTTTAGGAGAAAGAAAGCTAAACATCTGTATATCCTCACTGAAAGAAAATGATGACCAGTAAGCACTGAACATAACTTTATACATAAACAAATATATTACAGTTTATTAAAATAATATAAAACTTAAATATTTGACTAGTAAGGTATAAAAGATAAAACAGAGTTGATGATAGTATTTTAAGTTCTTTATTGCTTAAAAAGAAATTTAAAATATACATTAAATTTTGACATTGGCATTTTGAAATTTCTTAGGTAACTATTCAAGTTACAGAAACTGACCATATAATTTTCAATATAATAGAAATTAATCAAGAAAAGATATAGAATAGCATAAAATATAGCATATAAATATTAAAATGCAATGTACACAAAATAGGAAAGAAGGATAAATTCTAAACGTCTCGATACTTACAATAAATAGAAATGGAAAAAATAATCCAGTTAGATGACAACAAGGATCAGAATGGACTTTAAAGAAAAGTGGCTATATGCTATTAAGAGGAGATATGTCTACAAAAAAGGGGGGTGGAGGGAGATATGTCTAAAACATTGGGATGAGGGTGCCTGGATGGTAGAGTCAGTTAAGCATCTGACTCTTGGTTTCAGCTCAGATCATGATCTCAGGGTTGTAAGACTGAGCTCCTCACTGGGCTCCGTGCTGGGCATGGAGTCTGCTTAAGCTTCTCTCTCTCTCCCTCTGCCCCTCTCCCTCAAAAAACTTAAATTAAAAAAATATCAGGATGAAGAATTTGAAAGGAAAAGTGATGGAAAATGATATACTAGGCAGATAATAAAAGAACCACAAGTATTTCTATATTAATCCTGAACAAAGTGGATAGAGTTCAAAAAAATTATTAAGGTTCGTTGATAACTATGAAATGCTGAAAGTTTCATCAGAAAGATATAAATCAAAATTTGCATTCATCAGTATAATAGTCTTAATATAAAATTGCAAATACAAGCAAAAAGTAAAAATCTACCATTATTTTGGTATAATTTAATACTTATCTCAATAACAAATAGATGAAGCAGACCAAAAATATCAATAAAGATGCAGAGGATGATTTGAATAATACCCAGTAAACTTGATATAACATGAATCTTAGGCATTGTACCCAACAATTGAAGAATACACATTATTTTGAAGGCAAAAGAGAGAGTGTAGAATGACTTAACTCATGTACAATGATACACAAATCCTAAATAAAATATTATCTGACTAAATTAGTTAATGTATAAAATTATGGCCACATTGATTTCTCTTAAGTTTGCCTGACATTAAAAAATAAGTTGATGTATTTCACTACCTTAACACACCAAAGGAGATAAATGATGATCATTTCAAGTAATGCAGAGAAAACACTGGATATAAATCAACATCTATACTTGATTTTAATAAAAGTAAAGAATGAATAGTATTAAGTTTCTGTAAACAGGCGCTAAGCCGCTGCACCAACCAGGGATCCTGAAGAATCTTTTAAAAGTATTCTCTACAAGATCAGAAACAGGGCAGCCCGGGTGGCTCAGTGATTTAGCGCCTGCCTTTGGCCCAGGGCCTGATCCTGGAGACCCAGGATCGAGTCCCACGTCTGGCTCCCTGCATGGAGCCTGCTTCTCCCTCTGCCTGTGTCTCTGCCTCTCATAAATAAATAAATATAATCTTTTAAAAAAAAGTGATCAGAAACAAGTCAGATTCTCTACTTCTATACCAAATCCATTTAAGTCTATTGAAAAATATCTTACACATCACATAAGGAAAGAAAACTAAGAATATATGAATGGAAAGGAAGAAATAAGCCTGTTATTATACACAAATGATATGATTATAGCAGAAAATCTGAAAGAAACTACATCTTAATGATCAGAATTAATAAAAAAAGGTTTACCAAGACTACTGGCTTTAAATATGTATATACAAAAAATTTATGCATTATATTTTTATAGGTAAGCAGCAAGTACACCCTTAGTATAAAAAGCATTTCTTAAACAAGACAAAAAATACTAACCATAATGCAAATCTTTGATACATTCAATTGCACTGCAGTTAAGAATTGTTCAGCAATATCACAATGGCAGTAAAAAAGACAAATCATGGAGAGAAGATATCCTCAAAAATCTATGTGAAGAAAAATGATAGAAGATGATATGGAAGAAAGTCACAAAAGTGACTTATTTTCCAAAATACGTTGAATACTTAAAATTCAACTGCTCGCTATAAAATCTACCACTGTACAAAGGTATATGATTTCTTAAGGAATTAGAAATATTTTCATGAGTCTATTCTGCAATGTCACATTAATTAATGAATAAGAGTGTATAAACCAGAAAGACCCATAAAACCCACTAAAGGAGGGGGGCAGAAATTTACTGTGCTGAAATGCTGAAAACTATACATGCAACTCACAATCATACTCCTCACAAATTAGAGAGGAGTTGCTATGGCTTCTCACTGATATATTACTATGTTTTAAAAATTAAAACCAGACTGCTTGGGAGAAGGAGCTATGGGTAAACGTTGAATACACATATCCTATCTTCCATACATAATGCAACTAAATTTCATTTCCTTAGGAGGACAGTCTGAATATACATGTTATATATTATTATATCACATATATAATATATATTTATATATTTTCCTTAAATCCTTTTACTCTAGTGTAATAAAATACAAGTGTGTATGCAGATTCATTTCATCACTGGGAATTGAAAATCTCTCATTTGCAAGGGGAGTAGGGTGTGAAGTGGCAGCCGTTCCCAGAGTTACAATTCCTTAGAGAGGAACTAAGAGACAGAATTTAAGAACTGAAAAAGACCTTAGCGATGATCTCTTCCAATCCCTCATGTTGCAGATGCAGAAACCTCATCTGGGAAGATAATGTTACTTACCCAAGGTCACCCTGCTAACCAGTGACAAAGTAATAAGTTTTGATATAAATCAATGTATTTCAGTGTGAGAGTTACAAAGAAATGACTTGAATTCACATTGAAATCTGATTTCCTGATGCCTTTTTTACACTGTTGATTTCAGTAAACATGATTTAGAATGATTTTATCATGGCTACAGTTTAAAAACAGATAGCAATACTCTTCACAGAGTAAAGCTTTGATTCCAGTGAAGCCAGATAAAAGAATTCACTATTTCAGGACTATGGGAAATAAACAGAATTTTTATTTTCTGCAAAAATAAATAAAAAAGAATCAAGTTTATTCTTTTATAAAATAGTGTGTCTGATGAATTTAAATATAAAATAGGAATGAAAACCTCGCTGGTAAAAAATAAAAAAGTATTGACAAAGAATATCGTTCACCATGTGTGTATATGGGACATGCTTGATGGTACATTTGCTAATTCAAATGCAGACCTAGTCACTGGCCTCAGTGAGCTCAGGCTACTGTGGGACAACAGTCAATCAGCTGTAATAGATGCTTAAAGCAGAGGCCCAAGTGTCTGGGAAAGCTTGAGGCAGAGGTCTCTGACCTGTACCTTGGATTCCTGGGAAGATGGAGAGTAAACTGAATTTTAAAGAAAAGGATGCATTAGCTGGGGTACAGCACAGCAGGAAGAAATATTCCAGGCCAAGGAGGTGAATGTGGCTAGATCACATGGAACCTGGAAGATCATGAAATAATACGAAGCTGTTACAAAAGGGTAGGAGGTAAACCATGAGGAGCCTTCTGAGAATTTTAGTTTTTATCTTAAGAGCAATAGGAAATCATCAGTGTGTTGAAAACTACACACTGTGTTGAGATTCTACGTCAATGATGCATTTAAAAATAATCACAATCTCTGCAGACTTAAAAAAGTTACTTGCATCTATTTCCTTACCCATAAAATAGTGACAATAAGTAGGAATCAGGATACAGAATGTTGCATAATGCTTAATTAATGAGTGTCAATAGTGTCAATACTTTTCTGGAATATTCCATAATTTTAATTTCTGAATAAGAATTGTAAAGATAATTAAAGCATGGTGTTTAATCCCTTGCCCATCCTTACCTATTAGCTGGCCCAGGCACCTAGCCCAGCCACTGATTCTGGTAAACACTCCAAGGATGTTACTAATTGACTATTAGACAATCAGTTCATCTGAGTTAAAATTCTTCAATCAAAATACACAGGCAGATGTGTTTTTGATGTGCAGCATTGCCCTCCCACACTTTTTTTTCTTTCTTTTATAACAGGATTGACAGGCTCTTTAGGCAATGTTCTGTTCAATGAAGTAAACAGCTATATGGGCAATTCTTTGAAATGCATACAAAGGACAGTAGCAGCTTGAAGTCAACCTTTTTGTTTGTAAATTGTGTGTTTATCCTAACTCTCTAAAGCAGGGTGTTTCCTGGTTGCCAACAATCTTACTTCTTTTCTAGTAGTTTGGTGCAAACTCAATTTCCCTGAAAACATGCTGCTATTCTGACAAGAGAACAAGATTTTTTTAAAAGAGTCTATCCAGGCACCTGGGTGCCACCTGGGTGGCTCAGTGGGTGAGCGTCTGCCTTTAGCTCAGGGTGTGATCCCGGGGTCCTGGGATCGAGTCCCACATCAGCCTCCCCACAGGGAGCCTCCTTCTCCCTGCCTATGTCTCTGCCTCTGTGTGTGTGTGTGTCTATCACAAATAAATAAATAAATAATCTTAAAAATAATAATAGTAATAATAAAAGAAAAGACCCTACCCTCAGGCGCCTGCATGGCTCAGTCTGTTGAGCATCCAACTCTTGGTTTCAGATCACCTCATGATCTCAGGGTCATGAGATCGAGCCCTGCTTGGGGTTCCATATTCATGGTGGAGTCGGCTTGAGATTCTTTATCCTCCCCTTCCCTCCCCCTCTGTTCTTCCTCCACTCATTCTTTCACCCACTCTCTCTCTAATACATAAAATCTAAAAAATAAAAAATAAAATAAAAGGGATGCCTGGGTAGCTTAGCAGTTGAGTGTTTGCCTTTGACTCAGGGCATAATCCCAGGGTCTGGGATCAAGTCCTACATCAGGCTCCTGCAGAGAGCCTGCTTCTCCCTCTACCATTGTCTCTGCCTCTCTCTCTCTCTCTCTCTCTCTCTCATGAATAAATAAATAAAATCTAAAAAAATAATAATAAATTACAGAAATAAAAATAAAAAAGCCTACCTTGGGGCATGTTTTTTTCTTTTCCCCTGCCTCTCTGGAAAGAAACCTGAAACTACGATTCAATCAACCCCAACTCATATAAGAGTTATATGTATCAATAAGTTTCCTGAACAAGATTTCAGATTCTCAATGGCTTTGTGCAGCAGTTTCTTTTCTTTTCTTTTTCTTTCTTTTTTTTTTTTTTTAGATTTTATTTATTTATTTATTGGATAGAGACAAGCAGACTCCACGCTAAGCACAGAGCTCCATGCAGGGCTCCATCCCAGGACCTGAGTTGATGACCTGAGCCGAAATCAGGAGCCTGACACTAAGTCACTGAACTACCCAGGCGCCCCTGTGTAGCAGTTTGAAACACAGTGCCCCTGCTTACTGTATTTACCAAGCACCAGCTCTATTAGGGGACTTTAAGTTTTAACTAAAATGGACAGTACTGGCTTTCCTGGAGTCAGTGAGCACAACAGCAGACCACATTCCACAGGGCAATGCCTTGCTTATGGCTCCTCCAGCTGAGAGGAGCGCCTTTGAAACACAGACTATGAGGTTCAGGGATTTGGTGGGTTTGGTACAGGTCTACTGAAGAATATCTTAGAATCACTTTCTTAATCAAGAATACATTATTTTTTATTTGAATTTAACAATCTATTTTTCTCCTGAAGGTATTTAGAATTAGATCCAGAATCTAATGACATGTACTAAAGCTAGACGCAGTGTAATTTTGTATACACATTAGATTCTAAAAATAAAACTTTTGTAGATTTGTAATGAAAATAAGTAGCTAAGAAAGTTCAGAAGCTTAAATGGTTTCAGCAAATTTGAATCCCATCTACCACTTTTACTTCTTTTAGAAGCAATCATTTTTAAATAGGTATTTTTAAGATATATAACCTCTAATTAACCTGTATTTTTATTATTTGGATCCCAAATACTTTAGTTTCCAAAATTTGTATATACCCCAAAGTGTTATGACAATGGGTATTGGGCTTCAATTTCATAAAACGGCTACAATTTGCATCTCACTTTTTGAAAGCTTTTTAACGTTACATTCTCCTTTCAGCCCCCTGCTAAGTAAAATAAATGGATACACATTAGGGTTCTGACCTGTTTACAAGTTTGCTTTCTGAAGTGCTATTCTTTACATACATAATAATAGTTTTATATTTAAATTACCAAATAGTGACTATGATTTACCATTAGCCAAGTGACACTCTGTGAGTTTGTTACATATTCCTTCAACCGGCACTAACTCCTTCAGTCATTGCTCATTAAAACTCCATAATATTGAAAGCCACAAGGGGAAAACCATCTATTATAAAGTTTCTCAATCCATTTTTCATTTATTGTAACCACAGGAACAACTCTATCAACTGAAGTATTAATAGATTACTCTAAATAGAATAGAAAACCCTTTAATGGACATCTCTGTCTTCCTGCCCCAGGGGTAGTGGTATTTTGTCGCCTTTCCGGTAAGTCCACTAAAAGTGACAATGGAATATCAAAGAGGTTAGAGGTAGGGAGAGTTTTACCCCAGCAGGGAGAAGTATTTATCTCTGGCACTGTTTAGAATTTCTCTTAGATGATGATGGTGATAGCTTTTAGTTGAGCTCTATTACCGTAATTTAATGCTTTGTATAAAATGTTCCTCTTTAACATGCTACTGAAGAGGAATAACATTGACTTATTAAGCTCTAGAATGTTACATTTGACATAAAGTTGGCCAATCAGATACTCTTTCCTCAGATCTTGGAACTGGTATAGAAAAATAGTCAATCAGAGCTAATTTAATAATCTCTATATTTATAAACTTCAGAGCTAAGGAGGTCTCATCTTCCATCCACAATGTGACCACATGGTAAAGCAGAGTGACCTGGCTGGCAAAATGAGACAATGAATAGATGTTTGGAAGAAAGTGGAAATGACAGGACCAGTGGCATCTTTTCGTCTTTGAATTCTTAGAAATCTGCCATGCCCTCACTTCTGCCTCTAATACACACATACACACATGGGAACACATACACAAACATGTGTACATACCATGTATCCTCATTTAAATTCTCCCCATTTGTTTTCACTGGTTTCTGTCACTTACCAAATAAGAAGTGTAAATCTTTGAAAAATGTTTTTATTATTTCTTAAAATCATGCAATTAATTTTCATTGGATTTTATGAAGTCAATTCCTTATATCCAGTCTTTGCTTTTATATGTATTCTATGTAACAGTTACATTTTTGCTGTCCTTAATTCTAAATTTCATTTGTCATTAGATTAAAATGTAAGTCATGTTTTAAGTAGGCAACAATTTCTATCTCAGCCCCATGTTATCTGCCTTATGCTTTACTTTATGTCTTAAAGCTAACATCTCTATTTTCATAATTCTCTATCATTCTTGTTTCCTACTATATTTTAATGAGCAAGATATTAATGTCTTCATGGGTAATGTACTGCAGCAACAGTTTGTCATACAGAATCCCAAAGGTTTCAGGAGATGTAGTTTCCCTGCGAACATATTTTATACACAGGGAATGACTTCTTAACCATTTAAATGATAGATTTAGGGGCACCTGGGTGGCTCAGAGGTTGAGCAGCTGCCTTTGGCTCAGGTCATGATCCCAGGGGCCTGGATCGATCCCAGGGCCCTAGTCCCTCCAAGGGAGCCTGCTTCTCCCTCTGCCTATGTCTCTGTCTCTCCCTCTCTTTCTGTGTCTCTCATGAATAAATAAATAAAATCTTTTAAAAAATAAAATAAAATAAAATAAAAATAAATGGTAGAGTTAACCTTTAACAGCCCCGCTCTAACTTTACATATTTTAGGATATAATATCATCTCTATACACATTTGTATTTAATTATTATTACAGTGAATTATCATCTCATAAATATTGATTGATATTTTCAGTTCAGTTTATAATATTATATGTTCTTAATCAGTCTAAATAATTGAAATTTATTGAAATAAAAATTTATAAACTCAATTCAAAATGTTGCCTCTGTATTCATTTTAACAATTCTTAATAATAGTTGCGATACAATTTTACCCATTCCTAAAAAGTCATCTTAAACTCAATTATAAACCTCTTATCCCATTCCCTGTCTCCTTTGTCCCAAAGTTATATAGAAATCAATGAACTTCATCTGTCTCATAAATCTTATAATAGTAGATCAAAGGACTTGGCCTAGTTGAGTCATAAACCATATTTTAGAAATGAATAAATTCCAAAATGTTGTTTCAGTCTGTTTTCTTCCATTCACAGTCAATTTTAATCACTGCCACGGGAGAATGCGGTGATGGGACACCAGCAGATTTTTGGTGTTATTGCTTTTAACAGGATCTACCACAGCCCTCAAGCAGTGGAGGAGAAACTGCTGGGCAGCTTCTACGTAGTGAATGACGATGTAGGGGGTACCTAGGCCCTGGCCCGTTGGCCCGACTGAGACTTTCTTACAACTGCAGTGCAGTCTGATTCACCTCCTGCTCACTGCCACTTGCTCACCCTCCTCTTTCATGGGCATTCTATCCACACTGTGATCTGAAGGCTCTACCTGTCTGCTCCTACTCTGTCCTTTATCCTTCCAGGTGTTCCCCTCACGACAGCACTTTTCCATGGCCAATCCCCCTCTCCTCTGCTACTGCAGGACTCAAACAGACTATTAAATACAATATTTTAGGGGAAAAAAAACCTAAGTCATAAAAGATGGAGCACATTCAAAGTGCTATAATCTGGAGTACTCAGAGAATACTTCAAAAGGCTCTGGATCTTGGAGGGGAGCATTCCACATGAATGAAATTTGGTAAGGGGAATTAGAAGAAAAATTCTGGGTAGTCACAGCAACAGGAAAAAGAAAAAGTAGATAAACATAAGGAAAACAACTGAAGATATATATCTCTGCTGCCAAAGATACTGACTACCATGTAGAGTAGACTACAGCTTGGCAGACAAGGTGAGCACCAGATTCAGGAGATCCAAACTTAGAAAGATGTGCACTGTATGAAATAAGTGACAGAGTCAATGATTGAGAGGCTTTTAACACATGTGAATTGAAAAAGAACAAAAATAAAGCTATGATTAATCATTTAGATAGTACATGAAGAATTTTCTTTTACTGATAAGTATATATTTATTTTAATCTGTATTTCACTGATACTTATACCTGAAAATAAGACTAAAATAGAGTCAGGGCACATGGGTGGCTCAGTGACTGAACATGTGCCTTTGTCTCAGGGCATGATCCCAGGTCCTGGGATCGAGTCCCGCATTGGGTTCCCCCTGGGGAGCCTGCTTCTCCCTCTGCTTATGTCTCTGCCTCTCTCTGTGTGTCCCTCATGAATAAATAAATAAAACCTTAAAAAATGCTAAAATAAGAGTCTTTAAAAGGTAAATCAAGTAAAGAAATGTACCAGTAGTACAATAAAAAATATAATGGTGGGAGGCACATTAATCAGGATTGGCAAACATCTCAAAAGCAATAACAAAAATCACTTCTCAGATTAATAAGTAACATGGTAAAGCTGAAATTTATAGTTAAGAATTTTTGTCCGAAGTTTGTAAAGCAAGTTTGTGGTATGCGTGACATGAGTGAAGAGGAAATTGAGAGTGTGGACAAAGGTAGTGGGAATCAGTGGGAAGTATATGACATAATCTATATGAAAACACTTTAAAAAAAAAAAAGTCAAGGAGAGTGAGCTGTGCCCCAAATACCAAATTTTTAAAATGGTAGCTAGAACACTAATGCCGTTGAGAGAATATGTTTAGCATACTGAAACAGAAGAGTTATTTGACATATTTAGCATATGTTTGTGCTTGTGGTGCTGTTGAATCCAACAAATACTTAGTTTCCTATAATTATTAGACTCCCTTCCAATTCCATGCTAAAATTCAGTGAAAATAGAGCAACATATAGAAACAATTTGGCAAAATACTTATTTATTATAGCTATATTTAATATTTATTATTTTAAAATATTGCAAAAATCTAGGTAGGCAGAAAAAAAGTCAGCTAGAAGAAAAAGAGCCTTAAAAGGGTGGCTTCAGGGTTTCCTGCCCCTAAGGAGTGAAACTCACATTTCCTAAATTGTGATTTTGGAGAGGTAGAAAGAACTGGTCACTGGAAGACCTGATTTGCTCATTTATTTATGTGTGATCTTTATTAAGACATTTGACGTCCCTAAGCCTCAGTTTTCTCATCTATACAAATAATATACAATGATGATTAAAGTTCTCTATCTTGTAACATTGTTGATAAGTAAAATAGATAATAAATCAAAATGATTGGCATAATTCTTGGTACACATCTGATAGTTATCATTGCATCACAAAAAGAGTTTTGACTTGATAACATTTATGCCAAACCCAGATGCTTTTCATATCAGTGGAATAACATTTTGAGTTTCAAGAGTTTGCAAAGCATGTCATTCATCTATACTTCTTGAAAAATAAAATATGAAGAAGAATTTCATTTAGGTAAAAGAATAATTAAAATTAAGAGTATAAAAATAGAAAAATCATGTAATAGAAGAACTGGTCAGGAGCAGTTCTGAAGCCAGTTAGCCTAATATTAACTATACACTACTAGGTATGACTGCAATTGTCAAATGAAATTTATATGTCAAAATTATTCCTAAAAAAGAAGACCTAAAATATAAAAATAACAATTTAATAACAGTAGTAAGTACTAAAACCCCAGATTATATTTACAAATATTTAACAATGATGAAGAGAGATACTAGCATAAATTTTTCATATTTCCTGGTAAAAAATTAAAAGATTCTATTTAAACTTTAATATTAATAATTGGAAAAATATAAGCATAAATTACATGCACACAAATACACAAAACATATATATACATATTAATTATATCAAAGGTAATCAAAATTCAAAAAGCAAGACATTTCAAGGAAAATTATAGATGTTATGAAGGGAAATGTTCATGCTATCACTATTCCCACTCATTTTATACTATTTCTGCTAAATGATTTGTTGCACATTGCAAACAAGACCTACAAAAAAGTTTCCTTAATAAATAGGTGTTTGTATCTAAATAGTCCACATTATGACTGGGGAAAGTTACAGACATGGTTGCAAGTACAAGGCACAACCCTTGTACTTCTTCTTACCCATCCCCATTCCCTCAAATCCCTGCCTATTTTATGTCATCATCCCTTCTGTTATGCAGAAACGTACCCAAATTCAAATGTGAAGTCATTATACAGACGTGGATTTAAAACTTACTCAGAATATCAGCTACTAACAAAAAGGAAACTGCTCCTCCATCTGACTCAAATGTAGTTGCTAAAAGAATGTGTTAAAAACAAGCAAACAAATCTGAAATGGAGTCACTTATGCTAAGCCCTCCATCACCACGCTGACACTTAATTACAGCGTCAGCCCAGATATGGAATCACAAACCAGTCAGTCAGGAATCATTAGATCAGCACTGGTTAGGTAAGCTGCCTGACAGACCTTGCCAACCACTGAAGGAACTCACCCAGCAACAAATCATCCTCTTTTTAGTATACTATAATTTTCTTTTTCCTGCTCCCTTCAGCCTATAAGTGTGTAAAAGTATATTTTTGCTCAAGTAAACTTTAAAAAATTTCAATACACCTCCTTATCTTTTAGCATGTGACATATCTTAAAAATCCACACCACTGAAAAGCCAATTCTGCTAGGATTATGATAGAAGCATAAAAAAACATAAGGGCTAGATCTCTCCATATTCTATATCTCATCCTCATTAGAACTCAGCAAATTCAGAATCTCTAAGCAAAATAGAAGAATGTGATTATTACAAAAAGAGCTAATAAACTCTGTTAAGGAACTATATGGTGAAAACGTCTATTTGTACGTTTAAATCTAGATATCAATTTTAGCTGTAAGTTTGGATAATGACTAGGTATTATTATAATCTTTCAGTTTGTCTGTTATAAAATAAAACATTTTATAATATTTGCTTATATTTTTTGGATCAACATATTTTCTAGGTAGCCTTTAATGTTACTTTATCTCATATTTCAAATGAAACTTCTGAAACTATTTTAAAAAATAATTCCAGCTCTATATTGTGTTTCAAGAAAATCCATCCAATTTTCAGGCTGACATTTTTTGTAGATAGTGATTGATGTTAAAGACAATCTCACTTGCTAAAAATTCACTTGGAATTTTTAAAAATAAATGGTTGTCAGGTAACAGTATTTTCCACAAATTCTGAATGGAGTGAGTAGTTTATGTTCATTAAGAAAGATATGGGTTATTTCCTTTTAAATAAAGAAAAAATTTAGACATATCTTCAGTTATGTGAGTTATAGGCTCTGAAAACAAAGGCATCTTGTGGGTATTTAATGAAAATTTCAATAACGGAACTTCAAATAAGCAAAAAAAAAATGTCACTTTGCTGAACCTCCATAGCACTTGGTGGAATTTTAGTTAACAGAATAATGATTAAGTATATTTTTTCCTTAGAAACTCTACCCTTCTTCTGTCTCAGCTTTCAACAACTGTATTTTCTTCCATTCCATCTTTTCATTTTGTTCCCACTCCTTTTGAATTAATTAATTAATTTTAAAAGATTTTATTTATTTATTCATGAGAGACACACAGAGAAAGAGAGAGAGAGAGGCGGAGAATAGGCAGAGGGAGAAGGAGGCTCCATGCAGGGAGCCCGACATGGGACTCGATCCCAGAACTCCAGGATCATATCCTGGGCTGAAGGCAGGCACTCAACTGCTGAGCCACCCAGGTGTCCCTCCTTATGAATTTAAAAACACTATACTAAATATTTAACTTTAGATAACCAGTATTTCCAAAAGAAGATGAAAAGAAAAATTCTAAGGATGTAATGATAGTCAACAAATATTTGGAGTTTGATTATGCAGAGATGTACGGTAAGCCTAATGCTTTGATGAGCAAGAGAAGCAATTGGTCTCCTTCCCCACCTCTGTAAAAACGGTCTACTTGAAGTTTCAAGGTTGAGTGGAACAAAGGCCAAATGGAAGGTGAGGTACAGAAAGCCAAATATGGGAATTTCAGATCTTATTTCTGTAAAGACTAAAATGTAAATATTGCCAAGATAGAAAGTCATCACCCCTTGAAATGTTTGTTCTTATTCCTTAGTGATAATCCCTGCATAGATAACAAGATTCTTTTTTTTTTAATTTTTTAAATTTATTTATGATAGGCACACAGTGAGAGAGAGAGAGGCAGAGACACAGGCAGAGGGAGAAGCAGGCTCCATGCACCGGGAGCCCGACGTGGGATTCGATCCCGGGTCTCCAGGATCGTGCCCTGGGCCAAAGGCAGGCGCCAAACCGCTGCGCCACCCAGGGATCCCAGATAACAAGATTCTTATATTTTCTTTATAATGTTTTTCTCTATGATTATTCCTTTATATTGCTTAACTCAATAACCTGAGCAAAAAATTAATTCTCTTATCACATATTGCCACAATGATAAAAAATTTGAAATCTGAAATAATGTTTTTAATTGTTTTTATATAGGGGAAGCAGGGTATTTAAGAATTGAACAAAATGAAAATATAAACCTGAGCTTGCAAATAATTGCTAAATAATTTGGATAGTCATCATCACAGCTCAAGGTAAAAAACAAAAATAATATGTTAACTTGATTAGCATTATTTCACATTATGTATAGACAATTGTACTATCAGTAAGTTTTTATTAGCCAGAAAGTGAAAGTATCTCTAAAACATGGAGATGAGTATATTAACCTAGAAACTAGATAAGTCTTCATTAGAAACAACGGATGCATTGTACAGAAAGAAAATATGCTTATTAAAGAAATATGTCACAAGATCTTGGAGATACAATTGCAAATTAACGTATAGTTTTGATACAGTAGTACATAGCAGGATACGGTTTTTCTTGTTTTCATCACTTAGAATTTGAAGTGTAGAAACTACTTCTGAAATTGTTGTGTGGGAATCACCTGGGACTAAAGACAAAAGTTTCAAGATAGGGGCTTTAGGAGAAATACTTTGAAGTGACAGATGATAAATGGAAGTTCTGGATATAAAATCTTGAAATACGTGTTTCCTAAGAACAGCAGGGACTTACAAACAGAACCTGTAAAAAATACCGCTATTAAATCTATTAAACCCTTGCTCATTTATACATGGATATGTAGCTATATATTTTTCAAATTTAACCTGTATATGCCTTACTACTGAAAAAATAAGGTCAACATGTGTGGTAGTTTTTAGGTTTCAATGAAAGTATTCCTTGTATAAAGAAACATCCTTAGAGAACAGCCTGTCCTCAGAGACTTGAGCTATGAAGTGGTTTCTGTTTGTTTGTTTTTTTTTTTTTTTGGGGGGGGGTTACTATGCACTCAGATGAGCACATTCACTTGGAAATATTTAAATGATATAAATTCATTAACTCTAGAGGTTGATAATTTCATGGAAAGACATTCAATTTTTGAATATATTGGAGAAATTCAGTAGAGACTTTCAGTGGTAGTATTTTTGTTTTGACTTTGTTGAGGGTGATTGGGAGTGTCTGTCTGTGTACATATCATTAAATGGTTTTTCATGAATAAGCTTTATGAGTCTGTGAAAAGCACTTAAATGAGAGTCAGATTTTGTAACACTGTAGAAAGAAATATATGTCATCAATCATTCTAAAACTTATACTTCACCAGAATCTTGTCTTAGAATAGAACCACATACAATCATTCATTTTCCTTCTCTATTCATATAATTACTTTTTTTTTTTTATTGAGTGGATTCAAATTCAGTGCATTGATCTGAAATGAATACCAACTGCCTACAGATCCAGTTATATTTAAAAGTCAACTAAAGTGAGGCTACTAGACTGGAAAAAAATAGACCACTTCCATACTTCTGCTGCAGCCATATTAAACTAGACAACAAACATTACTCCTATTATAAGTAGCAATTATATTAAAGCAATTATAAGTCCAAAGTCCTATATTTTTAAGTATCTTCTTGGTGAGGGGATGTTAATCTGTGGGTGCTCAAGAAATGTATATTCTTTTAAAAATCTCATAATGATAATATCACAAGGAACCTCAGGAGTCATCTGATTTAGAATCAGACAATGTGCTAACAAAGCAAGACAGTGACAGGCCTTTCTGAACCCCCTTTAGAATTCCTGCATCCCAACATCTTCTAAACCTCGAAAGAGCACGTCGGTTTAATCATTAGTTAAGATTACACATATCCTTCATTCATTTACTTATGCATGCAAGATGCAATAATTGATTACCAGTCATATGTAAATATTGAGTACTTGACATATGTAAAACATTCTGGTAAGTGTTCAGACAGGACAATGAATTAAGGGCTCAGTGAGTTAAACCTCACTGACCCAAATGTATGGTAATAACATGTCAACTGAAATCCATATTAATTTAATATTAATCTTCTTGAATCATAGATCTGATAGTTTAATTTTCCTATTAAAAAACTCCTAATGATCACTTCTACAACCCTTGCCACAAGCAATTACTGAGAGAATAAAGTCTAATTTTTATTTCATGATTTCATGTCCAGCATCTATTCCCATCTTACTCTGTTTATTTTCCATTAGATCTCTTCACCTTACCATTGGTATTACCCACATTGAACAGCTTACTTGGTTAACTGGTTTTGGAGTCTTACAGGATTGGTTTAAACTATTCTACTTTATTGTAGTCAGTGATTCTTGGACAACTTACTTTGCCTCATCTGATAAAATTGTATGGTACATAACTCATAAGACTGTTGCAAGATCAAATAAGGAGACACATAACGAAGAGTGGCTAGTACAGGACAGATGCACTGTATATCACGATGCTGGACGTGGTATTTATGATGGCTAAGTGTGCAGTTTTAAGTGTGAATTGAACCCATCCAACTGGGGTTCAAACTTTGCCTCTGCCACTTACTAGCTACGTGTACTTGCATAAATTATCTACTATCTTTAAAGTGGGAAAATTACAGTACTTATCTCAAAGATTTGTTGAGAGCATTAAGTGAAACAAAGAAAAAATAAAAATGTCTGGCACACAGCACTCAAAAAATACCATTTAAAACGTAAATTGTACATATTGTACATAATCATTATGATTATAATTTTATATTTTCATTTTCCTCCTAATGTACATTACATACTCACGTCTTCAACGCTTTTCTTCAGATAGTTCCTTTGCTTAGAATATACTGACCTTCTTTCACTATCTTATTCATAGCTCAAGGTTGTGAGCCTCTGTGAGCCCCTCAGCTAGGTATGAGTTATCTTTTCTAACCTCCTAAAGTACTTTATCCACAGGACCTTTCTTATGACATGTTTCAGTTCTTATTTTGTTGCATAGAAATTTTCAATATTACTTATGGGATATTTCAGACATCCTGAAAGCTATAAAGAATAACAAAATGAACACCTCTGTTCCCACTGCCCAACTAAAGAAATATAACTTCTGTCCATCAAGAGACACTATAACAACAGAGAACAATGGAAAAGACAAACCACAGACGGGGAGGAAATATTTGCAACTCTCGCAGTCATCTGAAGCTGCTATATATCCCTCCTGACTAGTGCTGCCATATAAAATACAGGATACCCAGTTAAATTTGAATTTCAGATAAACAACACATAATTTTTTAGTGTAACTATGTAACAAACACTGAAGTCTGCGAGGTAACCTCTCTCATAAATTTGTCACTCATCATTTCTCTGAATTTCTTTACACTTTTACTATGTGTATCTTTAACCACAACAAGGTATTTTCACGTGTTTGAGATGATAAATGGTATAGACTATATGTATTTTCTGCACCTGGCTCTATTTCTTCCTCAGAATTTTTTGTGAGATTATGTCATGTTTGTAGATACTTCTGTTGTTTCTATTGTGTGCCTTTATAAATAGTGCTAGGATGGAGGCTTTGTGTGTATATTAGCAAAAGTTTTCCTATAAATTATCCTGAATTTTTCCATTCACCCACTCAAAGTCCCCACTCTGCTGTGTGCCCTGGTAGTCTGACATTTAGTGACTTCACCAAGAGGCTCCCTGGCTCTGACTTGTGGCTGGTGAGGTCAAGGAAAGGCAGTCATAGGTTGTCAGACAACAGTAGGAAACAAGTCTGAGTTATTCATACCTCAAGCTCCTTCCCATCTGAGTCACTTCATTTGGCTGCCTTTTTGGTTCTTCCCTGAGAATCACAGCTCCTGTTGGACAACCTTCTTTTGCAACCATCCCACTTTTTCAGTTCCGGTAAACCCTCTGCATCTTCTACCCCAGAGCTAGTAGTGACTTCCTGCTGAAATCGGTCCTGGGATACTATAATTCTTTGTTGATTTCTCTAAAGCTGGCTCAAAATTTTGTAAAGGATCTCTTTATGAATTCCCCTTAATTATTCAGTTTGGAGGTGTTGCCTATTTTCTGCTAGAACACTAATTAATGCAGGCATGAGCCTAGGAATGGCATTCCTTTTTGAAATATGCATGCCCTCAATTTATCTAGATAATACCAAACTGCTCTCCATAGAGAATCCCTTTATATCTCTACCACAAGTATATATGAGTTCCCATAACATTACATTCTAATACTGGTATTAGCAGATTTTAAAAAATTTTGTAGAACTTATCTTTATCTTGTGGTTTCAAATTATCTTTCTCTGATGATCATTGAGTTAGAGTAACTTTTTTCATGTTTTTTTTTTTAATGGCAATTCAGTTTCCACTCATTACCTTGATCATATTTTTACCTCGTTTTCTAATGTTGGTTTGGAATTCTTTTTTTTTTTTCAAGATTTTATTTATTTATTCATGAGAGACAGAGAGAGAGAGAGAGAGAGGCAGAGACACAGGCAGAGGGAGAAGCAGGCTCCCCATTGTAGGACTCAATTCCGGGACTCCAGGATCACACCCTGAGCTGAAGGCAGGTGCTAAACTGCTGGGCCACCCAAGGATCTCCCTTATTCATTGTTTTTGACAGTCCTTTACACATTCCAGGTCTTATTACTATGTCAGTAAAATCCATTGAAAATATTTTCTTATATTCTGAGACCTATATTTTCACTGTAATATAATGATACCTTTTGATGCCCCAAATTTTTACATATTGATGTAGGCAAATTATTAAGGCTTTTCCTTCATGGTTTATACTTTTTGTTGTAGTTAGATACTTATACATATGGTTTACCTCCCATAAAAGACTATAAATTCTGTGTGGGCAGAATAAATATATCAATATCTGATTCAATTTTATGTGCCTCAAAGCACCTGCCTTTGTGCTTTGCACAGAGAATGCATAAAGTGTAGGAAAATATTGTTCAAAGAATGAGTGAAAATTAGTTCACCCCTCAACCACATCTCCCCAGTTCTCAGTAAAATAATTAATACCAGGATTCTATTTAGAATAATTTCCAAAAATGTAGTAAGTTCTTTAGTATTCTGAAATACCCCCAAAGATAATAAGGAAACAAAGGAAAGAATATATTAATGGAAAAAATACTTCTTCCTCTCCTATTCTTTTAAGATTCATTTATTTTTTTTTATGAGAGAGAGAGAGAGAGAGCGCATGAAAGGCAGAGGGAGACAGGAAAGCTCAAGCAGATTCCACAGCGTGTGGACCCTGACATGGGGCTCTATCCCAGGACCCTGAGATCATGACCTGAGCCGAAACCAAGAGTCAGATGCTCAATCAACTACACCACCCAGGCACCCCTCCTCGTTTACTATTTTTAATGGCAATTAGTGTGTTCACTCTGGAAGACACTTTTGAAGATGTTCTTTGATTTGGAATACAAATCTGTGTATAATACTCCTTAGTATACTTGAAGAGAGGATTGTTTTAAATATAAATAAATGTATGCATATGTTTTCACAATATATTCTGTTGTTCTTTTTTTTTTTTTTTTAACTTTACCTTGCAAAATAACTTTAGTCATACAGGGTCAGGAAATCTGGGCTTGGTTTAAACAATGAGACAGCTCATGTGTCTTTGTGAATGAATAGCAATCATATGGCATAGACCTGGCATTTCCCCAATCTAGCTGAATATCAGTATTTGGAAATTTGATAAACAAGGCCCAGACCCAGAAATGACATATCAGCAAATAGTTAGGATGTGTGCTGGGCACGTGTGTGTGACATTCCCCAGCTTATTCTCATACTCACTCATGTCAAGGAATAGTTTTACTAGGACTCAAATACCTGCCTACTCAAGAGATCTCATTCACAGTTGAGGCATAATAACTGACCTGACAAGTTAAAAATATCCTCAGGTAGGTGCTTTGTCTTCCTTCCACTTGATAGACACATTCCATGTTCTCTTCCTATGATTCCTATGATGCTAGCTCTCAGAGGACATCAAGAATCAATGCCTCCAGCTCTTGCCCTTCACAGATTATCTGCCACTCAATTTTAACTTTGGAATTAATCAATGATATGGCATTGATTGGCAGGAGGGAGACATACCATGGAGAGTATTTTGAAGAAAGCATTTGTGAAATTGTGGCATGATTAAAGAGATAATCTATTAGTATTTCATCAATGTGGATAATCCCTCGTACACAACCACAAAGTAAGCATGATTATAACATTCACTTTAACAAGTTTTCCTTGAGGCAAAACATCTTTTAAAAAGATAAATTACAGTAGCCCGATGACGATAGCCTGTGACCTCTGCCTTCTAGCATAGGGAACATTCTCTACGAGTATTTCAATCTCAAGGCTGACTCACTGAACAGCTTGAAAATTTTTCACTCATGAGGTGCAGGGTTATAGCTCCTTCAGAGAGGCAAGTCATTTATTTGACACTTCAGGGGTGAATTAGCAATTGAGCTAAGTAGCTTTTTAATTGTGGGCAGAATTTCTTCTTTTAGCGTTACTCTGATCAACAAAACCACTTGCGCACATTCTAGCATTGGCATGCTGACTTTGTTCAGAAGGCAGTCCTGGTGCATTAGAGGAGGCAGCTGGGTGGCACAGTAAATGTGTCATTTGCTATTTAACATCTCTGTGACCTGGATTTAAATTCACAGTGGCACAAAATGCAACCTCAGTTCTCTCAGAAGGCTATTAAGTCATTCGCAGTAAGCCTTGGCGAGAATCTAAAACACTAAAGGGTTCTTTGCAGTGCAACACCCACTCTTGTTTGCAAAGATGGCAAAGTGGTTTATTTCTCTTAAAGGGATTGTTTAAAGGGGAAAAGACGGGCTTGACTAATCAACTGATAAGAATACATATTGTTGTTTATACTTTTAAAAATCTACTGTGTTTTAGCCAGGATCTCAGGAGAACTATAACTGTCCTGTGGGTGATTTTTAATCAAGCTGCTTTTCAAGAACATGAGGGTTTTTTTGTTTTTGGTTTTTTTTTTTTTTTTTTTTTTTTTGGTCTGAGGGGGTAAAATCAGAATAAAGTGAAAAGCTTTAAAATAGATGTGTTTTCTTCACTAAAAGCATCATTATCGACATTCTGCTATATAATATTGTCCATTCTGTTATATCTGAATGGCAGGATGAATTGCAGCTGTGCTTTTATAAATTCAGACTGGAGTAAAACACTGCTTTTCATTAAATTAAGTCTAAAGGTATTTTTGTTTAAATATTCCATTTTATTACTCCCTCCATACAGGGAAAATGATGCATTTTTTTTATTTTTCTTGAATCAAAAATTTAATGTCTCTTATCTGGATTCTCTGCTCTTCCAACAGCCCATTCAAATTTATTCCAATTTACAACAGCAATGGACCAATAAGTAAATTAATCAGGCTTGCCACCTAACTTTAACAGCCAAGCCCTCAAGCACAATTTTTCTGGTACTATGTTCCCCTGCCTGGTCTTCCTAGGAAAGCAGCCTCATTTGAACCTGGCAAGAAACATCATTTACTGAAAACAGAGCTCCTGTTTACTATAGCAGACAAGGTGCTAATTGTTTCTAATGACCTCAAATAAGCTTTGTTATTCATTAAGTATGCCATTCAGAAGGGTAGCAACCTTTTCTTTTTGCCTTACAAGCATATCAAGACAGAAGCACCCAATGCAAGGACTTTCATTCATTGATAGAATGCACTCACATACTAATATTATCACATACTCATTAAAGTATGGGATATGCCACAACTACCATCATCATTTGTTGTTTACATTGTTGAGGGTCTACTATGCATACTTAACATATCAATCTGGTCATTTTCAAACTTTTATACACAAGATAATTACTTGAGGATCTTTAAAAGATATAGCTATGTATGTATATATTTAAAAACAAATACATATATGTAGATTGCTGTGCTACACAGAATTTAATTGAATCAAAATATCTAAAACAGTGACTTTCAAAAAAATATAATGCGAAACACATAGGTAATTTAAATATTCTGAAAGCCACGTTAATAAAGTAAAATAAAGAAACAAATGAAATGTTTTTTAAATTCAAGCCAATATATTCAATGGATTAGTATCCTCACAACACACATCAATATTTAAATGTTACTGATGAAACATTACATATTTTTTTTACTAAGTCTTTGAAATCTGGTGAGCATTTCACAGCTACTGAATATCACCAATAAGACTAAGCATAGGCCAAGTGCTCGATATATCCATGTGACCAGTAGACACTACTGCATTGCACAGCACAGCACTAAAGAGTAGATCTCCGGAATCTACATTGTAAGTAAGTAAACAAATTACTTCTAAAGCAGATAGTCATTGACTACTCTCTGAGAGAGAATAAAGATGTGAAGAAACAGAATTTTCTCCCAAGAAGTTCATGTTCCAGTGGAGTCTTATGTATGTAGACACATGCACAAATAAGTATAACACAAGCTGAAAGAGACAAATGCAGTGGGGTTCATAGAAATGTGTTGTGGGATTTTACAGGAGAGAGAAATTGAGCTATGGGAATTTAAAAAAAAAATGCTTAATGGAAGAGATAGCATGTAATTTGGTTATGGTGAAGACACTGGGAATTGGTGGGCATAAACTGACTTGTGTAAAGTCCTGTAGCTAATTGGTAGTAAAATCGAGTCTATCCCAATTCGTCGGAAGCTTCATGCCCCAAGCCACCAATGGAGACACCTACTGATAATCAGATTCCATGACAGAAAACAGTTTTCCATTCCATTTTATTCCTTTGTTATGCCTACATACTTCATTTCCAAACTCAAATGTTTTAATTCTCAGGAAAGCTGTTCTTAAGATGATATTTAATCATTAATTTGCACAGTGTAATTACTGGTGTTTCTCAGTATTTCTGAGCATAGAAGGTTTCTTCCAAGTTACTTGTTTCTAACCTGCTCATCGCTTGCATCTTCTAAAAATGCTTTCAAATGCTTCTTAAATTTTAAAACACCAGAAATGTTCAATCCTCAAGCTCTCTCCCTATTTATTTGATAAAATTATAATATTATTAGGTGGAATTATAATATTATATTACACTTTAATTTCCACGGTGTGGATGTAGAAAAAATTTTAAATACTATCTTTCTATACATTAAGTAAAACAAGCTGAAGACACTTTATAATAATCTAAAGATCATATATAGATCACATAAAACTTATTAGGACTCAAAACCATTTAAGGGACACCACTTAAAAACTATATTATTTAATTAATAGTTAAATTGAGGAGCTCTTTCAATAATAACTCGAATCAGTTCAGCTTTTTATTATTAAGTTTAAGCTCAAATTCCCAATTAAAAGCTGTTCATGAAGTGAAAATATGATTAACTATAAATACTAAAGCAGCATAATTTAAATTCTTAATTTAGTTAGTTCATGATGTATAGCAAAATGAAGCATTTTAAGTAATTATTTATAAAATTACTTGGAGATAATTATGAGCCAACTAAGAGGTAATGTGGTCAAATTAAATTTAAATGAATATCCTAAACTTGTAATTCTTTTTTTCAATGAGTCATTAGAACAAAGAATTTCTGTGTAAATATGAACTCTTTGCTCATTGTGTTGGTTCCTGCTCTATGACACTCTGTTTAAATGTACCAAAAAAAGGCCATTCTTTAACAAGCAGTCTTTTCTCTTTTTCTTCCATTTGACTGTTGGAAGACAGGGGACAGGACTAACGGCTGACTAGTAGATTCTAAACTCTGAATATACATAACAGTGTTTATTCATTTTAAAATAACTAATAAGATGTAGTTTTTCCAAAGCAAATTTATTTTCAGTATATCTTACAGGCTTTTGAAGTCTTCAATTGACCTAGGCTGATAGCTCAATTGAACATATTTTAAATTAAAACATATAATAGCTTCCTACAAAAGGAGGAAAGTGAGATGCATACCATCCAGTATTTGTTTTTTGTTTTTGTTTTTGAGTTTTCCCTTAATCTGAGCATGACATCTTCTCTCCGTTGTATGGGGGGCAGTAGTGGAAACTGGTGAGGAGAAGACTGAGAAAAAATGAAAATTATCCAGTTATTTCTAGTTTATCTTCATGAGATTTGAAATAGTGTGATTTCCAAGAATATAAGAAATATCAATATTTTTAGACTGTAACATTTATTTTTTAAAAGTCTGATATTTGGTTGCTTTGTCTTATCTGCCTTAAAAACTCAATTTATATATATATTTATATATATATATATATATAACTTTATTTAACAAATAAAGTTATCAATAAATGTCCCCTTAAAAGTTAGTTAATTTGGTCAAAGTCACAATATGTTACATGAAAGTAAAGCAAATAATTATATTTATATGTCTAGACTCAGCTTCATTATCGTGTTTACAACTGGAAAGACTGTATTTTAACATGTAGTAGCTTTCAAGATACTTTAAATTAGATTTCTCAATAGAGATGATTCATATTTCCTTTGATATTTCAAAGATCTTTAGTAGAGAATGGTTAACTTCCTTAGAAGCAGGTAACAAGTTATTTCATTGAATCATATGAAATTGCTGGTACACAACTTTCAACCTACAAAAATGACAATTTTACATGGTTCAGAATAATAGTTTTCTGTACAGAAAAGCATAGTTCATTTGTTGAGTACAATTTACAATTCACTCTGAAGTAATAAGGATATCCATCTTCCTTCACTATTCATCAGTCCTTCTCATAGATGATAGCATTATCTAATAATCATAGGGCCAAATCATAGGGCCAAGAAAGCCCATGTGGGGAAAAAATAAGTTAAAGTTTCATTTCAGCACAGATATCTTCTATTTGGAATGTAAAAGATGTAACACATTCCTCCTGATGGTTAGAAATATAAGTTTGTTTTTGTTAATTCAAGTTTTCCCACCCTAGTTTCATAATTAGTTAGAAAATTAATGATGTTGTCCATTCAGGTATATCCACATCACACTGAAGATGTTTTAGAATTAGATTGTGGAAGTATTCATCTTTAGTAAACAATGATGAAGTTGTATCAGGTATCAGAGGATGGTCCATAGCAGAATTGTAAGAGTGAACACAAGTGCCTAAATTGTGTTTTTCCTGATACCAAATAAAGATTAAGTACTCAAAAGTGTAACTGAGAAGTCCAAAAATTATCTTTCAAGAGACCTGATTATATCAAAAAAGGCTAAGATTAACTACAAAAGTATCTAATAATTTATCACCATACAATACTGAACTATAAGCTAAAAAAATAGGTTAAGATGATTTTTTATGTGTTATTTGGGATTAAGGATGACATAGCCTTATGTATTTCTATTATCTATCCCTCCCTCTTTCCTGTAAAATGATAGCTGAAGAGAATATGATACATTTTCCTTCACAATTTTTTAGAGGCCATTATTCATTCATTTTTCATATTCCTTTCATGATCTAGAATAGCATCCTATAAGTCATGCTCTTCCAGCAAGTCATTGTGGAGCAGAAACAAAAATGAATATATTTTTGATGTAAAATATGTTTTGTAATCATTGAAAATTATGTTAAGCTAAAGTGACCTTGGATTATGTAGGATTTTTTTCTACCTAAAAACAGATGATAGGCTAAAGAAATGGGATAATATTTATACATTTATCAAAGGACTATTTAGTATTTTCCAAATATTAGGTATGTAGAATATAATTTTAGATAGACTACTTTCCCCCTATTTGAACTCTATCTTATCATGGATGATATGGATGTAGGCAATATATTCTCTTCTTTCTACATCTTTATGGAGGTGTGATTAAACCCAAATACATCAATTACAAGTGTATGTTTTAATATTGCTTGAGAATACTCAACCAACTATTTGGGGGTACTCTTGATTACTTATAATAAGACAAGATGTCAGATTAAGTAAGAACACTCTACTTCTTTTTTGTTTTGTTTTAGAAAGTACAAAGCTTTGACCACCTTGCAGATGATATTAATTACTGAGACCAATTTTATGTTATGAGCTTAATGTTGGAATATTTAGGTGCTAAGCTATTGAGTAGAGAGAAATGAATATACTGTTTAATCACTCAGAGTAATTTTACCAAGTAACCTAAGACTGGGTTTAAATCAATACTTACATGTATTTCCTACCCACCAAGTTTCAACTATTTTTTCATATCAGTATACTTAACATATTGTATTAAGGTAAAGAAGGATAATAGTGGATAAGTGGAATGAGACCTTTATTTATTATTTCATTTGGTGACTGTTTTAGCAGCTGTAGCATACAACATGAAATAAAACATGATTACATAATCTTTCCTTCATGGAATTTACAATCTACTAGAAACAGCAAGAAAAACAACATATAATATGCCAGGAAGTGTTAAATGCTATGAAGAAAATCAGGGTGAGTAATGGGGTAGGGGGTTGTGCTCTATTTTTAGAGTGATCAGTGGTCTTATGGTGAGGAACACCTGGAACAAAGGGCTAAAGTAACTGGAGCAGAGAGCTTCAGTGGGGTTTACAGGTGATGAGGTAGTACAAGGAGCAGGGGCCAACTCCTGTAGCATCCAGTAGGCCAGGGCAGATTTCAATTTAATTTGAAGTGAAATGGAAAATAATCAACATTAGAATTTAGGGGGTTTTATTGATGATGCATTTCGTCATGAGGTGGTCTCTAAAAGGAATTCTAGTCATCTATATAGCTTTCTTTATCTACCTGCCCCTGACTGACTTGGTAACCTACCCTAGGAGGCCTCTGGTACCCTTTTTGTCCTACCAGTAAGATTCAGAAATGGTCTTCCACAGAGAAGGTCAAAGGTCTTAGAGACCTTTGTGACCCCTCCACATTTTTGTAACACTGTCAGACAGCAGCACCCCATAGATCATACAGTGAAAGAGCCATTTCTTTCTAAAACTCTTGGACTCAATCAGTTTCTATGTCCCCCCAGGTCTTTAGTACATAGAAAGCAGAGAGAAATTATTTGTATTTCAGTCATCAGTCAGAAGAGTGTTAGCCTCCATATTCTTGCAAAATCAGTTTCTGTAAGGTAGGCAAGTCCCACTTACATCCATAATGTCCCATGCACAATTGTTCCAATTCCACCTATTACATTGGTCTGGTCCTGCTCCTGCAGGATGACTGCCTTGTTTCCAATTCCCACTCGCTCCTTAACATAAGAAACTGCTTAGAATTGACCCCAAATTGCTCCACATGAATTTCATTTTTTCACATCTGTTTTAGCACTCCTGTTTCTTCCCTTACTGCTTCTTATTTTCTCTACATTCTAGGTACTCAAATAGATGGTTGCACACAAAAGGATATGATTAACTCTCTAGACAGACAGTTAAGCAAATTCTTCAAGTTCAAGGTGTTAATTACTATTGGTCAACTCGGTAAATCATAAGTGCTTTATTAAAAATGGAGATACCTTCTAATGTCATAATAACATGGATTAATAGAAGTATCTGAAATAAAAATATCTATGGTAATGTAAAATTTCATCATCTCTTTAAGAAAAAGTTCCACTTATTTCATTTTATTTATTTTTAGATATGGTATTTTTTATTTAAATTCAACTAGCCAACGTATCGTAAGTATATCGTTAATTTCACATGTAGAGTTCAGTAACTCTTCAGTTGTGGATAACACCCAATGCTCATCACATCACATGCCCTTCTTACTGCCCATCACCCAATTACCCCTTCCCTCCATCCCCCTCCCCTCCAGCAACCATCAGTTTGTTTCCTATAGTCAAGAATCTCATGGTTTTTCTCCCTCTCTGATGACTTCCCATTCAGTTTCCCCTTCCTTCCTCTGCTCTGTTTCTTATATTCCACATATGAGTGAAACCATACAATAACTGTCTTTCTCTGATTGACTTACTTCACTCAGATACCCTCCAGTTCCATTCACTTTAGGAATATTCTTAAGATTCACTGAATGAAATATAGAATATGAGAGTAATATTTAAAACAAAAATCTCAACATATTTCTTATTCAAGTGCTAGATCCTTCTTCATTTTAATCTAATAAAATATATGGGTATCTCCATATATATCTTTTGAGAAATAGAATTTATTTATTTAATTTTTTGAGAAATAGAATTTAGATGATTATAGAAAAGATAACATAAGAACTATTAAAATTATCCATGTTGAATGAGAGATATTTAAACTACTGATAGGAGATGAAGACCCCCATAAAGTTATGTAAATAGTGAGTCTGAGCTTATTTAAAAATTCGTTGTGAGGGTACCTGGGTGGATCAGTCGGTTAGGTATCTGTCTTCCACTGGAGTCATGATCCCAGAGTCCTGGGATTGAGCCCACAGTAGGGCTCCCTCCTCAGTGGGGAGTCTGCTTCTCCTTCTCACCCCCTGCTCAATCTCTCACTTCTTCACTTTCCCTCAAATAAAATAAATAAAAATAAAAAATAATACAGTGTCAGCTGAGTTTCTATAGTGATTTATAACACTTCTTAAGACAGAAGTATATACATTATTTATTTATTTATTATAAACTGATTTGCTACATTTAGAAATGGTATTTATTATAAGCTTCTTAACGTACACCAGTGAGTTTACATCCCTTTAATTATGGTTGTTTGGAAACAAGAGTTAAGAAATAAATTATACTAGGTCCCACATCCAATATTTTAAGTTGCCATGAATTTTTTAATGTGGAGGATTTTATCATACTGTGTGTTTATTTTACCTTAGCCTCAAAACTTAAAAGTACTAAAACAGAACAAAAATGAATTTTACTCTCTAATTTAACAAATCTAGTCGCTTACCCTGCCAGTCAGTGAATTATAATGCATCAGGCATAAATCAATGAGGAACTACTTAAACTTACACCTTGTCATCAGAGCTACAAATTCGGGCAGCAGGCCACATAATCCAGTGCTAAATGTGCAGCATTATTCTATTCCAGTAACATATTAACAAAATGTACAACTGTTTTGACTTGGTAGATGATCTAACAACATCCCGGCAAAAAAGCCTTTGTCCATTTTTTACACAAATGTCTTTTTCTTGATGATAAATGTATTTTGTAATTTTCATGATGAATCAGTGGGAGAAATTAACTGTGCCCTTTCAGTACTTTATAATTTTAATCTCACTGCTTTGGAAATGCAGGCTCCAATTCAACATGAATGAGATCTTTTGTATATATTATTCCTGAATTTCTTTATTCTTTTTGCTCATAATCCCCAATCCTGGCTGGCTTGCCCTTCTAGAACCCATAGGCTAATTATGCCACACGAAAAAAAAATGCAAAATAAAATATTTCGCTATGACATGATTTTATGACTGCTTTAGATGACTCATTTATCTTGACTTGTATTTCTATTCTAGGTGCAGAGTACACATGAATAAAAAGTGGGTTCCTAAAATACAGAAATATTCTGAGTGAAAGTAAATGATACAGTCACAAAGAAATGAGATTACATAACACAAGACTGTACTTTGATGCAAAGGCCTTTACTTGTTCTGTTTTCTGTATATGTTCCAGATCAGTCGCTATATGTGTACTGTCCTGCTCTGGTCTGGTGTTATGCTGTACAAATTCATCCTTAATTGCTCACTATATTCCTTTCAGCACCATTACTTGAACAACTTCCAGAGTGGCTTAATCTCTCCTGAATTATTAATAGGCTCTCAAAAATGGGACCTCAATGTTTCAATCAATCATGATTTCCCACTCTTCCAGAATTATCACTGTCAGTTTTCTTTTTCACATTTTTTTCTCTGTCCCACAGATATGCAGGCTACCTACCTTCATCCCATTCCTTCTAAAATTTGTCTAAATTACAGTTTATGATCACTATCTCCGCTTGGCTACCTATTCTCGTTTGTTTTATATTTCACCATTCTACTAATTCTGTGTTTATTTGCAGTCCAAGTGGCCTTGAGGCCTTGAGGTATTTAGAAAAAAACATATGAAGGATTCTGTTGTTTTACATAGTTCTTATGGAAATACACTCTTTTTTTTTTTTTCATGACACCCTGGCCAACTGACGAAAATTTACTATATTATCTTTTCACTAAAGTTCTTATTACTTCTTCACCTTGAAACTGACTTTACAACTGTCCCAAACCAACTCTATAGGGTTATATAATCAGCTTCCCCTCATCTTTTACCATCATGGCAAGTCACACCTGGTTCTGTTTATACTTCCACCATCTCATCTATTATAATGACCACTCCCCATGGAGCGCCTGGGTGGCTCAGTTGGTTAAGCCTTTGACTCTTGATTTTGGCTCAGGCTGATCTTAGGGTCCTGAGATCAGGCTCTGCGTTCAGCAGGGAATCTGCCTGAAATTGTCTCTCTCCCTCTTCTTCTGTCCCTCCACCCCCTACACACTCTCTCTCTAAAATAAGTGAATAAATCTTACAATGGCTACTCCTCAGTTCACATCCTGACAATTACACAAGGTATCTAAGGAATCTACAAACTTATTGCATCTTCTCTACTCCAGGGCAGGCTTCTCTCCCCCACTGTAGCCTCTCATTAATTTTAAATTCCAAGCACGCTGGGCTTATTATTCTCTGATCCTAATCATTACAATAACCCTTCCAGTACATTTTTGTGTCCCTTCTTTTACCACAGTCCCTCTGCCTGGGATAATTTCCCCTATCTCTACCTTTTGAGCTCTTACTCATTCAAGTCACTACATCCTTGAAGTTTTCTCAGTTTGAAAACGTTTATATATATACTATATATATATATATATATATATATATATATATATATATATATATATAAAGTTGAAAGCTTATATATATGTTATATATATATATAATATGCTATATACATAATCCCTTAGCACTTTAAAATGTCTTTTTTAATATTTTATTTATTTATTCATGAGAGACACAGAGAGGCAGAGACACCGGCAGAGGGAGAAGCAGGCTCCCTGCTTGGGGGCCTGATGCAAGACTTGATCCCAGGAACTCAGGATCATGAGCCACCCAGGCACACCCAAAATAATGTCTTTTTCAATGCCCTTGTCACAGCTATCTCATTGTATGATTTTGTATGGTATTCCCATGATGAGGTTACAAAATCATTAGGGGAAAGGAAGATAACTTGTTCATGTTTTTGCCATCACAAATCTGTTAGAATAGATACTTGACAAACATTGGTTTGGCTCAACCACAGATAGGTCATACATATTCCTTTATGAAATAATACTTTTTTTTTCTCCGTATCTATCAAAAAATTAACTGTTATCAGTAGCACATTGGAGTCTCACTCCCAATCTTCTGTGGCCCCACTAGTGATAACTGATATCCTTCCAATTTTAATATTTTGGGGTACATTCTATCTATATTATTCAATTTAGCACTGAATGTATGCTGTGTTGTGTTATCCTCCATTTTATGAGTTTTAAAGATTATTAAGTGCTTAAGGGCAGAAAATATTTAATCCCTATACTTCAAAATTGCAGAGTAAAATTTGTTTTCCTCAGATTGATTCTGAAGGGAATATTGTACATACCAATACACATAATAATGAAAAATTCATTTGGTTATACTAATATATCCATTATTTTATTATCAACAATTTATTGAATAATCTAGAGATATCAACATGTACATTTGGAAAAGCAAAAGCCCAATGACATGATGTTTGAGGATGTGTGACATTCACATACTCATCTTTAATAGACACCATTTTGCCTGTTATGCAAGAGGCCTATAGTAATCATTCTGTCCTGGACGGACTTCATGTTGACTCATGAAAACAATAATGAATGAAATGTAAAGTTTGGTGCAACCTAGTCTGCAGTATAGTTCATACCTCCAAAAGGAAAAGAAAGACGAGAAAGTGCAACTAAATCAAAGAGCTCTCAGTTGACAGAGCAGCAAGTACAAATTACCGTGCTTATCTGGTGACCCTGGTCTTTCTCTGTTTTTGAAGATTTAGCACAAAATTTGCAAGAAGTTTAAAAATAAATAAAGAGAGGCATCTGGGTGGCTCAGTGGTTGAATGTCTGCCTTTAGCTCAGGGCGTGATCCTGGGGTCCCGGGAAACCTGCTTCTCCCTCTGCCTGTGTCTCTGCCTCTCTCTGTGCATCTCTCACAAATAAATACAATCTTTAGAAAAATGAATAAAGAATGAGTAAAATCACATTATATTGATTTAGTTTATGAAAATTCATGATAGGCAAAACTGTCTATATTAGTATTTGTGCTAAAATCATAGAGTATCCTAAGAAAGTCAAAGTTTCTGAGAACCTGAACTAAAACCCAAAAGATACCAATAATTAAAAGATAAAACAAAATAATTTTAAAAATCTTTCCCTGTGATTTATAGTTATCTGAATGACTGAATCCAGTGTCTGGCTAGGCAATGCATTGTAAATAACAGGGGAGAATGGCCTTAGATTGCTGCAGATAATTTAGAAATTTTAAAGCGCCAAAATCCTTTAGAGCATGTACTGATTTAAAGCAAGATTCTAGAAATATGAACAGCTGCCCAATAAACTGACAACATGTTACAACATCCCAAATAACTTTGCTGTTTTTACTGATATTTCACACATGAATCTTGGGGGTGAATCAGAAGGGTATGCTCATTGGTAAATTTAAAATGAATAAAAGATCTTTGAAAATAGTATTTCCCTTAAGGTTACCCAGATGAAAAGTTTCTTATATTATGAAAGCTCCCTCTCTCCTAAATAACAGACACCTTGTCCTGAGGACATCCTTGTCTTCACACACCCTTTGTTTTAGGCCATCTGTTCCCAGTTTGATAATGCCTTAGCTTGTTCAATATCAGGGCCCTTCCTAATGTGGAAGTGACCTGCTTTTATTTAATTTTGAATTTAGCTTCTATTCATTTTATGATCGTACTCCATTTTGGTAATTACGCACAGGCACCCAGAGGGATTTGTCAATGGTAACATTAAAAATTAATAAGTGAATGAATTGGTATGATGATTTATATTACAAAGAGAGCCCATAAGGCATTAGTAAAAGATGTTGTTAGAACCTAGCATCAGGTTACTAGTAAAAATGGTGTAATATACAGCCTTAGTTATTATGTTAAATATAAATTTTTACTTTTGTCCTATTCTTTGCTTAGCCTCTACTTCCTCCTTCCCTCCCCAAACTCTTTCTTATACTTACTGAATCCTGTGCACTTCTTTTTTGGGAACAGACAATTTCTCAGTGCTATTCATTTCCCTGGCTAGAAAATGAAGGCACCAATCATTCTCCAGCCCTTTATACCACTTCTATCCTCAATGATGTTCTTTCTTTCTTTAGAACTTCAACTATTTTTCTCTTCATTTGTACTATTAGAATAATTAAGATGAATTTGGGGCACCAGGGTGGCTCAGTGGTTGAGCGTCAGCCTTTGGCTCAGGTCATGATCCCAGGGTTCTGGGTTTGAGTCCCACATAGGGCTCTCCTCGGGGAGCCTGCTTCTCCCTCTGGGTATCTCTGCCTCACATTCTGTGTCTCTCATGAATGAATAAATAAAATCTTATTAAAATTTTGAGATGCATTTATTAAAATGATAAGAGTAAGCTTGTGGAAATATGCATCTCATGTTTTAATGCCTAAACTTAATCATTTCTTATGTATAGACCCTGATTAATATGTAAACAAATGTGAATCATTCTCTAAATACAAACCATTTTTTAAATGTTTCAAGTTTTTATTTAAATTCTAATTGGTTAACATATAGTGTAATATTAGTTTCAGGAGTAGAATTTAGTGATTCCTCACTTGCATACAACACCCAGTACATGTAACACCTAATGCTCATCATGACAAATACCCTCCTTAATCCCCATCACCCATTTAGTCCATCTCCCTGCTCACCTCCTCTCCAGCAACCCTCAGTTTGTTCTCTATAGTTAAGAGTCTATTTTATGGTTTGCCTCTTTTTAAAAAATTTTCCCTATGTTCATTCATCTGTTTTGTTTCTTAAATTCCACATATGAGTGAATTCATATGGTATTTAGCAGAAACATTTTCCAAACTACCTCTTTAAATTATATACCCTCCTCATTTCCCCTTTGAAAAAATAACATTTCTTACAGAAATTTCTAAGTATTTTACTAAGGATACAGTCTTCCAATTTTATGTCAAATGAAGTGGAAATTTCCAGGTGTTATTTCCAAGTTCTGTATTCTCAACTTTAGGCACCACTGACTAATTAAATCCACCAGCAGGTAAGTGCAGGGGCAGAAAATTGTGCCTGAAATTAATCACACCTGGAAAGTATTTAGCCAGGAGAAAAGCTGGGCTTTTAAAATGTTGATTCTGAGCTATCTTGAAACAAAATGTGTCTAGATTTATCCTTTTAAAAAATTCATTCAATATTTCAATGGGAAATTGTATCGTTTGTTTCTACTTTAATATTATAGTTTATAAGGAATTAGTTCTTGAATTTAACTGAATCCACTAGAGTATCAACGTTGAGATCTGATAAAAATTATGCCTTTAATAATTTTAATAAGTTCTATTTTTTCTACCGCCAGGTAGGTGAATCTTCATAGACTAATAATTTAATTGATTTTTTTAATCAAAGCAATATTTAAATTACTTCTTTAATTTAAAAATTTCAGATGTATCATTACACTAAAAATATTTCTCATCTCAAATTATTTATACTATTTTAAACTTCATATTGTATCTATTATGTAATGCTCTATCAATATATTTCATTGACTTACAAATCACTCAAATAAACAACAAATTCATTTCTAACTATAGTGGGAATTTACACATGAAAAGAACAACTGTTAATAGAATCTAATCTAATATTGTGCTTATTTAATATCTTTTCCTTTTAAATTCTACTAGCAAGTCTAATAAAATGTATTTTAATAACTTTCTATTGATTAAAATCAACATTATTGTCAAGTAAAAAATAGGGAAATTTTAGCCTCAAGAAACTGTTTTTGGCTGCCTTGTATTGATTTACAATTCAGAGTGATAGGAATTCAGTAGCAGTACCTTTGAAAATAACATGCAGGACTTGATTTTGTCCAGAAATATATATAATGTGTGTGTGCGTGGGTGCAAAACAAATATGAGTAAAGCATTCTCACAAACTGGATTAGAATGAAAAGCAAAGCAGTTTTTATATTCATTTATTTTGCATTTACTCACATTTGACCTTTGGTTATTAATACTCTACAACATTCCAGGCACAGTGATAAGGACTGGTGGTAAAAAAAAACACAAAAAAACATTGATGGTCCCTTCAAGGAGTACATATTTTAGCTTAAATCTTGTCATTGGAAAATTAAAAGATAGTTGAATATGTATTATATAAATATTTGAGCAATCTACCCAGATTAGGGAGAGAGTAATGTTTTTATAAAATTTTTAAGTTAATACTGTTGTATAGTTTTTAATTATTGAAACATTACAATTTATACATGAACACTTTGATAAATCATTCAATGATACATTTGTTCTAAGCATGTACTTAATTCCTACTAATATTTTAAGATTATCAGATTGTTCTTCATAAAACCCTATTTACATGTCAGTCTATTACCCAGAAGCCCTGAATAACTCTCCAAAGGCTGAAACTGAAACTTCTCACCTTGTCATTCTCATCTCTCAAAAATGTGATCTAATTTGTCTTTCCATCCCTTCTCTAGAATGTACCAAATATGCCTTGATAGGTAAACTCACATTGAGAGATATGAACTGATAATTCCCCAGTTACTGCTCATAAGAAGTTGCTCAACAGACAATCAACATATATTGCTAAACAAAATCTCTGGAACATGTTACTCTACCCTTTATATTCAGGAAATACTTTCTGAAATGAGAAAGAGCTGCTTGAGGAACTCTATCCCGGAACAGATAAGTGTTATGCTTTTTTGGTGGTGATTACAAGACCATTTATCATGTTGCAGATTTGAGGCCTTCCACTAGTAAGATACCTAGAATTCCATGACAGGAAGATAGGGAATACCAACTGTTTACTCCTCACTCTACCCCATATTATTCTAAACTAGGGTCAATGATTCAGGAACAGTCTAACAATTTGAATCATGACGATTTAGTGTTTCTAGTAAATGATTTCAAATACAGTATACAATCTAGGCTTCTACACTTTCAAGTTTTCAGAAAGCCCATGGTAAGTTAAACACCATAGCTTCCAATTGCTAAGACCATAATAAACATTGTAGTAAGAGGGAAAAGCTAGGCTGGAGTCTGAGGATGGATTTTAGTGCATTATTAAGATAATATATTTAAAGTTAAACATATGTTATATAGAGGACATATTCTTTCTATAAAAAATATAGAAACAATAAAATTTAAAAATATTTTCCTTGGAAAATTAGCCTCCTGGTTCTGTGAATAAGTAAACTTGAACCATTATCAATAATTTTCAAAGGAAAAATGGTGACATCTAGGCCTGACAACTAATTTTCCAATTCTCCAACCAATGCAGTTTGAAATGGCAGTAATATTAAGCCTTGATTATTAATGATGGCAGCTCTGCTGAGTGTTACTAGAGTGAGGATTTGATCTGTAAATAAATTCATATTTCTTGCTTTCACAGTTTGCTCAGACTTCCCATAATTTATTTCCTTCTTTTAAGCATATGTAGTATCAAAAGTTATACTACATACCTATTTTTTTATTCTATTTTAATGTGATGTATTATATTTTGTCACATCTCATTATAATGTGATTCAAGCTAATATATTGTGACATGGCATCATGTGCTTTGCATCCACACAGGTGCTCTACTTGTCCACCTCCCAGAATTAAATTAGAGAATTTGGTGTATATCTAGTCATGTTTTATATCACTGATTGAATTTGACTACTACACAGAATGCTATATATGATACTGGTCACTTGCTGTGAAACTTTTGACCAACATGACAGTTTCCTCTGATATTAACATCTAGTAGAATTTAATGTGCTTTTTAAAGGAAATTGGGCAGCCAGGTGGCTCAGCGGTTTAGCACCACCTTCAGCCCAGGGTGTGATCCTGGAGACCCTGGATCAAGTCCCACATTGGTCTCCCTTCGTGGAGCCTATTTCTCCCTCTGCCTGAGTTTCTGCCTCTCTCTCTGTGTGTGTCTCAGATGAATAAATAAATAAAATATTTATTTTATTTTTTTAAATAAAATCTTTAAAAAAATAAAGGAAATAGTTTTGAGTATATGCCCTTTTTATTTGTTTGTTTAGATGGATTTATTTGAGAGTTCAAAAATTCTCCCTACTAGTTGGTAAAGTAACACTAACCTTTCCCTCAATGGAGAGATGAAGGAGATCATTACCTTTTAAAACTCTGCAAGCAGTTTCAATTTTCAGCAGGTCCCAGCTCAAGCAAAGCAACAGAACAGACCATATAAACGTATGAAGGAAGAGAGACCATAGGATAACATGCTCTAATTCTTTTTATTCCTTTCTCTCCTGTTAGTGTCTTAGGGACACTGCAGCTCTAATGCATTAACATAGTTCGCTGACCCACTTTCAAAGCTGTGGAGTAGGTGGCTATTTTGTCTTTTTCTCTTCATCTACACCACTTGTGTTTGATGCCTGAGAGTGACCAGGCATTAAACTGTGGTGAGTCAGGATTATCCTAAGCGTATTCAGCAATGAAAGAAATGAAGCCATATCTATTAGGCCTCTTGAAGGCATTAGACAATCTGTGAAGCATTCAGCTGTTAAGACCTTAGTCCAGGGAAACTAGTTTCTGTAGGTCAATGTTTTTGAAAGATTTTTGTTCTCTTTTTGAGTCAGGATATAATGTGATCACTATTTTATAAAATAATGTGATCACTATTTTATAAAATAAAATCCAGTCATTGTTCTGTTTTATGTGCAGAGCTACTATATTAATTTTTGGGAACGCTAAAAGCCAACATTGTCGCCTAAAAATGTATAGTTTCATTTTAATGTATTCCTATTATTTTTAGGCTCTAGAATGTCTCATTTATAAAATTAGAAGTAAAATATGACTTACCATTTCTTTGCCCACTAATTCTTATTCCTACTGCTTCTGCTTTGAATCAGATAAATGAAAAAGACTGAACCATACATATTTTTTGATCATCAGCTTCATCACCTAAGACCTCTTTTACAAAACTTTGTAAACATTTTTGTACAAAATGCAAAATATACACTAATTTTTTTCAAAATGTGAATAGGTTTCGGGGGGGGAAGGTAAATGTGTGGTTAAAAAAAAAGGTTGGAAAATGCTAAAATGAATACATTTCTTTGCTGTAGAGTTTTTCATTTCCTGTTTTAAAGGGAGCATGTATTAATTTTATCCAGTCTTTCATTCACTTACTTAATCTTCAAATAGCACATATCTGCAATCTCAAGAGCTCATCTAGGCCAAAGGATAAATAAGTCACCTGCAAGGAGCTCTCTGCTCCAGTGGGGCTCACCCCCCTCTGATCTGGTCTGGACAATGAAAATAGCCTCAGCAGAAGGAACAACTCCCCTTGACTCAACAAAGGGCATATATTGGACATGTGTGTTAAGTAACAAATAATGATTTGTATGTATTCACTGCTATTGTCTGTGTCCTGACCAGATACAGAGTAAATATTCTGTGTTGGGACTTCACTGTACATATCTAAATATGAGTGGAAGAACTTAGAGCCATCTTGATGAGTAGGATGGATGTACTGTGGGAGGAGTATAGAGTTAATGGTGGGAAGGAGTGTTTGTGAGAGAGCAGTAAGTGAAACTCCAGAACCTTCGGGGACTAGTTTAGCAGAATATTTTAGGGTCTTCTTACAGTGAAAAGATAAAGATGTTGTGACAACAGTTGAAATAGAGAACAGGAGCTAAGAAGAGGAGAGACAATTTAAAGAAGGCAAGCTGTGCATTATGAATGAAATCCCCTAAGATAACACTATTTTTCAAAACATTTTTGAATATTGGAATATTTTGACTTAATTATTTTAATGTTGCATGATGCTGAGATGGGGCCACCAAGTGGGTTGATGGTAAAAAGCTAGGCAAATTTGTCAAGAGTTTTATTATTTCTTTAATATAATTATTTTAATATATTCAAATATATCAAACTTAGGAATTAATTTTTCATCTCAGAAAGGAACTAACTACACTTGAATTTAAAATCACATTCCTGGGCAGCCTGGGTGGCTCAGCAGATTAACACCGTCTTCAGCCCAGGGCCTGATCCTGGAGACCCTGGATCAAGTCCCATGTCAGGCTCCCTGCATGGAGCCTGCTTCTCCCTCTGCCTGTGTCTCTGCCTCTCCCTCTCTCTCTGTCTCTCTCCATTAATAAAAAAATAAAAATAAAAAAATAAGATCACTTTCCTATCATACTGAAATTATCCAATAAGCTTTGATATTAATTTATGTCTATCAAACTCTCCATATTTTTTTAAAGATTTTATTTACTTATTCATGATAGACAGAGAGAGAGAGAGAGGCAGAGATATAGGCAGAGAGAGAAGCAGGCTCCATGCAGGGAGCCGGATGTGGGACTCGATCCCAAGACTCCAGAATCATGCCCTGGGCTGAAGGCAGATGCTCAACTGCTGAGCCACCCAGGCATCCCTATAACCCATATTTTTAAACCATTTTATTGTAAGTGGCTCCTACTTTTCAAATATTATTTTTTAATTATTGCTATTCTATGTATCTTCTGATATTTTGTGGTTCACTATTTTGGACATTGTTAAGCAATTAATATCAAATATCACTTTAAGTTTAATACTTATATAGGTTTCAAAAAATAACTATAAGTTAGCTGCATAAGAAGCAAGGAAGATCAACCACCATTAAATTTCAGAATCTTTTATATATTGATGTGAACAACAGTTATTTTTCAACCTTAGTGTTAAACATATCAGGATGCATTATTTCCATTGCATCTGTGGTTCATGTAGGCCAAATTTAAAGTATTCATTATTGCTAATATTTTACTGCAACAGCAATCATAAACTACATTATATTAGAGGATTATATGTGCATTGTGCATTTTCCATATTTTAATACTAGTTGAGATACAATATATGTTTTGTATATTGAAAAATCATTTGAACAACCCTAAAACTAAATAGTATTTTTAAATGAGGATTTTTGTATATTACTATGCTGTTACTTTACTTATTCTCACCTCAGTAGATTCTTTTCAATATTAATAAGATAGAAATTTACAATTATAATATAAATAGTGTTAAACGAACTTATCTCCTTATCTCTTCTCTAAAATACATTTCTGAAAACATACCTCCTATGCCTAATTGGATCATTGGGGACTTGCCAATTACAAAAAATCCAATGTGATTTTACTCATCAAGTCTTAGTAAATTATGTTGGAATGTACAAAGAAAACCAAGCAATCCATGAATTTCATTCACATTAGAATAGTATTTTTTTGGTAAAATTCTCTATATAAGTCTTTGGATATTTACATTTTTTTCTCAAGGGCCCAAGCAAGGAGATATGGATGGGATGAGTAACTTGAAGTGTTTTAACAAGTACCTAAAAAATAAACTTATATTACTTCAAATAAAAGTAGAGAGATTTAATTTGGAAAAATCACTTTATGGATAATTTCAAAATCTTATTGTCTTCTAATGTACTTTTAAAAGGAAAGTATTACTCAAAGTATGAAAATACAGGATAGGTTAATCATAGCGGTTGGAAGTTTTTGGAGCTTTTGCTAAGGTAGTCAATATAACATATATCTCAAAATACCCAAGGAGATGAACTTGTGTGGAATATAAAAGGGTATAATGGTTATAAAACTATTTTGTGTCTCATGAAGGATCTTTACCCTCTTTCATTAATGCTATCTTGTCTATTCCAAAATTATTCATTGCTTATTTTGTTTTGCGTATGTTCTTTTGTATATACAGTGTGTGTTAATGCATGCATACATGCGTGACTTTGTGTCTACTTTTTTTCTGATATTAGAGGCAATGTGAAGAACAAAAGAAAATATTTTTTTTTCCTGGTAAGTTATAAAGGCCAATTTTCTTAATTGGATGAAGATTAAAACAACAGGAAACTCTAGCAAACCAATGAACTCAACTTTATGATTCCTCGAAATGGTAAGAGGTCTAAGAGAGTCACATAAAGTGGCAAATAATTATTTCTATGAAGTAGTTATTCTTGAGACTACCCACTATGAAATATTAAAGACAGATGATACTTCAATGGATAAAATTACATATCAGTAATAAATTCAACCAAGATAATTATATTTCTTTAAATCTTGCCCTAAATTTTCCATCAACTCACAATTATTGATTAATCACAGTATCTTCCAATTTGAAGTATAGAGGAAGTGGTTTTCTTTTAGGAAACCTCTTCCTAAAAAAAATGAATACTTCAAAATTTCCTAAAAGGTATGAACTTAACTTCTGCTTAGATAAAAACAGCTTCTAAAAGCAAGTTTTGTAGGATAATAACCCCACCAACACTGAACGCTTATATTGATATAAAATCTGTCTCCTTGTAATATGCATCCATCTGTCACATTTTAGAAAGTTGAAATTACAAAGATTAAGTAGAATAACCTTTTCATGATGAATTCACAAACATGTTTAAAACCTTATGTCCTTTCTCAGATTTCTCTTATCCAGGATAAGCACCGTCCTTTCCTTCTACTTGTCCTCAGGTTCATATTCAATCTCCTTATCAGTTTTCCCACCATCTTGGGTATTTCCTCTGGAATTAATGTTCACCTCTAATTTACATATCGGTAAATATAAATTCATTTGTTTATAAGGAACAAACCAGGGATCCTTTGATTTGAATCATTTTAACATATGTAGGAAAAGACTAACTATTGGGATAGAAATGCTACCATTCAGAAACGTTTCAGATCTATTTACTATATTGCATCAGAAAAAAAAAAAATTGCATCTGGAGTGCAAGCCATGCAAATCCAGGCTTAGAAAATGACAGTGATCATCATGTCCATTATCAGAAGAATATTAAGTCTGACATGATTTTCCAGTTCTTGTAATTGGTTTTTACTCTGTCATCTATGCTCTTCCATATGACCTCATTAATATATTTTGCTCAACAAGAATAATAAACAAAACCACTTTAAATTTGAGGTCACCTTGCATAATTGAAACAATAGTCCAAGTCATTGACTATCCTAAATTATCCCTTTCCAGTATAAGTGAGACAAACAAGAACATCACCATTTACAGAGCCTAAGAGAAAGAAGCTGGGTTACTTATCCTTGATTTACTAGCAAGTGCCCTTGAGAGGTCAGGGATGATACTCATTACCTTGGAAACAGGTAATAAATTGGCAATTGTGTCCCTGGCACCCAACAAGTAGAACAGAGGTAAAAGGGAATAGCATGAAAACTCCCTTCCCACCTCACAGTGGGCAACCTTATTAGGCAGCTCCTCAATGTTACAATATGATGTCCTGCAAAGGGTTTGCACAGTTATGAGTTTAGGTTCTCACAGTCCCATTTTTTCTACAACAGTGTAAGAAAGTCACTAACTGTCATAAAAATAGAAATTAAAACAAATACAAGTTATGACTTTGTATATAAGATGATAAAATGATACGACTATCAACTTTCAGAGATTTATGCCTCCCTCCACCTCATCTCAACTACTTTGGAAGTCAGTCTCTGACATGCAATAAAAATGGATCTTTGGTTCTAAGAATAAATTATTAGGAAGAACATGGGAATTATGGAATTCAGAATTAAGAAAAATAAACCAGATGAAAGCATAAGACAAACCTACAGATCAACACCATCAGATGGAACTTTCTGGATATTCCAAACATTCTCTGAATTGTCTGATATGGTAGACATTTGCCACATGTGGCTATGCATAATTGAAATCTGGCTAGTGGTGACTGAAGAATTAATTGTTAATTTTACTTAATTTAAATTTAAATGGCCTCCTATAGCTAGAGACTATTACATTGGAAGGCTACATACTATATCCACTTTTACATTTCATTTGTCTCTCAATCTGGTATTTATTTGAAAGCTATATCCTACCTATTGTCTATTAACAAGCAGCAAGTTTCCTTCTTCTGAAAAAGAAATACCAATCCCTTCAGCCAATATAAGGTTATTACATCTTATATTCTCCAATTTATTTTATAAAGTAAATTATGAAACTATTTAATGGTTTCTGGGTCTCAGCTCTGCCATTAAGATCTATATGACCTTAAAAAAAAAAAAAAAAAGATCTATATGACCTTAAGAAAGTCAGTAGTGGGGACAATGGTGGTGGCTCACTCATTTGAGTGTCTGCCTACAGCTCAGGTCGTGATCCCAGGACCCCGGGATCACATTGGGCTCCCTGCTCGGCAGGGAGTATGCTTCTCCCTCTCCTTCTGCACCTCCCCCAGCTTGTGCTCTCTTGCTCACTGTCTCTCTCAAATAAATACATAAAATCTAAAAAGAAAGCCAGTAGCAGTTTGAGTCTGTTTCCTTATCATAAAATGAGAGGTCAGAATAGGCCATCTAAGGTCAAACCCAGTTCTAAAGTATTCATGATAAAATACTAAGTATCATAAGGCTCATGGGTATTAGGAGGAGAATCAAGCAACGTCATGGTATAAAGTGACTGATAGTGAGCTTATTCCTTCGGCTAGGGTGGTCAGGATAGACCTCTCCAAGGATTGGACACTGGAGCTGCCACCTGAATGAGAAGTCTAATATGTGATGGTCTAAAGGAAGAGCAGTTAAGACAGTCACAGTAAGTGCATGATATCTGAAATGGGCATCGGTCACAAGGAAGTACAGCTAAAGTATAGAGAACAAAGGAGACCAAGGATAGGATATCAGAGTAGACAGTTAGGCAGGACCAGATAATTACTCCCTGATAACTTTGATTAGAAGTTTGCATTTTATTCTGTCTCCAAGGAGACCAATGATAATCAAAAACAGGGATTCAATAAACTGATTTGTATTTTTTCAAATACCTTTCTAATTGCTATTTGGTGAATGGATAGTAGAAAAAAAGTATGAAAACACGGAAATCTCATAGAATGTGGTTGCAATATTTCATGATGTCTGAATGCATTATCTAGTTGGGTGACTAGTATTGCCAGGATATTATTCTGGTTTCCCAAAAAGACCACATAGATTTATTCAAATAAGGGACTGTGACGAAAATGTCTGTCAGTCAAAGCTTTTCATTCTCCTTTCATGATGCAGAGTTAATGCCGAGAAGTGGATGCTCAGCCAAAGACCATATTTCCAAGTTTCCTTCATATCTAGGCACAGCCACTTGAGTAGTTTTCACAAAAAGAAAATGAGTGTAAGTGATGCCTGTCTCTTCTGGCTCAATGTGATTAAGACATAAGTGTGCCTTCATGCTTCTTTCCCTTTCCCCTGATTGCTGGATGTCTCCCTTCTCCACCAGGGAAACCCTGGAATTCATGTCTTTGAAAATCGCAGAATCTCCATTCTCCTGGGTCTTTGAATGACTGCACAAAGCAGAGCCTCACACAGATCCAACAATTAGAAATACTCGTTAGAATGTTGCTTGGCCAAGTAAAAAAAATTTTTTTTGTATTAAGCCCCGATTTTTAAATACTAGATTGCCTTTCCCTAATTAACTGATGACGCTTCCACAGAAGCAATACCTGGGCCATAGATTATGAATATTTTTCAATCAGTATAACTCTTTCCATATGTGTTCAAGAGGAAATTAATCTTAAGACTCTACTGGCCTAAGAGCTGACTGAAATCTAAACCGAAGGTCCAAATTCCTTGGTGATCCAGTTTAGAAGAAGACACGAAATAAGATCACTTTTTTATTTATTTATTTATTTTTTTTTTTAAATTTTTATTTCTTTATGATAGTCACAGAGAGAAAGAGAGAGAGAGGCAGAGACATAGGCAGAGGGAGAAGCAGGCTCCATGCACCGGGAGCCCGACGTGGGATTCGATCCCGGGTCTCCAGGATCGCGCCCTGGGCCAAAGGCAGGCGCTAAACCGCTACGCCACCCAGGGATCCCAAGATCACTTTTTTAATTGTCAAAAAAGTAGAGTTTGAAAAATGTATTATGCAGAGCTATATGAACCCACAAAAAACACATAATATAGAGCTTGCCTGCTTCATGATAAAAACAAAGCATTAGGTATAAGAATTTGGGGATCCCTGGGTGGCGCAGCAGTTTGGCGCCTGCCTTTGGCCCAGGGCGTGATCCTGGAGACCCAGGATCAAATCCCACATCGGGCTCCCGGTGCATGGAGCCTGCTTCTCCCTCTGCCTATGTCTCTGCCTCTCTCTCTCTCTCTCTCTCTCTGTGTGACTATCATAAATAAATAAAAATTAAAAAAAAAAGAATTTGCCTCTATCCATCTATCTGTCTAGGAGGAAGTCTTTAAGAAACACTTCAGGTAACTTCAGATCATGTAAACTGTACAAGTACAAACAGCACCGGCCACTTAAAATATTTCCATTCTTAATTATCTTTGAACACTAAAATCACAGCTAATTTTTCTTTATCTATGGGAGCAACTCTGTTATCGTGATCTCCTTATAGAAAGAATGCAGTAGGAAATATTCAAGTGTTATGTATTTATAATCTCAGGGTACAAACACTTGTCCTTTAACCCTAATTTTGCATTGAATTGCTTGAACAATCATCAGAACCTGCACTGTCTCACACTCCTTCACCTTAGTTATTCATATAACAGAATTCTCTTTGCATGAAAATAAAGCCAACTCTATGGACATGGCAGATTGACTTCAAAACTTAGTTTGAGAAGATTTATGAACAATAAGGTTTTTATTTAGAATACAGTATTTGAAAAGGAGCATCCATTTTCTTTTATGCTAAATAAGCTTTACATTTCATTTGCATTTCTACCACATTTCAGCAAGATTATATGTTCAGAGAGCTGATGTTATGACTAATTTCATTCACATTTAAGGATAAATGTAGCCAGTTTGAGAGGGGAAAAAATGAAAACACTAAGTTGTGTGCTAGAATAGGGAATAGAAAAGTCATGATTTTCTGCGGCAAACTAATGTAGAAGGATTTTTAAATCACAGGATGATTGTGGGAGACATTTTTGGTTAAGATAGTATTTGAGGCATGGTACAGTGCAAATAAGTAGAGAGAGGTTCAAAAAAAATTGAAGACAAAATTGGGAAATAGCTAGTTTTACTGTAGATATTTTACTATTTCCCTTTCCGCAATTCTGTTACACACACACACACACACACACACACACACACATCCCTCATGTTATTTTTTGAATGTCCAGGGTTTTTCACTGGGCTTCACTCTTCTGTTCTATAGATTCCCATTCTCTAACATAAATTGTTCTCCCATTATCATTATTCTTTTTATCCTCAATACATGACCTAATCTGACAGTTCCATCAGGTCAGGGATAGAATGTAATCCATACCTCTCCTCTTTTCCATTTCAATGGCAGACATCATAATTGGTTAAAACAATCTCCTGTTGAGTCCCCAGGGACTGACTCCATCTATCATCACACAATATTCTGTAGGCAGCCACTACCTATTGTCAGAATTAATACCTTAGTGTCACAAGGTAACAAAGTTACTTGTTACTTTTCTTCAATAAATAAATTAATGATATAAATACTCCTTTCAAGGGACTTCTTTTTTTAAAAATAGTATATTTTAAAACAGTGAAAACAAACTATAAAAGTTTAAAACATCCTTGATGGTATTCACTGGAAGGCAGGTAGAAAACAACTATGAAACATATACCATGCGGTAATGACAATAAAAAGGTGCGCATGCATATTTAGCCTAGCTTGTCAAAGTGGTGGGTGGAAGACGGACATAGAAGGGCTTGCTGAAAGAGAAACACCTGAAATGAGTTTGGAATTACTACTAGAAGTTACCTAGATCAACAATGGCACAGAAGAAATGTTGGAAGAGGGCGGAAGAAAGGAATATGGTCTGAGAATACCAGAAAATATATCTTATAGGTAAGTCTTGATAGTTTTGAAGAAGGTATTTTGAAAGGACCAGCTCAAGAAAGAACAATTAATTATATTATGTTGACAAATGAGTATTGCGATGATGGTTTACAATAGATATGCGAAGAGAGTATATCTAAGAAAAAAATTCATTAACAACCACCGCCACAACAAAGTGGCTTTTTAACCCAATCTTTATACTCTGACACTGTTACATCTTTAGAAAGCTGAATGCCCATAAATACTACGCCTACGTGAGGATTTTGCTATGGTGATATTTTCTTTTAATGCTTTTATCAAGGCTTTTTATTTATAAAAACACAAGTCTTAAAGCACAAGCTCAATAGAATGTAATTTTAAAAGCATTTATCCAAAATACTCACTTCAGTATACATTCTACACAAGAAAGTGGGGGCCATTGTTTAATTAATGGATTTATAAATACATTATCTGGGAATATTGGCTATAAACCTAAAACAGACTACCTGTTGAGGTCTAAAAACACTGGTTTTATTACATTATATGTTACAAAAACCTACTAAAGACTCAGGTTCCTGGGCACATATTAATGTTTTTCTGAGATTTAGTACAAGGTTCTCTTTGGGAAAACGTTTGAAAAACAGAATTTACTATTAACACAAATTATCAGTTTAAATGTGAGTGAATATTCTAGTGTCCATTCATACATTAACAAAGAAGCAGAACAAATATAAATCTACTCTGAACCCTGAAATATGATTCAAATCTGAGCTAAAGGAATTGGCAATTCCTAGAAGGAGGTTGAAGACCATGAAGGAAGAATAAAATTTTATTTTTGTTAAAAATACCAAATGACATGTGGCTGAATGATTTTGAACTAGGCTTTAACATTTATAGCAAATTAGGTTGGTGGTTTGAATTTTATTAATATGAATATTGGCAAATAATCTATTTTACTCCAAAGGTACAGAAGGGATGAAAAATTTTGTAATTCTGTGCCAGGACATAGCTGTCAAAAAGTATCACAATTGTATATTCTGGTTTTGCAATAGTAATTTCAACACTTTCTTCTTCAAATTACTTTATAAAGGACAATTTAAAGAAACTCTAATGGACATGTCAAATTATTTTCAAGTAGACAGAATTTACGTGTTTTTGTGCTATGTGTAATTTTTAAAGAAATATTCAAGTCAGAGATATGTTAGTAACAAAAAAATGAAACAAAAAACACATTTTTTTCCTAGTCCTTCTTTTTATTTTTTTTAAATTTTCTTTTCTTTTTCTTTTTCTTTCTTTGTATCTGTAAAGCTTAGCATTTGGAAAAAAGTTCAGGCAGCAGGGATTTTTGTTTTAATATATACATTTACACAAATCCAATCACATGTAGACAGAATTTACATGTTCTTGTGCTGTGTATTATTTTTTAAGAAATATTCAAGTCAGAGATATGTTAGTCACAAAAAAATGAAACAAAAAGCACAAATTTGTTTTCTTTAGGGTAAAAATTCAGTGAGAACTTCATGTTCTTATATGTTGACGTATTTACCCATATAATACGCTATCATTATTACTCATTTCATTATTACTACCAGTAACTTTAATCTGTTCGAGTACAAACAGCTAGCCCAAGAGCTTAGATCATAAATACAGAACATATTTTTTTAAAAACCATAATATTTTAAGGAGCTTTCTTTTGTACTATGGTTCATAGTAAAAATGATAATTTCCTGTGTACAAAAAATGTTTCACATCAATGAGTCCCTCAAATGATTTGCGACTCTAACAAATTAGAATTGCTTCTTCTGAACTGAAATGACTACAACTTTGATATGAAGTTCTGGGAGCATTTTACAATTATGAAAATAGAAAAACTCTAAGTAGATACTTAATTTCTTGTTTGTAAAGGATAAACGACCACAGAGCAGAGATATTAGGAAACAGCAAAGATCATGTAGACGTAAGTAATGTGGGCTTCCTCTTCTTCAGGGAAATGAAAATAAATATTCATATCTAAAATTTGGAGCTAACCACTTGAAGTCTTAAATTCTTAGTACATTCTTTCATCTCTAAAAGCAGATATTAATGAAAAATGTCTGGAGATAATAGTGGTGATGGTTGAACAATGTGAATGTACCTAATGCCACTGAATATTTACTTAAAATGTAGATAAATCATCTTGTTAAGTGTATTTCACCACAACAAATTTTAAAAGTATATATTGCTTTCTTTACATTTATACTTATATGTATAAATACCTAATAAATATCTATCTAATCACATAGAATAAGCATTGTAAATATATTCATCTGTTAATTCATCATTTAAATCACAAAAATATAAATAGGTGTGGATTCAAAAAGTGTGTTCCTTTCTGAATCTACTTCTCTAAAATTGTCCTGAATGATCACACTAGCCAAACTAAAACTCTAGCAACAGTTCTTCGATTATAGTTGCTCTTCATGAAAATAAACACATCTCTTTCAGCATCTGTTTTGGGATGCATGCAATGAATTGTTGTCACAAGTAGGGTATTGTGGTTCAAATTTCTGCTCTACCACTTATTATTCATGACCCTGGGTCATTATCTAACCCTTTTGTGTCTCTATTTCTTCACTGGTAAAATAGGGATAATAGTATTAATTATTTCATTAGTTTTGGAGGAGATTAAATGAGTTAAAGCTCTCTTAGAACGATGTCAGACACATCATTAGCCTTCATAAATGTTATTTTTCACTGTTACTCTTAAAAAGCTGTTAGAGTTGAGTGATAATACATTTAGGCTATGACTGCGTCTATTATGCTCCAAATGAATTCAGGGGACTGAATTATAGAATTTGACTATACCATTGATCGAATAAACAAATTTTAAATTTTTAATGGTTTATATGTACGTAATTAGTTAGTAACTAAAAAACTACTCAATTGCATTTTTTGTTGTTGTTTCAGGATATGTGCTTCTCCTAATGTTTTTTTATTTAATTTCTGTTTTGTTTTATTTTTGTATCTTAAGCACAAGAAGGTAGAGAGAGTAACTTCTAAAAGTTCAAATTTACAAACACTTCTCTTTTTCTCCCTGTTCTTTCCTGCTGCATTATCTTTGACAAAGCTTTTGTCTCTTGTAGTGGCATGTTGCAATTAGCAACAATTAATTAACCTTATAGAAAACTGGTGCAAGCTGATTTAAGCTCCATTCTTTCTTTTTCTTAATTTCTTTTTCTTTTTCTTTCTTTGTATCTGTAAAGCTTAGCATTTGGAAAAAAGTTCAGGCAGCAGGGATTTTTGTTTTAATATACATTTACACAAATTCAATGGATGTTTTATATGAGATTTATTTTCTCTATAATTTTATAAGGCTTTGATACAAGTAATACTTATCATATCCCTGCTTTCTGAATTGAGTACTTCATTTAATTGATGCATAAGATTTCTTATTTCACTGTTAGTGTGTGATTAACACCACCATTATTTTCAGGCAAAGTAAATATAATAATTTTCTTTTAGACTGTCTAATCTAAATGAACAGGAGAAAAATGATTTGCATGCAAAGTAATGATTTCACAGTTAATCAAATATGTATGTTATGTAAGTGGTCTATGAACAGGAATTACTTTCAGTTTTCATCCCTTAACTTTCTTATTGCTTTGCTGATTATCTGCCCCAGAGTAAATCAGTTAAATGTCACTGATCAATTAGTCCTATACCTAAAAAAAGCTTAAGGGTGTAGAATCAATATCCCACTCCGGAAATTAAATTACAAACCCTGCCCTTGAAATTTAACTATACAAAATAAGGACCTGAGAGGAAAGATTAGTTCTGCCAAACTCTAATATTATAAAGAAGAACAATATTGTTATTATTTAAATGTAAGGTGATTAAAAAAAATAAAACAAATCACATCTACATAACAAATGTTGTCTGCTTGTTAATGTATTACTGGTTCCTCATGTGTTTCCATTATTCTCTTTGTTAAATCATTGAGGACTCTGGTTATGGAATAGAATAAAGCAGTAATTGGCACTTATATTTAGCAGAGATTTTTGGTTTCAAAAATGTTAAAATCTACATATTATAAAAACCAAAATCATTATTTATGAGTAATATTTATTAAGCATTCTTATTAACATTCCCTTGTGATACTGGAGTTTGTAGAAATGGTTAAAGTAATTCTAGTTTTTGATGTACATAACCGGCTTTGGGTTATGTTTCCATTATGATGGATTCCCTATGTACCCTGATAAATCACTTCATCTCTTGGTGTAAGAGATCCTTTACTTCAAAATTGCCTTCACTTATCTCCCAGGAAGACTCTTGCAGCCTCAGATAGATGTGATAGTCACTGCAATGGGCTCTGGTGTTCCTTGGTGCTGCATGGTTACAGCGGCCCATTTTCCCTTGATTATAATCATAATTTCACTGAGCTATATTAGCATAAGATTGCCTCTTAAAATTACTCAATCACAAAAGAACTCTTTTGAATTCTGAGACTCTCCTCATTTCCCTCTAGTCTGTTCTCCCACTTTGGGGCATTTTCTCATTTCACTATTAATATAACAGCTTTATAATTATCCACTATTAATAAGGGCCTATATATTGTATGCATATTTCTATTAGAATCCGTGAATGGATATGTATAAAAATCTATTTGATAAGAATTTCACCCATCAGCAGTCATTATGTTTTAATACCTATATTAACAAACTAATTTTCTTTAAAATTATAAATTTTCATAATAATGATTTGTGAAACTTTGTTTCTCCACTTCAGTATAACTAAACATTTTGCAACATCCTCCTTCTTTCTGAAACCCTCCTGAACATTCTCCACATTTGGTTAAAAAATAAAACAACAGTTTACTTGGCTTTTTCATTTTATATCAATTTTGCTGCCATTGGCCATATAATGAATAATTTACGAATGGTAATGATTTGCATAATAGATACTAGCTTAGTAATTTTTTTGTTACAAAGGCAATAACTTTATTCATATTCTTATTTTAATGAGCTTGAGCTCCATGTATTTCTCCTTTTATGACTCCAAAAGCTGGAGTCATGAAATAATTCAATATCAGCAAAAGAAGAAGGTCAAGTGTCACTATTCAAAAGAAAACAAGACTAAACCAAACGCTGAAATCAGAAAGTACGTATTTTCAAGGAAAATTTAATATATATACATATATATATGTATGCTAGTTTCTATATTTCATATTCTTTTAAGTTATTTGATTTTCATCTAGCAATTATCCTACTTTAAGCCGTTATACCATGGTAATAATTTATTGATAATAATCCATAATCTCTTCTTTAGATATATGTATGGAATTAAATCTATTGATTAGATGCTTACATTTTCCCTTACATGCTGAAATTCTATAATTACTTAAAAACTGAATATCCAGAGCACCTGGCTAGCTCAGTGGGTTAAGCATCCAACTCTTGATTTCAGTTCAGGTCATGATCTTAGGGTCTTGAGATGGAGCCCTGCATCAGGGGCTGCAAAGCATGTAGCCTGCTTGGGATTCCCTCTCTCTTTCCCCCCTGCCCCTATCTTGTTCATTCTCTCTCTCATAATAATAATAATAATAATAATAATAATAATAATAATAATAATAATAAAAACTGTGACTATCAAGTGTTTCTCCAAGCACTAAAAATTTCAATTACAACACAATGCTCTCAAGTTTTATCCTAAAATATTAATGCCAACAGACATTATTTTATCCTCTGGAGTGAAACAAATTTGCCCAGCTACATTATACCAATTAAAAACTGCATAAAGGGACAGCCGGGTGGCTCAGCGGTTAAGCGCCTGCCTTCAGCCCAGGGTGTGATCCTGGAGTACTGGGATTGAGTCCCACATCTGGCTCCCCGCATGGAGCCTACTTCTCCCTCTGCCTGTGTCTCTGCTTCTCTCTCTCTGTGTCTCTCAGGAATAAATAAAATTAAAAAAAATAAAATACAATAAAAAACTGCATAAAGCTTATAATCAGGTAAACTAAAGATATAGTATATTTGTAAAAAAGTAGTTCAAGACAATAATCTGATGAGAAGTTAAAGCACTTTGAAGGAATATGTACTTTATGCAATCTAAGTAATATCTAAGAATTTAATATATAAAAATATTAATCATACACGGGGTATTTCTATACAATGGAATTAAAACAGCTCTTTATTTTTTAAATTTTAATTTGTAGCAGTCATCTTTGCTTAAATTGAACATCAAGTTTCACTCCTAGTTTTTACTTGCTACAACAGTCCTTATTTTTAACACATTGAAATTGACAGGTCTTCTCTATAAAGAAAGTAATTATCTTGGTGTTTAAATCCAGTAAGCTGAATTTTACTAGTAGACCATCCTTGCAGTATCACACATGCAGAGCTAGGATATTCTCAATAATGCAGTAGAGGTTATATGTTCATGGTTAAGACAATAACAGTTTTGCCAACCAATTAAAAAGCAATGTTTTTTTTTTTTAAATGCCTACATTACAACAATTAAGTATGTGTGTGTGTGTGCGTGCATGTGTGTGGTAGCTTACTGGCTGTCATACTAAATTGGTTGTCATTCCTTTGGACTCATCACATTTTACTGAAAGTCCATTTAATAACAGCACATTTAAGACCAAGATAGGTGGCAATTTTCTGTAATCACTGCAACTCTTACTTAAAGCTAAATCAGTCAGTATGGTCTTTCACAGCTACTTTTCCAAAGACACTTGCAGATTTAGTGGTCTTTGGGTATTTGGCACTTTATCTTGCATTTTAGCATTTAATTATCAGGATGAATGTTCTAAATTTTCCATGGCATCATTATGAGGACTGCAAATTATTTGTTCATTTGTATTTGAGTACTCTAAGGGAGGTAACTTCACTTTCCATTTAATACTTAGTTACAAGTGGAATCTTTTAGGGGCAGCCTGGGTGGCTCAGCGGTTTAGCGCCACCTTCAGCCCAGGGCCTGATCCTGCAGACCCGGGATCGAGTCCCACATCGGGCTCCCTGCGTGGGGCCTGCTTCTCCCTCTGCCTGTGTCTCTCTGCCTCTCCTTCTCTCTGTGTCCCTCATGAATAAATAAATAAAATCTTAAAAAAAAAAAAACAAGTGGAATCTTTTATTCTCACATAGTGTTTAGACCTTTTGTTACTATTTAAATGCTATTTGTAAAACAATTACTTATTTTTTTTAACATTTCTAAATAAACCATGATTTAAAAATATTCAGACCTTTACCTGGTGTTTTAATTGAAAATCCTTAAACATCTAATGCCACTCACAATTAGGACCAGTGTATTGTTATTGCTCTTAACATAGAACAAACAATGTCCAGTTTATTATCAGCAACTGGCAAAAATTCTATCCCAGTGCAAGTCCTTTTATGAGTTTACATTTTCCTTAAAGGAAGGTATTTATTTTTGTAGGTCAAAAACAGTTCAATATAAGCAAGTTCAAATATTTCAATCTATTACATACTTATGTACAACATGAATTTATATGCACATCCACATCTATACTAAGTAACTATTACATTTATAATATAACATCACCCTGCTTATTTATAGAGTTAAGAACACAATGCTGAGCAGTCTTATATACATCAGCTTTAATCATTTCCCTTGATAATTATCCTGCTCCTCTTCTAGAGCTGGGGAAACTGACTTAGAGCACTTAGATTACCTGACCTAACTCATGTAGGTAGGAAGAATTAGAAGGAAGATTCAAACTCAGGTTGATTGGCGACAAAGCCTATGGCTTTCCACTTCATTATACTTCTCTGTGCATGGTAGTCACTCAACACTTTCTCCCTGTTATCTTATTTTTCATACTGCTCACCCCAAACTTCAGGGACAGTTTCTAGGAAAGCTGAGAAAAACTCTCTATTGCAAAAGCAATAGAAGAGTGACAGCATATATCTCTGCTATTATTTTAATAAGTTCAGCCTCTCAAAAATGGATGATTTCAATCTCCTCGAAGGAATATGTTCAATGTAAACTATAGTCTAAGTGGATGGAAAAGAAGAAACCTCTAAGAAGAGGAAACTAATTATACAAGCATCAATTCAGCACATTAATGCCTCACCTTGCCCCTATTAATAAGAAAGGATCATTTTCCCAACAGCCTTTTTTTCCCTGCCACCACCCCCAGTGAAAAAGCTATTCTATGCAAAAATGAATAAGGTGGCTTCTAAATTTTTATTTAACATTTCTGTGATTCAACACTTCAGTTCATTGAAGAGGAAAATATAAAAAGTAAAAAAAATACTATGATTATGAAACATCTGAGTCTTCACACAGGCCCTTGTAGTAGTATGCTCATGGATCCTGCTTCTTGAACACTTGCATGCTGCCTGAAGTGGGGTATGAATGCTGTCTGCACAATGGGGTTGGAGCTATTTATCCACTGACATGATGCTGCACCTGTATCTACTTTTTCTTCTTTTTCCTCAAAACGATACTATGAAATGACTGGAGTCAAGGCTCAGGGCATCACAGTCCCCAGAAAACTCTCGAAGTAGTCTTAATTGTTAAGAAGAAATTTGCTGACAATATTGCAAACCATTCTTTTAATTTCAGGAAGCACCAAAGCTTAGATTGAACCATAAGTTTTACTCGGAGAGCCTTGCAAGAAGGCTGAATTCCCCAGACATATTAAACTTTTTTAATAAAAGAAATCATATTTCAATTGTTTTTATATTTAAATCATCTTATTAATTTAATTAAAAACCTATATTTTAAATATTTTTAACTTATGGGTGTCCTGTTGGGAAAACAGAAACTGTGCTAGAAATTCAAACAGAAAGAGTTTTAATAGGAAATTGGTTTAAAAGGTGTTCAAAAGGCTTAACGGGTAAAAAGAAGAAATGGAGGGGGCCCAGGGCAGCCACAGTAAAATAAGGATGGGTTCCGTAAAGACCAGGAATCTGCCTACTGCTGCTGGACTAGAAGCCAGTATGTGCTGCTGGCCTACTACAGTTAAAAAGAACTCTGCTGCCTTGGCGACTATTGAAACACATGGTGGCCTCTGAGCAGGAATGTCAGAGCCTGTTTTCCCCCTGAGTGTGTTCAGATAATCTTGGACCTCACTGAAGGCTACAAATACACCCTGCGGTTCTTTACTCACTGTCTGCTTCTGTTCGAGGCTCTACCAGGAGAAGAAGAAAAAAAAAATAGTGGTCCTCTTCTTTCTATGTTCTGATCTCTTGGCAGTGACCCCAATTGGCATCGCCTATTGGGAGGCTAGGGAAAGAAGCCTGGAGAACATAGTTGCCAGTTTTGAGGGGAAACGTGGAGCTGAGAGACAAAAGAAACAACTCAGCACAATTTATTTTATTTTGTCTTCTAATTCCATTTTACTCTTACCATTGATTCATTGAGATGATATCCACAAAGTGCCTTTGGCAGTGTTTTGCCCATTATATAGACATACAAGAAATGTCAGTACCGTAGGTGAAGGTCTTTCTAAAATCAATTTATACTTCTTGCCTTCTGAAACAAAGGAGACTAAACATATTTAACTTTTTCTTGACGACTCAAGGTTAACTTTAGAATAGCAATGTTTACACTGGGACCATTTACCTCCAATGATTTTCAGATGCAGCATGGTGCTTGCCCCAATGTTAATTATTCCACACTGCTATTATTTTAAGGTCTGTGTTATCTGGTTTTCTTTCCCAATGTTTTACTGACAATCAGTCAACGATAACTTTGTGAACTTTTCAGTGTACAGCCATGTAGTAATTTCCTTATTGCTCCTATTTTTTTTTTTGCAATTTATTACAATGACTTTTATGTGTCAGGAGCCAAGATAACCAAATTTTCTAAAGTCACATTTTGAAAGAGGAAATCTAAATGAATCCCTGTGTAGAAGGTTTTCCCCATGAATAAGCACACCTGTTCAGAGGCCATTTTTGTCTATTCTCATCTTTTCCTCTATTTTCCAGAGTATGGTTGTTTGCTAAGTACCCTCTAGGTAGTTGAGATGTTAATGTAATATTGGCCAGCTAGCAACAACAGGCTAATTTGTGAATGGCCCGAGGTGTATTCTGAATGATTCATCTCATAAAAAAATATTCCATAATTGAGAGAAATAAATCCGTTCTCTTTACAAACGTAATCATAGCCTCTTTTGCAAATTTACAAAACTCTATAGTGCTTTGTGGATTATGAAAAGGAATTTATAGAATCAGGGAATCAAAGAAATATTTTAGGTCTTGTGTCTAAATGTTATGTTAAATATATGTGTATGAGTTTACGTATGTGTATGCAAGTAGACCTGTATGTAACATACATACACACATATATATCATATATTTTGCATGCTGATAGGGGAATAGGGAGTATCAGAAACTGAGCAAAAAAAAAAAGGAAAAAAATATTTTTAATGACCCTAAATCTAATGATATCATCAAGGAAACTTTGACACGCCCCTCTATTGCCCTACAGTAGGACATTATGACCTAGTACATTAATTGTCCACATAACAGAATACCATATTACTTTCATCTCTTGCTTCTATAATTCTTTCAGCCTCACATTTTGGATCTTTTTACATTTATGATCTTACTGCTATACTGAAAATAATTAGCTCCCATGCATAAAGATTGAAATTAAGCTTTGCTAACATCTCAAATTTGCCTTTATCATGCTCTTATCTCTGAGTGGTAGTGGCAGCCGAAAGGACATTACTGTACATACACAGTACTGAGGCAGAGTCATATCAGCCAGAATAACATGGCTAATTAGTGACACAGTTGAGAGAAAGTCCAAGTCCCTAGGAATCCACATGCTTGAAACTCTTTAGAATTTAGAACTGGGGGAAGCATAGAAAATGATAACTTGTATTATAATGAGAGTTAATTAGTTTTCTATTGCTGCTGTAAAAAACTGCCACATGGTAGCTTAAAACAACACAAATTTATTTCCTTACACTTCGGTAGATCAAAAGTCTGACATAGGCCTCGCTTGATCAAAATCAATGCGGTCTGCAGGGCTAGCTCCTCTGGAGGCTCTAGGGCAAAGTCTGTTTGCTTGCCTTTACAACTTCTCTAGGTTTCCCATTTTTCTTTGCTCATGGTCCCATTCTCCATCTTTAAAGCCAGGAGTGATTAGTTGAGTCCTCAGTATCACTCTGATCTTTGTTAGCTTTATTTCCTCCAACTCTGACTTCTTCATCTCTTCTATTTATGAGACCCTTATGATCACATTGGGTGTGGATAATCTAGAATAATCTCCCTACTATAAGATCAGCTGACTGAAAAACTTAATTCCATCTGCAATCTCCATTCCTGTTTGCTTTTTAACTGACATTTTCATAGGCTCTTTAGATTAGAACATGGACACTTTAGGGAGGCCATTATTCTGCTGGCCATAGTCAATGAACATAGTAATACATACATGCTTCCATAGTTTCACTTATTTGTCTTAAAACCCTATCAAAAAGGATGTAGTTGCTTCATTTTGTAGGAGAGTAAATAATATCCTAGGGCTTTTAGCTTTTATTGGTACATATTTCTAGGAATTATAAATATAAAACCTTAGAATTATTTAACATTTTTATTCTGTAAAAGATAATTATTTTTTATTAATTAAAAAAGAAATTCTAGTATTTTCTTTTGGGGAAACCATGTAATATCTAAAGTATGGGTTTAAAAAGCTTCAGTTTTGTGCAAAAAAGAAAGGAGAAAGGATACTAAAGATCTAAGATCCATTAAAATTATACATGGATATTACTTTTAAATAACTATTGGCCATATTAAAAAAAGAAATTTCTTTTTCAAAATTCAAGACCTTGTATGTCAATTATACATCAATTTAAAAGAAAATCTCTGAAACCTAAAAGTGGTTAAATGAGATAGTTGTGAATGAATGAATGAATGAATGAATTACTTATATATCTAAACTACCTCTCCAGAACTCTCTTAACATCACTTAACCTCTTCAAGTCTCAATCTCTATATCAATAAAGTAAATTAATACTTTTTACTTTGCAAGGTGATAGATAAGTTAAATGAGGTAAGATCGGAAAATAATCTGTGACCTAACAGGTGCTTAATAAAATGTAGCAATATATTTCCTAAATTATTATAAATTTTAGTCTTCAAGTTGACTTAGAATCAGAAAAGATCCAGGGGATCCCTGGGTGGCGCAGCGGTTTGGCACCTGCCTTTGGCCCAGGGCGCGATCCTGGAGACCTGGGATCGAATCCCACATCGGGCTCCCGATGCATGGAGCCTGCTTCTCCCTCTGCCTATGTCTCTGCCTCTCTCTCTCTCTCTCTCTCTCTGTGACTATCATAAATAAAAATTAAAAAAAAAACATTTAAAAAGAATCAGAAAAGATCCAAAATAACTTTAATTATATGCATTTTTCCATAAATATTTTATGATAATTTATGTAATCATCAAGGAACCTATTATTTCCCTCACTTAGGAGCAGTGTTGATAAAGTAATTCTGTGAAAGTTGATGATTTTTATATGTTAATAGAATACTATAGCTTAATATTTAGGTGTAGCTGGTTGTGGTAAAAATGATAAAGATGTAATGTGGCTTTAAAGATAAACCCACATAAAAGGATAGATTGTTAATAGTTTGTCACATGCTTTTATTTAATTTCATTGAATATTTTTCTTTTTAACTATGTAATGAAACCTTATGTGGATTATGAATTGATTTTTTCTCATTAAATTAAAGCAAAAACCTCTGGATTTAATGTAGAATTCTTAGCTAAGAGCATCATTAGAAATCATATATGAGAACCAATTCTGTGCTTTATACATATACACTTCTATCACTGTAGTATTTATTTTTTTCAAATTTCAATTAGTATTACCTACTGCTTAAGGTCAACTACACAATGTTTCCCTAATTCAGTAATTAATCAGTATTGTGTTGACTTTAAATTGGTGAGAAATTCTAGATTAAAATCACAGACATTCCCAAAATTTAGAAGTCACACAAGCAGAGTCATGCACACAAGTATTTGTGTATATTTACTGATCTATACAACCTTCAAGAATTTTAGAATGTAAAGTGATAATAAAAAAAATGAAACATTAAAGCCATGGATTAATTTAAGGACTCAAGGACATGGATTTTATATAATAACATGATTCTATGTTCATCCGTTCTATGTTCATCCGTGTAATGGAGGTGAAAATAAGGCACTATTAGCCATATTGACTCACCATTGAGTGCTGTTCCTTGCTTTAACAATGTGATTATCACCTTTTCACTAGGGGTATTGATATGAGGTGGCTATTAAAGTGGCCTAGGGAAATCCTAGTCTCTGATCATGTGTAATTGGGCTACAATAATCCAATGTGGTCCCTATGATTTACCACATATTTTCACTTATTCCTCAAAACAACAAAGTAGTTATTTCTACCAATATTTAGAAGAAACAGCAAACTTCAAAGAACTATAAGAAGAGAATAAGAAGGATAAAATCAATGCACTAAGAGTAAGATGAATATGGGTCAGACCTGACATCTTGAAGTATCATACCAAATATCATAAAGCTAATAAATGGGAGAAGAGAGTTAAAATCAGGCTCTGTATCCACAACCAGCTCTGTGGTGGGGTCAATAACAACAAATGAATGTTAAAACACATTCACTGTGCTTCTATTTTACCAGGAACAGTTTTAAGCTCCACTCATTACATGAATGCATGTCTCCATCAAACAACCACTTTGTAACAATTCTATTATTCCTATTTTATGCTGAAGAAACTAAAGTAAGGAAAGGTTAAACAACTAGCTCAAGATCGCCCAAATATTAAGTGACAAAATTAGAATTGGAGCTAAATTTGACTTAGCTCCAAAAGGCCATGGTTTTAATTGTGTCTATTTTCCCTGGTAGAATATGTCTGCCTAAACCTATCTCCATATCCTCATTGTGCATTTGAGCTGTTTGCTTGTTAGCAATTCTGCTCTTCAATTTAAAAGAAAAATGCAAAATTGTAAATATTTACTAAGCATCAGAGTGTCAAATAGAGAGTTCTGTGAAGTGTGGAGAGAAGGCCAGCACATTGCTTTGCTTCACAGTCCCTGCTTAGTAATTATTTGTTAATTGATTAGTGAGCATGCTACTCAATGGACTGATTTTGCAAAAACACCCTTGCGAGCTCCAAGAAAGGTAAAGATACACGGCGACGCACATTAAACAAGGACAAAAGTGGTAAAACAAGTTCAGATTATTCTTCTTGAAATACAGCAAAGGCCACTGGACACATTTTGTGATCTATACGCCAGTATAGATGCATTAAACTTTGACTTTTTCAGGAATATTTCTAAAATGTACATTGGCATCATGTACTATAGATGAGCCCATTACCATGTTATGCTACCATTTAGACTGTGTACCAACTTTGGCTGAAAAGGATACAAATGCATTACAAACATACTCTCAAATAAGCAATGTGAGCCTGGTTTTATCAGGTTCTGACAGGTTAATATGCTGAAAATAGTGGGGTATGTTTTCAAAGCAACATGCTCTAATTTACCCATGCAGCTCATGTTTATTTTAATGGTAGTTGCACAGTGAAATCATTACAAAACACTTTGAACACTTACCCAACTGTGTCTACCAAAGGAAAGGTAATATAATTGAACTAAAAAAGGAAAATAATTAGTTAACCTTAGCCAAAAGGATGTTGCCTAGTTTTGCTTCTTTTCAACATTTCTATGCTTTAGTAAAATATCACAAATAGGAATCGCCATTAAAATATTTTTTAATTTAACTATATATCTCATGTATTACGATTCAAAAAGTACTGCATCTTGAGACATTCAGTAAGCAATACTGACCTAATAACCAATCAACCCTTGTTCTTTAACAGTCAAAAAATCTAATTAGTCACAGCTGTATTAATTACAATATCAAAAACCCAGTAGCACAAAATTGGGAGATTTTTACTTCATCAGATGGCCTCTCTTTTCAAAAAGTACTAACATCATATCACAGACAAAATATGTTAATTTCACATTGGGTTTTAAAAATGGGTAGGACTATATCTCTAAATTAATGATTCATAAAATCATTTGCAGCTATTAGCCTGTAAGGATAAGTGCTGGTAGTTCCTTTCTTTTAATGCTTGGTGTGAAACCATCAATTTAAAGTCGATCTCATATGGGAGATTTATATATGTCACATAGTTCATTGAGGCCTGTCAAGTCTTTAAAATTTGCATTGCCATGTACAATTACAAGTGTCACAATATGAAATAACATTCAGGCAGGAATTCTCTGAAACTTCTTTTAACTACCTGTGACCAATTATGAATTCTTTAAAACTCAGTGTTTACCATAGTTGTAATAGTTCCATTTTATTAGACAATTTATGTGAAGTCTCTTTCAACAGATGTGTGCACATGACAATGCCCAGACTAAGCAGAAAAGACAGAGAAAGAGAGAGAGGTGCTGTGGGCATCAGGGAACAGATATTCTCCTAACCACGCTTTGTATTGTCAAGAGGCAATACAATCTCTCTGTCTGAATTTTATCTTGACACTTAGAGAAATGATCATGTCTTTGCACTCTTGTTGCACTCTATAATGAAGATGTGAACACGCTTACAGATTTTAATTCACAAGTCCTTACAACACCTTTCTTTTGAAAGGAAGTGATAAACATCTTTTAGTTATTAAAAATCCAGTTGATTATAGAGCATATCAAAGGTTATCAAGCATATTTATGGCAATAAAAATACAAGTGGGCTTTATTACTCTATCTACATGTCATTGAAGGGTACTTGGTCTTGGACACTGGGCAGTATGAATCAATGTGAGTCTCTAGAAATTTATTGGACACACAAAGCTCTCTACAATGTGTTACTATAAATTGTTTAACGCAACATATCAGGTACCAAATGCATATTAGTTATCAATATGCACTCTAACCCTGTGCTCCTAGAAGCCAGATAGAAATATACATGGGTGATGCACATACCATGCAAGGGTCATGTAATTTAGAAGAAGAATAATTGTCAAAAAATAAAACAAATGAATCAGCAAGGTATGTCCCCAGCAATGCAGCTAACTGGTAATAAATGCAATCTCTGTTCTGCCTCAAAATAACAACATTAATATGGGCAACAAGTTATTAATACTTTTCTGTGTCTCAGTTTGCTTATACTTTAAACATATCCGTATTACCAAATTTGAGAAGCAATATACTGAATTACTAGGTTATGGCCATTGGCAAGTTATCTAAGCCCACTGAACCTCAGTTTCCTTCCTGTGGTGGAAAATAGGGATTGCTGTAACAACTTCCTGAGTTATTTTATACACAAAGCACCTGATGCCTAGAAATCCACCTGCAGTAATTATTTATCACTATCATAAATATCAGAAACTTTAAATTTGTTGAAATTGTTTTGCCACATAAAGTAAATAAACACGTTTCTTTCTTTTTTCAGCTTTATTGACGATAGTGAACAAAATTATAAGATAAAGTGTCCAACATGATGATTTTATATGTCAAAATATATAGAAATATATATATATATAGAAAAATACAGATACATATTGTGAAAGGATATCCTCCCATTTACTTCTGTGATTTCACATATTTGTCTTTTTTTGTTTGTTTGATGAGAATATTTAAGTTCTACTCTCTCAGAATACATTTATTTCTAAAGCTAAATAAATAGCTCTATGTTCAAAAAACTTTGAAATGTGACATTTTAAAATTGAATATTTTCCTCTCAGAATACCCAAGAGCTTTTAATAAGCTAATACACACTAGAACTCTCCAAGGGGGGAAATGCAGCCATGTAGTGCTACCCCAGGATTATTTGACCACAGAATCCTCATTTCAGAAAACACTGTGTAGGAAAAAGTTTATGCCAAAGACATTCTGGGAAATACTGAAAACAGTGATCTCTGTGCTAGCTGGGTTTTATGATATTAAGATCTCAAGTGTTTTATATGAAACACCTGTCAGAATGCTGTTTCCTTTCTCCATTCTAGAATAAATATCAAGGAAACAAAGGGGCATGTATTTAGGACAGTTGCAATACTGACCCAGCCTCTACCTGCACTTCCCCTGCATCAATTTCCAAAGTGGCTTTGAGGGTTTCGGAGGCAGGTTTATTTCAGGTTTGTGTCTTCCTTTTCTGGAGCTTAAATATTTCAGTAACGATTTGAAACAACCCTTGCAACCTTGGAGTATGCAAATATAGGCCTTGAGTTAAGATTGAGGGTCACTTTATCAAATAGTCTCTCCAACCATAAGAGCTCTGTGACACATAACAATAATCTGGTCAGTTATAGTATGCAACAGACTTTTTTGCCCTTTACCTTTTCTTAGTTGCCTAAAATATACACTAATGAAACAAACGTCTAGAACCCTTGAGCTGATTATTAGAATATTGACTATATTCCCTATGCTATAATTTTTATCACTCTGACTTATTTATTTTACAACTGGAAGTTTACAACTCTTAATCTCCTTCACCTATTTGCCCATCCCCCTACCCCCTCACCTCTGGCAACCATCAGTTTCTTCTCCGTATCTGAGAGTGTTTTTTTTTTTATTATTCATTTGTTGTTTTTTAGATTTCACACGTAAGTGAAATTATATGGTCTTTATCTTTTGCTATCTGACCTATTTCACTCAGCATAATACCCTCTAGGTCTGTCCATGTTGTAGCAAATGACAAGATCTCATTCATTATGGCTGTGTAACATTCTGTCTATAGTCTCTCCACACACACACACACACACACACACACACACACATGCAAGCACACCTGTATCTTTTTTATTCATTCATTTATTGAAGAACCCTTGGGTTGCTTCCATATCTTGGTTATCGTAAATAATCCTGCAATAAACAAAGTGTATACATCTTCACAAACTGGTGTTTTTGTTCTCCTTGAGTAAATACCCAGTAGTGGAATTACTGGATCATATGACATTTGTATTTTTAAGGTTTTTTTAAAGATTTTATTTATTTATTCATGACAGACACAGAGAGAGAGAGACAGAGACACAGGCAGAGGGAGAAGCAGGCTCCACACAGGGAGCCCGACATGGGACTCGATCCCGGGACTCCAGGATCATGCCCTGGGCCCAAGGCAGATGCTCAACAGCTGAGCCACCCGGGCTGCCCTATTTTTAAGTTTTTAAGAAAACTCCATACTGTTTTCCATTGTGGCTACACCAATTTAGATTTCCCCCAACAATACACCAGGGTCCCCTTTTCACTATATCCTCACAAACACGTGTTATTTCTTGTCTTTTTGATAGTAGCCATTGTGACTGGTGTGAGGTGATATCTCATTGTGGTCTTGATTTGCAGTCCCCAATGATTAGATACATTGAAGATCTTTTCATGTGTCTGTTGGCCATGTGCATGTCTATTTTGGAAAAATGTCTATTCAGGTCCTCTGACCACCTTTTAATTGGATCATTTTTGGGAGGGGTTGCATTTGTTTTTTGGTGTTGAGTTGTGGAAGTTCTTTGTATATTTTGAATACTAACTTCTTATTAATTGGCTGATTATTTTATACTTATAATGCAGTCACAAGATTCACAAATTACTTGTTCAAACTCTGCTACAGCAAAAAATCCTGCCAGTGCTTCAAATGCCAATTCTTTAAGTTGGTTCATTGTCTTTTTTCCAAATAGTAATTTGAACTTTTATCTTTATATTTACTTGACAAAATAAGTAAATCACTAGCCATTGCAATACAACCCCTCTCATTGTATCTGCCTTCTCATTTCACTATTTTATATTTGCAATGAATTTTCCAATTCTGATTCATATGTATAAGAGACTGCAGTCAGCATATGACTATCTCATGAGTAGATGTTGTTATGTATGTATTAAAAAATGAGGAAACCGAAGCTTTGAAAACTGATCAGAGCTTCTTCGGTGCTAGGCTACAGGAGCTTAAATTCATTTAAATCTTTCCAGTAATACTATGTGGAAGGCATTATTGCCATGGCCATTAATAAAAAAGTGATTCATATACAGAAATTAAGTTACACATCTATGTGCACACAGCTAACATGTACTAGGACAAGAATTTGAACTCTAGCCATGGGCTTCCAAAGGCCATACACTTATTTATCTACGCTGCATCTCTCTTCTTCCTTTTAGTTCTAACCAACAACTCAACACCTCCAAGGCAACCAGTCAATCATTTACTTGCAAAATATAATGATAAAACTGAAAGTTTTTAAGTGGATATTTGGTCTAATTATTTTAACTCTTATCTGGCACCTCCACATAGTTACAATAGAGTTATAATCAAAGATCATAAAAATAAAAAAATTGTGTTATTGAACATCTACACTACCACTTTAATGTGGGGAAAATTGTGCAGGAGATGACAAGCTGGAGTTTGAGAAAATATTAGAAACTTTATTTTAAAATAAAATAACTTGGGATGCTTGGCTGATTCAGTGGTTGAGTGTCTGCCTTCAGCTCAGGGCATGGTCCTGGTCCTGGGATTGAGTCCCACATTGGGCTTCCTGCATGGAGCCTGCTTCTCCCTCTACCTATGTCTCTGCCTCTCTCTCTGTGTCTCTCATGAACAAATAAATAGAATCTTTAAAAAAAAGAAAATTTCATTCCAATTATTAGAGAATATTAGTATGTTATAGCATCTATTTAACACTTACTGAGAGTCTACAATATATCTGGCACTGTTCTAAGCATAGGGTTACATTATTGAAGAAAAACAGTTGCTTTGAAGAAATTTAATTGAGGGCGGATAGACCATACACACTAAACATAATAAGTGAATCAATGATATAGCATGTGATGTGTGCTATAGAAAAAGTACAGCAGTAAAAGGAAGGCTAGAGGCAGGTTCCAGTAGTGAATATTAAACAAGCATCCGTTATGTACCACGTGATGATTTTGAAGAAACAATTATGTAGGAATTCCAAAGATATAAAATCAATATCTGGGTGAGGGTAAAGAGTGATGCTACCCAGAATTATAAGATGTCCTACAATGATCCATGTTCCTATATAATCTCCTTCCCCTAAATGTGGGCAGGACCTGTAACTTATAACCAACAGAATATGGTAAATGTGAAGGGACATTGTATACATAATTAAAACTCCTAATCAGTTGACTTTAAGTTAATGTTAATCAAAGAGGGTATTACCCTGGGTGGGCCAGACTTAATCAGGTAAGTCCTTTAAAGTCTTTGAGTGAAAGATTTGAAGCTGCAGAGAATATAACTCTATTGCTGATTTTGAAAAAAGGTTAGAGTAGAAGGTACATGTGGAGTGATAGAAGATAAAACACATACATATTATATATATTTATTTTTTTTTTAATTTTTTTTTTATTTATTTATGATAGTCACAGAGAGAGAGAGAGAGAGAGGCAGAGACACAGGCAGAGGGAGAAGCAGGCTCCATGCACCGGGAGCCTGACGTGGGATTCGATCCCGGGTCTCCAGGATCGCGCCCTGGGCCAAAGGCAGGCGCTAAACCACTGCGCCACCCAGGGATCCCATATTATATATATTTAGTGAAGATGACTAGGTTCCAGGATTTATAATCATCTAAAGAAGGGCACAATTCTATAAAAGGAATTAGCACAATTATGTTTTCAAATAACATAGGAAGCTAACAATAACCCACTCATGGAGAATTGACTATAAGCAGTTTTATAACAATCTGGGCATTTTCAGGGTGGAAAAAATTGGGTTATTAAATGGCAGACAATTTTCTCTTAAACCCTATGGACTATGTTCTGTTACCAGTTGTTACTTTCAAGTTACTCTCCTTTTATTGGCAGTATACTTAATATATAAATGAGGCAGCAGGCACCCTGGTTTTCAATGACCTGCCTGTCTGGCTTTACAATGCTTAATGTAGGCCAACTTACTCTGAGCAAGAAGTCACTGCTAATTATTTTATTCATATAGTGATAAATGAAAGAAAATCATGAATAAATGTGAATCCCAGCATTATTAATTAAGTTAGGATGAGTGTAATGCTATAATTCCTTTGTTTTTTTCATAGAGAATATATTAAAAATAATTCATCAAATTTGCAAACTCATTTCAACATGTGAAGCCTAATTTTATTCTATAGTTATCCATCTTTCTCAGTCTGGTGTTGGCAATTACTTGACAAAATATATCCTAAAATCAAATCACTAAAGCAGAAAAGTCACTTTAGGATTTTGGTAAGATCTCTTTCTTTTAATTTTTTTCTATTTCTCTTTCTTCTCCTCATGAAAAGAATGCATATTGTAATAAATAAGAGTTTGCTGAAATAGGTGAAAAGGAAAAACAAGAAAAAAGAAATACCTAAAATTGGCATTGCTGACATTATCTTCTGAAAGTTGGGGAGACATTTTCATTGTTTGAAGTATCTTTTTTCATTTTCTTTCCTTTCTATCTTCCTTTCTAAATATTTCTATCAACAATCAAAAACAATTGAGGACAACAGCAAAGAAAAATTATCATCACTAGAAAAAAATCATACATTGTTTTCAATCCTTGCATTTCATGAATTTCTAGTTGCACATAAATGAAGATTACTTGCATTCTTGCTATGTCATTGGTAATCCAATAAAGTTTTTTCAATTAACATTAATTTTGGTATTAATTAAAAATATGCAATAGAAGGGTTAATCACAATATTCTGGACAACAATATCTATCCATTCAATCTTTAAAGAGAGCTGTGTAACAAGCAGTTTGTCATACTCTGGCAAGCTAACTAATGATTGGCTTTTGGTACATTAGGTTGTTATGAAGCTAATAGCATACTAAAAATCTTCTCTTCAGGTATAAATTAATGGCATTCATATGCAATTCACATCGCTGTGGCTTACTTTGCATTTTGATGCTTTTAGAAGTTTATGTGAAACTTCTTGCACCTTCTCCTTTTACGCACTCACAGCTTTGATGATCCTTTCTGTAACCTGAATGAGAGTGGAAGGGCTAGAGTTCCTGGCAGCCAACTGCCATCCGCTTGGAGTAATTTGGCAGAAAGCTAAAAATGTTTAGTTAAATTATGGTTTCTATAATTGCCTGAAAGATTTTAAAGAGGGTTAGATTATTTTTTTAATTTCTTGTTTGAAAACATGGAAAGACTAGGCCCTTTGTTGTGTACTGGTATGCTTTCCAAGGAAGACTACTCATCTTCCTGCAGTGCTGATGTTTCTCATTGAGCTCTAAAGTTGAAAACGGGATTTTAGACTCTATTTTTAATGTGTTTTCTCTTCTCAGTACAAATGGAGGGAGAGAATCACTTTACAAAGTGTTGCCAAAATTTTCAAAAATGGGAATCTAAATACCTGAATTTTCTGGATTTTGCAGCAGTTAACTTGTCCTTGTCAAAAGAAGAAAAATGGCCTAGTCCATCTCTATAAAACAACATATTTGCCTTCAGATTTGACTTTTCTGTCTCTAATAAAAATAGTAACATCTTAACTCAAGAAATCGGGCCCTAAATAATTAAGATCAGGTCTTTTCAACTCAGATGATTTTAAATTTAGGAAAAAGTTATGGAATCTTCTTTCCTATGGGTTTTAAAACATCTAATTAGATCTCTGCTCATCTTATAATTAGAAGCAAAATGCTATAACTTTCTTGTAGGAAAGTTTCTTTTGGTACGGATCAAATCATTAGCAATATAACTTAAAGGATATTGTGCTTTTTGTTAAAATTTAGTGTCAAAGTCCTAGATGTGTCCAATTGATGACAAAATAACATGGATTCTATGTTAATGAATATTTGTAAAAATATACAAATCTTGATAGAAAAAGGGCTTGCATGTATAGCCATTAGTATTTGTCAAATTAAAGTAGAAATAGTCTACATTCAGCTACAAAATATAAACTGTTCCAAAGTGAACCTTACCTATCAACTCTTGAAGACAGCCAGAAGATAAACATACTATTTATTTTCTCTCCCTCTGACAACTGACAACCAAAATTTGGCCTGTTTACTTTCATGAAGGAAAAGGTCCTGGGTAGGGCTAGAACAAGATAAAATTGTCTTTAATTAACTCCTGACTCTTTCTTTTCATAATGCATCCTGAAAACCAATGTTGGCATCTTACTCTTCATTAAACAACCAGTATGATTCTGTTGTGAGTCAAAAAAAATGTAAAAGGTTTGCTATCAAACAATGGGGGAGGCATGAATGGTGCAGCGGTTGAGTGTCTACTTCGGCTCAGGTCCTGATCCCAGGATCCGGGATGGAGTCCACATTGGGCTCCCTGCATGGAGCCTGCTTCTCCCTCTGCCTGTGTCTCTGTCTCTCTCTCTCTGTGGTGTGTGTCTCTCATGAATATATAAATAAAATCTTAAAAAAAAAAGACAATGGTATGATTCCCACCCTTATTCCTACTGGCTCTATAAACATAACAAAGTCACTTAACCTCACTCAGCCTAATTTCTACTTCAAATTTACAATCGTAATAATGATGCCTACAGCAGTGAGCTGTGGGGATAATTAAATAAAATGATATTTGTATAAATATAGTTGCCTGAATCCTAGGAGGGTCACTCTACAGTTTGCCCATAATTCACTAGGTCATTTTCCTTTATGGGCCAGTTGGACATCCTATGGCTTTCTCTCATTTCTGTATCCCTGCAAGAAATCCTAAATGGAAACAAGGAGAAGGATTCATTCATGATTAGGGCTTTGATGCCACCGGTAAGGCTCCTTATTAGGCTACATAATGGCATAAACCTGACTTTACTTGGAGACCTGTTTCACTACTGAACCAAGCTCTTTTGTCTTCTACAGCTTGATGCCTTATATTTCCCTACCAATTCCTAGGGCCCTGGTGACATAGTCTCTCAGCTTTGCTTCATGGCCTAGACCTCTCCTTCCCACTGGATACGATGGATTAGATTCAAACGTATTGTAGATTCTAATGTAATCTCACATTGGATCCTCTCCTGGTTTCTCTGGACACATGAATCAAGGTGCAGAGTCTAGCTCATTCTGCTATCTGCCATATTTAGATATAGTCACAGTGTTTGGGGGCCCTTATTTTAGGGGACATTTTTCTCTCTCTGCCACCTGGCTTCTATTACTCCTATTCTAAAACTCCAATTATTAAAAGTTTTAAATTTCCTTTTTTTTAAGATTTTATTTATTTATTCATGAGAGACACAGAGAGAGAAAGAGGCAGAGACACAGGCAGAGGGAGAAGCAGGTTCCATGAAGGAAGCCTGATGTGGGACTTGGTCCCAAAAATCTGGGATCACACCCTGAGTTAAAGGCAGACACCCAACAGCTGAGCTACCCAGGCATCCCAGAAGTTTTAAATTTCTTTTCAGTGAACAACATTTCCAGAGAAGAATCAAATTGATTGTTGCCAGCTACTGATTTCTGAACAAGTATGTGACTATCACTGTGAAGATATATATATATATTTCCCCCTCCCTACATTGCTCTAAGGAATTGGTGGGGAGAGTCAGGGAGTAGGGAAGGTCCATATCCTGATCTACTGGAATCTCAGTTTTTACTCAACAGGGCCCTGTGCCACATTTTATACAATGCGAAAAAAATCACACACCAAATCTATCCATCTTACTCTCCATTGCAATTCAGCTACCCAAAATCAACTACTTAAAACACTGTTAGTTTGGCTGAAGATCAGAGAAATAATGCAGTAAAAAAAAAAAAAAAATCAAGAGATATTCAGGTAACACATAGTCCCATTTGTCAACATTAATGTTTTTTTAGACTCCTAAGAATACTCACTCAAAAGGAAGAATTTCAGAAAGTGCTTCAGGCTACATGTTTTTGAGTATGTTTGGGGAAAGACTTATCCTCATGTCTCTCACATCATAGCATACAAGACACTATGTTCTCTACCTAAAAATAAAGCCTCTGAATGAGAAGATATCTCAATGGCTGAAACATAGAAATAAGGACACAGGATATGACAAAGTCAAAATGGAAAGTAATATTTAGCTGATTATTTAGAGAGCTTTTTTGTCTGACTTGTTGCCAGTTGTTTCTATGAGCAACCAAGAAGATGCTCTGTTTTATGCCCTCGTTCTAACCTGGGCTGAGGTTTACTTAATAACATGAATTGGTTCTTGTCAATCTCTGGATATCATCTCGCACTGTTTCTACACATGCATCCCAACCTGCTGACACATGGACCTACATACAGTCTCTTTTTCTCTATACGATTAGATGCCTTTGTACTTTTTCATGGTACCTGGAATCTTCTTACTCAATTCTGTTGTTCCTCGAAAACTGCAAATCTAAAGGGTGTTCATAATGAAATTGAAAGTGTATGCAAATATACCTAATGCTGTCAAAGGTATCTTCAATCTGTAAAACCATTAATATTATCTATGTTTTCAGACTTCATGGTTTAGGACATGCATATGCTTACAGATATATGTGTATATACACATGTGTATCATATACTCACAAGCATATGTTGTTTGTATACATGTATATATGCATCTATACATATATAAGGGTATATGTAAATATATTTTAAATATATGTAATTGAATGTATATGTAAACATGTGGGTATATATGTGTGTGTATATACATGCATCTATATATAGAGATGTATGTATATTATTGACCATATGTAGGTATATATAATGGTATTTTTGAAAGGTGTGAGTATGTATATGTGTGGGTGGGTGGTGTGTGTCTGTGCCTATTCATATAGGCATAAATAGATAAATAGATAGAGATATAATTTTTGTTGTAGAGCATTTCCCAGGCTCAGGAACCAGTAGTTCTCAACTGGGGGCAATTTTGCCCCCCAGCGGACATTTGGGCAATGTCAAGACATTTATGTTTGCTGCAAATGAGAGTGAGGGGTTGCTACTGGCATCTACTGGGTAGAGGCCTTGGATTCTTCTAAACTGGTTATTATGTACAGGATGGCCCCACAGCAAAGAGTTATTTGGCCAAAACGTCAACCATGTAGAGGCTGAGAAACGCTGCCTTACTCAGGCCCTACGCTGCCTCTTTGTAAATAGCAGACACAATAGGATACTCCAGTGTCCCCTGAATCACCAAAGGTTAGATTAGTATGATAGTACACATTTGGTTGTAGGCTATATTCTCATGCAGTTGATAATCACTCACATCAACTAACATAACTTTTCACAACTTGTACTTAGCTCAGCATCACCCAGGAATGACAGTAGTTGATTGTCTGGCATTAGGCACCAATGACTTACGCAGGAATAGAAGGCTACATGGTTTTTCTTGATCCATAAATGAAGAGACCACCTCAGGGATAAACATTAATCATCAGATGCAATCATGCTGCTCTCTGCCTCGTGCATTGTGCTATCTTAATTATGACTCCTTTCTTCTGACAATAAGGTTAAAAATATTAAGCAAGTTCACTTGAGAACCTATTTGTTCTTCCTTCTAGTGAGCATTTAACAATTACTTGATTGAAGATCTGAGCTGTAGGTAGCTATAATTTTGCAGACTCGTTATATTATTTCTGGCTTACTTAAGTGTTGACTCATTTTGTACTGTCTGAGAACCGAAAAGAAATCATTGGGGAAAAGCTTAAAATACCTTTGAGTTTTCTTTGTGTGGCTTCAATTTTATTTCTCTAATGTATGATCAAAATTATATTCTATGCACATAAGGAATCTCAAAATCTCTCAAAAGGAAGAAAACTCTTTGTCTTTTCCTTAGTGCTCTCAGACATTGTATCATTTGATAATATACATGAGTAGGTTTAATACTCAATCATTTCCCAAATCTAATTTGACTGTCGAATGGGGTTTAATTTACATCATGATACAATTTCTCACACCAGAAAGCATAGTAACCTTTTTTTTTTATTTTTTTCCTGAGGTTAATGGTGATCTAGCTTAAAGCCTAAAAGATAATTACAAGGAATGTGCTTCAGGTGACAAAGTAGTTTTGACAATCCCAGACAATTGATGGCTTTTTAATTATACTTCTTTCCACCATAAGAGACTGTATACTTCTGCTAAATAGTTTAAAGGCCTGCCATAGTGCCTTTAAAATTAATATCCATTGTAATCAATATTTTTAAGCTACTAATACTCTAGGTGCCTGAAATACCCCACCATTCTACAACTCCTGAAATGAAATGAGAGTCGGGGTTGCTAATTTTTCCTCATTCATGAAATATAAAAGAGTATCAACCAAGAAATACATAGATATTTTTTACTCTCTTTGTCTTCTTTACTCACTTGGTATTTTGTGACATTTAATCATTTCTAAATTTCAAGTATTTTTTTGTTTTGTTTTGGTTTGGTTTAAGTGAAAGTTTGTCAGTGGAGAAGGTCGGAATCCAAGAAGGATTGAAATCCAAGAAATGATGAACAGTCTAGGATTTAGTAAATTAGAATGGAAACAAACAAATAAAGAAAAACATTTTATGCAGAAGCACTTATTTTTCTGCAAATACCTACACATTTTTCTAAAATATATTTAACTATTAAATAATAAGAAAAAACTTTAAAAAGGCCAACATATTTATTTTTGTCTTTAACTCTAAATTCATCAATTTTTTTTCTTCAAGTTTCAAGTTCCATTTAGTTAACATCCAGCATAACATTAATTTCAGGTATAAAATTTAGTGGTTCATTATTTACATATAACACCCAGTGCTTATCACAAGTGTCCTCCTTCATACTCACTACCCATTTAGCCCAACCCTGCCCACCTTTCCCCATCAACCCTCAGTTTTCTCTACAGTTAAGAGTCTCTTATGATTTATTTCCCTCTCTTTTTCCCCCTTCACCATGTTCATTTGTTTTGTTTCTTAAATTCCACATATAAGTGGAGTCATATGGATTTGTCTTTCTCTGACTCACTTATTTTTTGCTTAGAATACTCTCTAGCTCCTCATCCATGTGGTTGCAAATGGCAAGATTTCAATCTTTTTGATGGCTGAATAATAAAAATAATATAAATAATATACATATATACACACACGTATACATGTATATATGTGTATGTATACATCTCACCTCTTCAATATCCATTCATCAATGGACATTTGGGCTCTTTCCATAATTTGGCTATTGTTGATAATGCTGCTATAAACATTGGCATGCATGTATCCCTTTGAATCAGTATTTTTGTATCCTTTAGGTAAATTGCCAGTAGTGCAATTAGTGGATCATAGTTAATTCTATTTTTAACTTTTTGAGGAAACCTCCATACTGTTTTCCACAGTGGCTGCATCAGTTTCCACTCCCAACACTGTAGGAGGGTTCCCCTTTTTCTTCATCCTTGCCAAAAGCTGTTGTTTCCTGCATTGTAAATTTTAGCCATTCTGATAGTTATGAGGTGATATCTCATTATAGTTTTGATTGGATTTCCCTAATGATGACTTATGGTAAGCATCTTTTCATGTGTCTGTTAGTCATCTTATATCTTCTTTGGGAAAAAAAAAGACTATTCATGAGTTTGATAATTCTTTGTAGATTTTGGATACTAACCCTTTGTCAGATATTTCATTTGCAAATATCTTTTCCCATTTCAAAGGTTGCCTTTTATTTTTGTTGATTTTTTTCTTTGTTGTTCAGAAGCTTTTTATTTTGATGAAGTCCCAATAGCTTATTTTTGCTTTTGTTTCCCTTGCTTCAGGAGACATAATCTGGTAGAAATTGCTGCAGCCGATGTCAAAGAGATCTTCTCTACATATGTAATGCAATCCCTATCAAAATACCACCAGTATTTTTCACAGAGCTAGAACAAGCTACGCTAAAATTTATATTGAACCATAATAGGCCCTAAATAGCCAAAGCAATCTTGAAAAAGAAAGCAAAGCTGGAGGCACCACAATTCTGACTTTAAGTTATATTACAAAGCTATGGTGATCAAGACAGTATCATCCTGGCACAAAAACAGACACATAGATCAACGGAACAGAATAGAAAACCTAGAAATGGACCCACAACCATATGGTCAAAGCAGAAAGGAATATCCAGTGGAAAGAAAGTCTCTTCAAAAAATGCTGTTAGGAAAACCGAACAGCAATAGGCAAAAAAAAAAAAAAAAAAAAAATGAAACTCACACTATACACAAAAATAAGTTCAAAATGGATGAAAGACCTAAATGTGAGACAGAGTACTATTGAAATCCTAGAGGAGAATAAATTAATCAAATTTTTTAAACTTTTTTTCAAACTTGGTAAGTCTGGATTATTTTGACATAAACTTAGTTCTATTTTTGTGAAGTTGATATTATTCACACAAAGTCAAACATCTATGTGGAAACTGAAAATTTAGTCACATATCCAGATGTTTGACTACATTAAATCAAATCAGTTTTTACTCTGGATTCTCATTTTGTCAAGATTATATTCTTCATTTCATAAATTCTATTCTTAGTACCCAAGTCTTCACTCAGGGCCAAATTATGATCTGATAGATCTTATATTCTTTGTGGTTTCAATGAAGAAATTGAATTGAATCCTAGTCTACATCAGACTATGATAATAACAGTCATCAAATATAGAGCTTCGGGAGACAACTTGTTTCAGCACAATCATTTAACAGAAAAGAAAAATGGTGCTACAAGATATCAAATGGCATGTTCAAGATAACACAGTTATTTAGTGACAAAACTTAGAGAAATGTGGTTATCTGGCTTAGTTTTAGTATCCTCCTATACCATCCAAATCCATAAAACTATTATTCATTTACCTTTCCTGTGTGGTTCATAGGAATTTATAATCCACTTTTAGAAAGTAAATGGACAAAATAAACAGAATTTTCAGATTTTACAAAGACAGGTGAATTCGTACATTTCTATAGTAGTGGAACCAACGTTTTTCTGTGTAACATTCAACAAGATCCTTAATCTGCCAGGCCTTTATTTCTCTAGGCTTCAACCTTTCACTCATAAAATGGAGCTAAGTTTGGGGAGGATTATATAATATGATACAATGTGGTTAGCATGTCTGTGGCATACAGAGGGAAAGGCACAGAGGTTAGAAAATAGCAGATTTAAAAGAAGGAAACAGAATGAATGCATAATAAACATATTTTTATTAAGTACCTACTATCTTCCAATCACTGGGTTCGTGCTGAGGAAAAAACTACTAAGGTTTTGATTACTAAAAGAACTTGTTCAGTTCATTAAACTTATATAGCTGAAAATAGGGTTAAAATTATTTTTTTTTTCCTTTTAATAAGAATAAGACTGGAATACGACTAGAGAGGTGGGAAAGGTGTAATGTGGAATCCTTTAAATGTAGCAATAGTAAGCCATTAAAGATGTTTAAGAAAAAAAGAAAAGAGCTCTAATAGGCATATTAGTATAGGAAGATTATATTGGAGGATGCATCTAATGTAGAAAAAATTCACTATACTGATGACAGGAAAAAAACATAATAGAACCTTATAAATGGGTCAGGACAGAGAAGGAGCTAAAAATACACACTGATCGATAAGAACTTTGTAGTCACTTAGCATGTAGTACCAAAGGGTAAAAAATTTACAGGAACTTTCTTAGACATGCAGTATTATACCCATGGAAATAATAAATCCCTTACCCTATATTATAACACAAAACTTGAAAGTGAAGGAAAAGAGAGTTATAAGAACTTTTGAGGAAAAAATACTTGGTGACTGGCTAATAATAAGGAACTGTCTCAGAAATTATCATTTATCATGTGAATGGGTTGTATTAGGAATATCAATTTTATTTAAAAAATAACATGAGAAGGAAGATCTGGATTCCAAAGTGGGCAGAAGTTGGAAGAGAAAAGATGAAATATATTTGCATTTTTAATGTCTTTGGTTTGGAATTCTAGTTAGAACCTATTTAGTGGCATGTTTTTAGAATGAACTACTGACTCACAAATGATGATAGAGAAATTATGATGGAAAATACATTTTTTGAGTCGATTTCATAAAAGTAATAGTTGAGACTCTGAAAATGAACACCTCACTGAAGGAAGAGGCATGTCAAGTTAAAAACTGTTGTCAAAAACTTTAAATGTCCATTTTTACATGAAAAGAAGAGGAACTGTCATAAAGTGTAAAACTGGGTTACAGCAATGTCAGAAAAACCTTTTAAACAAGTGGATGGTTAACTGTCAAATATTGGAAAGACATAGAGTACAATGGGAACTGACAATTACTAGGCTTGGCCACTGTGTGGTCACAGTTATCACTGTTATGTCCAGGACAGTGGTGAGGACAGAAAGTAGGGATTGTAGAAAGATCAGTGGTGAGGAATTAGAACTGGCAAGATGTTGACCAACAGTTCCCAAAACCTATCTCAGATTCTTAATTAATCTAAGGAAGATATTTTCACTGACCCATGGTGAAATTTAGTGTAAGAGAGGGAAAACTTAATGGTAAATAAAAAAAAAAAAATCAAAGGATGCTAGGAGCATTTATTGTATGCTTTTGGGGAGCTAAATATTTTTCTAAATAAAATTATAGTATTTAGACATATAATTTATTGTTCTTGAGATATAATATTTTAAATTATTTTTATAAAGGTAAAACAAAAAAGTTAGCAACCATAAATAGCAAATCACAAAGTTTCTTTTATAAATATTACCATCATTGGAATTCTAAAGTTACATGGATTCAAAGAGAATGTTACCTTTATGAAAACATAATTGTATTTGAATGCAAAAAGACAGTATCTAGATGAGGTGGTTGGGTTACTCTAAAGGTTTGTGAAATGGGGGAAAAAGTAGAGAAGAATATTAAATATTAAAAATAGGAAAACTAGTTAAAAGATATTTAAAAGAGTTAACAAGGAGCGATGTAATGATGAAAGATATAAAAGTTGACAATCCTTTGAGGCCGGAATTTGATGAAATTGATGCCATAATTTAGTGTATATCCTTGTCTTTCTAGAAGATATTTTACCTTTACTTAATATTTACACAGAAATATTAGAACATTAATTGTGAATATTACTTAAAGTGAGAAGCCTACCTTTATGAATATATTTATACAGCAAATATATAACGATAATCAAAAATGTATTAAATAATAAGCTATTCCTTCCCAGTATTATAATAATACTACGTTCTAGATTTATGTGCTTATAAATGAGGTAATTTCCAGCTTTTTGACATTTTTCATTCTTCAAGTTCCCACATCTTGTAACAGCCTGGCAAGTATAGGTGCTCAGTAAATATTACATTGAAGTATAGAAAAATGTTTGTAAATTGTTTGGTGTGAAGCAACAATTTTTCTATTTGTGTTCATCTATTTATTTACATGCTTTTTGTCATCTCTTTAATGTTTTCATAGTTATCCTTTTTAACTTCAGAGCATGAACACAAGATAGCAGGGTATTGGATTTCAATACTCTATCATTTGTAGTCTAAATAATTATATGCTATACATAAGATTCCCTGGGCCTTGGTGTGGAAAAGTTAATGCCCTTTATGTGGCTAGAATGAGTTATCAACTAGTATTTATGTGTTTTACAACAAATTGTTTGTCACTTTTTCTGATTAAATGTGCCTATAATAACATTATTGTCATCATTCTTCTTAAGTTGCTGTTGATATTTAAATCATGCTGTCTCCTTTTCCTGGAATAGCCATGCCATTTTCTAAATAAATATCTCCCTTCAGGTGGAAATGAATAATCAAAAGTCAGCCATATTAGGATATAGACACTAAGACTCTAACTTATAACATATGATGGTTGTGTGAATTGCAGTCAATCTATTTGTAATAACTCCCTTTACAGAATATAAAGTTATTCAAAATAATAAAAAAGAATTTACTATAGAATTTCTCTGTGGTTCATTTTATAACTTTTATTTTTCTTGTATATATTTTTTATCTTTAGATTGGATCTCCAAGAATGTAATCCAACCCACATTAAACGTAGCTGTTTTTGCCTAGGTTTATCTAATTTAAGTTGAAAAAAATGCATCAATCCTGATACAAAGCACTTATTTTTTTAAGCCACAAAGTCTACATGAATTAGACTTTTATCCATCTCAAAAATGTGCCCATGTCCAGAAAGATTAAGTCAAATATAGAATTGAATAATTGCTGAATTAGTATTTCTATCTAATGAAATTCTAAACCTGACTCACACATTTTGCCTTAGAAGCCACATTTGGAGCTTTCACAATCAAGATAAATGCCTAAATTATCCACTTCATATCACTTTCCAGATATATATGTCTTATACATGTATACTAATTGTAAAAATCTGGAATTTAATTAAAAAGCGCAGTAAAATTCAAATTAAGTTATAGTTTCAGATTACATATTCCTGGGAATGTTACAACTTTCATATTGCTGGCTTTTCAGTGCTTTGCAGAAAAGCTTTATTAAAAAGGCTTTAAAGTGAGATTAATTTAAGTTTAAATTGTCACTTACAGAACTCTTCCAGCTAGCCTGAAGCAAAATTACATCTAATTCAAAATTAAAATAAAAGATTTTAGCCCTCTCAAATCTTTTAACTGGCACTAACCCTTATTTCATTTTTAATTTCCACAATCCATGGAGAAACTTAACATATTGTGTAGACTATCAGTTTTTAAATTATTGAAGAGGAATGCAAGTGTACAATTATGTGTGTGACTACATGTGCTAGTTCAATAGTTCAGTAGTGGAACTAAAAATAAGGTAAATTCGCTAATCATAGTATAGGATAACCTTGAGGCATTCTTTGACTCCTCATTTTCACTCACAGTGTACCCAACCTGTCAGAAAACCGTACTGTCTTATCTTCCATTTCTACCCAAAGGGGCCACTTCTTGTCACCTCCAGCACCACCATTCAGTTCAAGTCATGGCTGTCACTTTCTGCTTATTACAGCGTATGCCCCCTAGACTCCTATTTCTATGTTCTCCACTACAGCCTATCTCAACACAATGTCCAGAGTAATGTTTCATAAACCTGGCTCAGGTCACGGGGCTCCTTTGCTCAAAACCTCAAATGGTTTCCACCTTGCTGGAGTAAAAGTAGAGTCCTTACATTGCTATCAGAGCTCTTTAACCTCTGACCCAGGATAACTCCTCTGCTTCTACCTCCTGGATCACTCTGCCCCCAGTTCAACTCCCACCTCAGGACACTTTCTACAGCTACTCCTCCCTCCAGAGCGCCTCTCCAAATATCCACAACTCTCCAATTCCTTGCTCAATGCCACCTTTCATTGGGGTATTGCCTCAACTCTGGATTTAAAATTCTAATTCCCTCCATTACCAAAATCTCCACTCTCCTTCCCCACTTTATTTTTTTCTATAGCCATTATCCCTTTCTAAAATACGCAATTTATTACTTTACATGTTTATTGTCTATCTCACCACGTTAGAATGTCATCTCCAAGAGAGCAAATACTATTTCTGGTTTTGCTCGCTAATGTATCCCCAGCAGATAGGCCATCAAGAAGTCAGGCTGGTACAGTCTAGGGGTTTTAGTGGTTCACAGGAGAAAATAGTCATAAGCAGTTAAAAAAAAAAAAAGTATCAAAAAGCATGTGACCTTTGACATAAACCCTGAAGTATAATAATTAAAAAAAAAGTATAAGAAGGAGGGAAGACTTAAAGCATGCTCAGAAGTTTCTAGTTCGCCCAGAACTTGAGTACACCTAGAGAATTCTGGGAAAATGGCAGAGACATATTTAAAGCATTTGGTATAATGTCTTGAAGCCAAGAATGACAGCTTATACTTCATACATATTTTTTGTTTTGTTTTTTTCCCTTGTGATAATCTTACATGTTCCGGCTACTAAGCTGGTAAAACTGTTCAGAATAAAACTGGGGCTACAGAAGTACTTTCTATCAAATTGTACTATCTCCTGAAACATTGCATATTTTTTGCTATTCCCTGGCTCAGTTTTACTTTGTGCTTCTATCCACAGAGAATGTTCAGTGAGTAACTTAGCTAATTAGAACTTATTTTGAGTCTTTGCATGAAATAGAAAAACCAAAAAATAAAAAAAATAAAAAATAAAAAATAAGCCTTCCCAGTGTGTGAATTCTTGGTTTATGGTGTAGGTTTAATTAGAATTGGATTAGAATCAAGATCAAGGGTGGTCATACATCTTCTAATTAATTTCAGGATTTAGTATCTGAGCTCTTCTGCAAGTTCAGGTCAATTTTACTTTCTCGCTCTCTTGATTCTTGCTAGAAAAGCAAAGCAGCTAGTAAATGTTCACTCCAGACACTAATTGCAAAGTTGCAAAATCTACTTCTGTGAGTGACAGTAAGTACATTTGGCCTCACCAAATAAAGCTTTCTTATTCCATTCCTATAAAAAAGTGATTGAATATCAATATCATGATAAATGGTAGTCTCGTATTAACTTAGGTGAAAAAGCAAACCAACAAACCTTTGACAATGCAGGAAACACATGTTCTTTATTTGGTATTTGTATATGCTCCTTTCATTCTAAAGATACGATGATTCACAATTAAGGATCAACTAAACGAGCAATGTTATCAGTGGTACTATCAAATGCTCAAGTTTACTTGATGTAAATTAAGTCTTGCATAGCTTTTTGAGACTTTTCTGATAATTTTATGTCAGACCAGAAAATGAAAAGACTCAAAATAGTATTACTTGGCTTTTTGAGCCTATGTTAAAATTCATAAAGCAAATCAGAATTTCATTAATGAGAAGAATAGCACTTGAAGACATTTATTTTTTAAATGTGTTTTAGGGTTTTAAATATTGAGGCTAATAAACAATATATTAGTTATTTTGCTACTATCCCAGTACCAAATGATATCTTTAGGGAAAATAGATGCAAGTTTAACCTCCTGCTCCAAGGAGAGTTTTTATGTATTTGAATCTGATACTTACGATTCGGTGCTAGCCCTAATTAGAGCATAACTTCCTATAAAGAACTTCTGGTGATATATAATTTACTCATAAAAAAATTAGCAGCCCTATGGAATGTTGCAATGATATTTAACAGGAAAAATAGAATATAATAAAAATTAACAAAGGTTCATAAGTTTCACTTTTAAAAGATAGAGCAAAAATATACTTTTTTGCATAAAGATGAAGAACATATTTAAATATTCTCAATCAGTTGACCTTTTGTTTCATTGCAAGATATTTGTCCTTGTTAAGCTCTGGTGCCAAAAGATTATTGCATTTTAAAGCCATTTCAAGGCTAAAAATATTCAGAATTTCTACTTCATAAAAATGTAAATTTGCATAAAGTGATTTACACTCTTAGAACACAAGAAGCATGAAACTAAGATTCTTCTTATTATATTAGGACTTGTGAATGTCAGATCAAAAGTATATATTTTGATTATTAGTTTTATAGGACTATAATGAAAGTTCACTAGATTGGGGCCAATCCTGGACCAATTAAATCATCTTAGTTTATTTTTCCAACATGAGCATGAATAATGGAAAAATAGACTTTACAGTGAACTCTTTAAAACATAATGTAAAAAGAAATAAAATAAAAAATGCAATACTTTTCTTTCTTTTAAAAAAAAAAAGATTTTATTTATTTATTCATGAGAGACACAGAGAGAGAGGCAGAGACATAAGCAGAGGGAGAAGCAGGCTCCCTACAGGGAGTCCAATGCAGGACTCCATCCCAGGACTCCGGGATCACAACCTGAACTGAAGGTAGGCACTCAACCACTGAGCCACCCAGGTGCCCCAGAATACTTTTCCATTAAGAATGGATAGCATAATCTCTGCTGTATTTACTCTTGAAAAGTAATTATATGAATTCAAAACATATTTTACTATTTTTTGCTTTGTTTTAAAAGGTGAGTAGTGTCTATAAGAGATCCATTTGTTTTTGGTTTTTGATATAGCACGTAGTTAAAAGGAACTTTACACATCTAAGCTAATTTAAGTGTATGAGATTCTAGGTATATTCCTTAGTTGAACTTTCTATTACTACAGGCTATAGCTAATCCTATAGAATGGGTTTTCATTAAATCATGTTAAGACCACTTAGCAACCAAATCTCATAATTTTATGATGCTGTGACTGGAAGACTAAGTCTAGAGATCCATGGAGGCCAGGTGGTACAATAGCACAATAAGTTGAGCATACTGTCAGAAGGGTTGTATCTGAATCTACATAAATTTACCCTTGTCTGTGCCTCTTTTAACAACTTCACTCTCACCCTGTGTCAGCCTTGTGCTTGAATATTTCACAGCTTCTGGCTTGTGTGTTACATAATGAATTGATTCAATAAATATATCATTACCTCCTCCCCGAACCAACACCAATGTCCCAGCATAGCCGATGACTGCTCTCAGTCCAATTCCTCATTTCTTGGTATTCAGCTTAATCCTTCATTTCATTGCCTTGTAGTGAGTTTGTAACTCAGCTCTGGGCATTATGTAAATGGCTGAAGCTCACATTCTTTTTCTTTTTAACAAGTGATTCCTACTTTGTGTCTGGAGTAAAGATTCCAATAAAGTCACATGCTTACCGAGAGTACATGCATTCTAGAACATGACAGATGTGTTCTTTGGTTCATTTTGCAAAAATACCCCTCTCAAAGTAAAATAAGCTAACTCATGATATGGGGACAATAAATGGGTAGAAACAAAAGATAGTACTTCTCCTGGGAACACTGCCATTTAAACACAAGACAAGAGATACACCATGCCTGGATCCTATGAATGGATCACTAATAGTAAAATTCCAAGCACAATAGAGAGCTGAGGAAAAGATATTTTGAGGTTGGGATGAAGAGTTCCCTATTAATTCTCACATCTCATGTAAGTATTTTCTTTCTTCTATCATCTGCCAGCCTAGCTCTATGTCTCCAGAGGGTTTTATGTGTTATCGAGTAGGTACATTCACCCTCTCCCTTCTCAATGGTCTCCATTTTATAATAATCCTATTGCTTCTCTTAAACATTACTTTCATGTAATATGTTTTGAGATACATTCTCAATCTCTTAACAAAATAGTATAAGGTCACATATGAATATAAATTCAATTTTGGTTTATACTATGAAGCAGCTATGCAAAAAAAAAAAAAAGGTATGTGAATTGTGAATGACTTTAGCCTCACATTGCAGCTATGGATGGAAGAGGTTTGTGTGCTATGCTAAGTAGCCATATGTACAGCTTGGGTCAAGTCACAGTGGGCTAGGAAGTTATTAATTGTAAGAATCAGATTATCATTTGGTAGAATCACTGAAATTTACTTAGAAATTGATTGTAATGGCATGAAAAACTGCAGTCATCTTCATTGTGTTCGCTAAAAATTCAGTCTGTTTTCTAAGCAACTGATGCAATTTGTGGTTTCAGATATGAGGGACATGATTTACTTTGGATGAATTTAACTCATTTTGTTATTTAGGAAGTTACGTTTTTGTCACATAGAAGCAGTGAATGGATATTCCTGGTGACTGACATCAAAGCCAAAGGGGAGCACAGTAACCAAGAGCTTCCTTGGTGGTGACTTGAAAGGATAGTCCCATAATCCATTCTGCAGATAGCTTGGACTTTCACTACAATCATATTTATTAGATATGCCACTTTAAGATACATTTTATGCAAAGCATTAGTCATATTTCCAGAGCAAGAGTGCCTATTCTCTCCTCTCTCACCCACAACCATCCAGGAACACAACCATAATCCCTAGACTTTATAATCACTGTTTCAACATCAGATGTGCCCCTCAATCAGGGCTTCCCAGAACATGGTGACTGTCTAATAATCCTCTCTGTTCTGGTGGTATCCTAGTTCCTTTCTCAGCTAAGCTTCACATTTTAGCAATTTCAACAATTTAGGGCATTGAGTCTGAAACTTGGCCTGCATCAGAAACAACTGGAAGATGGTAAAAATACAGATTGCTGGCTGCATTTCAGATTTTCTGATTCAGTAGATCTAGGGTGATATCCCTCAAAAATGATGGGGTCTCATGGTTTTCCAGGCAATTCTGATACTGCAGGTCCAGGAATCAACCTTGAGTAACAACTTCCTTAAGACCCAGTTTCTTGGGCACCTGGGTGGCTCAATGGTTGAGCATCTGCCTTCGGCTCAGGTCATGATCCAAGGTCCTAGAATCAAGTCCCGTATGGGGCTTCCTGCAGGGAGCCTGCTTCTCCCTCTGCCTATATCTTTGCCTCTCTCTGTCTCTCATGAATAAATAAATAAATAAGATCTTTAAAAAAAAAAAAAAAGTTCCTCCAATCACCACTTTCCTTGGATAATTAACATGTCAATTATCAAGTGAACTTTTTTGTTTCTCTGTTTGCTACAGAATGTCATGGGGAAAAAATACTAAAACATATTCAGTTGGTCCTCTACAAACTCATATTAATTGAATCTTCCAGGTTTTCATTGCTACTCTATCATCTGTTTTTCCTTCTCTATTACATTAGGTATGGTTCTTCTGTGACTTCACCACAAATTCTACACTTGCATCCTGAATCCCCATTTGAATTCATTCTTCTGCTCAGTTACTCAACAGCAATTTGTTAAGCACCGCCTAAGTGGAAAAAGAGCGAACACATAGAGTGTTTCTGCTATAACAGGACTTACACTCTGGTTGGGAAAAAAGATAATAAAGCCAAAAAAGTAAATATAACCTAGGTAGCATTATGTGTGGGGAAGAAAAATAAAGCAGAGAAACTGATTTTTTTTGTGATCTGTTTCTAACAATACATTTTCTTTTTCCCTAAAATGAATTTTCTTATCTATTACCGGGTCCCATTATTATCCTGTCAGCCATCTTGCCTCTCCTTCTCCTTCACAATCTCCTCCCCATTCCAAACAGGTTCCCCACTCGGCCAGTCAACCTGTAATTTCTAATTCCACAGAATGTTTTCTATCTGTAGTTTTACTACAATCATTTCTCGTTTTTGTTTTTGTTTTTGTTTTTTGGTAACCTTTTACCAGGAACAGTTTAGTAGCTAACTATAACACCACAATTTCCTACAGGATCTACTTACCAAAAACACTTTTGGGTCATAGTGCTATTCTATCAGCATGCCAACTCTATGAGGCAAGTACTTTTAGTACTCTTATTTAGAAAAGAGGAGAGTATAGTCTTTTACTAAGTCATAGAAATGTGAATCCAGGCACTATGTCTAGAATGTGGGATTTTAATAAGAGGAGTGCGGTAATAACTGTGATTAGAAGGGGACAACATAAAGTGGTATGACAGCAAAGTACAGCATAACTCCTCACAGAGGACTTGGGAAGGAATCATCTGGGTGGGTTTTCTGTCACTTGGTACTTTGTGTCTTAGGTTAAAAATTATTTAAAAATACAAATTTATTTCTCCCAGAGGAATAACTTTCACACAATATGGGTGATAATGTATTGACGAGTTCATTGGTCACTGATTTTCAATAGCATCTAAATAGGAAAAAGCTTTACATACTCTGATGAGGAATGTGCTTCATTTTTTTTAATGGAAGGCTAAAGCAAGTATAGAATCATAGTGATAACAAGGATGAATAGATTTAACTTACTAGCTGGCATCTCCCATAAATTTCCACTATGCATTGCCTACCAACTCACAGAGAATGAACAGGATAAGCCCAGCTCTCAAAAGGCTAAGAAGAGAAAAGGAGACAGTCAATGGAGACACTGACTAGATCTGATAGTTATGTGGCCCATGAAACACATTAAAATTTTTCTAAAAGATCAACATTTCAAAAGTTCTTCCCAAAAAAAACCCTCATGCTTTATTTTTTGCCTATTTCTTAGGAACTGTCAAGACTCTGTCACCTTTAAAACACAGCAACAGCTGTATGAACTTTGATAGAAGTTGATTCACAGTTTTACTTCCATTTTAAACTTAAAGGAACATCTGTTAAGATAGGAGTTTTCTGCCCATGTTTCAATCAAGTTGCACCATTTTTCTCTCTCAGCTTATGTGCATCACCATATTGAGATGGCTGAAAAGAAAAGCCTGGTGCCATAGTCATTGTTTTGAAGGATAGTTCCTGCAGAGCCTGCCATGTCATGTCATAATGGTCACATTCCAGAGCGAATAAGTCTATGTGATAAATAACACCTTGGCTCTTTTCCACATCATTTCTTTTGAAATGCATAGTGACTAAATTTAATAAGTTACATTCAATTAGGTAAATTTACTAAGAGGCTAACTTAAAATCCTTTTCCCCAGATGGTGAAGTGAATTGACATTTATGTTATAGCCAAACAAATAAAAAGTCCTTCAAGCAGTAAAAGTTTTATTTTGGTAGGAGTGGGGAGGGTGCTATTTTCTAAAGGGTATAGCTCAATCTTTTCTAAAATAACGACATTGCAGAGAAGATTAAAACATATAGCTTGACTATTTACATAAAAAAAATAAACATATTTTTGTTTTCAAATGTAGCTTCTGGAGCTATTGGGGCCAGGAGTGGGTTATTTTTCATGATATTTCCTCATGGTACATCTTGTCCTCCTCATAAGAAGAATTGCCTTTCTCCTATGACAGGGAAAGAGAAACATGAGCACTGAGCCAAAATTTCTCACGTTGACAGCAAGTATGACTTTTATGGGTGCTACAAGAATATGATCTATTCACTTGTTGCAGCTAGAAAAGATTTTGTAATTCATACCAGATTGTGAAAGGTCACCCTTACTCAGGTGAAACAGATGAGGGGAATTTGCATGTGCTTTGTGGGCACAGTATGAGTAACACGTATCTAGCCATGTGAACACTGTTCCGTATAGAAAGTTGTCAAACTGCTATATTCATCTATTGTCAATGCATATATGAGAATCCCGGAATTTAAAAGATCCAGCAGACTGTCTAATCATTTCATTTTGTATACAAAGAAATTCAGATTTGTAGAAGTTGTTCTTTTTTCAAATTCTATGCTGGAAATAAGGGCAAACACAAATATTAAAACCCAGAATTCTTGTTTTTTTTCATCTTTCCATTACACATTCATGACATATATTTATAGTCTATAAATATGGAGATTGCACGGTAAGTATAATAGGAAGGACATATATCTACCTTTCTCTGTCAAGAGAATGGCACAAAAATATATGAATGGGATATCTACTATACTGTCAAACAGGCTCACAGTACCTGACCTTTATCAAGTGCTTGTTATGTGCAAGGGTCTGTTCTAACTCCCTCACTCGTATTTACCCATTTATTCCTTGCAATAACCCACTCCAGTAAGTACTATAATTACCATTCCTTAGACTACAAACAGGGAGGGGCACACAGGCTTAATAACGTCCCCAAAACCACATGGCTTGAAAGTCATATCCAGGATGAAACTTAGGAGTTTGCAACTTTAAAGTGATGTACTGTACTCTCCTCATGACTTTGAAATAGATACCGAGAGTGACGACTTTTCTTTCCTTTGAAATCTACACTTGTGCACATTGGCTGAAGGTAACTGTCATCTCAGGTCTCTGGATTATACTATGCAGACAGGTACCTGTTTCCACTTTTGACTCATTATCCTATGTTAGTGAACCCTGACTAAAAAGGTTTGTGCCTCATTTTACCACTAATTTTAACATGGAACGTTAAAAAATATAAATTCATATTGACCATTAAAATGCCATTTAATCATTCAATCCATCATTATTTACTTACTGAGTCCCTGTTATGTCTAAGGATCAGTTTTAGTCTATGAGCAAAAACAAAGATTGCCCTGGTCCTTAAGGAGCTGGACAGCTGGGATACTTTGCCTGGTTTACATTTAAAAAAAATAAAATAAATTTGCCTCCAATAAAACTCTCTCTTTTTAGTGTATAGTTCTAGGAATTTGACAAATGCATAGAGTTTTGCTACCCCCACATAATCAGGATACATAACAATTCCATTACCTACCCTTGTGCTGATCCCTTGTAGTCTAGCCTTTCCACTGTCCCCACCCCCAGCAAACGCTGATCTATTCTCTAGTCCTACAGTTTTGCTTTTTCCAGACTGGCATATAAATGGAATTACAGAATATGTAGTATTTTGATTCTGGCTTCTTTCACTTAATGTACTTGTGATTTGTTGTGTGTATCCATGATTCATTCCTTTGTATTACTGAGTACTAATCCATCGTAGAGATGAACCATAGTTTCTTTACCCATTCACATTTGAAAGAGATTTGGATTCTCCCCCATTTTTGGTAATTATGTACAAATTTGCTATAAACATTCACATACAGATTTTGTGTTAACATCAAATTTCTCTTAGGTTAATTTCTCTTAGGTAAATGCTTAGAAGTGGGATTCCAGGGCCATAAAATAATTATCATTTTACCTTATAAGGAGCCACCAAACTGTTTGCCAAAGTGGGCAAAACATTTTGCACTCTCATCAACAAAGTATATGAGAGTTCCGATTTCTCCACATTTTCACAAGCTCTTGGTATTGATACGTTTTTGCTCCCCACCCCCAGCCATTCTAATAGGTGTGTGTGAGTGGTATCTCATTACAGTTCTAATGTAATGAATGATGATGGTAAGCATCTTTTCATACTCTGTTATCTCTCCTTATATCTTCTTTGGTGAAGTGTTGTTCAAATCTTTCACCAAATTTTATTGAGTTATTTTCATATTATTGGTCCATTCACTTTTTAACTCCCTCATTCATCACTGGCAATGACTAAATTCTTGAATGATTCTGCTTTGCTTGTCCCTATACTTGACCAAATATCAAAATCATCTAAGGAACTTGTTTAAAACAGTTTGTTGACCCTATGCAAGAGTTACTGAGTCAGAATCCTCAGAGGGTGATTCTCAGAAACTTAAAAAAAGTCTCCCTATGTTGAAATGCAAATTAATACCACGACATCATTATATTCCTAATAGCTAAAATAATAATTTTTTAAATGACAATATCAAATTCTGGTGAGGACATGGACAAGCCTTTCGGGAGGTTGAACGATATAAGTCAATAAATATCAAAGTCTTGCTGATTTTAATCTCACAATTTACAATGACTTCTTTCATCCAACACATAAAGTCACCTAGTCATATAGTGAGAGAAATGGAAAAGCTAAATACATTCACTTTCAATTTAATTTCATATACAAACTAACAAACAAACTTGGGTCCAGAGAAGTGAAGGAGAGAAAGCTAACTCTAGATTCCTATTGGTTTCTGAAGATTGCCCCATTTGTGTTTTCTCCTTTCCTATCCTCAAAACTACTTGATGCCATTAATTTCTGTTGAGACAGGAAGATTAAAGAGGTTGAATGTCTTCGAGCTTGAAACAAAGACTTCCTCTTTAATCACATGACTAAACACAGACTTTTTAAACTTTTTTTTCCCTTTTTATCCATTTTTCACTCTCCCTCACCATCTTTGAAAAATACTCATAATCTGTATGTCCTTTACAGAAAAGAAAAATGTTCAGATCATGTTGTGGTTAAATATTTGAATTGAATGCATCAGTGTGATGAGCACATATTTTCCATGTGTATTTTTAAATGATAAGCTCCTTGATGGGGATGACCGGAGAGAATGCAGCTCCTTAAGGCAGCTCGCATAAAACCAGTTGCAATTATGCTTCTTATCAAAGTTATGAAGATGGCTATAAAAGAATGAGTCACATTAAAAAGCAGTCAATATTTACTTCTCATGTTCATTAAGGCAAGAAATGTGAATTGAAAAACCACTGCTAAACATACTGATGATTGTAATTTCAGTAAATTTATGGACTAGCCTATCAGAGGGCTTATATATTTAGTAATGATTTTCATTCTGTGCTCATTATATGAAACTTTAAGTGATCAATGACCCTGGAATATTTTCCCAATTAAGCTGATACCAAGAAAATGATGAAAATGCGATGGCAGATATCTGGGGGCTAGGATATTATGAAGGAGTATTTTGGAAAGAAACAAAAGCTTTAGTAGTACAAGGCAACTGAAATCCTGAATGACTGAATCTATCCTTCAGAGCATATATTAATACCAGGGACTCAACTAATAAAGGCAGAGGATAGATCTGTAGGGCATGATCTGTGTTTAGGGATGGAGTCGGGGTACAGGGAAAGTATAAGAAAGTTACTCGTGTTAGATTTTTATTAGAGTTGATATGCCCGGGTCTCCTGACCTAGAAAGAAATCACTCTTGATTGTAAGGAAAGGCCTTGGTGATGTTAGTTATCTTGAAATTGGAGCTGGTTGTTCTAAATATTTAGTACCAAGCAGTGTCATTGAAGTACTTTAGCTTTTCCCAGCCACAATTTATTAGATATTTGAAATCCAAATGTTCCTCAGTCCCGCTCAAACCTATTTTTATCTCAGCTGATGTTGCAATTTTGTTCTTACAGACCTGTCAAAGACAATTTTTTTAGGGTTGCAGCATAATTTCAAGCTTTTTGTGTTATTTCTTACACCACCACATATTTTTTACTCTGAATCATATACTTTAACTGTTTGTCACATATGGGCTTTTTACAAGTCTGCACACCAGTCTTCTATTTATTCTGTCTCTGTGTTAACTTTACTCACAATATGATATGACTTTCTTTTTGTGTGTTTATAATGAGATAAATGTGCACATGCTAGATAGACAGACTTATACCATCAAATCGCTGCAATAATTTGTATTCTCATGTTACTGCTAAACTAACCATATTTGGTAAAAGCAGATATATTTGGAGAAAGCTGATTTTCTGTATTTGTTGACAGGATTCACTTAATATGTTGGTTTTCTAAAGAAAAAAAATGGCATATTGCCAACTGCTCTTCCCATTCCCCCAAACTGGTTTTCTAAATTTCCCTTCTTACATTATTTGGCATCTGTCACAAGTTGGCTTGTGCCCCACCCCCCAGTTCATATGTTGGAAGTCCTAATCCTGCAGTACCTCAGAATATAAACTTATTTGGAAATAATCATTCTGGATGTAATTAATTAAGCTGAAGTCATACTGGACCAGGACGGTTGCCTAGTTAAATATGACCGATGTCCTTATAAAAAGAATGCCATGTGAAGAGACAGACAAGCACGTTCAGGAGTGTGGCTCCTGAAAACTGAAGTTGCTCTCCCAAAAGCCAAGGAACTGCCAGAAACTAAGAGGACACCTAATTCTGGTCTTTCTCTCCAAACTTAAGAGGAAGCATGGACCGCAAACATCTTGATCCTGGGGACTTCTAGCCCCCAAAACCATTAGAATAAATTTCTATTGTTTAAGTCACTCAGTAATAGCAGTCCCAGCAAACTAATAAAGTATTTGTTCTTTTAAGATTTTATTTAATTATTCATAAGAGACAGAGAGAGAGAGAGAGGCAGAGACACAGGCAGAGAGAGAAGTACACTCCAAGCCGGGAGCCTGACGTGGGACTCAAACCCAGGAACTTGGATCACGACCTGAGCCAAAGGTAGACGCTCAACCACTGAGCCACCCAGGCGCCCCCTAATAGAGTATCTAACCAAGATTCCTATAGATGTCAAAAGATAGGAACCAACTCATCCACTTCTTCTTCCTGGCTATTCCATCACCTGGAGCTTTACCTGCTTTTCTCTGTGGTTTGGATATATGTGTAAATCCTTCTAACCCACCATGCAAACCTCTCTACCACTGCTCTTCATCCCATCTTCTCCTATCCAATTATATCCCTCTTTCTGAATGATTTGTCACCAATCTCTTAATCTCTGCTGAATCCTGTCCTTTGGCCCATAATTATGGCAAGGTGTTTGCCACAAGTGGGAGAGAGTGGCCAAGACTTGCTGCTTCTTTCTCGGCATTGAATGAAATCTGGCCTTCATCCTTTCTATCTATGGAAATTATTTTGCTAAATAGCAAAATAACAGTGGCCACATAACTATCTAGTAAAAAACATTATTAACTGTATTTTTACTATTTTTTATTCTTGGTGCAAAAACATATCACTAGTAGTATTTCTTTTATTTGTTTGTTTGTTTGTTTACAGTTACATGTAGAAATACGGGGCCTTGAGCTCTACTACAGCCTTGAGCTTTCCTTTGTGGAGGACGTGGAAGCTGTTCCACGTTCCACTTCATGGTACAGGGCCCATCTGGGGCCATCTCTCCATTCAGTGAGAAGTGGGTGAGACATAGGCAGCAGAGATTTAGGAGATAGAAACCTTCGTGCTAGCCACTCCTTTTTCCTATTCTCTCAGTTGCTGGCTGACTGATGACAGCTTTTTAAAATTTAACACTATTCAGCATAGACTCCGTCTACTATTCTCCTTGAAGACAACCATCTTATCTACCTTCCTGAAACCACGAGTGCAGGATTCTCTCCTCTGATGGCTGCTCCACTGTTTAAATGATTTAATTTTTGTTCCTCATTCTTACATCAATGGTTGTCCATCTTTCTTAGGTGCATATAAAAATCTCTTAGTTCCCTCAACTATGAGATTCTATCACCATCATAGGCCACTGAGAATCATTAATATCCCCAGACCAAGATATAGTCCAATTTAATTCCTATAATTTGTATGACAATTCTTTGTTTTGAAATATAACTTATTATAATACTGAATAGGATTGTTTAAACTATACTCTTTCAGAAACTGGATATCTGCCTGCATTCCTCATCCTAAATTTGTCTTAAAATGTCAGCCCTTTTAATTCTATTCTTAATTTTTTATTGTTCTCCATTGTCTTTCTCTACTTCCAGACATCAATCATTACTTGTATACCTATAACTTCTTTGGCAGGATACATTGTTTTCCTCCTAGAATGCTTTCATCTCCCCCCACCCACTCTCACATACCTCTTTTCTGTCAAAGCAAGGATTCTTCATCCAAGTAGTTAAATAACCAAAAAAACTCAGACTTAATCCAAGTTGATGCAACACAATCTAAACCAATCCTGGTTGTGTCAGTGACCTTCTAGGAACTCATTTAGGAAGGAAGAAGTATCCCAGTCATTGTCAATGAGATGAGATCTCCTTTTTGAAGGCACTGAAGACTTCCCACTAATAAAGTCAAACAGCAGAGTAAAATTATTGGAACATCTGGTGCTGAATGAAGTAAGGTAGGTGTCCCAACTTAAAACATCTAATTCTAAAATAATTACTCTTTTTATTGTTAAAACCATTCTATCTATCTGTCACTAGGAGCCAAAAGCTACTATTCATCCATGGTACTTTCACTTGAGTTCCAGAATCAGATTTTCAAATATTCATTTTTCCAGTTTGATCTAGATATATCCCAGGGACCTCAAATATAACTTGATCAAAAAAGAACTCATTTTGTTCCAGGAACTCAACCTCACATTCTGCTTGAGTTTGGTTTTGGTGGGGTTTTTTGAAATTATAGTTATAATGTCCCCAAATCTAGGTCAGGAACTTGGAATCATCTCTACCTCCCTTACACTGCACCTTCCAAGTGTCCACTAAGTCCTGATGGTTCTACACACAAAACATCTCTCAAAACATCTCTCAAATCTACCCTCTTTTCCATAGTCTTTTTACCTGGAATGTTTGTGTTTCCTTGCCACCCAATTGTTGTTTATCTAATCAACTCTGCACATTGTTTTCACAGTTATGCTTCCAAAACATTGGCAGTTTTAAAAAAAGTATTTGTAAAATATTATTAAGACATATTTTTCTGTTGTTTTTTGAAATATTCTTAATGCTATAATATCCAATTTGCTTATTAATCTGCCTTTTGCTTAATCTTTAAACATATTCATACCTATTCTAGCTAAAGCTGTCTCTTACTCATTCCTTCAAATATGTTGTGAGAATATGTTTTTTTTATTTGTACTGTTTCCTCCGTACATAATGTTTTCTTTTCTCTTGAGTTGACAAAATCCACCTTCAGTGGCACCTCCTCTTTAAACATTATGGGGCCTACGCTACCTAGAATTAGAATTAAACATCCTTCGGGGAAGGATTTTTTAGTTCATATTACAAGTGTATCACGTATCATTTGTATTTTGGTTTTTAAGTGATTAATTATTGTATTTCAAATGGCCTTGAACTGAATAACTTTGCTAGCTCCTAAACAGATACTAGGATCTTCATTATTCAAATAATAAATGATTCAAAAAGTCTTTCTTTACATTTAGAAATCTATGAAACAATAAGTGAACTTACTATAATCTTAATCAATAATATTCAATATTCATAAAGGGTGCCACACATACTATAATAATAGTAGAATAGGGAATATGTCAAATTATCAAAGTAACTATAAACTTATTGGAGCCTAGCAAATAATAGCCCTTCAGTTACTGTTTTTTAAATGAATTCTGGAAGAGTACATCATATTTTTGAAAAGCTACAAAATTATGAAAATAAACCGTTATTGGTAGAATAAGAATATTCAATATAGAAATGCAATTAAGCAACCGTGGATGAACAAAGACCGAAACCTCATTCCATTCACTTACCAATCATTTAAAACAGGTAGGGTACACTGTACTGCCCCTTTCCAGTGACATAATTAATGCCACCTTAAGCCCAAACCAAGTTTACAGATAAGATTCAACACTTCTTTTTTATATCCATTTTCTTTGGTTTGATTTATTTTTGGAACAAAAACGTCTCAGTTACATATTAGTTGGAATCAGTTTCTTTGTATGGTGTGGCAGGACACCCTTAATGGCTTCCTCCTCTCCTATGGGCACTGGAGCAGGTGCAACATTGAGAACCACGTGGCGATCCTCCAGCCACTTTAAGGAATTTTCCCAGCACAGGTGGTTCTAAAATTTGGCTGCTCATCAAAATCACTGGTGGAGCTTTAAAGAAATACAGTTGCCTGGGCCTTAATTATCAAGAGAAGTTGATTTCAGTATTTCTGAGTAACAGAGCCCGCTCATTATTTTTTTTAAAGGTTTGAAGAATTGCTACTTTATTTTTATTATTTTTTTTATTTGTTTTTATTTATGATAGTCACACAGAGAGAGAGAGAGAGAGAGAGAGAGAGAGAGAGGCAGAGACATAGGCAGAGGGAGAAGCAGGCTCCATGCACCGGGAGCCCGACGTGGGATTCGATCCCAGGTCTCCAGGATCGTGCCCTGGGCCAAAGGCAGGCGCCAAACCGCTGCGCCACCCAGGGATCCCTCATTATTTTTTTTTAAAAGTCTTTACAGATAACTCTAATGTGTAGCTTGAGTTGAGAACCACTGTTACACTTAACCTTTACATCCTCATGTTCTTTTAGAAGTCACCTTCCTTTATTCTAATTATGTGGTCAGAATATGCCCCATGGCTTATGGGTTTTTTTTCTACGATTCACAGTTCAGTAGAGTTGTTTTGGTGAGAATTTCATCTTTGGATTTTGTCTCTTAACTTTCCTTTAACTCCTTGATCTGCAACCTATAAGCCAATTGCACTTTTTCTCCCAATAATTCCCAACTAATACTGCATCGTCCTGCGGACACTGTACCAGAACATCCTTTAATATCCCCTTTCCAGTCTGCCCAATCAGGAACAAAGATGTTGACCATACAACCCTTCAAAATTTATTATTTTCCTGCTTAGGGACTGCTTGATGTGATCTGTCATCAGGGAGAAACCCAAGCTTTTTATAGCCCATTTAAGAATAAGAAAGTCATTTCAGCCATTGACAATTTAAAACATAATTCTCAGTTAATAAGGATAGATCTAGTCGAGAGGCTCAATCTTATAAAAAGACATTTTTTAAAAGATTTTATCTATCTATCTATCCATCTATCTATCATCTATCTTTTTCTGTATTTGAGAGAGAGAGAGAGAACAAGCAGTGGAGTGGCAGGTAGAGGGAGAGGAGAAACAGGCTTCCTGCTGAGCAAGGAGCCCGATGTGGGGCTGGGTCCCAGGACCCCGGGATCATAACATGAGCCAGAGGCAGACGTTTAACCAACTAAGCCTCCCAGGTGCCCAAGAAGACATTTCTGAAGAATTGCATATTTCTTTTTTATCTTCTTTGATATTTGATTTCTAAATACTAGATATATGAATTTTTCTTTATCCACCATTTTGAATGCCTAATTCTTTTTATTATTATACCCAATGGCAGTATGGTATGAAGTCTAAAAGAGTAGGAAAAAAAAAAAAAAAAAGCTTTACTGTTTTAAAATTCTCAAAATTGTCATCAACAAAGAAAATGTTAGAGAAGTACGTTTTCCCTACAATCTTCTTATAAGTTAAAATGTGTTTCACATTTTATATATCAAATTTTCTTTCACCAAGGTAATAACAGTTAAATTTAAAATGGACACAGCTGTTTTCATGGGTTAATTGTAGAACTTGTACATTTTCACAGGAACCATATACATATCCCAGACCTTGGCAGAGTCCTTGATACATGTTTAATCACACAGACTCAAGAGTGGTGAATTCACCAAGCATTTCATATGGTCATGTTTTCTTAATAAAAAAGATTAAGATTCCTAACCCATTGTGATACTTCTATTGTATGTTCTGCAATACAGACAGATTGGCACTACGTAGTTTCACAGATTTTTTTTGTTTAAATGTAAGGACGCATTCATACTCACAAAGGATTTGCTAACTTGGCACTGATGATGGGTCATACAGAGTACTATATGTATCTATGACATGGATGAGAAAAAGAAAGACTCATTAAGGCTGATAGTCATCTGACTTTTCCTTTTCTTTCTTTGTTCATGTTCACAAATGCCCCAAATGGAGGAATACTCAAAACAAACACAGGAACAAAACCACAGAGCTATTTTGAATTCTGTATTCCAGGAGAAAAATGACAAAGAGAAGATTTATTTTGGATTCACTTCCATACTGCTCTCTCTTTCTGAAAGCCTGGCTGTCCAAGTTCATCCAGAGTAGTGGTTTCGGCCACTAGCATACCCTCTGGGGAATGCTGGGAAATGAGTTACATAGACTGAACACCATCCACATTGTGCTGTTTGTAAGTCTGGTTGAGAACTAAATAAGGACAGGGGCACAGCTGCAGACACACAGCAGGTAGAAAATCACTTAAAAGATAATGAAAAGTAGCAGGAGAAGGAGTTTGGAGGGAAAGAAAAAGTTCAGCACCTGGGGTGAAACCCTGGAGCGACAACGTAGGCCTGGGAAGGAGGCACAACCCTTAAAATTCTACTTCGAAATCCCCAATCTGGAAAAAGCAGGAGCTACAGAATATTACTTATAATTAAAAGATGGTGGAATTTGGCCCAGAGGAAATGACACTGCACTCTGAATGCACACAGCCAGCTTCAGGTTCTAGTCAGTTACTGACTCCTAAGTGACTTTAAGGAAATTGCTTACCCTCTTTGGAACTATCCTTAAAGTGACAATGGCAGACTACAAGTGCCAATGATGCATTTCCTTTGGTTCTGAAAGCTTATAAATTCTAAGTATAAACAGTTTTTAAGAGCTATGCAAAGAACATCAGACATTTATTAAATACCCACAGGCTTTCAACAGAAAACAGTGGCCACATCCATTTCCTGTGCAGCATCCCTAAGCATTGGTGGGAGCTCCTGGATTGTTCCACGTCAGTGAGAGAAGGCGCCACCTAATGAGGCAGACACCATGCATCTGGAGTGCTCTTATGTTTGACTGGTACTCATTTTCTAGTAGTTTTTACCCCTGTATCTAGTTCTATCCCCAAGATAATTTAAAGGAAATAAATTTCCTCTTTAATTATTTAAAACGGCATTTTGATCTCTAAGTTTTATCACATCTAGGTTATGAACATTCTTGTTTCCCTTCGGTTATTGCTCATTTACATGATGTCAGAGCTTGAAAAGCAAAAGGATTGCTGACTTCTAAACAGGCTTAAGCTGTCAGTATCTGTTTTAAATGTGTTATCCTGAATGCAATGAATGACACAGGTACCCCAAATTCTAAATAATCCCATATGATTAGTATTAACGATGACACAGGAAACTTTAGCTTCTAAGGACAGATGCTAACAAACTTAAAAGCATATGAGATTGAACTATATTAACTGCTGATACCTGATGCCTGCAAATCTCACGGATATTGATTATACAAAACAAAACAGAATAAAACAAAACAGCAATCACAATACTCAATAGTTATGGGGTCAGGCCTTATACTAAGGCCCTCTCCTAATTTACATCATTCAATGGAAACTGGCAATTGGACAAAACAGATCATTCTCACTTATTATGGAAGGACTGGTTCTTAGAGAGACAGCCCTCTGCTCTGCACGAAGGCAAGTCTGGAGTTTAATTTACTATGTACATCATCCTTTCCCTATGATCTACAATTCTGTGCCTATCAAAACCATCTGTCATCCTTTGTGCCCTTGTCAGTTGGGTGAAACCACCCAGTAATATCCCATTTCTCCTTAGCTGCACATATTTCCTCTCTATCTTTCACTTAGGTGAGATGTAGTTTCTTTTTTTTTTTCTTTCCAGTTTTGGTATTCATCTGATATTTACATGCTGGACAGTAGAAAAGACTCAAGTGTAGCCTTGCTAACAAGATGCTATGAAAAGTCTAAGTCAATTGCTGTTTTATCCTTGGTCATTTACACAGACTTTGTGTCCCAATATCCCGAGAGCCCACAAGAAGAAATGATTTATGTCTGGAGACTTCTATGCAACATTTCTGATGCAAGCAATGATTAGCAGGCATACTTTCTTCCCTCTCTCAGTACTTTCCTGGCATCTCATCAAGAAAAGTGAGTTTTTAGCCATGGAGGTAAAAACTTTAACTGGGAATGATTATAAAATGTGCAGTCCTTGGAAGTTTTTCCATGTTAATAGCCTTAGTTAAAATGTACCTCAGTGGGCCAAGATGGAAGCAACCATGGATGTCTCTTCTACATTGCAAATTAGCATCGTAATACCAATGAAATCTCTACATCCTGTGATCTTCTGAGTCACATCAATCTCCTTCATCCCTATATTTTCTTAGAACTCCAGAGAATGTACTGTGACGCACATATGTGTATAAATGACAGATTGGGGGTACCGGAAACACTAGTTTAGAGGTTCTGGCCCTGAATAAAAGAATAGAATAGGTGCTAAGGAACACTGGTTGTTTTATAATACTCAGATTAAAAGAGAGTCAGTAAGTAGAACCTTTATCCACACAGACGAAACAGAATTCCTGGGGCTTGGGGGGGCTGTTGTATATGCATGGTAGTGCATGTCTGATGGCATATATCAGAGTACTTCAATGTGGTGATGACAAGTGGGTCAGGCAAAAGATTAGTGAGTGGGTCAGCGAAAATGTGCTTTTATAAATTTGAATTTAGCTACTTTATATTTGATTGCTTCCATCTGTTATGCATTGTATTCACTATTCCTCATTGTGTTGTATATCTAGAAATGGTAAAAATATTTTAAGTCATTACTAAAATTTTTGAGAATACTTGATTAAAGCCAAGGATATAGGATGATCCTATAGATTTCTGTCAGTCAAACAGCATTTTCAAAAAACTTGCTATTCAACCAGTTATAAAACTCAGCTAATTCTTTCTTTCCATAGTTCCTCCTTGTGGGCAATTGGGATCCATTAAATTAATTGTTAATATGAAGATAATGCAATTGATATAGTGTATCTTCCTCAATACTGATTCTTCTCCCCAGAGTACTTTAGTACCATAAAAATGAAATGAGATTGGAGTAGAATGTATTTTTATTTGTTTATACATTTGGTGAACACAATTTGTTTTCTAGTGATTGACTTCTTTTTTTTAATAATGTGGCAGCCATCTACTTAACAATCTTTTTAAATGTTTGCCCAGAAATAATGTTAAGCTTATATTTTTCACTTTTTAAACATCAGAAATTGTTTTTTAAACATCAGAAAATTTCTTTTTAGTGTCTTCTTCTATGTCTTCTGTTTGTTACCATTCTGCAAAGAATAAGAGGGTTCTAAAGTAACATTTACATGTCCTGGGTGGTAAATTTATTCTGAAGAAAAGGCTTGAAATCATTTAGAGGAATTCTGTTTTTATATAATTTCCTTATCTCTTTTTTAGTTCAATTTCCTCATGGGTATTTGTTCTGCCTTTACCATATGAAAACATATTCTCTTTAATAGAGATGAAAACAAAATAGGCCAGAAACAGTTATGGGTTATCCTATGGAATCAAAGGGACACAGTCTTAAATCTAGTATAAAAAATGCACAGTAGAAGTTCTGGGAATTTTTTTAATAACCCAATAAGTGTCTTCTGAAAACAAGATAAAAAAATTAACAAAACAAAGTTTTCATTAAATAGCCTCTGCCTATGAGTGATTCACGGTCTAAGAAAATGCCAATCACATTTACAAAGAAAGTAAATGATTGAACTATTTAGCTTGGCAGTCAAATGAGTTAGATCTATTATTATTCTTTCTTTTCTCTTCCAAATGAATTGACTTGCATTTTAGCTGATTGACAGTCAAGACATATATGATGGAGGTAAAGGAATTTTTAGTTGTTTAACTGAAAAGACTTAAATCCAAAGATTTTAGTGAGTGCCTACAACCTTAAGCACCCTTCGTTAATCTCTCTGATGCTACCATCTATGCAGCATCCAGTAAGAGACATCTACAAACTTCCATATTTCAAAAATTAGATGAGCACTTCCGCTGAGATACTTCCTTAGCTTGCGACAATGTATTGTGAATGTCATAAAGTCAATGACAAGTTTTGTCTTCCTGATTCACTTTCTTCCTGGATTATATTTACTTTTGTAGTTGAATTTGAATGCTTTTGGTTAGGACTGTATCTTTGAAAGAGAGAAAAGTTGTGACTTGCCTCTGGATAGAGGATCCCAGATCTGTCAGTGACAAGGAAGCCATTATATAAAAGCTCAGAGAAGTAGCTGGTCACTCCAAAGGCACAGTCATATCTGGCTAGTAAGCTATGTGGCAGCTGAATCAAGTTATGTTACCAAAACAAGTTTTTATTGGAATAAACATAGAGAAGAGGTAGAAAGAAAAGCTATTAGGTAGAAAGTGTACCACATGAAAAAGTATATCACAATAGCCAAAAATGGAAAGGGTAATGATATTAGTGGAGGCAATAATTTTTGAAAAACAAATCCCAGGTATGTAAAACAAAACACAAGAAAACAAAATTCCACTTTTGGTTTTATCTTTTCATTTGGCTACTTTTAAATCCAAAGAAATTATTTTCTAAACAAATATTTTGTGTCTTGATGTAGACTAAACTCTATAGGAACTGACGCACTCTTAAGAATTTTCAGGATGAACTTTCGTTGTGTTGGCTCGTACTGCAAGTATTCTAATTTTCCGTAACACAGCCCACTGGGGAGTGGGGAAGATAAATCCTGAAATTCATTGCAAGAAGATACCAAATCCAAGAGTTTATTTTTGCAAAGATACTATGTGGGTTTTAAATTATATAGTCTCCAAAATGTCTCAGTACAATTTTTAAATTTAAAACTTACATATTACACATATTTTAAATTTATGGAAACATGAATCTAAATTAAAATTAGTCTGCACAATTATTCTGCTCCTCATTGTGGGGGGGTGGAGAAGATGGTAATTGTTCTCAGTATGGTAAAATAAACAGAGAATTATTAAATATGGGGGTGTAACTTCAAAGTAAATGGTAAAAAAGAATATTGTACTTGAGCATTTTTCCTGTAGTTTTGTCGATAGTTGGTTTCTTCTGCATATTGTGTGCTGTAAGCTAGCCACATGAAATAAATGACTTTGGCCTTAAGTGAATGCTACTGTCTACAGTACATCATAACCCTGGCCTGCTGATAATAAGCCTTACTTGGCAGTAATCTACATCCAGTGGCATTTGGAAAACTGCAATAATGACGATGAAATTAAAACCCCAGAATTTAAGTAGCACATAGGTCAGTGTGCTATAAAAATGTAGGTAAGAATAATAATGACCTCTAAAATGTTTGTGTTCATTGGTGAAGGCTGAGCTAATTAGGACAGGAAGTTGAAATATATTATTTCTTTTCTGATTGTTCCAAATAGTATGGACTGGAATAAACATAAGCAAATGCAGAAGTTCTGTCCTCTTGAAGCAATAATATACACAATAATTCCATATTTTCATCTCTATACCTTTTGTCCTCTACTGCCCTAGGTGGTTCTTAATTAAGCCCTTTTTTGATTTAAGGGTTTGTTACTAGCGATAATAAAAATTGGGCAATGTTTCTTCAACAATCCTGGCTAGGATTACCTTAGCTATATATACTAGTTCCAGAATAGCCTTTCTCAATCTATAGCTATAATGTGTCTGCTTTAGTAAAAATATTAGAATATGTTGACCTAGTCACCTAATTCTACCCAAACTCCCATGATTTGGAGTTAGTCATGTGGAAATTCATCCAGGGAAGGGAGACTCTAGTTCCTTTTTCTGTTCTTTTTTTAAGATTTATTTATTTGAGAAAGAGAGAGAAAGAGAGCCAGGGGAGAGGCAGAGGGATAGGGAGAGAGAGAGAAAATCTTAAGCAGACTTCATGCTTACCATGGAGCTGGACAAGCAGCTGGGTCTTATGATCATGACCTGAGCCAAAATCAAGAGTCAGATGCTCAACCAACTGAGCCACCCAGGCGCCCCTTTCCTTTTCTATGTGCCCATGCAGAAAGGGGCTGCCATGTCTTTTATTTTAGTTGAATGGTGCATTAACAAAGTTAAGCAAGTGCCTTCATTCCAAGATTCCTCATTCATTTCTCTAGTACTGTGATCTTTCAAGGGGGAGTTGATATAATTACTGCACATATCAACTAATTTCATAACCTACCATTTTCACTGTCTTTAGGGACACTATTATTCCATGGAATCCAACTTGGGAAACATTGGACGAGTGATAAGACAGTTTTTATTTATCTCTGCCTACTCTTAATCTACTCCCTGAGTGGAGGGCAGAAGCTCAACCACTGAGCCACCCACGCATCCCACTGTACTCAAATTCTTAATGCAAAGAATAATTCCCACTTTTTCAAGTCCATCATTATTAAAATCACTTCCTTTAATTTCCCACTTTTTCAAGTCCATCATTATTAAAATCACTTCCTTTAATTTCCTGTGGTATGACAGTAATGGCCATAGGTGGCCTTTGATCATCTTTTAGAACTAAATGACAACTTGAACTTTTAATCAAAGCTGACATATGATTTTACATAGAAAACAACAACACCAACAACGAAAACTTCCCTATCTTTAGGACAGCGGGATGGATAGATCTGAAGAATTTAAAACAGAAACACTAGGTGATTTATATACTGGATGTCAGCTGGACAGTTAGGAGACATCAAATAAGTAAGAGAGAGAGAGCATATATTGTCACTTTATTTGGCACCCTATCAACCAAAATTATTAACTGTTTCATTGACCAACTCTATTTTTTTTCTTTAAAAATCAGTTTCCAGTACATTTTTCAACAGCTCAATGACTTTATGTCTTCACTCCAGAAGGTATGAAATAGCATACAGGTGTACAGTTATGTACTCACTAAGATCTTTTCGTTACAATAATTAGCTTTTTATTCTTTCAAGTCCTCCCTACTACTGACATTCAAATGGCAAAGAGGACTAATTCTGCAGGGTCATATTGTACCATTCAGGCATATGGAAAATAAAGAATGCACTTTAGATCTAAAGGGCCTGCCATACAGCAGATACTTAAGAAATATTTTGAATAAATAAGTTCTAATATTTATAGACTTCTCTAATCTCAAAAAGTTGTGATTTAACTAGCTCACTGGTATCTCTGTTTGGAGGTATTTTTGTTTCCCAAATATGCATGCTCATCTGAGCTGTATTTTTCATCTTCAATATTATGTTACATTATACATATGTCTATCACAATTTTGCTTTGTCACTATTAGAGAACAAATGTTAAACATGATTTTTATCATGATTTTATACTTGGGTTCGTTATTTAGAAATTGACAAACAGGGATCCCTGGGTGGCGCAGCGGTTTGGCGCCTGCCTTTGGCCCAGGGCGCGATCCTGGAGACCCGGGATCGAATCCCACATCGGGCTCCCGGTGCATGGAGCCTGCTTCTCCCTCTGCCTATGTCTCTGCCTCTCTCTCTCTCTCTCTCTCTCTCTCTCTGTATGACTATCATAAATAAATAAAAATTAAAAAAAAAAGAAATTGACAAACAATCTTTTCTCGCTAATACTACAAGACATTACAACCCCTTTCCTTTGTATAGACATTAAAAAAGAAGTTATATTCATCCAGCTATGGGTCAATTTTCAGAGTGATAGGTCAGAGACCCAGGCAATATAATTAGTTCACAAAGCAAAGCAAAATATGACTTGGTCCATGTTGCATATTCTAGAAATAAACTGGCTGGTACCTGCTTCTTTAGGCAACCAATCCACCCATATAATTTAGTACAATGATCTGTTTCAGAGTTTGAGCTAAGCTTTGCATGCTCCTCCTATAGAGCACTGAGATATGCACACAGTGAGCTTCTGAAAAAGGTCTGAGAATGATGAAACACTTACATGTACTAAGTAATTTGATAAATACATACATGCTAGCAATTTCAATTATTTTATATGACATAAACCCAACTTTAACAGAGTAATTTTTCAACAAGCAAATTTTTTCCAGACTACAAAATCAAAATCCCCAGGGACATTCATCAATTCTATTTTTTCTCCTCATGACTATTTTCTCCTATACCCTAAGTCATAAAAAGACATCAAGGGGCACCTGATACAAAAACTCATAATTATCATGAAAATGTAACGTTTAACAGAAAGGAGATTTCAAACTGATAATATCTCTTTTAAGTTTGACCCATTTTACTTCTTTCTTGGGCATACAGACACATGCTAATATTTTTACCATGCTAAATATAAAAATACCTGAGAGTAGCTGGATGGAGTCAGTTTTCATTAGGTAACCTTTTAGTTTCTCCATCTCTGTATGGATTGACTTATATAAAAAGTAAGAAAAAGTTAAATGAGTTCTCTTTAAATGTAACTTCCTTTTTGAAACTATGCATATAACACCATGTATTTTAGTTTTCAAGATTTCTGACATTCTGTAAATGCAAATATACATTTTCTACATTACAATATTACCCAAGGAAAAAAACAACAAAAAAGGAAGTGACTGTGTAGGAGTAAATAGGAATAGAACAGTCTTAGGACTGTACCATTCCCATAGTGCTTTAGGACTGTCTGTCAAATTTCTACTTTAAATTGCTTCTATTCCTATATATTTCATAAAATTGGGTGGGAATTGAATCTTAATTTCTCATTTTAAAAATTTACTTACCCCATCATCATCATGCTTGCTTTTCACGGAAAGACTCTCATTCCAATTGCAATATTATGATAAAACAATATATTTGTTTTTATCAAATTGGATAATTTTTTAAATAGCATTAACTAGCATTTATAGTCAAAATTTCTCCTTTATATACATTGGTTTTTTATTTTTATTTTTTTAAAGATTTTTATTTATTCATTCACGAGAGACACAGAGAGAGGCAAAGACATAGGCAGAGGGAGAAGCAGGCTCTTTGCAGGGAGCCCGATGTGGGACTCGATCCCAGGACCTGAGGGGACCACTCCCTGAGCTGAAGGCAGAGGCTCAATTGCTTAGCCATGCAGGCGTCCCTTTTATATAGATTGTTGAAGGAAAAAGATTAGGTATGCAATTAGTGATCACCAGGATTCTGCTTATGTTTACTTTATTTGGCCAACGTAAATAAACTTAATTCTTTTGAAACTATTATAATCTCTGACGAGAGTAATATTTAATAATAGATCATATTTAACACATATCTTGCTTACTGTATGTCATCTCTAACTTTTATTTATTTATTTTTCTAACTTTTAAACAACCCACAAGCACGATCTAATTGTTTTCATTCTCCAAAAGGGTTAGCAGCTTTTCAGAGACAGTCTGTCACTTGCCCAAGGCCACATAGTCAGTAAATGTCAAGCCTGGGATTTGAGCCTTCATCTCTTTGGCAACAAAGTCCACACTTGAGGAAAGGAAATTAAAAGTATGGAACACATGTTGACATTTATCATATGAATACTAATGGAATCCATCTTCTGCTTTGAAATCATTCAAAGTGAAATATGGAAAAAACAGAAGGCCACTACTTAGGGTAGTAATAGAATTATTTGCTTCCATTTCACAGTATTTCTTAAATAGACAAGTTGTAAAGCAGGGCCATAACTGATAGCATAAACGGAGAAACAAAAAGAAGAGTAACTACTGCATGACTTCTAATCTCACTTTCCCCTGCATTATGTTAAGAAAACCGGACAGGAGATTTGTAATGTTGAGTCCCAACAAAGAAGTCGAACGTTGCACTGATTATTTCTAGAATGTCGCATCAGTCAAGAAAGGGCAGAAAGAAGTATGCATGGTGTTCATGGTTCTTAGCGTCCCGCTATTACACAGGTCCCCTTTCCTGCCTCTTCAGCCACTCCTATTGAAAGTTCACATGTATAGACATGAATTTCTTTCTCTTTTCTGTGCTGGGGCAGTTTCTGTAAGACATATTAAAAGCATGCGATCGTATTTATCCAAGTAATGACTAACAGAACAATAAAAGAACTTCTGGACTCTGGGCCATTCCAGCGTCAACATTTGGACTACCACGGATGACTTCAGCATTCTGAGCAAAACACTATGGTGTCAGGACTATAAAATGTTACCACTAAAATTGGTTTAAACTGGCAAATAACACAGTCCCTTGGACTCTTCCTTTTAGAGGCACCATGCCCAGAAGGGGTAATGGGAATGGAGCTTGTTCTACTACACAGACTGACTTTCTCTCTAGTAAAAATGAAAGTTTCAGGTGAGGGAGGAAAACAACACAGTTAATTGTATGTAATTTGCTAAGTAAACAAAAATAGAAAATATTATAAAGTTGCCCTAAAAAAGTCCTGGCAGGTTATAGGCACTCAAAAACTCTTTGATCACTGAATTAACAGATAATTAACATAATGCAGTGTTTCCCCTTTTGTTAGTTCCCATTAGCTTAAGGAACCCTGATGTCCTACCAGAATTCAATAAACTCTCCTTTGCATTCATCTTACAAAAGTAGGCACTATCTCTAAAGTTTGTCTCTATTTTTTTTTTGGCTTGTTGAGAAAAGGAATCTAGCAATTATTGAACACTGTCTCATTTTCATACATTGGGAATATGCCATTTTATATCTCCCCGTATTTCAGATTGTAAAAGTGGAGCTCTTATGGATTAACTAACATGCTTAGCATCACAGTTATAACTAGCAGAGTAGGGATTCAAACCTAAGCATCTTACACTAAACAAAGGGCTCTTTTCACTCTATTCAATACCTCAAATATTAAGTTTGGTATGGAGATTAATCATTTTTAGCCTAAATCTTAACTATACAAATTGCTAAACTTAAGTCAGAGCTGTCTTACACAGTTATAGAGGCCATGCAGGCTCAACCCTCGAGAGGTAACATTTAATTGTTGTCTATGAAAAATCTATTCCCTAGAGTTGTACAGGATCTGACGTTAGGATCACCAGTATATTGACTAACTCTCTATACTTGGTTTAAATGTTGTGATGTAAAATAAAATCAAAACTCCTATAAAAGGCTGCAGTACACATACTTCAATGGAAAAAAAAGGTTGGGTTTCTTGATAGAAAAAGGATTCATTCAGAAGATCTGTAGCAGTTCTAGCTCGGCTTGTTGGGAATTCTGTTATATGTTTAGCTTTCATCAATTCCTTGGAGTAAAATGACCAACTTAAGAATGTTATATGGTGGTTTTCAGGATCCAATGGCATGAAATGAGCTTATATATCATAAAGGGCTTTGATAGAGACTGGCTAGGTGTTCACAAACCATTTCCCCTCACTCTCTGGATAGAAAGCTTCACTCTATCACCCCAATTTTCCTGTTTAGATGTGGCAATCTGAATGAGTTCTGGCCTATTAATTGTGAATAGAAGTGGCAGAGGACATCTCTAAAAGGGCCTGGAAAAACATACTGTGAAATGCTCTGCTCTGCTCCATCATCTACAGCAGAGAATCCAGGACAATGCCAAGGCCCTGTGGACAAGAGCTATAGAAGCCCCTGGCACCCCCAGAGTCTACAGGAGACGAACGAGTTAGACAATAAACAGGTGTTTATTACGCCAAGTAACTGACATCTGGGGGTTCTTTGTTATAATAATTTTCCACTCTGAGGAAATAATCTAAGCCTTATGTAAATGTGAGGAAGGTTTTTCTATTATTGTTAACACAGTAGCCCAAACCCAGACCTTCCACTGTGCCAGGATGCTACCCTCATGAATGACCATTTTGTACATGTCACTTACTGTTGTAAAAGTAATATCTAGGGCTTTCCAGACCTGCTGAAGCACCTCCATTCCACTCACAAGCACTGAATTGCAAATAACTGATTTTTTTCTTTGCCTACTTCTGCAGCTTCAGCAACTGCCAAAAAAAAGTTCTTTTCTGAGCCTTCTTCTTAAAAGAAAGGATGAAACTCTTTCCACTACGTACATGACTTTTAACTCTTTAAATATCACTGACTACAGCCAATATTTTTGACCATTTGCAAAACAAATTGTCACAAAGGGGGGAACAGATTTTCAAATTATTTATTTGCATCTGATACCAATCTGAAGCACATGTCTTTGTTATTGTAGTGCATTTAAAAATTGTATTTCGTACTAAAGATTGCTACTATAAATGTTCCTCCAATATTCTCCATTTCCAAGGAAATGATGTGACACTAAAGTAGATGAGGGAGAGTCAGTATTGGGCAATGAAAACAGGATACTCAAAAGATTAGTATATTTGCAATGGACTCATAACGAGAAGACTCACTGCCTTTATCAAAAATAACTAAAACTATACATTATCAGAACTGAGATGTACCTGTTTAAAAAATATTTAATTTAGGTGATTAATTCTCCATTCCACTAAAATGTGGAAATATTTTAAAGTAGGAATAATTTAATTCAAGGGTTTCTAAATATCTTGAGGCATCAGTCCAATTCTAATGGCATGTACTTGACAAAAGATCATTTTTATTAAATTTATAGAGCTAATATATTCAAGAAATACAGAAAGAATGTTGATTATTAAAAGAAATGACCCCTTGTTTTCTAAGAAAAGTCTTTGTACTAAGTGCATGAATAATCAGGAAAAGACTGAAAAACATCAAAGAAGTTATAAGAAAATCTCAAGCTTTTCCATGTTATTATTTTTTTGAGAGAGAGCAAGAGTGCGCTCATTGGGGGCGGTGCGGGGTAGGGGAGGCATAGGAGAGGGAGAAAAAGATTCTTGAACAAGCTCCAGACTCAGCACAGAGTCCACCTGGGGCTTCATCTTAGGACCCTGAGATCATGACCTGAGCCCAAATCAAGAGTTGGACGCTTATCCAACGGAGCCACCCAGGTGCCCCTCCATGTTATTATTATATGCAATTAGTAAGCTTTTCTACTAGCACATACATTTTTAAAAAATGGGAACAGGGCAGCCCCGGTGGCTCAGCAGTTTAGCACCTGCCTTCAGCCCAGGGCCTGATCCTGGAGACCTGGGATCAAGTCCCACGTCAGGCTTCCTGCTTGGAGCCTGCTTCTCCCTCTCTCTGTGTCTCTGTCTCTGCCTCTTTCTCTCTCTCTCTGTTTTTCATGAATAAATAAATAAAATCTTTTAAAAAAAATGGAAACACACATCATACTTCCCTCCAGATATCTGTTATTTCTCTTCCTTACACCATTCTTAGGAATAGATTTCATCCACCATCCTACCGTAGCTTTATAAAAAGTTGTTCCAACTTTTAAAAAGTTATTAAGGACTATCAAAATATATCACCTCAGGACAGGATTCAGAATCAATGCAAAATATAATTGCAGTAAGGGCAGCAAACATTATATGAACTATCAGATTATGTTAACATGAAAGTATCTGCCAATACTGGGTTCTCCTATGGGTCTTTTTAATATATATTCATTCATTCACTCACTCAGAGAGAATCTGAAGCAGACTTCCCACTGAGCACGGAGCCCAACACAGAGCTCAATCTCATGACCCTAAGATCATGATCTGAGCCGAAACCAAGAGTCAGACCTCGACTGACTGAACCACCCATATATTTGGGGTCTTACACTGTTTGACTATATCAGCGTTTGGTGGTCTTTTCTGCTGACAATGTTTCTCTTCTCTCGTTCAATTACAACACTTCAAAATTCTCATGATTGCCATCTTACCTTGAGAAGATTTCATCCACTGCTCTGAAAGATATCTCTATTCCTATCCATTCAATTCACATTAAATACTTGAAAGAAAAACAGATGGACAAGCAAATGGGCAATTAAAGAAACACCAATTCACTTAAGATAGTCTAAAATCCATTCTACCACCAATCAGGTAAGAATAAGTAATATTTGTGGCAACTTTTCTTTTTTCTTTATTATCACAGAGAAAAATAAAGAGATAAAGGATTGCTATTCTGGATTCTTCTTGTCATGAATAAAATACTCTATATGGGAAAAGTCATTGAGCCCATTTAATGCGTGGCTGCCAACGCCAGCTCTGTTACTAAGATACATGTTTGAAGAAGTTGAAAACTCCAAAAGCATATATACCTATATGGCCTAAGAGGAGTATTTATTCTCCTTTTCAGTTTGGACTCCAAAGCTTTCAAAATATTTAGCTGTTTAATTGTACTGTTCATGCTTATTGCTGTCCCAATAGCTCTTTTCTTCTGAGCTACATAATTGTTTTCAGTGTATGTGTGTGCATGTGTGTGAGTACAACATATATGTCATATATATTTGTGTACAATTGTCCATAAACAGTTTTAAATGTTGTACTTTTCATCAGTTTCAAGCAACAAAAATGATTCCTAGTGCTATAACAAGTATATCATCACTCAAAACCCTCATCATTCCAATCTAGGTGTACAATCTTACCTTCTGGCTTGCATGTAGGTCATAAAAGTTACTGAAAACAATAGGAAAACATTATTTTGACAGCTGTCATAATACAATAAATGTTCTTCTATTTTTGTAGAGAAGATAAAAATTTCCAGTCTGAATAAGTGATGAGGGGGAAGTATTAAGACATCTCTACAATTCTATTTTTGCAATAAAAAAATCAAAGTGTCAAGGTAAAATTATTGGCTACTTATGTCTTTTAGAAGCTTACCTTGAATTGAAGAGAATATCTAAAATGACTCAATTAGCTTACTTGGTTCCAATTTTTATCAATATGCCAGAAAAAAAAATTACTGAACAAGTTAGTCCATTGCAGTAAAGGATCTCTCTACCCTCCAAATATAAACAGAGTATTTTGAGGATACTACTGTAAAAAGGGTTTACCCTTTTTGGGGCAGCCTTTTTCCCAGGAACTCTCTTCCCAGGTAAATTTTTATACAGGAAATTAGGAGACACCCTAAATGTCACCTTATTTGTACCAAATGCTTTTTTCACCACGATATGAGAGTCTACCAAATAAATAAATATATGCCAGGAAAACTTATGAGTTTATTCTCAAGTCAAGCTCCCCAGGAATAAAAGAAATACTAACATAAAAGTTATGGCCCTAAGAAGTGTTATGTTGGGAAGTTTCAGCAAACACATTGGTGGAGTATGCAGGAGGCAGAAAATAACACTTAAGATTGGAGGGAGAAGTTAAGTTCAGCTTCTGACATTAAACCAGGAATGAACATAATATGAATATGTGAAGAGAGCATGGTCAGTTCAGTAGAAGAGCATAAAGTAGTGTTTCCACGTGGTTCAGGTATGAAGACTCCTTTCTAAAATGCACATTGGCGAGAATGTGGCGAAAAGACAATCATCCATCTAATATTGGTAGATTTACAAATTGATACAATATTTTTGGAGAGTAATTTGGTAAAACTTACCAAAGATGTGGTGTACACACACACACACACACACACTGGGTATTACATAGCCATAAAAAAAATGAGGTCATGCCATTTGCAAAAATATGGATGAACCTAGAGACTACTATGCTAAGTGAAATAAGTGAGACCAAAAAAGACAAATACCCTATGATTTCACTTACGTTTGGAATCTAAAAAACAAAACAGAACAAAAACGAATGAATAAACAAAAAGCAGAATCAGTCCTTTCCGTCATTTTCAAATTTTTCAAGATAAAATAATTAAGCAACTAAAAATAAACAAAAAGTCTCTTGTGGTACCAGGTTTGTTTGTTTGTTTTTCAATCTTTGAGTGATGTGACCCACCCCCTCATTTTAAGTCTAAATAAGATAATAAATGGGTATGGAAACTCAACTTTTTGTCACCTATAAACATTTTCTCCAAGTCCCTCAGCCAGGGCACCTTTGAAAGAGCCTGGCCGGCTCTTTGGCCACACTGGAGCAGCGGGCTGGTTTGTGTCAAGGATGAACTGCACAGGAAAAGCTGAGCAAGAGAAGTTGCTCCCATTATCCTTGACTCCAGACAGCTTGATGAGTGATCAACTTCCAGGAGCAACAATTCTCTGCGTGTACCTCTGTTATCCTCACAGAGTTTCAGTATTTTGTGTACATTACTTCCCTATTTTTTAAAATGCTTCGGGTACAGTCTAGCCAATAACCCCTTCCTTAAGCCTTATTAGGAATTGCTGAAAAAATGTTCCTCCTTATGATTAATGGCAGATTTCTAAGTGTTCTTGCAGGGTGCTGCTCCAATCCCTCACTGTTTTTATTCTGTCACTGTCATTCTTTCCTTTCCCCCTCTCTACAGTCTCCCCTGTGCTTTTCTTGATTCTATTCAAGCTCCCTTAACATGTATAAAGACCTCTCAGCTTACACACAAGTATGGGAATTTGCACGTGCCAAATGCTAACTCTATCAATACATTCGTTGATGAGAATTTAAGGAGGAAAAAGGTAAGAACTCCACAGAGGTAGCGCTAATTGATTCTCCTTATAAACACATAAGCAATTATATAAGTGACTATCTGCTTTGTCTGCATGCAGTTAATGAATACACAAAAGGAATCAGATTTTGAGCTTACTTAAATCTTAAATCCAACTGCTTAGAAAGTTGCTTAGATGTATCATAAGGCAAAAAGGAAAAGTGTTCTAGCCTGCAGGATAAAGACCAACCAAACAGGATCCTCTATTTGTTTCACTGACAAACAGCGAAAATAGTTATATTGGTTGCAATATCTCAATGGACAGATACCAGAAACTAAAGTATAACATTATTTTCAAACAGGACTGTGATATTTATTTAGCCAAATTGAGGCTATTAAATACAGAAAATAGTTAAAGACAACATCGCTGTGGCAATTAGCAATTTCTTTTTAAAAATGTGTTCATCTCATTTGGCTCAGTATTCTAGAAGCACACACAAAACTATTTCATGCAGATAATCATTAGAAATAAAAGAGCACAGCAGAAATTAATTCAAAGGATCACTGCTAAAAGATACCACTCCTAGATTCCAGTGTTAAAATGCGGGTATTTTTTACTATTCTTATTTTAAGGGATAAATGAAGATTTCATACACACACACACACACACACACACACACACACACACACACACATAGTGGAGACCAAAGAATTGCAGAATTTATTTCACTTCAGCTATTCAAGTGAAACCACTTACACAACTGCAGATCTGCACGCTAAGATCTTTTAATGCATGAAAACATATCTATATTAATGATATACATGGGATATTGATAATTTTGAGAAGTAATAGCTCTAAAATCAATAAAAAATCACTGGTCATCCATTAATTCTGCAAATACTAATTTGTCTCCGAAAACACAGTCTTTATTCAGTTGATGGATATACTACACTGAACAAGAGGGTCCACCCTCATGACACTTATCATTCAGTGAATAAGCCAGGATTACAATCACCCAATGCTGCAAAGTGTCCTAAAACACCAGAGATAAGAGTATACATAACTGGGAACTCGTTTGGACAAGGTGCATCAGGGTGCATCAGGGGAGGGTACCCAAGGAAACTAAATTTGAGCTGATAACTGAAGACTTCAAGAGAAGAAACACTGGATCTCAGTTTAAGCTAATGGTTGGAGCACTAGACACTACTGATTCTATTTCATTATAGATTTTTTTTAAATAAAGAAAAATATGTCTTTGAATGTAAGGAGATATTGAAGTACAAGTCATTAACACATGAGAAATAAGTTTTACCAAAAAAAAAATGACATTGGTGGATACCAATTTAAAATCCATTTAAACACAATGTTTAAATTAATTTGTCCTCTCCCCCCCCCAAAAAAAATAAAACAATATCAAAATAAAATAGTGGGTATTATACAGAGTGGATGGAGTACTAGCTTTAAATCTGCAGAACGACCCTAAAGTATTAAGAATTTAAGATCCTCTCCTAGGATGCCCCACCTCACTTCTAGTCTTATTTCTCAAGAGTCTCCTCAATATGCTATAAATTGTGGGCAACTCTTCTACATCTAATCCCCTAAATACCTCTGACTCTTCCATCTTTACACGTGCTATGGTCTTCCATCTGCCTGTGCTCTTCTTATTCCATAAGGACCATCTCCTTAGTGACTTCTAGATCCTCAATCAGATGATTACAGTTCTTTCTATATACATGGTGGATGACACACCAAAAAATTCTGGCTTGTATTATGCTATTTTATATATGTAATCATCAGAGTCCCCCACCTGACTAGAAACTCCCACAGCAAGTGAATTTAGTCTTCATCTTTCTATGCAACACAGGGTGATTTTTATTTAATTTTTAAAATAAAAATGGATTAAACTGAATTGAACTAAATTAGTATGCAGCCTGTAAAAGAGCTTCTCAGTCTAACTCAAATTTAGGATTTTGTCGCCTGTTTTTCACTCTGAAACCACTTACACAAAAAAAAATTGTATGAATTTTTAAAACTCAACTCGCCTTAAAATTGGGAATATTTTACATAATCTTGTTTAAGGAATACCATGTTTCACATCAGTGAATTTTACAAGTAACTCAAATCTTGTCTCTAGAGTTAGTGAGCCATGGAGAAAAGCTCATTGTGTGGGAGAAAACATCATTCATTCTGTCTTTCCCTCACCAAATATACATTATGCCAATCGCGTGCGTAAGTAACTATCCTAAGTGCTAGGGACATAGTGAAGGAGACAGAAGAGCTTCTGTTATGGAGCTTAGAGTCTTAGAGGCAAACAGAGGAGGCATGGTAAATAGGAATATTTACAAGTAGTCACAAGTATTATGAAGTAAACACAGTGTTGAAATAGAGAATACTAGGCAGCAAGAACTTCGGATTGAAACTTCTCTTTCTTGCTAGGAAACACCATCTGTAGTGGAAAATTTAAACTGAGACCTGAAAAATGTTGTATTTGAGGATAGCAGAAGAATCTAATGACATACTAAAGAAATCATCATATTGTTTACAGACTTTAGAAGACTATTTGTGGAGAAAAGATAAATATTAAGGAAAAATAAAAACTTGTAATGGAAAAAAAGGAAAAAATAGCCAAAGTATGAGAGCTCCTGGAGTTATCATTGAAGCTTGATTATTTAATTAATCTACATAGACATTTGAATCTAATGCCTAACCCTCCTAAATCCATTCCTTTTCCACCTTGTTCACATGAGATTGTTTCATACCTCAAGAGCCTTCTAGAACTTCCCACGTTTGCACCCTTGCATCAGAATGTAAGAACAATCGTTACCATTCTCCAACAATGGATCCTAAAGACAGAAGACTCATATCACTTTCCAAAACGTCCATGAAGCACTGAGTCTGCTCACCTCACATCTTATATTCACTCACCCAGTTTGCTGAAAAAGAATGGCTCCTAATTCTGCAAGACTTTACTAAAAATTTTTATTTGAGTGACTTTTATGATAGAACATTTACTATTTTTTTTAGAAATGTTCACAATAAATGAAAATAGATTTTTTAATACTTTTGTTTACTACAAGGAAACAGTATTTGGACTTTTTATTGTTGTAAATGTTATAGGAATCAACTCTCCTCTCTCTCATGTAACAGGATTGAAGGAAAGGAGATGGTATGCAGAAGTTTGAAAGGCAAACTAAAACTTCCATAGACACTACAGATAAAGAAAATAATTCTGCACTAATTAGACAATGAGCCACATCCATCATACTAATCTGTAAAACCTTATATCATTAAAATTTTGAGAGTATGGTTTACACAACATGAATGTATGTAAATCTATTGGGAAAGGTTGGGCAGTCTCTGGAGGTAATTGAATGTAATACAAAGGCATTTAAGTTTTATTCTGAATAAGGAAGTGGTTCAGTAGAAAACAAACACAAAACCAACAGACAAACAAAAATACTGTCTTCGGTCCTCTATTTATCAGAAAACATTGATGAAGTAAATTTTGGGAATTGCTAAAATGTGTATTCTTGCCCTCGCTAGGACTTTATGACCCTTTCACTGGCAAAATGCATGAGAGTATTACATTCAGGAGTTGTTCAATTTTATAAAATTTAATATGAGCGAAATTTAGATCTCTTTTGCATATTTGCCTTCTTTTCTCCCAACATACCTCTGTTCCTTAGCTACGATAATTTCAGCCCCAGCAATCTATTTTACATTTAATAACCTTTTATTGCCAATAAATACTTTTGTTTATACTATGTTACCTTTTCACCTAAATTATGTGCTAAATGCATTCTCAATGGAAAAAAACAGTCAACTCAGCATTTTCATATCCCTCACAAAGAAAGAAAATTGCATGTTTTACTTTTTATGGTTTCTTACTGCTTTTTAAATTCTGTCATCTAATGGGACTAATGTTCATGGTTTAGGAGTATATTTACCATAAATAGCTTTAGTGGTTATCAAACATCGCTGCTTCATTTTGGCGTTTAACCAACCTCAACCACTATTTATTGCCTCATATACTTCTCTACTGTGAACATTACACCTTAATTACCCCAATCCCTATTTCTAGGCCTGATTTAGAAAGCCTGAATGGGAATAACCATTTCTTGTTTCACTTATGTAAGAAGGCAGTGCCTGTGCCCAAGCAATCAGAGATCAGGGCCATGAAATCAGTAGAGTGTGTTTCAGTGACCTGAAAAATCCAAGTTCTATGGCAATGGAAATTCAAATTCTCTTATGTGCAATAAAGGGGAGTGGAGGAGGGAACAGACAGTCCAATATTTCTTCCAAATGTTCACATCCATGTTGAAGTCTAGTGACATTGAATGCTGCTGGGGAAAATGGAAAGCTACTCATTTCAAAATTGTTGATTAATCTTAAGAAAATAAAAACAACTGAGATTCTGTGCTTTAATAAGCTTTCTTTCCTGGGCGGGGGTAGGGGTGACTGGGTGACAGGCACTGAGGGGGGCACTTGATGGGATGAGCACTGGGTGTTATTCTATATGTTGGCAAATTGAACACCAATAAAAAATAAATTTATAAAAAAATAATAAGCTATCTTTCCCTTGGCCTTGGTATACTCCTAACTACTTTTTCCAGTTTTTTATAAAAAGAATACTTTATAAAGGTATGATGCTTTTCAGGTTGTAAGACATTATCTTGTAAACAGATGGAATTAGAAAGCAGATCATAAAGTTATGACATGGATTAAATTTGTGTCTCCCCTTAAACCCGTTGCCTGAATTTTCGTTTTTCTTGATCTTTTAAGATCCAGCTTGAATAACTCCTTTTTCTGAGAAACTTTACCTGTTCACTACCACAGAATCAAAGAAACCTTCCTTAAACTATCCCTGTGTCTACTCAGCTTTCCATAGCGAGGGTCATGGTTACTTACAGTTAAACCCTTGCTACAGGACACGGTATGCATCTTAACCTCTTTATGTTCAATGTGGGCTTTCAGTGTATGTTTGTGAAATAAAAGGTTGTTTGCCCAATTGACCAATAAGAGAATTCAGGGTGTTTAAATGCTGAAATGGGGATCAAAGTGTACTTTGGCTTTTCTATTGCAGGACTATGCCCCCCTTTTAACCTTAGTATAGAGACGATGCTTCCATCACTTTGTTAAGATGTTTAAAATACTTAGAACTGCCTCCCTATCCTCAGCAACCCCAGCTGGCTAGTCGCCCTGCCTCACAGATGAAAATAGGTTTGGTTAATAATATGCTCTACTGAGATCTGATCTTAAAGTGGTACTTAATGATAGTAAAACTTCCTCTGTGTTTCTAGCCTCACTGCTTCTGTAGTCATCCCACACAGCAGGTCACCTACCCTGTTCTTGACTCCATCTTCAACCATTCCATTGCTTTAGTGGCTATCTTAACTGTTCTTTCTCTGTCGAGAAATATCTTAGAACATCTCACTTCTATTTCTCTCCAATGCCTAGGGTAATGCTTTGCATACAATTGGTGCTCAGTCTATCTTAATTTTTAAAATCAATTATTAGAAGATAAAACCCTTAAAACTTTAAATCTTTCTCACCTTCATATCCTCTTTCATACTGATCAGCTTTAACAAATAGCCTGATGATTAGAACTACAGGAAATCTGTGTATCTGATCTTGCTCCCTCATTCGTCTCTAAACGTGTAACTTTGGGAAAGTTATTTCACATTTCTGCACCATGCTTTCCTCATTTGTAAAATAGGGAAAATAGCAGGAAATGATTTATAGAGATTGCCATAAGCATTCTCTACATGTACAATATGGAATTTATTACCTATTTGTTCTTGAGAAGACTGCCTCACTTCTCTGACAATGTACATGTCTTTGACAGAGGGTTATCAACACTAGAATTCACAGGAACATAAAGCAGATTAGTGGTTGCCTAGGATGGGGGGCAGGAATGGAGAGTACTTATAAATAGCGTAAGGTTTCTTTTGGGGACGATGGAAATACTCTAAACTTAGATTGTGATGATATTTGTACTACTCTGTAAATATGCTGGAAAGTCTTACAATTGTACTCTAAATATTAGTAAATTAAAAGTATGGAAATTATACTTCAATATGGCTGTTAAGTAAAATAATAATTAATAATAATGATGATGATGTCAGGATTCAAGTCAGGTCTGTCTGAGCTCAAAGTACATGTCATTTCTTCTATCCTTGCCACCTCCTTATACAAAAATGAGAAGTTTATGTCTTAATTGATCATGCTAAATGATAAAGTTACTCTTTAGAAAGAGACAGTATACGTGATATGGAGATAACTATGGAGTTATCTAATCTAAGCATGGAAACATTTTAATTGCTTGTGAGATAGGACACAAAAAATTTTTTAAAGTTCTTAGTCGCAATTTGATTTAACAGTTGTTTCTACCTATGCATTAAGAAGCCATTATCAACCTATATATAGATTAGAAATATGTTTTTCTTTCTTGCCAAGAAATATGTTTCCTTCCTTCCTTTCTTCATTCCTTCCTTCCTTCCTTCCTTCCTTCCTTCCTTCCTTCCTTCCTTCCTTCCTTCTTCCTTCCTTCCTTCCTTCCGTATGACTCCTCTGGTTTGTTTTATTTTGTTTTTTTTCTGAGCCAGAGAGGCTGATTATAGATATTGGAAATCAATTATCTCTGTAATTCACAGAAAACATTTTAGAAGGAGCATATCACTTATGAGCTAAGAGGGCAGACCCTTGAAGTAAAAGTATTGGAATCATTTTACCTTTTTCATGAAATCATCAAAATATGTCTTTATGTGAAGTATATAGTTGAAGGAGATCTTATTTACAGAGTGTTGAATGCCCTACCCACACTTACAAAAAGGTATTCACTCATTTATATCATGCTTTTTGGAAATATTTTACCTTTTCTTAGAGAAGTTTTTTTTTTTTTTTTTTTTTTTTAAGATAATTTAAACAGAAGATGGAAACCTCAGGAGCTCTTGCCAGAACAAAATTTCAGAATGCATTTAAAATACTTCTCTTTCTATTTAATATCTAAATCAGATTCCTGAAGAAGACATTTTCTACAAAGAGATTAAGGGAAGAGAAATTGTTCAGATGCATATGTTTGAGATGAATCATGTTTCTTCCCTCAAAATGATAGGAGATTCCATTCCATATCCTAAGTTGTGGCTTGCAGTGCCAGACCTGGGGATTTTTAAGCCTGCATGCTTTTACGAGTTGCCGGGTGTCAGAGAGGCTCCATCACGGATGCGTTGCCTCTGAAAAGGTTAAATGCAAGAACTTCAAAGGCTTTTAGAGAGGAGACTGCAGAAAATCTGTTGTCAAGGAGCATTATATCTCCTAGCTCGGCAGAGTTTGTCTCTCTGATCCTCCCTCTTACTTTGAAAGTTAGAAAATCCATAAGAGGCGGATGGGTATGTCAAAGATTTTAAAACCTGGTGTAGGTTGGGTTTATTTTTGGATTATTCTGGCTTATTTTTCATTGTTTAACAAAAGAAAAATAGTAGCATTGCTATCTTAGATCTCTTTGAGGGCAGTACTATTGCTTTGGCTAGACAACACTGCAGTGAATGTTATCCTTTGGAAAATCTGTATCTGTATTTTTACTTCATGAAAAAGCCTCTCCATTTTAAGAGAAGACATATTAGAGGTAATCGTTGTCCCTCCAGCAGTCATTCAATTACACAATTACATGTGCAACAACTGCCAATGTGTAAAATTAGTTTAAGGCAAGGTAACTGGGTTAATAGAGAAATTAATTTGTCAATAAATATTTATTGAACACCTATTCAGATAAGAACTTTGAGAAATAGAAGACATAAAGGACAGGCAGGGTATGGTCCTAATGAAACTATAATTAGAGTTCATAGATGAATAGAGAGGTGTTACCCTAGAGTGAGCTTCTAAGGGAACAGGAGTAAAGTTAGAATATGACATATAAAAGGATTCAGATGAATAAAAAGAACATTATACCAAGGAGAATAACAGCATGACACAGATATGGAGAGAAATTAGATTCCATTTGACAGGAATCCTTATTAATTTCTCTTACACATTCAATTTATATTTTCTAAGACATACTTTATTTTTTACACATTACCTTGAAAAAAAAGAGTTGAGGAACAGCTCAGAATGAGTAGCTCAGAATGCTACTATTCTCAGAGTGCTTGTATGAGTAAATGTATATCAAAAATGTCCAGAGAACTTGTGATGACAATATTTTGGGATGAAAGAGTATCATCAGGTGAGGAGTCGAACGAAAGTCACCTGATTTTTTATTCTTACCCAAGAAAAGTGGACACTCAATAGGAAACCTCTCAGTTCTCTTCCTGAATTCACTTATTCTGACAAAGAATTTATCAGGACTGAGGTAAAAAATTCTACACAATATGTTAAAGTACTATGCCTATAATAAAACATAAGCTCCATTAACGTATACCAAAGAATATAACACAAGTAATTGTCCAGCAAGCAGGTAAAAGAACATAAACAAACCTACAGGTTTAAAACATCTGTGAAATATTAGTAAAATGCACTGGAAAACATTCAATTTATGCAAAATATTTCAGTGTTCCCTTTGTGACATATTTTGCATTAACATAATCAAATGACTATTACATTAGGATAGACATCAAAGTTTAATCAAGCCAAATGTTCAGTGCTGATAATATATCTTCTTCAGTACTTACTTAAATTTTGAGGGCCAGAGATAATGAATGAGTCTTATGAGTTGAATGCTAAGTTGTGTTCAAAACAGAAGCATCTACAACACTGAATTTCATTTAGGTTAATATCCACAGACCTCACAAAAAATTTCATTCTTCTTGGTTCAAAACAGGGAATTTCAGGTTAATAAATTTGTGGAGGACACATCGGAAGTTTTGGAATTACTCCCTACTTTGATCAACTTTGACCATGACGGACGCATCTGGCCCAGAAGACTGTCATTGAGAAAAATCTTTGATGGGGGAAGAGGGTGGGAGTGGGGCGCTGCTTCTACTGTCCAGGAGTTGCTCATTAAAGGTTACTTAAGAATCTGCTGGAGTAATTCCCACAGATAGTTTATACTCCAGAAGCTAACTCTTCACATGTAAACTTTTAATAAGTTCCATTACACACTAGCTATGAGCTTGAACAATCTTCAGACATAGACCCAGAGGACTTGGATGGTAAAGTGGTTGCTATTGTTTTTATGTCTGTAGGTGCCTTCTGTATGCTCAAAAAAAAAAAAAAATCAAAAGGACTATGGAGGAGATGATCTAGAAATCATGCTTGCTCTTACTCACATACTGTCACCTCTCTGACCTCTAAAAGTTGCCAGCATGAAGGAGTAGGGAGTTATTGGAGGCAGCAGCATGACCAGGAAAATAAATTTGCAAGGTCTTTGCTGACCACTGCCTATTCGCATCCACCATGAAGCCTGCCAATCATAAAAATATTTCATGATCCAATCCCATTCATTTCTAAAAAGATGATGAATGGGCTACTTCAGCCATAAGATGAAAGCTGAGGAAAAATTTTGATGTTGATGTCTAATAGATGGACCAGAAATAATTAATGTTACTTTATGGCAGGACAATTTATCAGGGATGACACAGACTTGGGCTCCTGTGAACTAACTGATGACAATTACTACATTGAAATTTTGACAACTAAATTTGAAGCAACGTAAGGAATGTACTGAATAAACCAAACTTCTTGATTTACAATAATCAGACAACCAGAGCCTTTAATGAGAGTAAGACATCATTCGTCAATATTATTTCTGTGTTTTAACAATCTTTAAAAGGTATGAAAGACAATTATGATTTAAAAGTATCATGTAACCAGATATTTTTCAATTGAACACTCTTGTTCTCAGTTATAAGAATACTTTATATTTTCAAATTACATTTTGTTGATCTTTTTGGGGACCTGAAAGCATTATGTTCAGTATTAGAAAATATTAGCTCTATTTAATATATAGAAGTATCACCTAAAAAATGAAAAAAAAAGTTCGGTTTGAAAAAAAAAGTAACAATAAATATGCCTCTCACAAATTCCATTTATACTATTTCTATGTATTATGTATCCTGTGTTGTTATTGTTTTCATTTCCTTGATGATAACAGATCAAGAGTTGAATATACAGTTATTTTCCCCATTTCTCAGTATAAACTTTGTTTAAAGTAATTAATTGCCATGAATTTACAATGGATAGAGAGCTGCGCTCATCACTTTATTGTCTTTGAGACTGATGGAAGTGGTCTGAAAGCCAGTAATGATATAAGGCAGAGATTATAAAAATAAAATAGAGTAAGAGCTTTTATGAAGAAGATGCTCTTAGAGAGTTAAATTCTCAACATTGAGGGAATTAAGAGTGATGCTGAAACTGATGTGCACAATTAGTATCAAGCTTCTGTTTGTTTGGTTTTGTTTTTAAGACATAACAAAAAGAAATTCTGTTTAATCAAAAAAATATCTTCCTCTACCTGGCCTTAACAGTGACTATACCAGAGACTTCTAAATTATAATAGACTGTTCTCATTTCCACAAATAATCATGAATTAAGCAAAGCTAAAACATGCAGCAAAAATATATTCCCTTGACCTTGAATCTCTTTAAAACACTTTGTGATAAATATTAATTCAAAACCTAACCTTTGAGGAAATCAACATTACTATGTAACATGAAATAAACATACTATTGTAATCCTCTAAAATAAAAGAACTACTACTAAAATTTCCAGGATTTTATTTAATCATAATATAAATGCAGGAATCATCACAGGAAAGTATATAGGCTTTGGAATAAAACACAAGATGTAGTCTTGAATTCTGTTCTCCATCCTGTAAGCATTTCCTAGGATCAATACACATACATACTTATTTCTTATAAATTTTGTATGGCCAATAGTGTATGATTAAGATTTATATACAAGATGATGAGTTTATAAGCACTCCAAGATTTTGAATTATTATTAAATAACGTACTTCTGTATATTTTAGAGAAATTTTGGCGAGAATTCTTTAAAAAAATGCTTTCTAAAAAAAAAAAATGCTTTCTTCCTAAGTCTCAGTGTACCCAAATTATTAGAACATGAAATTTGAATAATTTTGTTAATTGGAATTTTATTTTAGCATAAAGCACCTAGTAATATTTAGTGCTTTTTTTTTTTTAATTTCACATAGTCCTATGAATAATCCAGCTCTCTGTATCCTGTTTTTCAATATCTTAGTGATACTGGACAGATTAATAATGCAACTCTCCTGTTTGTCACCCATACACCAAAATGGCTTGTATCAGACAGAGCAAAATTAAGTATGGTGCTCTGTCTTCACTTTCTCTGACTGGCAACACTGTGATTTCATTCATGTATGAAGTATTTTTAAATCTAATTATTCTTACAACCAGTTAGGAGAAAGGTCATTATTCTAGCTCATTAGCTGTTTAATTGGAAGGCATAGCAATGAATCTGTGTTTTGACTCTCTAATTCCAATCTTCAGGACTGCCAGGAAAGGGAAGTGTAATATCATGCCTCCAAGAACTATGACTAACCACAGACACTTCTTTCTCTCCTACCTTGACTGATTCGGCATTCTGTGCAACATTCAACTTCAACAGTTGAGACTCAACATTACAAATTACATCCGTCTTCTTAACATATGCAAACAAACATGCCATATGCATGCACACACACCACACATGCCAAGAGATTATTTGTATCTACCTTCTTGTTTTTAGGTAAAGTAATGACTTGAGCTGCCTGATAAAATAAAAAGCAGTATTTACACAAAAGTCTATAAACAGAGAAAAATTGACATTGGGCACTACTTTTTTCTCAGTTATTGTAATCTGCATATATACATATATATATCCCCATGTACCTGGAGAGAAACTCCAACCAGTGACAGAAGCAATAGAAGAATCTTGAGTTGTGTCTTAATACAGAGAAGAGTGAAAAAGGAAGCCAAAGATAATGAATAAACATCACAGCATTAGCAGAAAAGTCAATCCTGAAACCTTTAAACAATAAAATAGCTGCTGAAGACTTTAAGTCTGAAAGAGATTCACTACAAATTTGATGCCTTTAAATGAGTCAACATATACTGGCATCGTATTAGTTTCCTACCATTGCCATGTCAAATACCACAAACTCGGTGGCTTAAAACACACATTTTTTATCTTTAGTTCAGGATGTCAAAAAGGTTTATTTCCTTTTAAAGACTCTAGCGGACAGTAGGTTTCCTTGACTTCTCCAACTTTTAAAGGCTGCTCACTTTCCTTTTCCTTTCCTTTACCCCAGGGGAACTCATGTGCCACCCCCCCAACTTCATTCCAGCTTCACAGGCAAAAATGGCTAATTGATTCCTCATTTAGCATCCCGTTGACCTCTTCCATAGTCACATTTCCCTCATTCTCTCTTGCCTCCCTCTTTTACTTTTAAAAACCATATGATTACGTTGGACCTACCCTGATAATTCAAAAAAAGTCTCTATTTTAAAGTCAACTGATTAGCAGCTCTAATACCATCTTCCACTTTAATTCTCCTTTGCTATGGAACAGCATAGTTACAGGTTCCCGGGATTAGAATGCAGACAACCCTGCGGAGGGGGAATTCTTCTGCCTACCACAGTCTATCTTTTGGTCTCCAAAGATCCACATTCATTCCAAATACAAAATATACTCATCCATTCAAAGTCATCTAAATTTTCAATCCAGAAACTAAAATTTCAATTCACAACAACATTACCTCAAGTACAAAATGTTATCTAAATCTCATTAGCAAGAATCCTATCAAAATTATCTAAAATCGGAAGACTCTGGGTATGATTCATCCTAGAGCAAAATTTCTCTCCATCTGTGCGTCTATGGAACACAAAAAGCAAGTCCTTTTTTCCCAGATTACAGTGGTCATACGGACACAGGATAATAACTATAGATCTTTTGGTTAAAAAAGGACAAAAATGTCAGAGAATAGGTTGGTGGGGGGGGGATGGGAGAAATAGATGAAGGAGATTTAAGAGTACACTTATGGTGAGCACCGAGTAATATATAGAATTGGAAAAAAAATCACTGTATCGCACACCTGAAACTAATATAATACTCTATGTTAATAATGCCTGAATTAAAATTTTAAGAATAATAATAACAAGGGGGAAAACGAATAAAAATGGAAGGAAAAAATCACTGGTTTAAAGCAATTTCAAAAATCCATCTAGGCTCTCTCCATTTGCTTTTAAGGTTTAAGAATAATCTTTGGCTCATAGCTCCACCCTCTGGTCCTCACCCTCAGAATCATCCCCTTTTTTTTTTTTCATGATAAAACGTAGCGCACATTTTCAGCTGAGTTTTCATGAAAGTTCATGAGTTCAGCTGAGTTTTCATGAAAAAACGTAGCGCACGTTTTCAGCTGAGTATGATTACCTGCATATTTCCTACCAGTATCAGTTTAGTGGTCTAACAGTCTTATTTTGTACCCTGTCTTTCCTAGTTCAAGGTAGCATTTTTTTTCAATGCTGAAACAAAATTCTCAAGAACTTTGTGGATCTCTCATTTATCTCATGGGATTCAATCTATTAAACAAAAAACTACTCCACATATATTTTTCCTAGATAATCCCATCTCTGTTTTGGGCTTTTTCTGGGATAGCTGAAAGCATTTAGGGGTCACATAGTTACTCTCTTAAAGGAGACTTTCCTGTGACTGAATAATCTGATCTTTCCATTTTTGTGATACATTACAAAAGGTTGTCCAGACACTATTGGCTTTTCCTCTAGACCGTGGTTTCCTTCTAATGAATCTCTAAACTTTAGCATCCATTGCCATGTAGGAAGAATAAGGATTAGCAAAATCATTGTCTACTCTCACATTTTACTATAAGCAGTAAGCAGGAAACCAGGCCATAGATTCAGTAATTTACTTGGAAATCTCATTTAAATATCCAAGTTCATCACGTCTGAATTCTGCTTTCCACATGACTACAGAAGAATTCTGCTAAGTTTTTGCCATTTTTTTTTAAGAATTTTATTTATTTATTCATGAGAGACACACAGAGAGAGGCAAAGACACAGGCAGAGGGAGAAGCAGGCTCCATGCAGGGAGCCTGATGTGGGACTCGATCCCAAGACTCCAGGATCAGGCCCTGGGCCGAAGGCAGGTGCTAAACTGCTGAGCCATTCAAGGATCCCAGTTTTTGACATTTTTAACAAGGATTTCCTTTCCTACAATTTCCAATAACGTGTACTTATTTCCTTCTGTTCTTTCAGAAGCAGTGCCTTTAATCTCTATATTTCTCCTCACAGCCTACTTATGATGATGTAGATATTCTCTAAGGTGATATATGTTTTCTCTTCCATGTTCTTCACTTCTTTAACTCCTCACTAGCAGAGTCATTAACATCTCTGTTTCTACTGTTTTTTGAAGACAATCTGGTTTGTTTGTTTGTTTGTTTAGCATACTCCTCAAATATTTCCCAGCCTCTGTTCTTTGCTCAATTCCAAAGCCAATTCCACACTTTTTAGGTATTTGTTATAGTAATAAACCACCTCCAGCTACTAAAATTTGTATTAGATTCCTATTGCAAATGTAACAGATTACCACAGATCAGTGACTTAGAAATTTATTATTTTACAAATTTAAATTTGTTCATCACAAATTTATTTTATGGTTTGGTAGATCAGAAGTCTGGTATGGGTCTCACTTGGCTAAGATCAAGGTATCGGCAGACCTTGTTCCTTTTGGGAGTCTCAAGGGGAAATTCCATCCTCTTACCTTCTCTAGCTTCTGAAGGCTGCCTACATTTCTTGGCCCATGGATCCTTTCCATATAACCAAAGCCAGCAATGGTAGATTAAGTCTTTCTTCCATCATAACATCCAAACTCTGCTTCTGTCCTTACCTCGGACTCTCTTCTTCTGCCTCCCTCTTTCACTTGTATGGATCTTTGTGATTACATTGACCCACCAGATAATCTAGGATAATCTTAAAGTCTTTAGTTTAATCATATCCACAATTTTGATACATAAAAAACTGTAATTCACACTTTTCTGGCTCTGGGACATGGACATCTTTGGGCAAGCCGGTTGTTCTTCCTACCACAAGCACAGACAGAAAGTGTTTTAATAAATAATGTAATATATTCAGTGTTATGCATGTTGGGATTTACTCAAAAGCTAGGTGATCCAAATTGTGTTTTTTCTACTTTATATACTTATCTTCACTTTGAGTAAAGTGTGTCTTTTGAAGAAAAAAGAAAAAGAGTAAAATGTAGACTGAAAAATGCTATGTGCCTCAGTGCAGACCAGAAAAAGTCAAGTGTAAAATCATACCCTATTCTCTGTCCATCATATCACAAAGGCACCAATGACTATCAGCTGTCATTTTGCCTTGTTGAGATTTAAATTTTAGTTTAGTTTTCTCTGTTGAAATTTAAATATTACTTTCCCTCTTTTGGCCTGTATTTACTTTATGAAGGCTGAAATATTCAACTCTAGAAGTGAAAAAAACAGAGCATCTTTGATTTATCACTTTTTTGTACCTGCATGATACTGGCACCTGAAACACTTCACGAGTAAAACTCTTCAGACCATAACATCTCTTGTAAGTATATAGGTTTCAAAAGGTCACTGCACCTACTTAAAATTTAGATGTATCATAGATCAGTTTAGTGATATATTACTCTACTAACTCAAAAACAAAAAGTATAGATATTTAGACTATTCAGAAATAAGTGCACATTGTACTATTTATTATCTATCTCCTGTAGAGAAGAGGAAAAACATAAAATCAATGGAAATAGAACCATTCTGCTTATTAGCAGCCCAGAGGCTGGTTTCTTAAAGATTATGTTTAATATAATGGTTGCTATTCTTCATTGATCATTAATCTCGCATGGGAAGATTTTTAAAAATTTAGTTTCTAATCTTCCCCCTAGAATTAATGAAAGAAAATCTCCAAAGTTTGGTTCCTATTTAATTTACTTATTTGTGACATCCAGTAAAATCTAAGTTTTTTATTTTATGATAATATTCACTTCAAAGTTGGTTCAACTGCCACTGATATTGGAGATACCACATATGCTTTTAGATTCACTTCACTTTCTGTCTGAATTTGGTGAATTTAATAAAATATGGAGGATTTGATGTTCCATTAGGGGTCAATATTCTTGCCACCATAGAGTAACAAAGCAGAGTTATGGAGTCTGGAATAGGACCAGGAGAACTTGGAAAAGACAGTTCTTTCCTCTTCCAAGGAGATCCTTTTTATAGGCCACGGTTCATTCAAGACCCATGGGATTATGTGAATGATGATAACCTATGTGTGCATTTGCTGCTCATCTATATTTGTGTATTGTCTTGTACATTTCCTCAACACAATTTTTCACAACTTTGGTTTATTCCTCTCATTTGCATCAGTTAACAGGTTTCTCAATATGATGTTACATGTAAGCTCCTGGAGGACCAGACCCACACCGCACTCCTCCTTGTTATGACATAGTCCAGAATGGAGTTGTGCCCTAACACAGGCCCTCAAAAGTACCAAAATGCATTAAATGATGTCATCTCACTTTGGAGGCCTCTTTCCATTCTCCAAAATGAGTCAACGATCTATTATTAATGGTTATATTTTTTCTAATTATACAAATTGCTTATATGTTTTCCCTCCCATCCAAACTGTAAGATTAAAAAAAAAAAAACCTTTAAGATTAAAAAAACTGTTAGATGGATGCTTGGGTAGCTCAGTGGTTGAGCATCTGCCTTTGGCCCAGGGCATGACGCTGGGGTCCTGGGATTGAGTCCTGCATTGGGCTCCCTGCAGGGAGCCTGCTTCTCCCTCTGCCTGTGTCTCTGCCTCTCTCTGTGTCTCTCATGAATAAATAAATAAAATCTTTAAATAGATAACAAATAAAATATTTGAATAAATAATAAAAAATTAAAAAAACTACAGGATATATATAAACCAGAATTCTAATTCATCCTTCTAACTATAATGACTGATTAATAACATATTACTAAAGAAATATTTGGGGACACCTGGGTGGCTCAGCGGTGAGCATCTGCCTTTAGCCCAGGCTGTGATCCTGGAGTCCTGGGACCGAGTCCCAAGTCAGGTTCCCTGTGTGGAGCCTGCTTCTCCCCCTGCCTGTGTCTCTGCCTCTCTCTCTCTCTGTCTCTCATGAATAAATAAATAAAATCTTTAAAAAAAGAAAAATATTTGTTGAATGAACACACAATGAAAAATAGCCCCGCTCCTCTCACTCTCCTTCTATCCTTCTGTCTCCTTCTCTCTAAAATTTTGGTTAAGATAAAAACATAAGACTATCTGATGTGCATCACTCTTATGAAATTTATGGAGGTTTTTATATGTGTGTGAGAGTATCTATATGGGGGTAGGTGGGTATGTTCATATATGCATTTTTTAACCTACTATATAACTACCAGTTATAACTCTAAATAATCTCACCAAAATTATTCTATAGTTTCAAAGATGATTAGGCCAAGAAGCTTAAAAAGGATTTTTACCACTATAAATTCTCCTCTGGTAGAAGTCACAATGCAGCCCTCCTGATTTGAATTAGAACTAGCATCTTCATAAAAAAATAAAATAACATGGAAAAGGCATTGATGAAGATCACATTAATGTTCTTGGGAAGACAGTTCCTCTGCCTTAGATATGAGGGACTTTGAGTGATGACTACAGAATCAGTTCCTCTGAAGACAGCCGATAACTAATTCACCTTCCTCATCCCTAACCTGAACTTTAAAGACTGTTGTCATCTCCTTAGTCTGACACTCACTTATTTTGTGATTTACTCAAGCATTGATTTTGGCCTGTCTTCGAAAATTTGATTCTGTAAATTCATGTTCATAAATGTTAATTTAAGTCTCCATTAAGAAAAAAATACAACAAAACACTTTTCATAAGGACGCAGTAAATCTCTTTTCAAATCATACATGTGAAAAGATTCTGCATGTGAAGTTTTATCTTTAAAAATGGACAGGGTTACAAAAGAATGACAAGCATTAAGGGGTAAAGTGTTCCATATGATAGAATACTTGGTTGCAGCTAAATTTATACATTTAAAAAGATTAGTGTTTTTGCAATCACATCTCTATTTCTTTTTTGCTAATCAACATGTTTGTTTTACAGTGCTTTATAAAACAATTTGTGCAGTAATTAAATGTCTAACAGGGATTTTTATGACTGTTTTCTGAACACAAATGTAGTTTAGCTTAGTAGTTTGGAGTTATTAAGTGAACCATCATAATTCAATGTTTTAAATAAAACAAATTATAGACCTCTTCCTAGCTTTGCATGAGGCTCATATCACAGTGGAATTTATGTACTTCAAATGTAAGAGATTCCACATTCCCAACAACCCATTTGCAAACACATCAATAAAACTCTTCTTTTTCATGCAGGTTTGTTCTTTAAGGCAAACGGCCCACAGCTAGTAGAAATAAAGGTCAAAATTGATTTTCTTGTAAGAGGGAATGGAAAGGGAGGAACTAATATTTATTGAGCACCTACTACATGTCAGCCACTGTGCTCGATATCTTATGTCCTCTCATTTAAGTCACACCATGACCCACAAAGACACAGTTTATCCACATTTTCTAGATAATGAAATTGAGGCTTACTGGGAAGGTTAAATAACTTGGCAAAGTTGGGTTCTAACAGGAATCATTTATTTCCCTTCCCCTAAAATGCTTCTCAAACTTTCTTGCTTTGTGTTTATTGGTGCGCACAAATGCAAACACTCATCCAGCACCCTGACTTGATTCTATAGTGGCCAGCAGTATCATCATCACAAGAAACTTGCAGTAATTGAGAACCCACTGCAGTCCAGCATTTTGTATTACCCATGCTCAGATGCTCACATTTTAAAAAAGATCATTCATTCAGTCCCTTATTCAACAAATATTGATTCCTTCCTCTATTCCTATCTGAAACCAGGAAAAAAAAAAAAATCATTTCCCTGCGAATGGTTAGAATTCACACAGTATGTTAAATTGCAAATATTTTGTAAAGGAGAGAAATAACATTTGGAAAGCATTTAAATATATTCTATATGTCTTGCTAGGTGCTTTCATATATATTTACCCCAAACACTATGAACTCAATTTCTAGCACATGCACAAATATCTTCTTGCTTGTTCTCTCTTTTCCCACCAAATTATCTTTATTTTACAGAAAAATAAACTGAGACTGGAGAAGTTAATTAACTGGCTATTATGAGATAGCCAAGAATAAATAGAACTCAGGTTTCTAGGACATCTAAACTCGTGCTTTTGGGGATTGGGAGTGGTAGCAGAAAAGGGGATGGAGGATGGGAAGGGATGACTTCTCTTTTCAAACACCTCAATATTTATTGCATTTATCATTGTAAATGAAGTATATTTATTGAAAATCCCATATTTCCACTACCTGTATATCTCAATCATGGCTGCAAGTGGCAGCCAGCTACCACAAAATTCAGAGCTAACTAAATCAAAATTATATAATACTCAAAATTATATAATATGTATGTCTTTTATGTTATGCTCTTAATTTTTTCTTCTACCTTTCTGACTCAATGCCTGTCATTTCCTCTTTGGTTTCTGTGAATTGAAGGGTAATGTTCTAGACCAAGGGCCTACAAACTGTGGCCCATGGGCCATAGGTAGCCCACTGAGTTTCTTGTTTGGTTCACAAACTAAGAATGGACTTCTATAGTTTTAAATGGTTGACAAAACAAAATAAAAATCAAAGGAGGAGTAATATTTATTGATATGTGAAAATTATATGAAATCAAAATTCCAGCATCCATAATTAACTTTGAATGTGTCACAGCCACATCCACTCAACTTGTGTACTCTCTGTGGCTCCCTCAGTGCTACAAGAGTAGAGTTGAGTAGTTGTAACAATATGTCCCACAAACCCTAAAGAATTAACTATATGTCTCCTTACACAAAAACTTTATAGACCCGTTTGAGGCTCTCTTCTCACTTTCCATATTCCCAGAGCAACCATTTCCAACACTGCTATGAACTCCAGCTATGTAACCGCTTACTTTCTCTCTCCAGAACCCTCAGGCCAATTCAGAGGTCCATAAGGATGGTACAAGAGACTGCTAAACCCAATGTGCCCACAATGGGGCTTATTTCTTCTGTCCCCAAACTAGATATTCTTCCTGTGATTCCAGGTTCAGAGAAAAGCACCACAGTCTACTCAGTTGCCTGAATCAGAAACCTGGGCATCATTTATTCTTTCTTGTCCCTCCCTCATCTCCCTGTAAGTACCAGGAAATGTAGACTTCATCTCCTTAGTATCCCTCAAATCTGTTCTCTAATTGCAAAGACCAGCACTTGTTAAGGCCACCATCTTACATTGCATGCATTAATTCAGTTCCTACCTAATAAAGATTCCACACTCCAGACTTGCTTCATATACTTTATTCTCTCCACTGATCAGATCTTTGCAAAATGCAATTTTAATCATGTCACCACTTTGCTTATAACCCTTCAGTGATTCCTTATTTCTCTCAGTATAAAAGTCCATATTCCACTCACCATTTTATATATCCTCAATCCTTAATTTATACTGAGTTTTTGAATGAGTTATGCTCTTGTAAAACTTACTTTCTGTAAGTAATACATCACAGCCTGCTGATATGCCCAATCCAGAAACCTAACAAATGTTCTCTAACCCCTCAAACTGTAAATGATCATCCTTCATTGCCCTATGTATTTCTTATTCTCCCTTGAAATCTTACCACTGTGGGATATATGATCCCGTGATGGCAAAGGACACTGGTCTGTTATGTTGATCATAACACTTCCAGACCTACAAAGTCTGCATAAAGAATAGGTATTGCATGAAAATGTGTTAAACAGAATCGGGTAGAAGTCTGATACGTATGCCAAAATAATTGTAGTCACAATAAATCCTTAAAAACAAAACAAAATCTGTTTTTATTTCTTTCAGGAAGAAAAGTTATGTAAGGCTATTTTGTCTGTGAAAATTCTCTAGAAGATTATTCAGCAGTGCTAATAAGGATAATCTTATCAAAGAAAAAATAAATAAATAAAATAAAATAAAATAAAAAAAGGATAATCTTATCGTAGTCAGTAAATACTATTATTTCCCTAGGAAGTCATCTAAAGATGAGAGACATTTACAGTCTCAGCACCACTTATAATTAAATTTGCTATCATTTCATTAGGCTAATATACTTTTTCATTATTTTTATAAAATAAGCATTAATGGGACTATACTCCCATATATAAAATATTATATATTAAAAGGTGACATCCTGGGTCCTTAGAAAATGAAGTATAATCTCCCCTTTTTAAAATGAGGTAAGATGTATATGCTCAATCTGAATCTAAGTGTACTTATGGTAACATGTTGCATAAACTATCGAGATCAAGTGTAAAGCATGGAATAACAAAATAATTTATAGAAAAATCGTATCTAATCCTACATGTGGTGGGAGTCCTAAATTAAGTATTAAATTGCATCATATATTGTCTATATTTACTATTTGAAAACCAGATACTCCAACAACTGAATTTCTAATTCTTTTTCATGTCCTATCACCAAATATACTTGCCTATATAAAAAGGACCTGCCTCTTTGATATTGTGTCTTGTGCTTTCAGATTCATGTTTATTTTTTACATCAGTCTGATTTCATGTAAATTACTTCATGTGTTCATTAACATTAAGGAGGGTCAAAGTCTCAGCTATTTATTCGTATACATACAAGTTAGGAGAGGATATTTTTGAGCACTTTTAGATGATGAAGATATAAATTGATCATCTGAATACCCAAATGAGGTCTCTTTAAATTTGGCTGACAAGAATGCAGTCTATTCACACAGGGGCAGAATAAGAAATGGTAAAAAGCCTCTCGCTAGTCTAGGGAAATTTTACTAATAGCATCATACGAAAACCCACTTTTCACTCTGCTTTCTCAACCTTCTTGTTTCCTATTGGGTTCTGTCAGCTATGTCTTTCCTCCCTTACATCACCATCCCTCCAACTTCCATGTAACAATCCATTCAGCTCACAGACTCATAATGGAACTCCAATCTTTCCTTCAGTCTTGTTACTCCTCTGTGTCTCTCCTTTATGGGCACATTTTCTTTCTTTTTTTTTTTTTAATTTATGTTTTATTGGTGTTCAATTTACTAACATACAGAATAACCCCCAGTGCCCGTCACCCATTCACTCCCACCCCCCACCCCCCTCCCCTTCTACCACCCCTAGTTCGTTTCCCAGAGTTAGCAGTCTTTACGTTCTATCTCCCTTTCTGATATTTCCCACACATTTCTTCTCCCTTCCCTTATATTCCCTTTCACTATTATTTATATTCCCCAAATGAATGAGAACATATAATGTTTGTCCTTCTCCGACTGACTTACTTCACTCAGCATAATACCCTCCAGTTCCATCCACGTTGAAGCAAATGGTGGGTATTTGTCATTTCTAATAGCTGAGTAATATTCCATTGTATACATAAACCACATCTTTTTTTTTTTTTTTTTTGCAAAGCTAAGCAATCGTTGGTTTTATTAAATGATAATGGCTCATATTAGGATATAAAATAACTTGGAACCAAATTATTGGACATGATAACAAGTAAGACATGGAAGACGAGAAAAGGGTGATCACAATCAGGCATTAAAGGTACTTACTAAAATTTTGAAAGTAACCACTAAAATGAGAATTAAGCTTTCTAAATCAATTCAGAAGGAAAATGGAATTTTTAAAAAATCTTAAATTTAAGCAAGACATGAGAGTCCCTGACGTTGAGGTGCTCAGAGTCTCCTTAAGGGAACTCTGAGTGCAGTGTCAAGCAAATAAGGACATAATTCTCCTAACATTTTATTTTTTTTATTTTTTTTTTATTTATTTTTATTTTTTTATTTTTTTTAATTTATTTTTTATTGGTGTTCAATTTGCTAACATACAGAATAACCCCCAGTGCCCGTCACCCATTCACTCCCACCCCCCGCCCTTCTCCCCTTCTACCACCCCTAGTTCGTTTCCCAGAGTTAGCAGTCTTTACGTTCTGTCTCCCTTTCTGATATTTCCCACACATTTCTTCTCCCTTCCCTTATATTCCCTTTCACTATTATTTATATTCCCCAAATGAATGAGAACATATAATGTTTGTCCTTCTCTGACTGACTTACTTCACTCAGCATAATACCCTCCAGTTCCATCCACGTTGAAGCAAATGGTGGGTATTTGTCATTTCTAATAGCTGAGGAATATTCCATTGTATACATAAACCACATCTTCTTTATCCATTCATCTTTCGATGGACACCGAGGCTCCTTCCACAGTTTGGTTATCGTGGCCATTGCTGCTATAAACATCGGGGTGCAGGTGTCCCGGCGTTTCATTGCATTTGTATCTTTGGGGTAAATCCCCAACAGTGCAATTGCTGGGGCGTAGGGCAGGTCTATTTTTAACTCTTTGAGGAACCTCCACACAGTTTTCCAGAGTGGCTGCACCAGTTCACATTCCCACCAACAGTGTAAGAGGGCTCCCCTTTCTCCACATCCTCTCCAACACTTGTGGTTTCCTGCCTTGTTAATTTGCCCCATTCTCACTGGTGTGAGGTGGTATCTCATTGTGGTTTTGATTTGTATTTCCCTGATGGCAAGTGATGCAGAGCATTTTCTCATATGTATGTTGGCCATGTCTATGTCTTCCTCTGTGAGATTTCTCTTCATGTCTTTTGCCCATTTCATGATTGGATTGTTTGTTTCTTTGGTGTTGAGTTTAATAAGTTCTTTATATATCTTGGAAACTATATGGGCACATTTTCAACCAAGACTTTATTCTTGGAAAAAAAAAAAAAAAAGACTTTATTCTTGGTTTATTCTCGCTGCTTCTGGGTTATCACTTCTCACTCATAAATACCTCAAAATGGAATGTACTGCCTCACCATTTTACTGAAATATCTCTCCCCAAAACTACCAGTAAATTATTATTGGCTAAGTATAATTACCTTTTCACTATCATCTAATTAGCTTGCTTTTACCAAAAAGCTTTGCCCAATTCCTAACTTTAGGTTTTCCCAAAACCAAACCTCTGACAATCCTCTGTTTAGTCTTGCTTCCTCCTCTCTATTTCCCTCTTCTTCCCCATCCAAAGTGTTGTTAATTCTCAAAGTCCCATCATTTCCTCTCTTTTATCTGTACGTTTTTTCTTCTGAAGAAAGAAACAAATGGCTTGGTTGCGTATTCTCTTCCTCTGACATGATTCCCAAATTTTAATTCTGGTCATACCTTTTATTTGGCACTTCCTGTCTGCCTTACATCTCTGTGTACATGTCCTGTGTGAACATCACATTCAATATGCTTCCCTCTGGAAAGCTATCTTCTGCCTCAATTGGCTCTATCCGTCTGTCCCCCCCCCCCTTTTAAATTCCTTTAATCTCATTCACCCAGGCTTAAATGTTCAAGGTTATTTTAGAGTCCTTTCTCCTGCCCCTGAAACTACCTATATACATATAGTGGGTTTTTAAATGTTAATTCTACTTCCAAAATATAATTTGTCCCTTATCCTTTCTCTGTTATCCCATAACCACTTTGTGGTTTAGGACAACACTAATACTTTCCTAGACTACTAAAATGACCTCATTTATCCAACCTTTCCTCTCAAGACCCATGTCATACACCACTTCAGATTCATTTCCCTAAATCAGAATTTTTGTCATGTCAGTAGCCCATTTCACAGAAATCTCTATCTACCTGGCATTATAATTTAAGTTAAATAGCATAGATCCTCCACCAGCCCATAAACTTAAATTGAGGATATTTTATCTTTCTATTTCATTAACGCCTGGCACATTACCTTGCATATCTTAAGCATTCAATACTTAATGTAAGTTTGCTGAATTATTTGTAAATATTCTATTCTGCTATAGAGCACAAGAAAGCAGAAGGATGGTTGATAATAATAAGTATTAAGCATTGACATAAGTTAGGCTTAAGAGATATGGGAAAATCTCATAAGATGTTTTAAGTGCAGTAGTCAGGAATAGGTAGTGAGACAAAGGCAGAATTTAATATGTCTCATTAATAGAGCATATACTTAAGTAACCTGTAAGAGACGCCAAAAAAAATAGAATAAATAGAAAATATGATGGAACAAAGAAGGGTATATAGCTTATGGATAGGGATGAAAGATTTATTCAGGATCATGTGATCTCTGGACTGACATTTATTCATGTCCCATCTAGGTCAGCCACCCATTGGTGATACCTCAATGTGTCCCAAACAAATATAAGGTATCTGAAATCCATGATCTACTCACCCTCTTTCAGAGGAACAGCAGCAAGTGCTTGAGGGCATAACTACAGTTCCATGATAATTTCAGGATAGGGAGATTTACTAGTTTACCAAATCAGGATTTCTTCTAGGAACTATCTGAAAAGTTAAGATACTTTCATCTTGGAACTTGAGGAAATAGTTAAAATCCTGTGTGCGCACACGTTCTCTCTCCCATTATGTCTCCCTTCACATTAATCAAGAAGCTTACTAAAACTGGGGATTTACCTTAGGGAAGTTCAGGGCAAAGTAGAAAACAGCTTGTCTTTTCAATCACAATCAAAACTCATGAGAATCAACTGGTAAGCCCATAGGGGCTTGACTAAGAAAATTGTCTGAATCAAATTCCAGGCTGAATGTAGCCTCTAGGTACAGCTCTGTAGGCTTCAATTAAGGGTTTAATTCTCTATTTGCTGCTGTAAATCATAGCTGGCCACAGAAAGGCATTCTTAACCACAACCCCCTCCCATATAATCACCCTGAAGCAATAACATTTCACAGCTTGGACATAAAGCACTGACAGGTTTTTGCAATAAAATGTGACCTTTACTGTTAAAAAATGTTTTACGACATCTGACAAACCGTTTTCTTAATAGGAAGATATATATTCACTTGATGAATTATAATAGCATAAACAATTTAATTTTGTGGAAGATATGAACCACAATATGTTCCAAATGAGAGAAATTTACTTTTATACCTATCTACATTTAAAAATAATAATAGATCATGTTTGTTTGTTTAGGAAAAGAACTATTCGCACCAACAGCATCCTCAAAAGGAACACTAGACTTATCTATTTAGAAAGAATATCTGTATGCCTGTAGAAACATCTATGAATTCCAATATTTGAATCTTAATATTACTTGCTAAGGGTGCTTTGAGGAAAAAGCAACATAAGAGAAAATGCCTTTAAGTAGAATCTACTTTCACACTATTGCTTTAATTCATCCATCTCATGCTTTATGGGGCATTCAAGTGTGCATTAAAATCAGAGAAGAACACAAAGTTCCAAATCAAAGGAAGATGACACAGAGTCCTGGAAAACTGTACAGAAGTAGTTTTTAAACAGCTTTTTCTTCTTTAAAGTAGAACAAGAGAACATTCAGTAGTAAGGATTTTTTTGTTGGACTTCATCACAGGAATGCTGATCAAAGAGGCTTGGAAATCCCCAAAGACGAATCTTTAGAGGGTCTCCGTAATATTTTTCTCTTAATACTTATAATGATACTCTCTAAATGCATTCTAAAGCAAAAATGAAAACCATCAGTCTGTGAAAAAGACACACAACATTTCTGGGTATTAAGAACTTCCCTAAAAGCATGTAGCTTTTGAGCATGTTCATATAACATGAGTGTCATGCTATAAACAGGGAAAAAAAAACCCACAGTATGGTGTGGTACAGAGTAAAGTTTCAGAAGGTTGTCATAACTGCTTACCCATCAAATGTCTCACTCACATCTAAACACTAAAAAAAATCTAAGATAATAAATAGCATCATTTATGTTTCCACTCCAGAAACACCTGAGGTAAGTACAAGAGAAAAAAGTTCATCATGCAACTTCTTCCTGTTTACCTAGAACATGGGAATCTGCCCAAAGTGCCTAGAGCATCCTGAAATTGATTTGGAAGTGACTTAGAGGCAACTCAGACATATTCTTGTAAAGAGTTAGAATTCAAGTATTTTCTGAAAATAGCAGAGAAGCCAAACAAATCATGACTATTCTTAGAAGGGACCATGTCTTACTTAACTTCATTTAACCAAAACCCAGCACCATTTGAGGCAGAACATGTTTTCAGCAAATGTATACAAATATATTGATTTTTAAAAATTCTTCTCCACTTGCAAATATGTATTTCCCCTACATATCCGGAGGAAGAAGTTAGGTTTATGAACATAAAGATGATTATTAAGATTAGAGCCTTTACTCATAGTGTAGGATAACCATCAACATTTCTGTAATTTTCTGTAGGGATTTATGATATGAGGTAATGGTAGTTACTACTTACAAGTTCAAAGTTTTTTTGAAGTGCTAAGAGACAGTCAATGATAAAGCCTCCTCTGCAGGGGAGAGTGTTTGGGAGTATAGTTTCCTTGGTTCCCTGCAGGATTTCACAAATCTTTCTCTGCAAGGAATTTGTCTTCAGCAATCTCTAGTCTATTACATCTGCCAGAGGGCCTCAGAAATGTTCCATTGCAGGTGGTAGGTCATATATTCAAGAACAACTGAATTAGTTTAATGATGAAACTAAAATATGTTTGCCCAAAAGTCCCTGTTCAGAATCATATTACTTGAATATTTAAATAACATAATTACCCACTGCTTTGAGTAATACTTTGAACGGAAAATCACCCCAAAGACACGCACAGTGTTCAGTGTGGCCTTTCCCTCCTCTGCCAGTGTGCCCACCTGCACGAGCAAGGCTAAGCATTCTTTATTTTCACAACATGTAATCAAAACATACCCTGCACTTTGCTTCCCATCTATCACTATGCTCATCTGCCACACGATATGCATGTATCAGATTCATTACAGATTTAGCCTGGGGCTCCAGGCCCTCGGCAAGCTGATTGAAGCCTATACTTTCTCTACCTCCTTCATTTAGAAAAACTGCACGACAATCAAAATGTCTCAGCCATCATCTCATAGGTAGACATTTCCTTGCCTTTGCTAACGCTGTCCTTCGGGCCCAAGACATCTTCCCTCCCTACTTCTTAACGCTCAGCTATTTTTTTTTTCAAAATTCATTTCACGTCAAATATATTCAATTAATTCTTTCCTAACAGTTGGAAATCATAATATTTTTTTTTCTTTTCATTGATCAATGGTACAACACGTTGTTGCTATCACCTGCACTAGGTTTGAGGTCAGAAAACTAGGACTTGAGACTCGGGTTTCACACTTAATAATTGTATAATCCTACTGTATTATATTAACTTCTCTCTTCCCTCAGTTTCTGCCCCTGTAAAGTGAACACAGCATTATCTATAGGATCCGACTATCACTTTAAGTGAGAAACATTTGTCGAAATACCTAGTGGAGTTGTCTCTTATTGTTGTTAGCCCTTTTTAAAATCTTACTTATTTTCTCAGAAATCTAGAAGCTTCTCTAGGAATCTACTCCTTTGTAGCTTCAGCATCAAGCATCAGGAATAATTATCATTAATATATGATAGTATCATAAATAATTCGAGTTTAAGGATAGATTTTTCATGATCTATATAGCATGTATAATAAATAGCATAGAGTACTACTATGTAGTAGCATATATATATAGCATCTATGTAGTTGTAATCTAGATGCTATAGTATAATAGGTACTACAGTAAATATTATATATGTTTTGCAACCCATAGATTCACTCCTAAATAAGCTGCAATAATTTTCAATAATACTTGTGTCTAATTCTAATTTAACTCATGTATTCCACCAAACGTCATTATTTGAACACAATTTAAATTCAAAATGCTATCACATTTAAATTAACATGAAGATCATTTATGTTTGCAAAATAGAAATTGTCAGCAGATGCTGTATTATATAGCCATGAACAGAGAGCAAATCATGAGTCTTCAGCTATACCACTGAAGGTATTTGGGAGATACAGTTTTTTACATGAACTATAGGAGAGCAACATTTAATTTTTCCACAAGTACATACATCGAATATTATCTGTTGCATGTTTTACCTATTTTCCTAATTTGAGCTTTTTTTGAATATCATTATGGTATGGAAATATCCATATAGATACAAATATCCATCAGATATGTAATATCCTGGTAAGGCAAAATCTTTTTTACTTACTCTGGGATTTCAAACTTCAATTAATATGCTCTCAGATTTGAGAACAGCCAAGCATTCAAAATGTGATTTTTTCATAAATCCAATTTTTTTTCATTTTTCTTAATACATGTTATAAGCAGATTCCCTGTTTTTATTTGTATTTCTTCATCACAGAGCTCTAAATTAACATGTATTCAATAAGCATATGAAATAATCAGCTATCGCCTCTACACGGGATACTAAAAATTAAGAAGTAATAGGGCATTATAAAATTAGTTTCAATTGAATTGATTTTTACTACTTTTTAACTTTGGTTTACTTGCATATAATGAAAAGATTTAGGGTGATTCCCTACATTTTGGACAGAGCTCTATCAGGCTTAATTTATTTCATCATGGGTGTCCCCACCACCCACTAAAAAGCCAGAAATGAAGAACATCAACAAATAAAATTTACAATTAGATTTGTACTTGTCAATAAAGGCTTGATTTGGGTAAACTGACTGCTACGTGTGTTCCAGATTACAGTTATGGTTTAACTACAGTATTAAATCTGTCCTTTCATTTTTGGAAATAAAAGGTGCTATTAAATGAATAGCTTCTTCTGAGTGTGTTCAAATGTGTTTGGGAACACATAAGTTCACTGTAAATGATCCAACAAAAAAGAAATATGGTTGAGCCTAAGGGTCATGGTTTTCTATGTTTCTATGGAAACCTGGTGGAAATAGTGGGGGGGGTTTTATGGATTTTTATTCACATTTCAGTTGTCTTTAAAGATTGCTTTGTTGCCCATCAAACATTAAGAAACAGAAATAGCAAAAGGGTTGAGCTTATACATGTTTTGAAATTAAATTAAGGTTGTTGAAATGATCCAGCCCAACTTCGTAAAAGCAATCACCTATTCCTAATGCTTCAAGTACAGAGCTTACTCTGCAACTGCAACTTTCTTCCAGCTTTGCATGATCAGATTCATGAGAAACATGCCCTGATAACGTATTTTTCAGAATTCTGTATTTCTGGTGGGGAACTGACTCCTCTTCTCTTGTTCCTTTTGTTTTTGTTTAAAGACTTTTTTATTTATTCATGAGAGACACAGGGAGAGAGAGAAAGAGAGAGAGAGAGAGGCAGAGACACAGGCAGAGGGAGAAGCGGGCTCCATGCAGAGAGCCCGACGTGGGACTCGATCCCAGGATTCTAGGATCAAGCCCTGGGCCAAAGGCAGGCACTAAACTGCTGAGCCACCCAGGGATCCCCTTCTTGTTCCTTTTGAATGGGACTTCACTCACCTGAAATTCCTAGACACTACAATGACTATCTATAGGTAAAACAATGATGCCTTTCTTACTCAAATCTAATGTGTTCCATCTTTAAAATGCCAGAGTTTTTGAAGCAGATGTTATTGCCTTTCTCTGCTTAAAATTGTGATTTAGTTCTCAAATCACTAATTCCATTTAGGATTTCAGGAAAGTAAAAAGGAAAGAAAGGATTTCTGGGAGGGCAGTGAGAAAACATGACTTTTCCTTTGAGATACCTTAATAAATGTATACACTTTCTTTCAATTTTCTGTTACAGTACTGTCTACATTTATAAAGTTTAGTAAAGTGTAATAATAAATATGAAAGGTGATGGAAAAATGTATTTTAATAAAAATACAATTATCTACAAAGCCTTATTTAAAAAAAAAATGTACATGCTCATTGGGACCTGAGAAATGAGGGTATAAAAATAATCAGGAAACCTCAAGATGAGGTAAAAAAAACATTTTGTGAATACTTAATGGAACAAACCAATATTTCCCATATTAGGCTATAAATGAAGGAGATTATTATTCAATCTAATATAAATCTCCATTATGGGCCCATGTTGTACCAGAAGTGTTGTAAGTGTCTAGAAATAAAAACATAATCACAACATAATTTATGCTTTCGAAGATCTTGTAGTCTAGCAGTAGACAGCATCATGTAAACAAATCAAACCATTATAGTTAGTTAATAGGGAACGGAAGAGAAGTAGAAAAAGAAGAATGGATGAAACACAAGGAAAGAACAATAAACTTTACCCTCGGAGGCAGAATTGGGAAAACTTAGAAATTAGTTCAATTTAAACTTGTGGTTACCAATGACAGAATATTATCTATTTTTATTTTATTTGACAAATTTTTATAAATGGTATTTTTTAGAACTCAACCCATTGAATCCTTGTTACAACTCTCTGAGTTGGTAGTAGTATCTTTTTACTGAAGTGGTAGTATTATCCCCATTTTACAGAGGAGAAAAACTGACACCCAGAAAAGTTAAGCTTGTTAAATTGCCCAAGATGGTGAAGCTAGTCAGTATTAGAACTAAGATTTAGACTCAGGCTGATGCAGCTTCAGAGTCCTTGTTGTTTACTGCCATGTGAAGTTGCTTTGTTCAAAAAGGCCATCAAAAAAAAATTAAAAAAAAATTTAAAAAAAAGGCCATCAAGTGCACAGCTGTTTATATAAACATTTTTGCCTCCTGAAGCAATCTTGTAGATGCTTAAAATACATTTTGAAAGTATAAAGTCTGATGGTTAGGGTCGTTTTTGTTGTTGTTGCTTTTGTTTTGTTTGCATGGTCTGTGGGCAATAATCTCTAAGAAAATAGTGGAAAAAAAAAGATGAGGATATCAGTACTAAAATTCATTTAGTACATCAAGAATGTCTGAAATTACCACCTGTGTGCCAGTATGTGATACATTTTCTCACATATATACTAAACTCCATTCTAGTAAATACAGGAGAGATGAATCAAACTTTTAAAAAATTGCTTTGACTTTGTTCTCACATATAAGTTAACTTTAAGAAAAGCCCACCAAATATTATAAGAAGTACCATCATTGAGGAGAGAATTCTTATCCTCAAGAAGCAATAGGCATTCAGTGGTATGAATTCAGTGAATGCAAATTCAGGGGAGCCAAGTCAATCCTAAGAGGAGAGACAGCAGCCACCTGCTGGGATTCCTTGCTGGAGAAATCAGGACTGGCCACTGCCCACCAGTGTTGCAGGTGTCCTGCCAGAACAGCCCTATCATTAGTGGTCTAGACAGCTGCTCTGGAGGGCGGATGAACCTGAGTATATGCCCTGCGACACAAGACAAGTTAAGTCACTTCTTTCTCAGCTTTCCCTTTTGTTAAAGGAAATGAAAAATCACAGAAAATGAAAGATGTGAATAATCAAAATCTCATGGTTTTGTTACACATGCCCAACATAGACATCTATACCTATACATGTAAATATCCACACATATCATCTATATATATTAGGAAGGACATGTATATATATTATTTATACACGTTTGAATACATACACTTCATTCTGTGTGTTTATACGTGTGTGTATATATAGATGGAGAGAGACAGAGAGAACAGAAAAGGCTTGGTGAAGGGACAAGTGATAGAGATGAGAAGGGGTAATGATGAAGAAATTCAGGATAGAGAGGTTCATAAAGCCATGCAGCATGACAGTAAGCCTAGACTCAAAGAAGGAGATGTCTAGCAAGAAATTTCTGAGAACACAAATGGCCAGGGCGGCTATGTGTCTCAATAAATAAATTAAATAGAATCTTCTGTCCTTGCCTCACTACTTCCAACTCCATGGCAGTCATGGTATTAGCCCTGTTGGTTTTTCTTACCCTTCCTCACACCTAGTTTCCCTGATCTCTCCTCACTTTATTTCCCAGTGAACATCTCTGTTCCCTGTCCTTAAAGTTACTGGTCCTTAAATGTCCAGTCTCTTAGAGTACTGCTAAAATCAAAAATCAGAAAGAAGCACCTTCTTTTGCAGGACAGCAGTACATTTTATTATATTTAAGGGATATCCCATAATGCTTCTGAAAGGGCTCTTTGAGTTTATCATGTAAGCGTGTGTAAACAGATAATATTTAAATATGTATTTTATGCTTGATAGAATATAATTTCTCTCTTGAGGAATTTAGATACAGACACAGTATATATTTACTTCACTTTAAACTGTAAATTAATTTCCTGATAGACTTAGGAACTTGAATAATCTGTCCTATAAATATATGCAGTATGAAAAGATGTTTTAAAACAGGTATCATTTAAATTCTAATCAGTTCATTATGAAATTTTCCTAGACTGTACATTAAGCAGGGCAAAAAATCTTTATCAAATGTCATGACTAGTCTGGGATAAGCACCTTTCTAATTTAAAATCTGTTCTCCAAACAGGGGTGAGAAAATTAAATGAATCTCTGTTGAGTTTTGTGTTATAAAGATATTCTGAAAAAGATTTGGATGAAGATATGTCTTGCAGAACCTCCGTGCTCTATTTGGCACCATTATTCTTGTGTCAACATTTTTTTATGTTCTTGTTTTCTTGATTCACACTGTACCGTTTTCCCTCTCTCCTCTCTTGTCATTATCTCCCCTTCCTCCTCCACCTCGTCTCTCTCACCTTCCCCCACCTGAATGTTCAATTTTGATGCTCTCTAGCCTTCCATTTTCTTGTTAGCTCTCCACTTGTGTTCACACTCTTCAAGGTGATCCCATACCCACTCAGGATTTTACTCTAAGTTGATGAACCTCAATTCACTTGCTCCAACTTTCCAACATAGACAGCTCTCACACATACTCACTGTCACATATCCAACTGGTGCTAGACATTTCTGCATTCCTGGTTTATGCATCGAACTGATCCCAAGCACTTCTGATTTTACTCTATATAATATTTCTTCAACCTGAGCACTCCCCCCCTCCACCAACCATTTTTACCAATAACCTTCCCAACTTTATCATTTTATCTTTGCATTGGTCTCAGTTACTTACCTAATGCTCTTGCCTGCAATTTGGCCCCTTTCAGATCCATTCGCCACATAATTGGCAAAATGCTCCAACGAAACTGCATATCTGACCTTTTTAGGCCCTGCTTAAAATCTGTCAATGATTCCCAGTGGTTTACAGAATAAAGTCCAAGCTCTTTACTCTGACATAAAATGAGGCCCTCTAAGTTTTCGACTTCGATTTTTTGTCCTCTCTGTATTAAAATTTATACCTCAGGAGTATTTCCATCAGTGATGTTCACAATATTTACAGGGCTTCTCACATCCAGCCCTATGCTCATAAACTCCCTCTCTACATCCTTTCCATCTTTTCACCTAGTTTTCCTTAAATAACTGCACTTAGTTCAAAGATTGATTTTTTCGGGATGCCCTTCTAGCTCCCCACATGGACAGATTATATGTGGCTCCTTACTCCTCTCATAGTAGCATGACACCAGTAAGACTGTACTGTTTTTATACCTTTCCATATCCATCTACTCCACTGGACTGTGAACTCACTTGAGGTAGGAGATGTATCTATTCATTCAATAGATAATTTATTGAGTATCTACAAAGAGCCAGGAACTCAGTTAAGCATCAATGGAAAATGTTAACAGAGTATTTTTCCGCTCCATGCATACAATTATTATACACAAACGTAAAGCCCATATTAAATAAAAACCACTTTGTCGTATGCTACGTATTTACATATTATATTTTCTAGGACACCTTATTATTTTATGAGACGTAGTAGAAATGTCCATCCTTATGTGTTTGTGATAGCTTACTCACATGCACTGTGGCTGTAGGTGGGCCTATTGCAACATCCAAATTAATTTGACTTTTATCACTGATTTAATGCATACATTCAATACCTCAAATCATATTTGAGTATAGTCTGACTATGTAAATATAATACTATGTATATGTTAAGGGTAAATTGTGATTGGACAGTTATCCAGGACAGGCCTGAAGCCACTGGTCTACATTACCCTCCTCTGGACCTTTGGTCATGCATGTCTAGAGGCCACTGGTTGATCAAGTCTATCCTGCCAGTCCATATTCAGTAGCTATGTTAATTTACCCTTTAATCTTTTACAGGTGATCTGAACACTAAGGAAATAAAAAGTTGCATCAAAACAAGATCCTTGACGGGATGAGCCCTGGGTATTATGCTATATGTTGGCAAATTGAACTCCAATAAAAAAAAAATATCAAAACAAAACAAAACAAAAAACCCAAGATCCTTGGGACGCCTGGGTAGCTCAGCAGTTGAGCGTCTGCCTTCAGCTCAGGGCGTGATCCCAGGTCCAGGTATTGAGTCCCATATTGGGCTCCTTTGGGGAGGCTGCTTCTCCCTCTGCCTATGTCTCTGCCTCTCTCTCTCTCTCTCTGTGTCTCTCATGAATAAATAAAGTCTTAAAAAAAAACCAACAAGATCCTTTATGTACCTAATAAAGTACTTAATGTATTCAGAAGTATCTCAGCGTGAGCCAGAATGTGTCATTTTCCAGGGTGAAAATGTAATGCTATTATTCAAACTCTTCCCATAACATATTTCAAAAGAGATGTTAGTCCTTAGAAATAGATGCACTTAGGGTCCTAGGAAATGGATCTGCCAGTGGCACTTTCCCCTTGTTTGTGGTGTTATAAAGAAAATAACAAAAGGAGAACATTTTTAGAAAAAACAATGTGTCTTCGGATAGCGTTGCCAGACTTGGTAAATAAGAATACATGACTCTCAGCTAAATTTGAACTTCAGGTAAACAACAAATACTCATCTGAAATTCAAATTTTACTGGTTATCCTGTATTTTATGTCAACCCTATATTCTAGGTAGTGTAGACAAGATTGAGTACGATCTCATATTTATGTAATAAAGTTAAACTTTTTTAAGATTTAAAGATTTATTTATTTAATTATCTTGGGGGGGAAGAGGGGCAGAGGGAGAGGGAGAGAGAATCTCCAGTAGACTCCCTGCTGAGCACAGAGCCTGATGCAGGGCTCCACCCCAGGACCCTGATATCATGTCCTGAGCTGAAACCAAGAGTCAAACACTTAATGACTGAGGTACCCAGGAGTCCCATATTTATATAACAAAGTTTAAAATTTCACTGTCATCAAGAAAGCAATTTCCTTTCACTCCCCTCTACATGCTCTTTTTTTTTTTTTTTTGTCTTTGTGAAATATTTTTCCCATCCCTTCTCTTCCCCTTTTGCCCAATCTGATTAATGACTCTTCTGTGATCTTGAGCTTGGATAAGCTCAAGATCAGTTCTCTTGTTGGGTAACAATTACTCCCTGGTTTCAATAAGGATAGTCAAGAATGAGAGTAATATGGGGCCCTGCAGCTTTCTATTTTAGATTTCCACTGTCCAGAATGTTTATTCCCTGGTGGGTATAGGAGTTTATGATAACTGGCACAGTATCTCAGATAGCATCTTCTTATGGACTTGTACTGGGGAAAAATAAATGGCAGGTTAGGTGGGAGTAGGCAATTTAAATAATCTTCCTTTTATTGCTGTTTTTAGTAAACTACCCTTTATTTCATCAGAGCTCGAATTCTGTAGGCTTGATATGTCTTACTTGGCAGTAACTTTAAGAGAATGTTGGAGTGCCTGGGTGGCTTAGCGGGTTAAGTAACCAACTCATGATTTCAGCTTAGGTCGAAATCTCAAGACCCACCTCAGGCCCCATACCCATACTCAGCAGGCAGTCTGCTCAAGATTGTCCCTTTCTTGTGCCCCTCCCCCTGCTCACTTGCTCACGCTCTCTCTCTCTAATTAATAAATAAATAAATAAATAAATCTTTAAAAAAAGATAGAGAATGTAAATACAATATTTAGGATTATATATACGTGAATTACAACAAAAGGGCATGCTATTTCAATACAGATCTCCAAAGAGGAATTATAAGAAAAAAAATTCAGAGGGTAATCTTTGCCCCCTCTGAGTCTCTGCCACTTATTAGCATGTAAACATATTCCAGCAATCATTTTCATTTCATTAGTAAAATATCATACCTTTTCAGCAAAGTAAGAATAATACCATGTAATTCTTTTCTGCCTAACAAAGACAAGGAACCACAGAGGAAGATAAAGTGTCTACCAAGCTAGATCTTTTGTAAATACCACTGTACTGAATATAGCAGCTTTTCTTAAACCTAAGAACAGATAATTCTGTTTCAGGCAAGAGATAAGCTCAATTAGCACACAGATAGCAAGCTGTACTTTATAGGAACACTATCTCTTCCTGCCTGAAATGACCTTTTACAAACTAGTTTCAAAATTAAGTACTCAGATATTAATTTATTTTTCTCTCATTCTTTCTGAAGAATATATGTGTATAAAATATGTTCATATACATAAAAATCAAATTGTGCAGAACATGCAAATTAGTAAATAATTTTTCATATATCAAAAGTAATTCACTAAAGGATTTTCTATAGTTTTCATTGTAGTTCTGACACAATGCCTTAACATTTTAATTTCAGGCTATGTATTGTTTTATATTTAATTTTAATATTTTAATTTAAGACTATACTTCCATTGAAAAATAACTATTCCACAAAACAAAATTCATCTATGCCCATTTTCAAATTTTGCATCAAGGATATCAATTAGTACTGCTTGATATTTGAAAGTTAAAGATAGGGTACCTAACATTAGCTATGATTTGCAAACAAACAAAAAACATAATTAAGCTAAATATCTGTTTCAGTAACCAGTCCTAAATAAATCTTCCCAACTGCATTTAGTCTACATAAACTGTGAAAACTCTACTCGTTGAGGTATAGTAAAGTATAATTCAGTAACACCCTCTGATGCCTAGATTTGTTTTTATTTATTTATTTTTTAAAGTTTTTATTTTTATTTATTCATGACAGACACAGAGAAAGAAAGAGAGAGAAAGGCAGAGACACAGGCAGAGGGAGAAGCAGGCTCCACGCAGAGCCTGACGTGGAACTCGATTTCGGGTCTCCAGGATCACACCCCGAACTGAAGGCAGCACCAAACCGCTGGGCCACCGGGGCTGCCCTGATGACTAGATTTAGATAACACTTCAGTCATTAGTTCTTTTAAAGATCTTTCAAATCAGGACTACCTCTAACCACATAAAAAAAAATTAGTCGCAGATGATCAGTCAATATTTTATTAGAATTTTTAAAACATCGTTTAGCAGAATAGTCCTAAAAGCATATTTGCTTAATGATCATTTGACTTATACAGATATATGTATTATTATAGTCAAGAAATGCTGAGTTCCAGACACTTTTAGGCACTGGGAACACATTAAGTGAACACAACAGACCAAATCCCCAAGCATGGGGCTTACATTCTTTTAAAGGGGGAAAATTGTGACAAGAATATAAAAGCACTAGTCATGCAATCAATGTCACATTAATTTTTTGCTCTTTCTGCAATTATTTATTGGGGGATTTATAATATCCTTTGATAGATACCATGGAACACATGGGAAATTATAAAATATGGCTTTCCCTAAAGGTGTTTGTGTATTCATGTAGGAGACAGATATAACCATAAAATATAAGGAATAGTGCAATGCATAGACTCCAAATGTCTTGCAACTGAAAATGAAACAAAAAATTATAAAAATGTAAAAGGATTGAGAAAAGTTTTGTGAAAATATTTGATGCTTTCATGAATTCTGAAGAGTTGGTATGTGAAGAAAGGACACTCTATGCTTCGATGCTTCAGGAACAGAATGAACATAAACAGGTCAGGCCATATATTTTAAATACTTTGGAGAGAAGGAGGGAACCACACGACAGGAACATATGACTCATAGACAAATAGGGTCTAAAAGGGGAAAGAATAGTGAGTTCAAGGGGGATTATAATGCCCTTCAAATGTAATAGAAGTTTGTCATTCTATAGGCAGCAGGGAACCAGTAGCTACCTTGGAGGAGTATGACATATCAATCTGATTGAGAAAATATAAATTTAAGTTTAACTGGCATAATAAAAGAAGCAAAGTTTAAGCTTGTTCAAGTACTTTTGTAATATGTTATAATAGCCATAAGGCAGTTATCAAATGAATTACCAGAACTACGCATTAAAGTTCATATTCACCTAATAAAGCAATCCTCCCTTACCCACAGAGGGCATGTTCCAAGACCCCCAGTGGATGCCTGAAATTGCAGAGTACTGAACCCTATACATAATGTGCTTTTTCCTATGCCTACATACCTATGGTAAAGTTTAGTTTATAAATCAGGCACAGTAAGAGATTGACAACAATAATAAAATAGAACAATTATAATAATATACTGAAATAGAAGTTATGTGAATGTGGTCTCTCCCAAAAGATCTTACTGAACTGCACTCACCCTTCTTCTTGCAATGACATGAGATGATAAAATGCCTGTGTGAGGAGATGAAGTGAATGAATGATGTAAACACTGCCACATAGTACAGGCTACTACTGACCTTCTGACCATGTCAGGAGTATCGTCTGTTTCCAGACCATGGTTGACTGCAGGTAACTGAAACTCCTGAAAGCTAAACCATGGATAAAGAGGGACTATCACACTTCTATTTCCAGGAAAGAGGATTTTGTTGTAGGATCTGGTTTCTGGTGTGGTGGTTTTTTGTTGGTTTTTTTTTTTTTTTTTTGCTTTTTTTGGTTTTGTCTGTTTTCTCTCATATCTTTCAAAGCCAGGCATGCTTTTAGTCTCACATATCGCACAACTAGCTTCATCATATATCCAAAAGTTTTATCTGTGACTTACTGTCACACACACACAAAAAAAACCCCACAAAGTCCTAGATGTATTTTTCCATCTATATGGATAAGGAGAAAATATGTAAATATAAAAAATTACTTTTTTTGTACTATATTAAAAGTATGGGTGCCTGGGTCCCTCAGTGGGTTAAGCATTAGACTATTGATTTTGGCTCAGCCAGGATCTCAGGGTTGTGAGATCGAGCCGTGCATCAGGCTCCACGCTGAGCAGGGAGACTGCTTAAGATTCTCTCTTTCCTTCTCCCTCTGCCCCTTCCCCTACTCATGCATGCTCACGTTCTCCTTCTCTCTCTAAACGAATAAATAAATAGAAGTAAAACATAGCTTCATTAATCACTTATTCAAAAAATTGATCTTTGTCAGAAACTAGGCAAAAGCTGAAAATCAGTTATAAGGTTTTTTAAAATTTTTTTAAAGATTTTATTTATTTTTTCATGAGAGAGAGAGAGAGAGAGAGAGAGAAAGAGAGAGAGACAGAGAGACAGAGAGGCAGCGACATAGGCAGAGGGAGAAGCAGGCTCCATGCAGTGAGCCTAATGCAGGAGTCGATCCCGGGACCCCAGAATCACACCCTGGTCGAAGGCAGACGCTAAACCACTGAGCCACCCAGTGATCCTCTAGTTATAAAGGTTTTAAATGAAAATTTTATTTACACATTACAATTATACACATAGTTCTAAGCCTTGGTTTCCTACCTTGTAAAAACTAATGATAATAGCTCAATTTCTAGTTAAGAGGATCAGATAACTTTTACTCTTTACCTGTGTTATCTCCAATCCTCCAAGCAGCCTTATCATTGAGCTGTGATCACCACCATTTTACAGTTGACAAAACAGGCTCAGATTTGTGTCCAAGAACAAAGCTTTTTCTTCTCAAACCTTATCCTCCCTCCTCTCCATCATGCTGATCCTTCAAATGTCAATCATACACATATTCTGGGCACAGAGATGAAAATAATTATATATAGGAAAGATAAGGAGAATCTGATGTTTTAAAAAATATTCAGGATTTCATTTAATAGGAAAGGTATTCACCATTGGAAACAAAAATACTCCAAATAATCTCCCACCAATTATTTCCACAATTTGAACCAAGTGTGTGAATTATTTATATGAGTCATATGGAACTGTAAAACCAGAATATGCAAGTTGACTTAATGAAAAATGAACTAGCAATACAAAGTACTATCCACTTGGTATTCTTGTTCCTAACTTATTCTTACCCTCTAGGGGAATTTCATCCTATAAAAATTTCACCTTTCAAGACTTTAAGTGGATATATGGTTTCTAGACTATTACTGAAGTTCATTTACGTGAAAAATGCACTAATATTAGAAGCTAGAAAAAACCCAGATATGCTACATGTTAACTAATATGAAAAATACATTATTTAATATAAAAATAATAATTTTAGTTTTACTCCAACAAGTTCCCCCTTTAAAGAAGAGATATAATTACAATAACTTCATAGATAAGGCCAAAAACTCTATATGGATTTCCTTGAAAATTTCTCTCATTGGTTATGTTTTATTTTTTGATTAACCACTAAGTAGGTAAAATCTTCCTTCATTGCCTGGATTATCTTCTGTAATTACCTGCTCTTTAAGCAAAGAACTAAAGAAGACTGTTCGATTTTAAAATGAAGTATAAATGTCATTTCATATTTATCTAACACTTCTATTTTCAGAGGCAAGCTTATTTTTTAGACTTTGGCAAAAGTATTTACATGTTAGACTAAAGTGTTTAAAGAACACTGTGAAATTGGAAAGCACACTGTCACCATCTTGTAATGTGAGAGACACTATTGGTGATCCATTTGGATCCTGTTTTCTATGTGTCTCATATAATAAAGAATAAGGTTGGTTTTATTTGTTTTAAACTATAGAAGGTAACTAAGAGCTGAAAATGATTTTTAAAAGCATAGATAAGTTCTCTGAAAATAATGTTCTGAAGAAAAATATAGCCAAGCTTTCCTTCAAAACCTCTTAGGTGTTATGAGAAAACAAAAAAGACCATTTGGACCCGAGTCTAAAGATCTGAATTCAAGACTCTATTCCACAATTTAAGAGGACATGGGTTTCTTTTTTTTTTTTTTTTTTTTTTTTTTTAGGACATGGGTTTCTATCTCTATATGAAAGACACTGGCCATTAGCCAATTCACTGTCCCTACCCCATGCCACCAATGTCCACCTTGGATAACTTTTCTTTCAGATTAGAACTCTTGTCTTTTTTTAGGAAGAAAATGCAGTCAGCCCAACAGGATGCATTGCAATTGGTCTAAGCGAGTTATGACTAATACATACCCCTTTTCAAAAAACTCTTTCCCCAGCCTCTCTTACAGCTAGGAATGAGCATGAGACGTAATTTTGACCAATGAAATATTAGAAGACTTTTGAAGAGATTCTAGAAAAATTTGCCTTCAGTAATAAACGTCAGAGCCCCTCTGAAAAAATCCTTTCTGCCATCCTTTCCTCCAGCAGATGAATAGTAGGGCGATTTAAGCCAATACTGAGGATGGAAGGGAAGCTGAATAAAAACAATATGGGTCATCACTGAGCCCCAATACCACCTCTAGACTGATTTCCTCCAGGTGTCTTGTTTAATGTGTAATCAAATGTCCTTTGCATATGGCATTGTGAACAAGATTTTCTGTTTTGTGCAGCTGATCTTTGGCTCTCTTATCTTTTGAGAAGTGCCCAATATATTGGTTGTTACTTAATAAATCCCTAGTAATTGTTTAAAAATAAATACTTGCTGACTGGTAACAAAGCCTGAATATTGAAAAAAATGCTAGTTTCTCTATATCCAGAATTTTTTTTGACATTTTAGTATTCTCATATAAATGATTGCTTACCCTGATATTTCACCACAGATACTTATGTACTTTTCTCAGTGTTGTCCTTAAGGTTAATTACTTTGTGAGAAGATATCTTATAAAAAATTATTTTTAGAAAATAACAGATAGGATGCACACAAGTACAAGAAGTAAAGTCCAATGACTTTTAGGCACGGAAGCATAAACAACCATGAAGTAGATTTTAAAAAAATGCAATCTGACTACTTTGAGAATTGATATAAATTTATAAAGTCTTATATGTTTTCTGTATAGGATTTTTATAAATTCTATAGCTTTAAAAGGTTTAAATATAACAGGTCAGCGAAAAAATACTATATATGCATAGTTATATACATATATGAGATGGTAAATATAATTGTTTCCCAGCAAATATTTAAAAACAAGTATTAACAGTATTTTTTAAAAGATTATTTATTTATTTGAGAGAGAGAAAGAGAGAGAGAGAGAGAGAGACCTGGATGGGGGCAGAGGGAAGGAGAGAACCTCAAGCAGACTCCCTGCTCAGCATGGAGCCCTACATAAGGGCTCCCAGGACCTGAGCTGAAATCAAGTCAGTCACTTCTTAACTGACTGAGCCACCCAGGTGCCCCAATAGCATTTTTCTTGTGAATTCCTGGACATTTCCTGTCAAAACTGTCATAATAGGTTTTCTACATTTATTTTGAAACATATATAAGAAAATACAGTTATAATCTATACTCCAATAATACTAAAAGCACATAAAAGAACAGAGGCCATTTACATGGACCATGCATGCTTTCCCATCTACGAATCTAAACTCCACTTTTCTTACCATCTCCAAATACGCTGTCTTACACATTCATATTTCATCATGCATAGCTCAAATTTCTTCCTCATCCAAATAAGAACTTCTCTGAATGTCCCTTCATTTTGTTATTATGTCTCCATTTCTTCTGCAGTAATTAAAACTCATTATTGGTAATTATAACACAAATACTATCTTTCCTAGTAGACCATGAGTTTCATGAAAACAAGAGCAATTTTTCTTTCTTTCCCCAATCCCTAGTCAGCTATTTATTAAATTCCCCTTAGCAGAATCACTTTTATTGACCTCAAAATGTATGAAATAATACCTTATGTAGGGTATTACATAAATCATCCTTCATCTCACTTCAGTATAGCAAACTGAGTGCAATGAATGGATAGTTAGAGTAGATCATTCCCTTCTTAAGAAGCTTTTGAAAAAGTCAAGAGAATAAATATAACAGATAAAACAAAATCTAGCATTGAAAATTTTCCCCTCTTCCACTGTCCATAACACATTGAATGTGTGAACCATAGAACTAGAAAAGCCAGAAAAGCAATGTAGATAGTGGACATAGAAAGGAGCTAATGAGGTGAGCAGAGCTGATATCCAGGACAGTGTGTGCTTTGTGATGTATGCTCACAGGGGTGTGTGGAAAACCAAACGTATACTTTGTCCAGATGAAAGAACATGTTTGGAGAGCTCAGTACAAGAAATGAGCCATGATCAAGTGCCATGCAAGTGATTCATTTCTACAGTGGGAGCAGAAAGAAAGTGACTCTCAAGATATGATGCAGGTAAGGCAACTCTCTTAGAATTTTTTAAGATACAGGCAATGATTTAAACTCCTTTCATAAATTTTGGCTGTTGGGCTGGTATTTCCTTGATTAGGACTTCATATTAGAACTTGGCTTTAGTATTCAGGCTACCTTTATTTGGGGCCCACAAAGATAAACTAAAGTTTAAGGTGGTCACAGAACATGCAAGACTGACATTCTGAAGGACCACTTGAACCTATGCTGTTGTAAAACTCTTTTTTTTTTTTATTTTTTATTTTTTTTTGCTGTTGTAAAATTCTTAAACATTAAGTTGTATTTAAACTGTTAGCAAAAAGAATCATCAGTCCAGTAGTATAGAAAAAGTAGATTCAAAATATCTCATTCAACATGCTTGTTTTAGGCTATAATATTACTTAAAATTATTAGTTTTAAATAAAGTGATAAAAAATACAGTATAATTTAAAGTGAGTAAATTCCCTCCCCATACTAAGATTTGGTGGTTATATAAGTGAATATATATTCACTTAAAAACAAGAGAAAATAATTCAGGAAAGAATTTAATAAAGATTTCATTGGATGCCATGTTTCTTGTACCATATATACACCTAAGTGCTGCTACAGTTCAGGGAAGATTTGTAGCATTTATGTGAATTAACCCAATTAGCCACATTTTAGGCACTATGGTTAGGTAAGCAATGTGTTAATTTCAAACCGTAAAATATTGGCTAAAATGGAAAAAGAGTCTTCTGTTCTGAGAGAACAACAACAACAAAAATGGATACAATACGTATATATAAAAAGCCTTTTTTAAAAATCAGCAGATGGGCCCCTATATTTTAAAACCTACTCACAATGGGATGTGTATATGTTTTTAGCAAGACGTGAAGCAATGCACAAGAGTATAAGTTACCAAATGTATATTATGCTATAGCATCCTCTTTAGCACCTCACAGTTAAAAAAAAAAAAATCCCTTAATAAGAATCTGTGATGTGCCATTACTGTAAGGTAAATTGATTTCAAGGGAGTAAGTAGTTCAATAGACTCCATAGTTTATAGTTCCCTAATATTCATTAAGTACTTAAAATATCTAGTATGGTTTATACAAACAACCACTTAGCGGCAGCATGTGTTTGTGTGTATCCTTTAATTAAAATTTTTGTTTCATGATATTTAAGAACAAAGGAACAACTAAGGTGACCATACAAATGGGTCAGATGTAACCAATGACTTCAACATTCTGAAGGTTTTCATAGGGATGTTACAGGTCTTACTTAATTACAATCTCCAAGCATTAAACTATACCCCAATGGCCTTTACTCAGTGTCCAAATTAACCCCTTCTAAGATTAGAAAATAACTCCTTCAATGTGTATTTTTCTTCGAATTGGAAAGCAGCTTAGCTAATGCTGACATTTAGTATTTAATATATGTAATGCTACATCTTTAACTTTGTATATTTGATCATTTTTACAAGCAGATTAGAAAATAGATGATCACTGCTAAATTGTTGCATGGACCCTCCCTAGGTTAGAATCCAACCTCAAGAAGCAAGAAGACATTACCATGTCAAGATCACCTGAGATTCAATATGAAATTAATTTGTAGTTCTATTCAATGCCTGGAAAATAGTCCTATATGTCAGGGATTATGAAAATCACGGTGACATCAACTGAAATTCATTGTAGATGCCAGATCTTAGCCTATTTGACAGCACTTTCTGTGCTAGACTTATTTTTTTTAAGATTTTATTTTATTTATTTGAGAGAGATTATGAAAGCAATAGGGAAAGCATGGGGGGCACAGGAGTGGGAGAAGCAAACCTCTTGCTGAGCAGGAAGCCTAATGTAACATGGGGCCATCCTAAGACCCTGAGATCATGACCAAAGCCTAAGGCAGATGCTTCACCTACTGAGCCACCCAGGTGCCCCTAGACTTACTTCTTATAAATCCAAACAAATAGCACCTGTATTATACTCACATTCTTTTTTGGGGAAGGTGCCCGAACTTTATAGACTTGTTTTCCTTAGTTCTAGCCACACTGTCCTGTACGAAAGGAGACGGACGTTATCAATTATATTTTATGCAAAAGATATTAAAGCAGAAATTTACCAGTTTGATGGTTTAGTAATGGACTAATCAAAGAACACACCTTGCTCTGCATCACATTAGGACTAGATACCAGAGAATGTTTACCCAGGAAACAATCCCACTAAGTAGTTTAAAGTAAGGTACATGGAAAGTATAATATTCTGAGAACTCATCTGACAAGCAAGGCAAGCCAATCATTTCCATGATTCACATGACCCCCAAATAATGTGTACTCTACAAAGGCCCTTTTGTACCAGTTCTGATCTTCCAATGTGATATCAACTATGCCTGTAACCATTTACCTTATGGTATAATCCATTTGTTCCAATAAATGAACCATAAGCCTCATACTGTGATGGGGGAAAACATCCCTGACCATAGAATTCAGTCTCTGATTCCTGGCTAGGAAACTAAATGTTTGTATTAATTCATTTACTCTTAAAATGCATCATGTCTATGTTGCTATTCCACAGAGCCCTTACGAAGTCACATAAGACAGCAGATGTAAAGTCTTTTTTTTAAAGTCTGGTGGAGGGACACCTGGGTGGCTCAGCGGTTGAGCATTTGCCTTCGGCCCAGGGCTGATCCTGGAGTCCTGTGATCGAGTCCCACATCGGGCTCCCTGAATGGGGCCTGCTTCTCCCTCTGCCTGTGTCTCTGCCTCTCTCTGTGTCTCTCATGAACGAATTAAAACAAATCTGGTGGAGTGATTATGCAATTATTGATCATTATAATTTGTATGTGCATGTTTAGGCAGACCATTAACTATCTTAGTCCGCAGTCTGCTATGATTACCACTACAAAAAATCTGTTTTACCAAGAATCCTGCTGTATCTATTTTGCCTGATACAAAGCTGGAACTTCTCATGCTAGCAGTTCTTCTACCAGAATGTAACATTTTGAAAAAAGGGATGATCTCTTATTCATAGTGTCAAACAGGACCTATTTTATAACCATATTTGTTCCAAAAAAACAATCAGTGCAAGCTTCATTTTAAACTTCTTCATTCTCTTTAAAATGATGGGGCTCCATGATGTTTCAGTCAAATGCTTTTGACCCATTTCAAACATGAGCAAGACATTTGAGTTGATTAGTATTTATAAAGAAAGCATCGTGTTTTATTATTCAAGGTACCACATATGCAAAAAGGAAAGCAACAGTTTAATTTCATACAATATTTGGATTTGGGGATTAGCAATTAACATTTTATTCTTTTTAAGATTTTATTTATTTATTCATGAGAGACACAGAGAGGCAGAGACACAGGCAGAGGAAGAAGCAGGTTCCTCGAGACAACCCCATGTGGGACTTGATCTCGGGACTCCGAGACAACGCCCTGAGCTGAAGGCAGGTTCTCAATCACTGAGCCACCCAAGCGTCCCAGCAAGGAACATTTTAAAGTTAAATGACTGATTTGAAAAATTATTTGGAAAATCATATCTGGTACTTTTCAATTTTAAAGTTACCGAATGTAGAGCTAAATAGATCTCTACATTTCAAAACTCAAGGAAGCCAGTATATATTTTGAAGGACATCAAAATGATTTAATGTCAGCATACACAGAGCTAGCTATTGAAAAAATACGCCACAAAAAGAAAGTACATTTTTAAACCATATAATTACCATTAAATTAAGAAGTTAGTTGTTTGAAGTTGGCTCTGTAAATCTTTATGAAGATTCTATATTACCATTTTGAAGCACTCAAATACTGCATTCAGGATAAAGACGACATCATGTACAAATGTAAATAATGTAACAACAACAGATTGAGTTTTTGTACTTCTTGTTCTCTTTACAATCTTGTCATGAGAATAAATCACATGGTGTCATTTTTTTCTTCTTACAAGTCCCTGACAATGAAGCATCTAAGTCTAATAATTTTCCTCTTCTAAATTCTCTACTTTTTAATGTTCTGGAAGAACAAGGATAAGCCATAAAAAAAATCTTAAGTCTCTTGCATGGTCCTCTAACCACATCAGCAAATCAAGAATACATAGATATTCCCCTCCTGCTCATATTCCTCAATGCCACTACATTAACTCTAACCTGACAAAGATAAAGAAAAAAGGAAATTTGCTTGGGGTCAGATCTAGAAATGCGCTTTACATAAATATTTTCAGTAGTTTCAAGGACATCATCAAGAGTGCCACATCCATTTAGACCTCACTGAATCTTAAACCTCCTTTGCTGCTTTGTAATAGACAATTGTATTTGTAAACATTTAGGAAAGTGTTTACAATAGTTCAAAGTACACTGATGAATTTTAAAGAATATTTGAATTCCCAAAAGTATTCCATAGTGTTAGCAATTACTTAGAAGTAGATATCACAGGAAACTGGCCCATTTGAGAATTCTTAAAATGGTTCCTTAATTTCTTTTCAGCTTAGAGGACATATTTTACTCTTACCATAAAAACACTCAAATGTATATTCATTTTCAGTTTTTAAGACCTCATTGTAAGATTAAATAGAGAACAAACAAAATCTGAACTCTATAGTTTAAAATTCTAAATTGTCTTCAACAGGGACAATGTTAGTAAAATAAATAAAATTGTTCTTTATGTTATTATCACTCATAGAAGTAGAGCTATAGTAAATAGATGAATAACTTATTGAGAGAAATTATAGGGTCAACCTTAAAGTTAAGTCAACCTTAATTTACTTGGGGCCTCATATTATTCTGCACAATCTAAATGAACTAAGTCATGGCTAAATGAGAAGATAAAGTAGAAATGTACTCTAAACAGTACTACTGATAATTTTCAAAAGATATGTAATTCCAAAAGTTGGAATTCACTTTTGTTAATTCAAGTAGATCATTCTTAATTAGAACTCACTTTTCTCATCTAAACATAGTGTTGACTCTTGCCATGATGGACGATTCTTTAATAAACGAACAGGCAACTGGCTTTCAGGCAACAACTTAGTGCATTTCTGCTTGGACACATTATTCATACAGAATAAAAATGAGAATAACACAAGTTGAATCCAGGACATCATGGATAGTCACTGCAATCTTCTGTTATATGACACAATCCATAATGGTGGGAAACTCATTAATCAATAGCAATGCATCGCAAAACCAGATCCAACATGGTTTCTTGATCTTATTGAGATATTATAGAATATTCTAATTCATATTTTCCATTGATGGCCACCATCAAAGAGTAACTTCGAAGAGTGATTGGCAACACTAGTTTAGAATGATGCTGTAGGCAGTACGATTCCATAAAGCAGTCAAACTATTTTATTCCAAAGCCTATATTTAACATTATAGGCACATCTATGGTTATAATATTAAAATGATTTAGAGGATAAAATATTTTCTGCTTAAATCTCAAACAGAAATTTAATAGTTAATTGATAGTTTAAAGACAGGCAATCTACCATTTCTATATTTCCTTAGCAAACCTATTCGTTTCATGTGTATAAAACATTTTCCATGCTATTTTCAGTATTAACAATCCCAAATCAAACTGACATTCATTGGGATTTTCTGACACTGGACTTCTATTGGTAAATTGCATTTGCCAGATCAAATTCTTCTCTTAGCCTTAGATCTCAAATGGCACCATTGTGCTAATAAGCACCTTTCCTCAATTTTCAAAATAATTAGTTCCCCAAGTGGCTTATTTCAGATAAAAGAATAATACACTATCCCCACAGAATTTGTTCTGTTTCTAAATGATTTAAAATTCTAAATTTGCCATAGCATTTAAGTTCCAATAGTAAAAATGCGTCAATGATTGCAAAGTTTCTATGGCAACAACCTCATTATAACACCACTCCCGGGATAGTAACCTGGATTCTAAGTGTTAGAGAGATGTCAATTATCATGGAGCCTGGTGAACTAGAGAACTAATTCAGTCTATATAAAAAAAGTTGTTGACTTTAATTCCATAAACAATGCAAATGTGTACAATGTTACCATAGCGATTACAACCGAGATTTTCTACATCGTAAACACTATGCCTCCTTGATGAGACCACTGTATTTTTTTAGTCTAAATTTAAGGACAGTTGGTTTTATATTACTCATCTAAAATTGGATCTACCTATGAAAACCTTGAAGCAAGTTTTGGCTCTGTTGTTTAGAAATCATGACTTTGCCTTAAGATATCAGGCAATCTAGGCATCACACAGAAGTGCTTACAGAACACAGATGCTCTGTGAAGCTACCACTGTTTCAGTTAAAAATATATTAGCATTGACACTGCTCTGTCAACAAACATTTCAGTCCATGGAGAAAGACAACACCGACATCCAGAGTCCATTTCCAAAGTGAATACCAGCTTTTTAAAAACTAACATCTGCTGAGCTCCAGCGCTCCAGCTGCCACAGAATGCAGATTTTCCAAAGTAAATCTGCCCCATTCATTTCTTCCAGGAAGTGGGCATTCAGTGATTGAAATCTATTAATGCTTATTTGTGATTCATTTAAATCTATGATTTAGAAAGTTTAATTGACAGAAATAATGAATAACTACAATACATTTTAGAGACTGCATCGCATTTTAAAACAAGTAAAGATAATTGTGAGTGAAAAATGAAAGAAAACCACATACCTCAGTAAATGAGCCATTAACCTGTCACCTTTGAAACCAGGAAAGGAATCTTGATGATAATAACCAAGCTTCTTTAATGATTCTACAACATGATTATAAAATTAAACTGATAGTTTGAGATTGATTTTGGTTCTTTATAACCTATTTCCAGTGTAGCCTTCCTCTTATAAGGACTCACTGTCCCACCACCCACTTACTTCCCCTTTACTTTTGCTTTGAGGGCAATGGGACTCAAGGCTGAAAGGAGACAGAAAGGAAGGGAAGGAGGTAATAATTTCCAGGGGACATCTGGGTAGCTCAGTGGTTAAGCGTCTGACCTTTGGCTCAGGTCATGATCTCAGGGTCCCCTCATTGAGCCTGCGTTGAGCCCCCAATAATGCTTCCTGCTCAAAGAAGTATCTGCTTCTCCCTCCCTCTGCCCCTCCCCCTACTCAAGCTCTCTCTCAAAGAAATAAAATCTTTTAGAAATGTAAAATGTAATTCCCAGGATCCTTCTGGGTTCATAAGCATGATGACTGGGTGTTTGCACCATTGTGTGACATGTGCCTCCCTCAAAACTTGTTATGACCTCATCACATAACCAACCCATCTGATGTGAACTTGGAAAAGAAAAGTAACTTCCACAGGCAAATTTATTCTTAAGTTATTCTTATCGTAATTAAACTACCCCCAATTTATTTATTGGGGGGGTGGGAATTGGCTTGTGATCAAGTGGGGATAGGTGGGGATAGGTGAGTTTATGAGCTGCAGAATTTGTATTTAAAGGAATAAAGAATCAACGTAGTCTGATCCACTCTCAAACAGTGGCGACTGCTCTGGTGATGTGGACCACAAACAGGCTAGACCTCCTCAGCAGTGTACGTTGGCAGCTGGACCCTCACAAACGTCACTTCATATTCATTCACTAAGGAACATAACTCATTCCTTTGGGTGAAGTCTAGGTAACATCCAAGTTACATAGGTGAGCTGCATGATTTAGATTGAAATTGGCCACATTCATATTTATAAAATTGAAATACAAGACATGTTAGTGTGTCTATCTCTCTGCATATGTTATACATTTTGATATAAAGCATATGTTAGACATAGTCTGCATATCTTATACATATTCAAATACAAAATCTGTATATATATACATATATATATATATATGTATATATATATATATCAGTGTATGTGTCTGATAAAATAGAATTGTGGATGATTAATCCAGTCCTAAAATATCCACACGAAGCTATCCTTTAAGGTAGACATAGATAACACATCTAATGTTTCATTGGTGCTATTAAGAAAACTATTGTTAAATATTTCTCTTAGAGTTACGTTTATTTTTTTTAAGATTTTATTTATTTATTCATGAGAGACAGAGAGAGAGGCAGAGAGAGAAGCAGAGGGAGAAGCAGGCTCCATGCAGGGAGCACAATGTGGGACTTGATCCCGGGTCTCCAGGATCACACCCTGGGCCAAAGGCAGGTGCTCAAGCAAGGCTTGAGCCACCCAGGCATCCATAGAGTTACCTTTAAATACTACCTACCTCTTATAATCTGTTTCAAAATTTGAAAGTCAAAATAAAAATAACAAGTTGCATCTATCACTTCATTCACAAATCTGACCTCTATAAGGTTTCCGATTATGTCAAAAAAAAATCAAATTTACATTTTAGAAATCAAGATTTGAAAGCACGGAGTTTAAAAGAAAATGCCATAGGCTTTTAAGGTAATTCCAAAATAAGAATTCCCAAAATGTTTTGAGCGCATAAACCATTATTAGAACAAATTTTTAGCCTCCCATGGGGTTCTAGCTAGTATATGTAGAGAAAAACACGTTTCTCTTACTTTTGAAATATTTGTTAAAAACAAAAGTCTCATAATGCTCTATTTTTGCAACATTATATTTTATTAAATATTAATATAGTTTTGGTAGGAAGCTACATTATGACATAATAGTTAAAAAAACGAAGGCCTTGGAATTGAATTGGAGTTCTAGACTTAATGGAGCTTTGACACTTAAAGGCTGGATTTTGAATGAGTCTAAATTTCCTCTTGTATGAAATAAGAGCTTGTATTTTTACAGGACTGGTGTTTATAATGATTTAAAGTATATGGAAATATATTTTAAAGGCTATAGCATTGTCTCAAGACAGTTGCCATGTGCATGCTACAACAACATAGCATTGTGAACCATTTACACCCCAATCACAATCTCACCCACTTTCTCCTGCCTGTTTAAAAATGGCATCAAAAGGAAAATATGAATGGTACTCCAGGATACTTCGTTCTCATTACACTTGAGCTCACACCAGGCAAATTCACCTAACAAGATTTGGTAGCCATGCCTTATGGAGCCAAAAAACAGGACAAGGTTCCTACCACCTTCTGGGGAGAAAGAATGCTACTGCTGATATGATATCTTGAAAGCATCCAAAATTAATCATATTGATTGCATACTTATAGTCATTTAAAGAAAATGTTGGTTATAAATTGCCTACTAATAATATTTAAAAATCAAATCTTTTTTAATGAAACTCATGCCACAAAATTGGACCATGAAAGACACAGGAAATAAAGATATTTTACATATATAGAAAGGAAGACCTCCTAAATTTATTTGACATATTTTAACTAGGTATAATGGAAAACCTGATTATCATACCAAAATAAAAAATATTAGTAAACACTGAAATATGCAGGTTTTAAAAGCCAAAACACATTTGAAATTTAATTAATGTGGAAATAAAAAACTAATAATGATTTGATAGTCAATCACTATTGTGATCACTCCTTGAATATCAGGGCTTATGTCTCCTAGGTGTAAGTGTATAAATATCATTTTTTTCTTTCTCATTCATGGGGAAAGGATACATATGATAATCTGGCATGAAGTAAATCCTGTACTTTGGGGAGTTAGAGTCTTCCCTCAAACTCTCACAGACAAAGATCTGTAAAGAGTTGGAATTAATTAATGTATTTGCTATTTTAAACACCATGTATTTTAATATTTGAATGACTTTACTCACATTATTCAAGTTGTAATTTTAAGTCTTAATTTTCATGTAGATGAAAATAATTATGTAAATTATGCACATTAATTAAATTATGTAAATTAATTGGGGAAATTATTTTCATAAAATTGTTTTGTTGCTATGTATAGCTTTAGTCCCTAGAAACTCAGAAGATCACTCTGTTAAATTAATGTATATACAAATGTATAAACTGTTCCTTAAATATAGACGATACTATTTATCATTCTTTCCTATTAGTGAAGAACCTAGTATCATCATAGCTGTTCTTACAGTGATAGTTTCATTAACAAAGAAACTCATCTCTGTGCTCTTCGTTTTCCTTATGTTCTTTGAATCTATAAAATAATGCACTTTGAGCTTAATGTGATTATTTGGCTTTGGCAGCCACCTAGGAAGCTAACTAAAGTTATTTGCAGTGTACAAATTTTAGTTAAAAAAAATAATAGAAGGAAGAGGCCTTAGCCAACAACTAATGAAGTTACAAGCATATTTTTTTCTTTCACAAATACCATTTAACATTCTAATACTGCAAGAGATGGCCCAATGATTTCTTATAAATACATATACATTAAACAGTGCAATATTTTAAGCTAGAATCTATCACAAACGCTAATGAATATAATATGCCAAATAAATGACATCTCTGACCTCACACCATTGGCTGATTCTTATATACCTGCTGTATATAAGGAAAAGCCAAATAAATATCGTGCCAATCCAGAATTCATTAGCAGGATCTGTCAGCTGTGTAAAAGCTTCCTCTCAAGGATCTGACCAGTACTCCGGTGCATACTTGTTGAGCTTCATTTACAAGATTGTCAGAAAACTAAATGTATTTTCACAGCATCTTCCAAATCTTTAATCAAGTAATGTCTAATGAAGCCAAAAGGCTATTTCTCAATTCTTCTCCACTTCCTCTTTCTCCCAGTAGGATATTTATGAAGATAGCAAAGAAGATGACACACACCTTAGTGGTAAGAGGAGGGATATCTATAATCCACATATTACCAAATGAAAAGTTCAAGTGCCATTCTTCACTTCAAGGGGAACTTGAAAGGGGGATTTGTTTTATTACAGGGTCTACTAATGCCAACTCTAAATCCCCATCCTTTCACACAAGAGTTTATAAAATCCCTCTTCCATTTGTGAAAAGGAAACTCTCACAATACTGATGCACAAAATGACATTTATTCACATTAAAAGCCTCATCAGTTATTTCTCAGCAGTCTTTATTCCCTTCGCAGAGGGGTTTATTGTATTGTTTGGCATGAAGGAAACTGGCACTCTGTGATTTAACAAAGTCTGGCCTGAAACCAGTACTCCGAAGAGTTTCTTTAAAGCTACCCATTTTCCAAAGATTGTATTGAGTCCTGTGGGTTTCTAAATGGGTCAGAGATGAGTCTGGTACAAAACAGGATCATAAAGGTTTTTAAAGATATTCTGCTTTACTGCTGAATATCTGATATTCTGATAGACTGCTTTAAATCATTAGTACTGCGTTTGCACTGGAGCCCATGTTAGGCAGCAATGTATTCAAAAGCTGTCTCTTCTCAGCTCACCAGAGCTCCTTGGGTCTCATCTCAGGAATTAGGGGCCACATACCTTCTCAATCATTTTCTCAGCCTTATCGTCAACCAGTCTTTAAAGAAGCAAGCAATGGACAATTCATGGCTTTATTATTTAAACACCTGGAGAGCTTCACAGAGTTAGTGCCTACACCTATGAGATGTTCTCAAATTGGGCTTTTTCCAAGACCAGTTGGGGGAATAATTACTTTTATTTACTTATCTGTCTAAAACTTCCTATCACTTCCAGATGTCACACAGGAGTGATAGAAATGTATTCCCTACCCTCAGGGAGTCCATAGTCTAAGAGAAAAGATATTGCAGGATGTCTGGGTGGCTCAGTGGTTGAGCATCTGCCTTTGGCTCAGGGCGTGACCCAGGGGTCCTGGGATTGAGTCCCACATCGGGCTCCCTGCATGGATGGAGCCTGCTTCTCCCTCTGCCTGTGTCTCTGCCTCTCTCCCTCTCTGTGTCTCTCATGAATAAATAAATAAAATTAAAAAAAAAAAAGAAAAGAAAAGATATTAGCATTGGGTAACAATTATAAGTTTCTGACAATTGCTTTGAAGGAAATACTTATAGGCTAGTTTGCAAAGATGAGAAAGGGTACCAAGCCTACCTGACTGGAGACAGAAGATCTGTTTGGGTTATTTAAAAAAGGTCATTCTAGTAGCAGAATGGTAAATGGATTGAACTTCCTAGTTCTTTTCAATGAATAAAGTTGTATAAAGATCTACTTCCAATATTGACAATAATGAAGATATGTCATTTCTTCTTTGATTTATTCCATTAAATAGAGCCAGTATGGGCAGGATGATACTTACAATATTTAAATTTTATATAGGGCTATATAGTTTACAAAATATAGAGTTCTTGAGAAAATTCAGTAAAGACTTAAAGTATCTATTTTCTGTGGAATGTGCTACATATAATGAATGATTTAGTATCCACTTAAGTGTAAATGACAAATCTTAAGTTGTCAAACATTTGGTTTGGAAGGTGATCAAATCTAACGGTTATAATTGGTATAAGATTACAAATTTCCAGAAATAATTCATTAACACTGAAGATGTACTTTAAAAAAAAAAAAAAAGAAGAATAACTCCTTATATTTCAAAAACTTCTTCAGGGTCTGGTATTAAGATTAAATCTACTGCTTAGCAATGATTTGTATTTTATATTATTTTATGTTTACATTTCAATCATTAATATAACTATTTCTCTTAATGAAACATTTTAAATAGTAAGTATCTTATTTTTACATGTTCCTTGGGGTTGTATATGGTTCTGTTAACTGCAAGTTAAATTAGCCAAAATATCACTTAACCTTAATTTTCTAAAAGTACTTAGATAGATAAAATATGATAGCTGAACTTCTACACTATCTCATTTCACTTTACTTAAGGCACATGTCATCGCAAAAACTGAGCTGCCATGTTGCTTGTACACATATTTACCACCCTTCTGAAATCCTATTTGCTACATTTCGGCCTGATTTTTTTTTTCTAACCCAGAAATGATAGTTTTTTCATTATTGTGTCACTCACGCCTTTTTTCTAAGTTTAATTTTATTCAGCATGTCCACAATAAATGTTTTCGAAATAGTTAATTAGTAAGCTGTGTTTTCCTGACAACCATAGAGTTAAGTTAAAGAAATGAGAATAAAGATTCCAAAAACTGAAAAAAAAAAAAAAAAAATCACAAACGTGAACAGACTTCCATTAGTACTGTTGTGGAATAATTAAGTTTTAATTCTGTAAAATGCTATAGAATTTGTAAAGCATTTTGTTTTTCTTAT